>NC_092153.1:57524129-58724129 GCF_045791955.1 Oncorhynchus clarkii lewisi
CCGCTTGTCGTCCCCTTAGGCCATAGTTTGTACATCTCAGTTGTCAGTAGAAACCACATTTGTTTAAGCAAGTCAGCCATATAAGCTATGTTTTTTTAAAAGGCAGTAAATGAGGCTGAATGAACTGTTTCCCTGCCAGACAAGGTTCCGCTGATTGACAGGTGTAGCAGTGGTAAGGATTCACTCCATGGTGCTGAAAAGAAAGCTCTGCTGTTGGGACAGCTTTATGTAGGCCCTAACAGGTGGTAGGCACCGTTTGTTACCTTTATATTGCAATTAATGTATTGTTTAGTGTTGTGTAGTGGCTTTGCTGGCATGCATTCCACTTGTATTTATTTTTTGCCCCACCAAGTTTTCTATGCTAAAACCGCCACTGCATTTAACTGTAAAATCTGATGAAATTATGATAAGTAAAACAGCCCACCTCCTCGTTGAGGAGCAGATGGTTTCCTCTTAGTTTAGGGCACCACCATGTGGTTATTTAACGTGCAGGAATAATGTACAATGTATTTTTAAAGAAATCAAATTGAATTTGTCACATGCACTGAATACAACAGGTGTAGACCTTACAGTGAAATGCTTACTTACAGGCCCTTTCCCAATGATGCAGAATTCAACGAGACAAAATGAAAACACAAGAATGAAGCTATATACAAGGAGTACCAAAACCATATCAATTGGCAGGGACATGTGGTAATAGAGGTAGATACAGTATGTACATGAAGGCAGAGGTAAAGTGACTAGGCATCAAGATATATAATACTTAGTAGCATGCTATTTGGATTGGAGAGTACTGACAATAATAAGTCATTTCTCCATGCACTTGTCCTATCCAACAGCTGAATCAGTGAAATGTTTGTATACAGTATTATCTTGTTCATTGCCTCTGAGGATACAAAATGAAAGTATGTATGATTCGGAGGTTTGTTAGTGAATTCTGAGTGTGTTTGTGTGTTAACAGATGAATGATGTGCTGCTGTACACCTACCCTCAGCAGGACGGGAAATACAGACTGAAGAATAGCCTCCCACTGACTGGGATGAAGGTCAGAGTCCTCCATCTCTCTCTCTCCCGTTTTTCTCTCTCTCCTGTTTCTCTCTCTCTCTCACAGTTTTTTTCCATCACAATTTACCAAATTTCTCTCTCCTCTTTGTCTATATCACTCACCCCCTCACTTCTCCCTCCCTCTCTCCCTTGTTCTCTCTATAATTTTGTCTTTGTCTCTGTTACTCCCTCTCACTTTTATATCTCTCCTTCTTTTCCTCTCTCTCTTTCCTCATCCTCTCTTTCTCTCTATACACTTCTCAAACCTATCTGTCCTCTCGCTCACTGATTCCTGATGGGTCTGTGTGATGTGTTGTTGATGTTTCAGGTCAGTAAACCCATCATAGAGAATGTACCGAATGCTCTGAGTATCGAGAGAGCAGACATCTCCATCATCTTGGCAGCCAGGTGGGTCACACTAACACACACTCACACCTTGGGTGGCATGGTTGGTATAATGAGTGTAGTTCCCACTTCCCACGGTCACCAAATGCACTGAATTAAGTATAGTAAAGCTTCTCGTGACAGACCTTTTGGATCTTTTATAAGTAGTGTCCGTGCTGCTTTCCTGACCATCTGTCTAGACCACTCTGGGCCATTTATAGCCCTCACAGTAGTGTAGTCAAACACATCACTGGTATATGAGAAGTATGGTGAGAGCGCTTAATGACCTGTGCTCTGTGTGTCCCTGTGCAGCTCCTGTAGTGAGAGAGAGGACTGGTTCCACACTCTGAGTCGGACAGTGTCTGACCACGCCAGAGGACCTGCGCCATTCAGCAACTGCTCTGGAGAGGTGAGGAGGACTTTGACTGGGAGACAGAGCATACAGAAAAGTGACGCTAGCAATGTTAGCAATAGCATAACAATGCTCCCCACTGAATGACAATAGCAAACCAATACTCATACATTTACTGAGGTTATATTAGCATTGCAGAGGGAGTATTTTCTCTTTTAAATTGAGTATGAGTCACTGAGTATGACTGTGAAGTCTAGTATGGTAGTCGTAGCTCGAACCATATTGTCCTGTCTCTCTTCCAGGCCAGAGAGCGTCTGTGGCTGTCCCTGGGGGAGAAGGCTCCTACTCTGGTGCCTGTATCCCATGTGATGATGTGTATGAACTGCACCTCAGACTTCAGCCTCACACTGCGCAGACACCACTGCCACGCCTGCGGGAGGGTGAGTCTCTCGCAGACAATGCATGGCTACGTCACATGGGAGAAGTTTAGCACGGTATGATGTGGCTGGAGTGTGTTTTCCACAGTCAGGCCTGACCTGTGTGTGTTGGGTGTTATGACGTGGTCCTGCTCTACTCAGATTGTGTGTCGGAGCTGCTCCAGGAACAGAACCCCTCTGAAGTACCTGGAGGACCGCATGGCCAACGTGTGTGACCACTGTTACAGCGAGCTCCAGAAGAGAGGTGCATAACTCCTCCTTTCCTGTACTACAGTACTGTATACTATACTGTACTGTACTGTACTGTACTAGACTATACTGTATTATACTATACTGTATTGTACTGTATTATACTATACGGTATTGTACTATACTGTATTGTACTATACTATACTGTATTGTACTGTACTATACTATACTATACTGTATTGTACTGTACTATACTATACTGTATTGTACTATACTATACGGCATTGTACTATACTATACTGTATTGTACTGTACTATACTGTATTGTACTGTACCATACTATACTATACTGTCTTGTACTATACTATACTGTATTGTGCTGTACTATACTCTACGGTATTGTACTATACTGTACTATACTATACTCTATTGTACTGTACTATACTGTACTGTACTATACTGTATTGTACTGTACTATACTATACGGTATTGTACTATACTATACGGTATTGTACTATACTATACTGTATTGTACTGTACTATACTATACTGTATTGTACTATACTATACTGTATTGTACTGTACTATACTCTACGGTATTGTACTATACTATACTGTATTGTACTGTACTATACTGTACTGTACTGTACTGTGCTATACTATACGGTATTGTACTATACTATACTGTACTATACTATACTGTATTGTGATGTACTATACTATACTGTATTGTACTATACTATACTGTACTATACGATACTGTATTGTACTGTACTATACGGTATGGTACTATACTATACTATACTGTATGGTACTGTACTATACTATACTATACTGTATTGTACTATACTATACTGTATTGTACTGTACTATACTATACTGTATTGTACTGTACTATACTGTATTGTACTATACTATACTGTATTGTACTGTACTATACTATACTGTACTGTACTATACTATACTGTATTGTACTGTACTATACTATACTGTATTGTACTGTACTATACTATACTGTATTGTACTATACTGTATTGTACTGTACTATACTATACTGTATTGTACTGTACATGCCGCTCTTGACTACTGGAGCATATTGAATGTGTGTGAGTCCAGGTGTTAAGGTCAGGGCTTCTCTGTCTCCATAGGAGGAAATGTGTCTGTGGTGAGTGGTACTGACAGTCCTCGTTCTAATCGCCGCTCCATCCGCCCGCTCTCTGCCGTCTTCCAGAACTTTCACCCTCCCAGCCTGTGGAGACGCAAGGGCACCGCCTCTCTGACCCAGGTAATCTCACACGCACGCACGCATACACACACACACAAACCACTAATATTCTACCAAATGAATGGTAAAAGCTATTGTCCACGCACTAAACGTATATTTTAATGTAAACATACATTTTCCTCAAATTGTCTCTTAGACAGGGTTTTTTCCAGCTTGATCTTCAATTCAAGCACCTTGGTTGTACTGAGGTAGTAGCAGCATACGTCCCCTTTGCCCTGTTATGTATGTAAGTAATATCTCTGTGTGTTCCTGTGTTGTCTCTAGGTGAGTGTGTCAGAGGAGGGCTCTATGAGCGGGACTCTGCAGCGCAGTAAGAGGAGCAAGAGGAACTGGAAGAGGCTGTGGTTCCTCCTCAAAGACAAGGTGCTTTACACCTACCAGGCCTGCGAGGTGAGGGGGAACACACACTCCCCTTAAACCTGAACCCTCACACACACCTCTACCCAAACTACTTATCCTTGTAACTCTGTAATGTACACATACCCGACTCAGATGGAGAAAGGGGCAGAGTTTCTCTAGTAAAGCTAATTCACCCTCTACTTTTTTAGTCAGCAAAACCTCCACAAACTGCATCCTTA
The DNA here is from genome assembly GCF_045791955.1 of Oncorhynchus clarkii lewisi. NCBI lineage: Eukaryota > Metazoa > Chordata > Actinopteri > Salmoniformes > Salmonidae > Oncorhynchus > Oncorhynchus clarkii. The sequence goes on from NC_092153.1 coordinate 57,528,399, forward strand.
AAACGATGCAGGTTAATGATCACTGTGTATTTCTCTCTCTCTCTGTCTCTCTCTTCCTCCTTCTCTCTGTCTCTCTCTGTCTCCAGGAGAAGGTGGCGTCTGAGAGTTTGCCTCTGTTGGGCTTCACAGTGAAGCTGCCTGACAGGCCAGGTGGAGCGGAGACTACCAACATCTTTGAGCTGTACCACAAGAAGACCCTATACTACACCTTTAAGGCCGAGGACAACCACACTGCTAAGAGGTGAGCCCTGCACTGCACCAAAAATATATCACCACATGATCTGACCAAAACTAACTCTGGGCCATAGTTATAGTCTTTAGCCTTATACGTGGTGAGGTAAAACTCCTGGCCCCACTTACAGGCCTCATTAAGTCATGTCATAGACATGAATCACATTGGCAACAGTATCAATCAGATTGTAATTACAATGTATTATAATTACAGTCAGCACTTTTCTTTCTACCCAGATGGGTGAACGCCATGGAGGAAGCCACAGTTTTATAGCAGTGGCCATCTTGGGTGGGTTGTTGAGTCTGTATCTTTGGATGTGCATCACTCACCTTCCAGACTTACCCTGGGGACCTCACTGCCACTCTCCTGCTACACATAGCAGTGCCTCAGAATGCCTGAATGTAAAACAAAAAGGGAAGAGTTCATTTTGCCTTTAGTCAGCTGTGACGGCTGTGTCTTACTGTGTGTGGACCGAGAGAGGAGAGAAGGAAACATGGTGTTCTTAAAGGAGGGGACACGCTCGCCTACTTTGTCACCCTCCAATGTCCCCGTCCCGCTGCTACGGAAGGTGTGACACCCAGAGCCAAGTGAGAAACTGGCACGGATATGTTCCGTTCTGGAAAATTCCACCAAGACTACCTATGACACCCCCCCCCCCCCCCCCCTTTTCATGTAATTAACTACTCTGGATTACTTATAAAAATGGAAGGAAAATGACATGCAAAAGAAATGCTGGATTTATTAAAGCAAAGAAGAATATGTTGGTTGATATCAAGCTATCACTACATTGACATGTTTTTGACACCAAGAGCCCTGACAAGGGGAGGGTAAAGAAGACAAGACAGAAAAAGAACATTAGCAGTAAATGTGTTTAAACTGCATGTCCTACTAATGTGTAACCTACATGAAAATGATGAATCTGTTATTAATACACGTTGACCACATGCCAACGTGACTGTAGTCTTAATGTGATGTCAGAAGAATGAGAGTGGATCTCCAGGTATTATTACACTATCCACCAAGGTCTGAGGTCGTAGGGTCATTCACCCCTCCCGGGTCGACCCAGTATGTGCTTCCATGTTCACAGTGCAATACAGCCTTTGTAAACCAACATGGCGGTACTTTAAAAGATCTCCCTCTATTTACTGAATGGACGCCCTATTTCTATCCTTTTATCAGAACACGTTTCTGCACTGGACTTAGCCAGCTTCACGTGCCTGACATTTTGAAGCACAGGTTCTGCTCAAAGTATCACTATTGTCTTGTATTGTTTTACATTTAATGTGTTTCTTAGCAACATGTTTTCGCCATGTACTGTATTTTCTGAAATGGCCTTACATACAACAATTAGTTCATGTAAATACATACAGTATGTAGAGATTTTGATAGGCAAAAATGATTGAGCTTTTTTTGCACTCATAAAAGAAGAATGGAACTGAAAGAGCAATGTAGTGAAGTGCACTCTTCTAAATGTTATTGTTTGATCATGTGTCTTGGTCAGCCTGTGCCAAACTCACTAAGCCCAGTGCCTGGAGTTCGTTCTCTGTGTTAGCAAACCATGGATATATCAATTATATCAGATCAATGACAAAAAAGAGGCTTGTCCTCAACGTTAAGTTGCATAATATGTCAAATTCCTATTTGTACCAAGCCTCAGCTCCGCCTTATAATGGGAGTGGTTTCCCTGATGTGACTGCTATCAGCCATAATCACTGTAGTGGACTTTGAAATGGATGAGTTATTTATTTCAAACTGTTGGGGTTTCTCAAACAAGTAAAGTGGATATCCTTTGTGTGTATCAGTTTGTATGACTTCTTCTCACTACCCTGTGCTATTTCTATATTGGTCACTAGATGGCATATACACTGAACAAAACTATAAACACAACATGCAACCATTTCAAATATTTTACTGAGTTACATTTCATATAAGGAAATCAGTCAATTGAAATAAATGAATTAGGCCCAAGTTTAAAGATTTCCCATGACTGGGCAGGGGAAGAGCCATGGGTCGGCCTGGGAGGGCATAGGCCCACCCAGTTGGGATCCAGGCCCATCCACTGGGGAGCCATGCCCAGCCAATCAGAATGAGTTTTCTCCCACAAAAGGGCTTTATTACAGACAGAAATAATCCTTTCATCAGCTGTCCGGGTGGCTGGTCTCAGACCATCCCACAGGTGAAAAAGCCTGATGTGGAGGTCCTGGGCTGGTGTGGTTACACGTGGTCTGCGGTTGTGAGGCCGGTTGGACGTACTGCCAAGTTCTCTAAAACGACGTTGGATGCGGCATATGGTAGAGAAATTAACATTAAATTATCTGACAACTCTGGTGGACATTCCTGCAGTCAGCATGCCAATTCCAACTGTGGCATTGTGTTGTGTGACAAAACTGCATATTTTAGTGGCCTTTTATTTTCACCGGCACAAGATGCACCTCTGAAATGATAATGCTGTTTAATCAGCTTCTTGATATGGCACACCTATCAAGTGGATGGATCACCTTAGCAAAGGAGAAATGCAGGGATGTAAACAAATTTGTGCACACAATCTAAGAGAAATAAGCTTTTTGGAACATTGGAACATGGAACATTTCTGGGATCTTTTATTTCAGCTCATGAAACATGGGACTAACACTTTACATGTTGCGTTTATATTTTTGTTCAGTGTAGAATCAGGGGACATTCAGACTGACTGACATCTGTCATGTCTGTATCATGAGGGTAGAGGAGAGTACTGTATATAGTTACAGTACATGGACATCAGTGCGCTGCTATCCAAATGTAGCCGATGTGAAATGGCTAGCTAGTTAGCGGTGGTGCGCGCTAGTGGCGTTTCAATCGGTGACGTCACTTGCTCTGAGACCTTGAAGTAGTGGTTCCCCTTGCCCTGCAAGGGCCGCAGCTTTTGTGGAGCAATGGGTAACGATGCTTCCTGGGTGACTGTTGACGTCTGCAGCGCGTCTCTGGTTCGCGCCCATGTCGGGGCGAGGGGATGGACGTAAAGTCTATACTGTTACACAAACATGCAAAAATCAACAAGCACAGCACATCAAATCAAATCAAAGTTTATTTGTCACGTGCGCCGAATAGAACAGGTGTAGGTAGACCTTACAGTGAAATGCTTACTTACAGGCTCTAACCAATAGTGCGGGGGAAAAAAGTATGTGTGTGTGTGTGTAGGTAAGTAAAGAAATTAAACAGTAAATGGACATTTGAAAATAAGAGTAGCAAGGCTATTTAGAGACACCTGTTAGTCAGGCTTATTGAGGTAGTATGTACATGTGGGTATGGTTAAAGTGACTATGCATACAGTGGGGCAAAAAAGTATTTGGTCAGCCACCAATTGTGCAAGTTCTCCCACTTAAAAAGATGAGAGGCCTGTAATTTTCATCATAGGTACACTTCAACTATGACAGACAAAATTAGAAAAATAATCCAGAAAATCACATTGTATGATTTTTTATGAATTTATTTGCAAATTATGGTGGGAAATAAGTATTGCAACAGGTCAGGATGCTCTCGATGTTGCAGCTGTAGATCCTTTTGAGGATCTCAGGACCCATGCCAAATCTTTTTAGTTTCCTGAGGGGGAATAGGCTTTGTCGTGCCCTCTTCACGACTGTCTTGGTGTGTTTGGACCATTCTAGTTTGTTGTTGATGTGGACACCAAGGAATTTGAAGCTCTCAACAGTTGAAAAACAGTTGATTTGATATGATATGAATGTAACATATTTACTGTTTGTGATGAAAGACCAAACCAGGTGTGAGAACACTCTCTGGCTGATTTAGGGTGCGTTCCTAAATTCACTCTGGAGTGCCAGAGTGCGCTCTGGGCGTTCGTAAATTCAGAGCAGTGCCAGATTGTTTGCACACACACATACGCCCAATGTTGATTGTTGCCCCAAAACTATCCCACCATCCACAGAGCGTTTCGCTCTCGGAGCGTTCAGAGCGCACACTGGACGCTCTGGCCGAGGAGAAGGGTTGACCCGAGAGTTCTGATGTCACAAAGAGATTCAAGCACCCAAGCTAACTGGCTAACGTTGGCTATCTAGCTAGCTACTTCCAGACAAAAATGAGAGAACAGCTCACTCTGACCATTTTACTTGCCCTAGAAGAGCTGGTTAGGCTGTTTTCATGTTATCCAGAGCGTTGGTGACTGTAAATGTGCTGCTGGCAACAATTGAAAGACAATTTTTTTTGCCTGCATTTACCGGCACCGGCCATATTCAACAGGTGTTGAGCGTTTGTAAATTCATCAGTTATTCTGCGCTCTGGCACAGAGAGTGCTCTGAAATTGGAGTAGATAGCCAGAGAAAATTTACGAACACACCCTTAGACTACCACCCTTATTTCCACTGTGCCTAACTGGGCACTAAATAAGCAGAAGTTGCAATACTACAATGTTCTCCAATGCTGGAAGGGGGTCCAGAGTGAAAAGGAGATTACTGTGAAGGCTGCAGCAGTAAGGCGACAGAGCCTGGGTGATCCAGACAGATAGACAGTCAGGCAGCAGGTTGCAGTACAGGAGAAAGGGCAGCACTGCTCTGTTTCTTACCTCTCCCCTGAGGTTTCCTGACCCAGAATAGTAAGGGGGAAAGTTTGTTTTCTGGGGTACCTGAAAGTTGCAGACACCTCGTTCTATATAGGTTGGATGATTCATCATCCAGTGCTCTCCTTTTTTCCCTCTCCCAGGCTCCCTCTCTTTCTCTTTACTTTCTTCAACAGCATCCCTCATTCTTTCAACTCTTCCTCATTATTTTTGTCTAGCTCTCTTTGTGTTTCACAACGTATCCTGTTTCTCAGTTGTAAGGCTGTTGGTTAGGTCCTCTTTAGTTCATGCAGGTCTCATCCTATTTTCATGATCTGACTAGGGAAGACTTCAGGCCCTACTCATACTGCATACCATTCCAGTGAAGCTTGCACTTCTTAACTAATGGACATTAATTTGTTGCAATTCCTCTCCCTCCCTAGACACAAGCCCCCCCCCCCCCTGCCTTCTGCACCTGTTCCTATTATCCAGCCGCCTGGATTTTCTTAAAAAGTCTTCATTAGCAGTCATACTCCATTATCCCATACTACCATACTGTTTCAATGAAAACACTGAATGTGAGAGATTAGAAACAGAACAGGACGGGACAGTATGAAACAGGGAGATAGGGTGAGATATTAGAAACAGAACAGGACAGGACAGTATGAAACAGGGAGGTAGAGTGAGATATTAGAAACATAACAGGACAGGACAGTATGAAACAGGGAGGTAGAGTGAGATATTAGAAACAGAACAGGACAGGACAGTATGAAACAGGGAGATAGGGTGAGATATTAGAAACAGAACAGGACGGGACAGTATAAAACAGGGAGGTAGAGTGAGATATTAGAAACAGAACAGGACAGGACAGTATGAAACAGGGAGGTAGAGTGAGATATTAGAAACAGAACAGGACAGGACAGTATGAAACAGGGAGGTAGAGTGAGATATTAGAAAAATGGTGGTGTCTGTACAAGTAAGAAGTGGTGAGAAGGAGAAGTGAGAACTAAAAAGAGAGGAGGGAGGTCAGTTCTTCCCTTCCTGTTAGTTCTTCCTTGTGTCCTCATTACTGACACTGACTGAGTGTTGAGTGCACTCCTTGCTTTAGGATGGAGGTCGAAGGTGGGAGGATATGCTGTTTTAGTGAGATGGTACTGTAACAGTATCATAACCCTAACACACACACACACACACACCAGGCATGAGGCACAGAGAGCGAAGCATGCTGCTCATCAATCACAAAGAACAGAACTGCTCAATAAGGTCAGCTGCCCTGGCCTCTAATTGTCTCTCAGGCTATTGTCTCTCAAATGCACATCAAACTATTAAAGACTGCTCAAATATCTATAATGAAGTAAACTTATTCAACTATTCCTTCTGACCTTAGAGAATTACAAAGTGATAGCTGTATTGTGTGAACTCTGCCTTACTCCCACGGCCAAATTCACACTGACACACACATCATTTATTGGGTGGCAGGTAGCCTAGTGGTTAGAGCGTTGGACTTGTAACCGAGAGTTTGCCAGATTGAATCCCCGAGCTGACAAAGTAAAAATCTGTAGTTTTGCCCCTGAACAAGGCAGTTAACCCACTGTTCCTAGGCCGTCATTGAAAATACGAATTTGTTCTTTACTGACTTGCCTAGTTAAATGAAGGTTAAAAAAATGACAAGGATAAGCTATCTGACCCACTCACCAGAGAGGCGAAAAAGGTGTGTATTGGTTTTGCTCTCAGTTCTGAAAGTGGTATTGCCATTGGTTATCATATACACCCTTATCTTCTTGTGCGTAAAGCATCACCCACAAACAGGGTTTTTCTGCTGCTTTATATGTTCAAAAACGGAAAGCATTATCAATAGGGATGTAGGAGGTGGTTTAACCCATGAAGAGACTTAAAGAGTCATAGAACTGGATATGTGACAGAGAAAGTGAGGAAAGAAAGAGATTGAGAAAAAAGAGAACAAAATACTTTCTCATGACATTGGGTTGACATTTCTGGGTCTGCACCTTGTCTCGCAACGCAGTGGAGAGAGAGAGAGGAGAACAGGAGAGGGGAGATAAGAAAGGGAGAGGTAGATGAGGGTGGAAGAAGAGAGGGACAAGCTGTTATGTCCCATTTTTTGCGACTCTACATGCCGCTCACACTGACAAGTCACTGTTACACCTCTTCCCCCTTCCTCCATACCTCCGTCCCTCCACCAGTCCAGGTTTAGAATCCTCCCGCTCTCCCTCCCTGAACAAAACATAAAGTCCCTCAACCCTGTGTTATCTATACATGGAGAGTGTGTCATGGTTTCCATATTCTGTGTCATCAGTGTCAGTCTGCAGAGGGGGAACATAAACAAGCGAGCTGCACTTTTTAAATTTATACTTAATACTTAATACTTTACACTTACTAGACAAGTCAGTTAAGAACAAATTCTTATTTACAATGATGGCCTACATCAGCCAAACCCGGACAACACTGGGCCAATTGTGCACCACCCTATGGGACTCTCAATCATGGCCGGTTGTGAGACAGCCTAGAATCGAACCAGGGTGTCTGTAGTGACACTTCTTGCACTGAGGTGCAGTGCCTTAGACCGCTGCGCCACTCGGGAGCCCAAATGGACACCACTAAAGTCCAGCTCAGTGGGTAGGTGCCTGGGTCCGTGTCAATGGATGTGTCCCAAATGGCACCCTATTTCCTAGTGCACTATTTTTGACCGGGGCCTATAGTGCTCTGTTCAATAGTAATGCACTATACCTGTATAGGGAATAGGGTGCCATTTGGGACTCGGGCTATGTCTGTCTGTAGTGGTGGTGAGTGGTATTAACTGTCCCTGGGGGATAAAGGTATCTTATTGGCTGGGGGTCATTAGCTGGGCTTTCATAACAACGCAAAGTCCCATTATGCTCACCAGCATGACAGGGCTTCCTTTCAATTTAATCAAACAATGATCACATTACCACATTACACTGAGTGGTTCTCATTAACTTACCAAAGAGACTCCGTGTAGATACTCAGTAGTAGAGATAGATAGTAGTACCACTAGGCAGAGGAGTCAGAAAGTATCAGTGGAACATGTACATCATGGACCCTCTGGGTGAGCATGTGGTCATTAACCGTGGATGTGTCCCAAAGAGCACCATATTCCATATATAGTGCACGACCAGAGCTCTATGGGGTTCCATTTGGGACATAGTCGTGCACTATCTTCCTCCGGCTGCTGTGACCTCTTGCTTCTGTAGCTGTGACCTATTAGAGCATTAGAGCCATGTATGTCAGTGCAGAGCTGGGAGAGTCAGCTGTGTGGAGCCAGATCCACCAGGAAACCAGCGCTCAATGTAATCTAAACATGCTAAATGTACCTCCCCTCAGTGTTCTGCAGCCCAGCAGGCGAGCAAACAGAGACAGGGCCATATTGCAGAGTCACACCCCACAGAGATGGAAGCAGTGGATTGAAGGAGCCAGAGGTTTTGGTGTCCTGGCCCCACACTCTCAGTGGTTGGTGGGATAGTTTTGGGGCAACAATCAACTGTGTGTGTGTGTGTGTGTGTGTGTGTGTGTGTGTGTGTGTGTGTGTGTGTGTGTGTGTGTGTGTGTGTGCGTGCGTGCGTGCGTGCGTGCGTGCGAGAGAGGTAGTAGTACTAAATCAAAAGTGCAGAGTCAGAAGCTGAGTTCCACACCCACAGGTGTGCAGAGGGCGTCCTGCAGGATAAGGACTTCCCCAGTTCTGTCATGAGTCAGGATCTACCTGTTATGTAACCATGCCTGGAGTAGAGCAGTGACACACACACCTGTACGGACCGGTCCCACAGATGTCTTACCGTACAGCAGGGCATACACACATGCATGCATACACCCACATACACACACACAGTTTAATTAATGTATAATTAAGCCTCTATATAGCTATAGACAAATGTATATGTGCACTTAACTTAACTCTGTGATGAGCTCTTTAGTAGTGATGGTGTGTGTGTCTGTGAATTCGTGTTTGCCAATGTGCGTGCCGTGAGCTTATGTGTGTGCCTGCGTGTGGGGTGGATATATTTGCACATGATGCAGAAACAGTGGATGATGTTGAGTAATTTACAGTTCTGGTGCCAGTTTAGCCTCAGGGACAGTGCTAGCAGCAGCAGCAGCCAACTCTACCACCTCCACACCCGCAGAGTTTTGCCCAAACCCAGACTACACCCACAGCCTACCCGTGTGATCCAAACCCACACACATCAGGACTTTACGTAAAACTCAGCCCAAGTCTTCTCCCACATAGAGAGTTTTAGGACAGACATACTCACAGTACTGCACATATACTACACTCTAGCCTGTTTAGGAGACTACAACAAGTCACAGTGAAATGCTGTGAGAGAGTGGATGCAGTTTTGACTAAGCAGTTGCACTATTGTAAAACCAAATGTTGAAGATGGCAATCAATCATCATCACCCATTGGTATAAATGTTTCATGATGTGTGTACAATAGTAAGATCATTCAATGTTACACAGGAGATGACCAAGAATCTGTGAAACCAAACGAGGACACTTGTGCATAATAACTAAGACTGCTGCGTCCACAGTGCAGTGTGTATGTAGCTACCTGGTCGACGTCACATTGCCACGGTCTACAAAGCAAGCGAGCAGTAAGGCTACTTCCTCGATCAACGGAATCACAGAACGAGCAACGGGAAGGAAGACAAGAAAAATAAAAGTCACAGAACAATAAATAATCCCTACATTTGCAAGACGAGGTAAGTCAAGGGGGAAATACTTTCGGTCATTTGAACAATTGAGAAAGACGCATATACGTTCGTAACTTTGCTGTTGTTACGTTTTGCAATGTAGTTTAATACCTTTTTTAGGTTGATAATTTAAATAGGCTTTATTGAAGAAAACATTAGGCTACATACAGTGCACTGGAAACTTTACGAAAGCTTGCGGAAAGCTTGCGTGAATACTAGGTAGGTAGTATTTCCGTAACCCCAGAAAATGAAGAAAACGTTGTCATATTATATATTGATATTGGCGTGCACTGACATCCGCTACATTCCGGGTAAAAAAAAAATGTACAGTACAATTTCATGTGCAAGGGGCAAATGAATTATTCAAATAGAAACTTGGCATTTTCGAATACTGGGGGAAAACGTGGTTGGTTTTCATACTTTTGACTAATTGTGTATTTCTCAACACCATTTATTTAACTAGGCAAGTCAGTTAAGATCAATTCTTATTTACAATGACGGCCTACCCCGGCCGACGCTGGGTAAATTGTGCGCCGCCCTATGTGACTCCCAATCACGGCCGGTTGTCGAACCAGGGCCTGTAGTGACGCGAGCACTGAGATGCAGTGACCACTGCCTGAGACCACTGCCCCACTCGGGAGCCCCACCATTAGGCTATATCTCACAAGACTATTTTCAATATTAGGAGAAATACCAAGGTCTTGGGTTGAAATGGGGAACCTTTGTATCCTCCTATCTTATTTCAACATAGAGTTAGTTACAAGCCATTAAACACACCACTTGTGACAAACAGCCACATCCAGGGTTGGTTGTCACACAGTATGGGCAAAGATTTTTATATCTAACCCAAGATAGACCACAGCCTGTCGTTTCCAATGGAGCAAATGAATCATAGTGGGCAGCACAAGTAAGGAGGTGGGCAGAGCCAAGTATACCCGAGCCAACAAGGTGAAAAATGTGTTGAAGTGCCCTTGAGCAAGGCAGTTAACCCTAATATGCTCTATACTACTATGGCTGACACTGTAAAATAACACTTTTCACTTCACCTATCCGGTGTATAGTATTTCTATCTAACATAATAAAAATAAATAAGTAAAAATGTATTAAACATAGTTGAATATTTGCTTTGACATTGTAGTTCTTACTCCACTCAAATTGTCATATCAACACTTAATAAAATCAACAGTAACCATCAGATATTTGGATGAATATATATATATATATATATATATATATATATATGTGTGTGTGTGTGTGTGTGTGTGTGTGTGTGTGTGTGTGTGTGTGTGTGTGTGTGTGAGAATGTTGCTGATTCTCAGTCGGAGTCACATGACTCACAGTTTTGACTAAATCTGAACCAATCAGAGATGCCTGTGTGTTCACAGGTTTGGACAGCACAGTATACAGTAGAGCATAGTAGAGTACAGTACAGTAAAGTAAATCAAAGTGTAATGAACTCAGTGCAGTACAGTAGAGTAGTGTAGAGTACAGTAAAGTAGAGTATAGTTCAGTACAGTATAGTACAGTAGAGCACAGTAGGATACAGTACAGTAAGGTAAAGTAGAGTACAGCACAGTATATAATGTGCTGTACTCAAGTGTACTGTGGTGTACTATAATTTACTGAATTAAACTAAACTGTACTCTATCTTGCTCTACTGTACTGTACTCTACCAAATTAAACTGTTTTACACTGTAGTGTGCTGTGCTGTAGTGTGCTGTCCAAACTTGTGAAACAGATGTATTTTCAACATCTGGAAAATAAGTATTCTAGGCATCTTTTCATCGTCATTTAGCTTACTGGGTACATTGTTACAATGGGGATAGTTGTCAGATTGTAACAAGCAACCCCAACATCAATTTGACAACCATCCTCAACCACCCCAATGCTAATTAAGATGCTAGTTACCACATTGCTTGACCTAGGAACTCACAAAGAGGCTTGAAATAAAGCTATCCCTTTCCTCGTTCCAATAAATATATTTTATGGATACTTCCATCAACTATTTATAAAAGAAATAACAAGCATACAAATGTTTACTTTCAACCATGAAACATTCTATTAACCATCTCACCTCAATGTTTTGTGATCCTGTCCTGAATTGACCACATGAAGGACCTCTTCTATAGAGGACACACATGTTTATGTTGAAATGATTACACAGTAATAATAAGCAGTGACAATCAATCCATGAGACAACCAACCGTGGTCTTCCCTTCTTCAAATTATTCTCAACTGTAAACGCATGGGTCTTATTGTGAGCAGACTGTCAACACATTTAAATAAATAAAGCCAGACCTTACTCAGTTATGAGACAATGAGAGAAAACATTATTTTTCATTTGTAATACCTTGCTTTCAAAGCACTCTGGGGTTTCTCAAGATCATGACATTCTGTGGGTTCATTGTGACATGCATGATGCAAGGCATTGCCATTGATGTAGAAGCAGTTTTAAAGACTTCCACTTATCCACACTGTTCAGTTTATTTCCCAATTACTGGACATGTCATGACCACTTCTGCATGTTTGTTGTTCACTAATAACTAGGTTGAAAACAAAGGTAGTTTCTATACATTTACTGTCAAACTTTTATATGCAACTTTACTTGCGAAAAGAAGCCCCTTTTTAAGTTGCATTTCATTTGATGAGTCAACACTGTGTCTTATCATAATGCCAACTGAATTTTGTGAACCACATCCACATTTGACAAACAGCGCACAGATGAAGCAAGAACAAGACATGATTTCTGTACACCCACCCGTTAACCAACTTGTACTGATCTGATGATGTTGTGTGTGTGTGTGTGTGTGTGTGTGTGTGTGTGTGTGTGTGTGTGTGTGTGTGTGTGTGTGTGTGTGTGTGTGTGTGTGTGTGTGTGTGCGTGCGTGCGTGCGTGCGTGCGTGCGTGTGTGCGTGCGTGCATGTGTGTGTGGAAGTGTGTACAAGTTTGTACAAGTGTGTACAAGGTACATGGAGTAAAGATATCATTTAACTTCCTATTCCATTGTGTCCCACTATAAATACTGGACTGTGCATTGTGCTGCGTCCTCCATCACAGGGTGGTCATCTTTATCCATATGCTACCAGGCTTTTTTTCTGGATTAAAAAGGGGTTTAGGTGGTGAGCGTGACAAGGGGCGTGGCAATGGGCCTGCATTTTAGAGAACATTTTAGAGGCCCCCATCTTGGTGGTGTTTTTTGTTGTTGCATTTTTAGCACTTTTAAGCCAATTACAGTGTTTGTAATTGCACAGCTCAACGATCAGAAGATCATGCCTACACTGTAACATCGTTCAGCTCACTAGTTGCCATGGCTTCGGCTGTGACTGCATTGGACCTGTGTCATAGAGTAACAGCTGAATAATGATCACTTTGAATGGCCCATTACATTTAAGTTATGAGTCTGTGTTAGAAATCTTGTAGTCATTACCGCTCTCTCTCCCTTCATCCCACTCTCCCTTCATCTCCCTCTCTCTGTTAGATCATAAGTATTTGTTCTTGCCCGTTGGTTTGGTAACAAACTTCAACCCTAAATTGCACTATATGTAGTACAGTACACTACTGGCTCTAATCTCTCATGGACAAACTACGTAAACATAAATGGTACCGTAGATATGTCATGATACAGCGGGATGCGTGAGATAACAAGCAGCATTAGTTCCGGTGTTTTTTTTATCACTGGTTATTTGGACAAATCACAATTTCGCAGGTGTTAGCATCCTTCGAATTTCAGGAGGGAATATATGGCCCATAGATTTTACGTAACTTGCAAGAGAGTGGAGCTTTTCGTTCCGGTTCCGATCCTCGTTCTATCTCTTCTCTCAATTTTGTTATTTTAACAACCAGGTAACCCAATAGAAAAAAAAGTACGATACATACAAATTGCCCTTTGAATGTAGTATGCTACAGTACTGTAAATGACAGGACATTACACTGTTTTCACATTAGGCAATACACTTGCACTACCCGTTAAAATGGACTAAACATCACATTTCCATAATGTCTATACCATGTGTGATCATTTGCATCAAACTTGAGCATTTGGCCATAGGTTCCCATCGAAATCGCAGTGAATATCCTCATTGTTCATGCACCTGGGAAAAAACCTTTTGGCATGGCGAATCCAAGCCTGATTTAGGTCTGGACTGAAATCATTGCATGCCTCATCCATGGCCTGAAGGAGGGTGGTATGCTCATGGGGATGACAAGCAAACATCTTCCACTGGGGTCACATACCAACATGTGTGGACTGTTGTCACTTTGGATTAAAGTATCTGCTACATAAATAGCATATATTATAGTATTACAGCACTGTTTTGGCCAACGCAATTTTAGTAAAGCAGTATGAACCTCCCCCTTTCTTGTTTTGGACATTCTGGATTATTTGCGTATTGGTATTGTATTGATATTGTATAACTGCACTGTAAGGGCCAGAAACACAAGCATTTCGCTGCGCCTGCTGTAACATCTGCTTATCTGTAGTTATCTGTAGACAAACCAGTTTACATGGCAAATCTAAATGTTTACCAAATGTTTAAGTGATCATCCATTAAGAGCAGTCGGATTAAGTAATAGTAAAATATATTTTAACAAAAGAGAAGATAATCATGTCAAAAGTAATGTGAGCATTGCAATGTGAAAGGCAACTACTTTATATGAACATGTAGATGAAACACTGATAAGGTGTTTATAGACTATTTTCTACTGTATTATTGACTGTGTGTTTGTTTATTCCATGTGTATCTGTGTTGTTGTTTGTGTTGCACTGCTTTGCTTTATCTTGGCCAGGTCGCAGTTGTAAATGAGAACTTGTTCTCAACTAGCCTACCTGGTTAAATAAAGGTGAAATATATATATATATATAGGTTTGTAGGTTTGGTGAAAAAGTGACTATATGATTTTGTGTGGTGTACTTAGTCAATTCAAAATGTGCTTAGAGTTGTGAAACAACTGCCTTTTTGATTATCTATTTTGAGTTGTACTAAGAGTTGTGAAAATTGACCAAATACTTGTGAAAATTGTACCGAAGCGATTAAAAAAACTGTAAGAATCCCTTCCATAGTTTGACAGATCACAGACACGCAGTGTAAAGAGCTCTCTGACAGAGAGTGGGCTCTATTTTCGTGTCAAACGCACGTTAGTTAAAATTTCGTCATGTAAAAACTGGTGCACTGGCATTTTCCAGCTCTAACGCCAGGTTCGGCAATTTACCTGTCTAACACCAGCACGCTTGCACTCAGATGGGAGAGGTGGAAATATTATAGGCGTGTCCTTAAAAACATGACCCAAAGTGCTGACTTCAGGCAGTGCTGATAGGGATATTTAAGACCAACCAAAAGCTGGTTTTAGCGCTAACACAGTTGGTTAAGGCATTCCTTTTGACAGCGGAAACTCAGACTATCCAGCAATGACGCATACTGCCCATATGCACATGGAACAAAAGTAGCCCAATGTACTTTTGGTACCTGTATTTAGAAATATAAAAACTCGTATTTTTTCCCATTTTATTTATATTTGATTAAAAACCAAATATAGCCTCCCCTCCTCTCAATTAAGGCTTTTTTTGTCTGCCCAATGCAAAGTAGTCAAGACTGCCAATAAAGGGCTTGGCTCCTGAAACCGCTTGAAAATAAATCTTAATCACCAAAGCTTTATTATAATATCAAGTTTGAGAGGAGTAAAACAGTGAGCTGACATTCCCTTTTTATGCATTGTAGAGAGGCCCACAGTATTTGAGCCTCGCAGGTCCCGTTTTGGACGTGCGTAAAACCCTGATGTAGTCTACGTTTCCATGCCCAACATGAAACGAGAGATGATAACCTTGGTGAATACTGGTGAACCTCCTATTTAGAAGTCATATGTAACCAGTAAAAACAGCTTGTTTTCCGTTTCATATGTTCAAAACCCAAGCCCTCCCATAGGCCTGCTATAACGAAGGCTGGTTCAACAGCAATGCCTGTCTTTAAAAAAAAAACATGGATATATTATGATATCATTACATTTTACATGTATTTATTGTTGTTTAAAAAAAATGGTGGCTTGTTTTTCGTTACATTTTATTACAGCCAAACTTCTTAGAAGGATTCACCTTCCTCGCACGCTCGCAACTTCTGGAGATGTGTGAATGCGATCTGATCTGTAAAATGGTTCCGATTATGTTCATAAAACATAGGCCTATTGGGAGCAGTATAACGCTGCGTGGATATTCTCCCTTTCTATTTATATTAGATCTTTGTCCAGCAACTGTGAAAAGTTTGGATGTACGTAAACCCTCCATTGTATGCGTTGTTTTAATATTATATGCCCATGGGGAGAAATGATGGTGCCTGTAAGTGTGGCATAGCCGATTTAAAACAAGTTGTTTCGTTTTGATTACAATTATTCGTTATCTTCTTAGGCTTTATCAATCATTCATTTAATATTGCTTATTGACAACGTTAGGCATGTCCATGCTCAGCCATAATGCAATGTACAGTAATCCTAGCCCCTATATCAGTGCTAATTCTATGTATATATTTTCACATAAAAACCAAGCAATTACTTAACGTGTTTGGAAAAGGTAGGTCTACATTTTGTATTTTTTTTTCTGTAAACCATTTAACAAACTATAGCGAACTAACATTGGAATTTGAGTTGATTATACGCAATACATAAAAGACTGTAAATACACAAATTGAAGCAACCACATATTTTGCCTTTGAATACGCTCTGATTGGCCAGTGAGGGCCAAGCCTCGACACACCCAGCTCTTTCGAGCCAATGCCATCAAGTGCGCCAATAATTGTGATAGTGAAAAAAGCAAAACTATTCCTGACACACCCCTGAACATATACGCTACTGCCTGTGGTTGATTTACCAAATAGAGCCCAGTGGTGTGTGATGTTATTGTCTGAGGTGCTATCAGTCAGCTGTCTGTGAGTCATAAGGGGAAGATGTGTGGATGCATGTCTGAGAGAGAGAGAGAGAGAGAGAGAGAGAGAGAGAGAGAGAGAGCGAGAGAGAGAGAGAAAACGGAAGGGATTATGAGCTCACAGCACATTGATAAGCTCTACATAAATAATTGCTACCACATATACTGTACAGAGAGAGAACTAACTGGTGGACAAGGTTAGTTAACAATGGCTCTTGAACATAGGAAGAGAAAGAGTCCCTTGTCCTTGTCAACCCAGGCTCTGATCTGATAGGTAATCAATATCAATCTCTGTGATTCCCTGGTAACACACGCACAGGCATGCACGCAGTCACACAAACACAGGCACGCACACACAGAGTTTATTATTGATCAACACCTGAAAGCAGCACAGCTCAAGGCTTGAACAAACACATGGACACCTTCTTTAGTACTGCATGACATTCCTGTTTCTCTTCCACCTCTTTTCTGTCCTCTTAACGTTTTCTTTTTTTTTCTGTCCTTGTTTCTGCCTCCATTTCCTTGTCTCCTAACTTATTGTTGATGTGTATGGGTGGTGGTGTAGAGCTGGTGAACAGAAACACAGGACTTTGGACATATTGAGACCTGCTCCCTCCCAGGAATGCAGGGAAATACCTTCACTCCCAGAGCTACACTCAGAGAGGATCAGTCTTGTACAGCTAACCTTGTGGGGACACACAATTCAGTCCCATTCAAAATCCTATTTTCCCTAACCCTAACCCTAACCATAGCTCCTTACCCTAACCCTAAAACCAACCCTAGCTCCTAACCCTTATCATAATTCTAACCCTAACACTAATTCTAACCGTAACCCTAAACCAAGTAGCATTTGACCTCGTGGCAACCAACAAAATGTCCCCAAGTTAGTCAAAAATGTGTTTGTTTACTATTCTTGTGGGGACCTCTGGTCCTCACAAGAATAGTTAAACATGTCAACACACACACACACACACACACACACACACACACACACACACACATGCACATGCACATTCTTCAACACCTGCTACTATAATTTCACACCATACATACGTTCTCACGGACAAAATGATCAAAGCAGCTGTCATTGACAGAAGTGCTTTGCCTTTCTGTGCTCCTACTGTAGCCTACGAGTGTGTTGCTTTGAATTAGGATTCTCCTAATGTGATATTGAACCCTTAGTTTAAGTTTAACCGGTAGTTCACAGTGTCATTAAAGTCAAAGTCTACTTGTTGCAGTATGTGAGAAGGGCATTGTTTCTCAGATTTGAATCATTATTTAGTTCAGTGATGGATCTCAAGCCTATTTCACAGAGACAGTTTCTGTTTGTTTAAGTGACTCATAGAATCTCTTTCTTTCTCTCACACACACACATCTCTCTCACTCTCACACACACGCACGCACGCAAACACACAATCTCTTTCTGTCATATGACTCGATTAGGGGACTGATATCTAATCTCTTCTCCCTTTCTCTCTGTCTCTCCTCATTTCCCTCTACCTTATCCATTTTGCTTGTCTTCTTGAGTGGATACATATCACACTTTAGGCTTTGCTTATACTTTTACAATGATCAAACAATGAATGAAACAAATATTCATATTAGTAGCATGTGACTGGTGATGCAGGGTGTGTGTATGTGTATGTATAGCTCTCATCACCATTGGTGATGTTCAGATGCCACATCTTAATTTGATCATCCCGTTGTTGCAGGAAAATTTTTAAGAGGTGTATTCAAGGTTTAAAAAGGCTTCTAAAGTTTGTAATTTCCACTTAAAAATGTCAGACTTGATTTGCCCTAATTAAAAATGTACCAACCCCTACAAAAAATGTCCAGTAATTATAATCCACATAACAATTGACATTTCCTGTTGCTGCAGGATTATTTTCCTGCTGTAGAAAACTGTCTCAAATTAAGATCCTACATCTGTAACTGAATCACGTCTGTCATGTACGTATGAACAGAAGGCTGAGTGATGGACTGTTTCTAGAAATATGTTGCTGTGGTTACATTCTGCTTGGCCATGTCTTTGAACAGGTGGCCCAGTGACGCGTCACCATGGAACCCTTCTTGCGGATCGCCTTCAACTCTTACGATCTGGGTGTTCTGTCCCCCTTGGCCCCTTCTGATACCCCCTTCTGTGCCATCAAGATGAAGGAGGCCCTCACCACCGGTGAGAATCTGACTATTACTATAGTTACTAGTGTGTTATAGTAGAAATATATTAGTCCCATTGTCCCACACAGTCACATTGTAACCCTGTCATTAAATACTTTATACTGTATGTCCTATGAAAGTCATACACGAGGACCAGTGTTGTACAGATATGCAGGCTTTTAGATTATTAGACAAGAGTATGAAAGAAATCAATCTCTATCTAACCTCTCTTTCTAACCTCTATCTAATCTCTCTCTCCCTCTCCCTCCCCCTCCTTCCCTCTCTCCCTCCTTCTCTCCAGAGCGTGGTAAGACGCTGGTTCAGAAGAAGCCCACCATATTCCCAGCCTGGAAGGCCAGCTTCGATGCCCACATCTATGAGGGGCGTGTCCTGCAGGTGCTGCTGATGAAGACTGCAGAGGAGCCATTGGCCGAGGTCACAGTGGGCATGTCTGTCCTTGCCGAGCGCTGCAAAAAGGCCAACGGCCACGCTGAATTCTGGGTAAGAGGGACTTTGACTACAGTCTGATTCTCTACTGTCCTGCATGAATTGTGTCTAACTTGCAGATGATTGTGTGTGTGTGTGTGTGGGTTCAGGTTGACCTGCAGCCCTCAGGGAAGGTGATGATGGCAGTGCAGTACTTCTTGGAGGGAGCAACTGATACAGGTGAGACTCAGGAGATGAAGCCCACCTCTACTCTTCTCATCCTCCTCTGTTCCCCACCTATCTGGTCTGTTTGTGATCTATATTTTATATGTCATGTTTGTCACTCTGAAGCTGTCTGTCTGTTCCCTTGGTTCTCATCTGTTCAATGCTCACGTTTGGAGTACAGACGGAGCAAGACGGAACAGAGCAAACTGTTTGTTTGTGTTTGTGGGGACCAAAAGTCCCCACAAGAATAGTAAACAAACACAAATTTGACCAACTGGGGACATTTTGTTGGTCCCCACGAGTGTGTGTGTGTGTGTGTGGGGGTGTCAGCATGGACAGAGAGGACTTGGAGAGATTGGGAGTATATGTCCACTGCATTGAATCATATCTACAGTATCAGCCTCAGAGTCCCTGGTCCCTGTTCCAAAGTCTTTATCTCTATCCTTTTACACAAAGACCCACTCTACTGTGTGTACGTGCTATCTATTCCGCTGTCATCTGTCTCACTCTGACGCACACACACACACACACACACACACACACACACACACACACACACACACACACACACACACACACACACACACACACACACACACACACACACACACACACACACACACACACACCCAGGTTTTGTGTATGAATAGCTGTCTGTTAGTTTTTCAACATAGTTCTCTTACTGGCTCTATAAGGTTTTGCCTGTTTTCTCAAACCAACAGTGGACCAATCACTCCAAATGTTGCCACTACTGTTCCTAACGCTACAGTGATGTTTCTTAACCATAAGGCTGTGCTGTTAGCCTGACTCTCTCCCTGTCACCTATAGAGGGAAAGCCTCCCACAAAGGAGGAGGTAGGGGGTCCCACCATAAACCGCAGACGAGGAGCCATCAAACAGGCCAAGATCCACGAGGTCAAATGTCACGAGTTCATCGCCACCTTTTTCAGACAGCCCACCTTCTGCTCCGTCTGCAGAGAGTTTGTCTGGTAAGTTATCAATGTTGTCCAGCCGCCTGTCCTCATGGCTCTTTACTCCTAGCTCTACTTTCTGTTAGCTTCATGCTAACAGAAGTCATTCCCTATTTACAAGTTTTATTATCAGTTCCATTCATCCAATTTAAGTGGCAACGTCTTGGTCGGTCTACTTTATACTGAGAGACTGAGTGGAGGGATAAGATAAGGCAATGTCTTAGTATGGCCTATGATCTCCCCCTATCTATCTAACTTTAGGGGTTGTGTTTCCGGGAGTGGGTCAGAAGTCTTGCATTGTCTGGAAATACCAACACAAGACTTATCAACATTTAGCAATGTATTTGCAAAATCAGCACAGCTTCCACTACTAGTCCTGTATTATTAAACTGGAGTTGTGTTGTAGTAGAATAGGTTGTGTCTCTGGAGATGGTGGATGAGTATCTGTGTGCTGCTGTATAAACGGTGCTCACCTGTCATCTATATAGTCCATTCTCACTGTGTCTCCATTCATCATCACTGGCCCTCCACAATCTCTCACTCTTATACCTTTGTATTCTACAGGGGGCTCAACAAGCAAGGGTACAAGTGCAGACGTAAGTGTACAATAATGTGGACAACCTACTGCTATACAACCACATACACATAACATCATAGATACACATCTATAAACCCTGTAGTTATAAACACTACCTCAATGCAGAGCAGATTGTACAGCCCTACCAGTGACTTCGATATCTGCCTGTATGAATGGTGCTCACCTGTCATCAATGTACTCCATATCTCTTCTCTCCCAGAATGCAATGCAGCTATTCACAAGAAATGCATCGACAAGATCATCGGCAGGTGTACGGGCACGGCAGCCAACAGCCGGGACACTGTGGTACGTTGGGACTACTAATTAAGTAATTCATTAGATTATTTATTAATTTACTTATTTGTGTCAATCCAATGTGGAGTTTACTCCCTATGAGTTTTCCGTTCCATTGACTAAACTGGTCAGGAGGTTTTCCTCCATTAATAATGTGAACAATAGCTGTGATGCCATTAGCTGTCAAGGTGTCATAGGGTCAGAGTCCAAACTGGCAAGCATCAATCAGACATGTAACCTCGACCAAGGATGAGGTCCCCTCACATCCCCATCAATATTCATCAATAGAAAGGGCCAAAGAGCACATGTAACTGAGCTTAGAGGTTACATTCAAACAGGACGGAATTACCTTCACTCATACGTGAGGGTTGGTGAGAAGGGGTGTGTTCTGAGTTAGAAAGGGGCGTATATAAGGCCCTCTCTAGACTAGAGAGAGAGTAGGAGAGGAGACCAAGAGAAAGTGTGCCTGTCTATGACAGTCTACAGGACCCCACTGAAACTACTACAGACAGGACCTAGGCTCAGGAAGAATAACACCATGGCACGCAAAACAAAAGAAGATGGGGAGAGAACAAGGAAGGAAGGAGAGAGAGAGAGAGATGCGCGGGCCATGAGGTACCCTCCCAGGCGGGTGTTTTTCCCCCCTGGTACCGATGGATCTGGGTGTTGATGAGTTGTGTGTGTGTCCATCACAGTTCCAGAAGGAGCGCTTTAAGATCGACATGCCACACCGCTTCAAGAACCACAACTACATGAGTCCCACCTTCTGTGACCACTGTGGCAGTCTGCTGTGGGGCCTGGTCAGGCAGGGCCTCAAGTGTGAAGGTAAGGAGCCGCGTGTGTGTGTGTTGTGTCTGCATTGTCATTGTATTTAACTATATACTGTAACTCTTCTATGCTCTTGTAGATTGTGCCATGAATGTGCATCATAAGTGTCAGGATAAAGTGGCCAACCTTTGTGGAATCAACCAGAAACTACTGGCTGAAGCACTTACACAAGTCAGCCAGGTGAGTGAGGGAGCTGATTGTGTGCATGTGCAAGCGTGCAGGCATGTGTGTGAATGTGTGTTCTTGCAAGTGCATGTGTGGGTGTATGTGCGTTGACATATGTTACTGAATGCGTGTGACACCTGACCCAGATCTACTGTATCTGTATGGCTATGGGAACCTGAGCTTCTTGTCCTGGGCCCAGTTTTTTTTAAGTTCTGGATTTCGGCTATCGGGTAGGATAAAATGCATCGAAAAATAATTAATAGGACGGGAGTCCCAATTGAAGTCAATGATTTGTCTGTTCTATTCATTCTATTTCTATGCATTTTATCCTATCCGATGGGTGAAATCCAGATAGATAACTTCTGAAAAACTGGGCCCTGGTATGTTTATGGACAGGAAGACTTTTTGGGGTGCTGAGTCTTCCATCAACCCTAATGCTCCTTATCATGGCCCTGTCTAGCCAATAGCAATTAACTACCTTCCCCTGGACACTATGTTTATATATTATGTTATGACTAAGGTCTGACTGAATAAGCTGCTATGTCATTCTTAAGTCAGCATTATGTAGGCCGTATAACAATGGGGTCAAGTGAAATGCTGTATGTGTCACACCCTGGTCAAAGTATTTTGTGTTTATCTTTATTTATTTGGTCAGGCCAGGGTGTGGCATGGGTTTTTGTATGTGGTGTGTATGTATGGGGATTGTAGCTAGTGGGGTGTTCTAGTTAAGTCTATGGCTGTCTGAAGTGGTTCTCAATCAGAGGCAGGTGTTTATCGTTGTCTCTGATTGGGAACCATATTTAGGCAGCCATATTCTTTGAGTTTGTCGTGGGTGATTGTCCTTAGTGTTAGTTTGCACCAGTTTAGGCTGTTTCGGTTTTCATTACGTTTATTATTTTGTCGTGTTTGTATTTTGATTCGTGTTTTACGTTTGTTTAATAAACATGGATCGCAATCTACACGCCGCATTTTGGTCCGACTCTCCTTCGCATCAAGAAAACCGTTACAGAATCACCCACCACAAAGGGACCAAGCAGCGTGTCAACAGGCAAGAACAGCCCAAAGTGGAGTACAGTATGGACTATACTTCTTGGGAGGAGATAGACAGGTGGGCGGTCGACCCAGGGAGAGTGCCGGAGCCCGCCTGGGATTCGATGGAGCAGTGCGCGGAAGGATATAGGAGAATGGAGTTTGCGAAGCAAGCAAGGCGGCGCGGACGGAGGCCCCATAGTCAGCCCCAAAAATTTCTTGGGGGGGGGCTCAGGGAGAGTGTGGCAGAGTCAGGAGCCAGACCTGAGCCAACTCTCCCTGTTTATCGTGAGGAGCCAAGGAGGAGACCAGAGCCGATGTTGGAGGTGAGCGAAACAGAGACTGTGAAGGAGTTAATGGGGAAATTGGAGGTGAGCGAAACAGAGACTGTGAAGGAGTTAATGGGGAAATTGGAGGAGAGAGAAATGAGGGAGTTGCTGTGTTGGTGTTTTAAACATGGAATTCGCCCGACGGAGCGTGTCGGGGATTTGATGGCACCTGGGTCAGCGCTCCATACTCGTCCTGAGGTGCGTGTTAGTCTGCTGGTGAAGATGGTGCCAGTCTCACGTACCAGGCCTCCTGTGCACCTCCCTAGCCTTGCACGTCCTGTGCCAGCACCGCTCTCAAGATCTCCAGTACGCCTTCACGGTCTAACCCATCCTGTGCCACCTCCACACCCCAGCCCTCCGGTAGCAGCTCCCCGCACCAGGCTTCCTGTGCGTGTCCTCGGCCCAGTACCACCAGTGCCAGCACCACGCATCAGGCCTACAGTGCGCCTCGCCTGTCCAGCGCTGTCGGAGCCCTCCTCCTCTCCAGCGCTGTCGGAGTCTCCCGCCTGTTTAGCGCTGTTAGAGCCTTCCTTCTCTACAGCGCTGCCGGAGTCTCCCGCCTGTTCAGAACTGCCAGTTAGCATAGAGCTGCCAGTTAGCATAGAGCTGCCAGTTAGCATAGAGCTGCCAGTTAGCATAGAGCTGCCAGTTAGCATAGAGCTGCCAGTCTGCATAGAGCTGCCAGTTAGCATAGAGCTGCCAGTCTGCAAGGAGCTGCCAGTCTGCAAGGAGCTGCCAGTCTGCAAGGAGCCGCCAGAGCTGCCTGTCTGCAGGATGCCGCCAAAGCTGCCAGTCTGCAAGGAGCCGCCAGAGCTGCCAGTCTGCAAGGAGCCGCCAGAGCTGCCAGTCTGCAAGGAGCCGCCAGAGCTGCCAGTCTGCAAGGAGCCGCCAGAGCTGCCAGTCTGCAAGGAGCCGCCAGAGCCGCCAGTTAGCATGGAGCAGCCAGGGCCGCCAGTCAGCATGGAGCAGCCAGGGCCGCCAGTCAGCATGGAGCAGCCAGGGCCGCCAGTCAGCATGGAGCAGCCAGGGCCGCCAGTCAGCATGGAGCAGCCAGTCAGCATGGAGCAGCCAGAGCAGCCAGTCAGCATGGAGCAGCCAGATCTGCCAGTCAGCATGGAGCAGCCAGTCAGCATGGAGCAGCCAGAGCTGCCAGTCAGCATGGAGCATCCAGTCAGCATGGAGCAGCCAGAGCTGCCAGTCAGCATGGAGCAGCCAGAGCTGTCAGTCAGCATGGAGCAGCCAGTCAGCATGGAGCAGCCAGAGCTGCCAGTCGACCAGACTCTTCCAGATCTGCCAGTCGACCAGACTCTTCCAGATCTGCCAGTCGACCAGACTCTTCCAGATCTGCCAGTCGACCAGACTCTTCCAGATCTGCCAGTCGACCAGACTCTTCCAGATCTGCCAGTCGACCAGACTCTTCCAGATCTGCCAGTCGACCAGACTCTTCCAGATCTGCCAGTCGACCAGGATCTTCCAGATCTGCCAGTCGACCAGGATCTTCCAGATCTGCCAGTCGACCAGGATCTGCCAGTCAGCCAGGATCTGCCGAAACCACCAGCCAGCCAGGATCTGGTAGATTCATCAACCTGCCTGAGCTTCCTCTCACTCCTGAGCTTCCTCTCACTCCTGAGCTTCCCCTCAGTCCCGAGCTGCCTCAGTCCCGAGCTGCCCCTCAGTCCCAATCTGCTCCTCAGTCCAGTGGGGTTCTGGGTGAGGACTACTAGGCCATGGTCGGCGGCGAGGGTGGACTATCCAGGGACGCGAGGAGAAGGGGCTAAGACATTGATTGAGTGGGGTCCACGTCCCGCGCCGGAGCCGCCACCATGGACAGACGCCCACCCGGACCCTCCCTATTGTTTTGAGGTGCGTTCGGGAGTCCGCACCTTAGGGGGGGGGTTCTGTCACACCCTGGTCAAAGTATTTTGTGTTTATCTTTATTTATTTGGTCAGGCCAGGGTGTGGCATGGGTTTTTGTATGTGGTGTGTATGTATGGGGATTGTAGCTAGTGGGGTGTTCTAGTTAAGTCTATGGCTGTCTGAAGTGGTTCTCAATCAGAGGCAGGTGTTTATCGTTGTCTCTGATTGGGAACCATATTTAGGCAGCCATATTCTTTGAGTTTGTCGTGGGTGATTGTCCTTAGTGTTAGTTTGCACCAGTTTAGGCTGTTTCGGTTTTCATTACGTTTATTATTTTGTCGTGTTTGTATTTTGATTCGTGTTTTACGTTTGTTTAATAAACATGGATCGCAATCTACACGCCGCATTTTGGTCCGACTCTCCTTCGCATCAAGAAAACCGTTACAGTATGACTGTTCAACAACAGTATTTTACAGCCCTGTCCCCATACAGGGTAATGCATCTTTGTTTATGGATATCTGTCAAAGGTGACAACGAAGGTCTTATTTGCTTCTCCCTCTCATCACCCTTCTATATACAGTGGGGAGAACAAGTATTTAATACACTGTCGATTTTGAAGGTTTTCCTACTTACAAAGCATGTAGAGGTCTGTCATTTTTTTATCATAGGTACACTTCAACTGTGAGAGACGGAATCTAAAACAAAAATCCAGAAAATCACATTGTATGATTTTTAAGTAATTAATTTGCATTTTATTGCATGACATAAGTATTTGATCACCTACCAACCAGTAAGAATTCCGGCTCTCACAGACCTGTTAGTTTTTCTTTAAGAAGCCCTCCTGTTCTCCACTCATTACCTGTATTAACTGCACCTGTTTGAACTCGTTACCTGTATAAAAGACACCTGTCCACACACTCAATCAAACAGACTCCAACCTCTCCACAATAGCCAAGACCAGAGAGGGTGTAAGGACATCAGGGATACAATTGTAGACCTGCACAAGGCTGGGATGGGCTACAGGACAATAGGCAAGCAGCTTGGTGAGAAGGCAACAACTGTTGTCGCAATTATTAGAAAATGGAAGAAGTTCAAGATGACGGTCAATCACCCTCGGTCTGGGGCTCCATGCAATATCTCACCTCGTGGGGCATCAATGATCATGAGGAAGGTGAGGGATCAGCCCAGAACTACACGGCAGGACCTGGTCAATGACCTGAAGAGAGCTGGGACCACAGTCTCAAAGAAAACCATTAGTCATGGATTAAAATCCTGCAGCGCACGCAAGGTCCCCCTGCTCAAGCCAGCGCATGTCCAGGCCCGTCTGAAGTTTGCCAATGACCATCTGGATGATCCAGAGGAGGAATGGGAGAAGGTCATGTGGTCTGATGAGACAAAAATAGAGCTTTTTGGTCTAAACTCCACTCGCCATGTTTGGAGGATAAAGAAGGATGAGTACAACCCCAAGAACACCATCCCAACCGTGAAGCATGGAGGTGGAAACATCATTCTTTGGGGATGCTTTTCTCCAAAGGGGACAGGACGACTGCACCGTATTGAGGGGAGGATGGATGGGGCCATGTATCGCGAGATCTTGGCCAACAACCTCTTTCCCTCAGTAAGAGTATTGAACATGGGTCGTGGCTGGGTCTTCCAGCATGACAACGACCCAAAACACACAGCCAGGGCAACTAAGGAGTGGCTCCATAAGAAGCATCTCAAGGTCCTGGAGTGTCCTAGCCAGTCTCCAGACCTGAACCCAATAGAACATCTTTGGAGGGAGCTGAAAGTCCGTATTGCCCAGCAACAGCCCCGAAACCTGAAGGATCTGGAGAAGGTCTGTATGCAGGAGTGGGCCAAAATCCCTGCTGCAGTGTGTGCAAACCTGGTCAAGAACTACAGGAAACGTATGATCTCTGTAATTGCAAACAAAGGTTTCTGTACCAAATATTAAGTTCTGCTTTTCTGATGTATCAAATACTTATGTCATGTAATAAAATGCAAATTAATTACTTAAAAATCATACAATGTGATTTTCTGGATTTTTGTTATAGATTCCGTCTCTCACAGTTGAAGTGTACCTATGATAACAATTACAGACCTCTACATGCTTTGTAATTAGGAAACACTGCCGATTTTGCAGGTTATCAAATACTTGTTCTCCCCACTGTATGTATTATCTCTCCCTATATTTTCTGTATGTCTTTCAGAAATCCTCCACTCGGCGCTTGGACCCAACCCTAGCTGACCCAGATATAGGGGTCTATCAGGAAGTCAATAGGAATTCCACTAGTGGTCTGGATGTTAATGGTCAGTCTGTGTTTGATTTTATGAATATACTTGATCTGTTATTTTAAATTCGTTGAAATCAAGTTTGTGTGAATGGTCTGGAGTAAAATATGTTTTTATATATAACGTTAATTATAATGATGATTATGATGACAATTGTGGTGATGACTTTATAAGCTGTGTCTTCCCCAGACGGCCACCCTTATGGCAGGCTGTGGAAGGGCTCCAGCCCGCATCCCCCATCTCGCCTCACCCACCTGACACTCATCAACGTAGACAACTTTGTCTTTCACAAGGTCCTAGGCAAGGGCAGCTTTGGCAAGGTAAGCCTGGTACAGCAGACATTCAGGATTCCAGAGCAGTAAAGCAGTAAAGCTCACCACAGTACAGTTCACATACAATGAAGCAGTAGGGACAACAGACTTTAATATTACCACCAATATAATATTTAATCAGGCTCTCCTCTCTTCTTTCCTTTATTATGTCCCTCCTCTCTTCAACCCCCCCCCCCCCCCCTCCTCTCCCCAGGTCCTGCTGGCAGAGTTGAAAGGTCAGGGGGAGTGGTTTGCGGTGAAGGCCCTGAAGAAAGACGTGGTTCTGATGGATGATGATGTGGAGTGTACCATGGTGGAGAAGAGAGTCCTGGCCCTGGCCTGGGACAACCCCTTCCTCACACACCTCTACTCCACCTTCCAGTCCAAGGTACAGACTGTGGCCCTACACACACTCCTTGGTCCTCTTACTGTGTGCCATTCTGGTTATTATAGCAACATATAGCAGCAATATTTTTTCTGATTAACATTACTAATAACAATAAGTGTCTACAAAAGCTGTCTCCAATAAGAAGTGATGTAAACACAGACTCGCTATCATAGCTCATTACACTACTACTGTGCTAGGTAGCTTTACAGTATGTGTTATGATGCCTGACTTTGACCGTGTTGTTCACAGGAACACCTGTTCTTTGTCATGGAATATCTGAATGGAGGAGACCTGATGTTCCATATTCAGGAGAAGGGACGCTTTGACCTCTACAGAGCAACGTGAGTTTCCCCAGTCACACAGACAGAGATAAACACACACCCCTAATGTCACTATTACTCACTCATAGAGACATACAGACACTCACCACCAATACTTTGATGGAAACCAGACAGCTATAAAGCAACGACGGTGTTTACACAGTGTGAGACTGTAGCTGTGTGTTATGGGGTTATGGGGTTTCCCTGCTACATACAGGGAAATTATGCATTGGTGGATTTTGGGTTGGTCACTGTTCATGGGTAGCTGTTCACCATGCAAAGGAATGTGTGTGTCTCTCTCTGTCAGTGTGACTGTATTTGTTTTTGCAGGAGTCCCACAAGAGAAAGACTATATTCAGAGTGTGGATCTGAAATGGGATGTGGTAAAGTTTTTCAGTCATTAGGTGCCTCTATCCCCTCTATGCTCAGGACAGGTGAGATGACAGGAGACATTCACTTCTACACTGTTGCCAGCTATACCTGATCCAGCATTGGCATCTGCTCCTATTGTCCTCACCCACGCTCCCCAAGGACCGTCTCAGAATGTTCACCTCTCTGCTCTCACTCTATTAATCATTAACTAATTGTGTGTGTGTGTGTGTGTGCGTGTGTTTGTGTGTGCGCGCGCGTGTGTGTGTGTGCAGCACACAAGCTGGCAGTGCAGAATGGAAAGTCTTGTGGGTTTGGTTTCCTGGTTATGTAATGTGTTTCCCAGGGTAGTTTGGTGAACTGTTGAGTTTCAAATGAGTTCCACTATCACATAACAATAAACCTGTATCCACTAACTGACCCTAAGCATCTTAACGCAGTGACACAGAGACACTGGGCCACACCCTAAACACACTTAACACAGTAAAACCCAATACTTACTGAGTTGCCTCTTCACAATTTGGCATACTGTTGTGAGGTTCCCCCAGAATACTACACTGTGTATGTGTGTGTCTACATGCATGTGCGTGTGTGTGTGAGTGTATATGGGTCATTCCACCAATAGAGTGCCTTTTGGGTAGTGTCATTTGGTAAAGAAATTCAATAATTTTAACATTCTGTCATAAAGACCACATGTTCTTCATAAAAACATGTTTTCCCAACTAAAGAGGTTAAATTAAAAAAATACTTTAGTAAGTGCCAAATAAAGTAACAGGGTTGACCCTAACACAGATGTTTTCAACATCAAATCCATTTGTGACAGGGGGAATGGAAGCTTGTTGTGTGCAACACTGAGGGGCAATTCAAAGTTTGGTTCGCGTAACAGGGTTGACCTTAAAATGAGGTACAGAGGTAAATTAATCAGTAATCACATGAAATAAATAATAATCTTCAGAAATGACTGTCAAAACAACAAAATAACTAGGGCTTTACCATGATGGTGGAAACTTGGGGGTCAAGTGGGTTACAATATTCCAAGAAGTCAGAAAAACATGTGAGGGACATGTCTAAATGTGAGGGACATGTCTAAATGTTTTAAAATTCAATATTGGTGCACTATTTCTACTTAAAATATCAAGCGATCTGTTCGCTGAACAAACTACCCATATGATGGTGTGTGTGTAGCCGGTTGATACCAGGACATCTTAGATACGGCTGACGCGTGTGACGGTATCTACTTGTGTGTTGAGTGAGAGTCAGAGGAGAAACCTGTCTGGACAAAGCTTACTTCAAGTCAATCATTCAGTCTCTCAATCCCAATCAATCACCAGCGACAAAAGCATACACAGTCTCTCTCCACCTATGTCAAGGCCCAATCAGTTTCCCCATGTCAGAGTTGAAAAGAGAAGCAGGTCAGAGATACTGTAGGCTAATCCTTCAGCTCTGGCTAGGCTGGGGCCACTGGGCCAGGAGCACCTCTCAGGTTTCACCCTACAGTATGAGGCCATTGTTCAGCTCTCCTCTCTGAGCACCACTCTATACAAATGGCCTCTTCAATAATGCAGCTAGCTACACACTGGACTGGAGTCCTCAGCGACAGACAGCAGTGTTCAGGGACTAACTCAATAGGAAAGTAGATAGAGTAGTACTCTGCTGCCAGCCAGCTGGATCTCTAGACTGTGTAGTGATGTTTATCTCTCTTTTTCCTCCCTCCTTTCTTCTCTCCCTCCCTCCAGGTTCTACTCTGCTGAGATCATCTGTGGCCTTCAGTTTCTGCATTCCAAAGGGATCATTTACAGGTAAATAGCAAATGCCATCATCAGCACTCTAATGTACACTCACTAACTTCTTACTCACTCAATCACATTACCATACAGATAAAAGAAAATGGCCAGAGCCCTTCCACCAAGGATTGATATAGTGATAGTATCACGTTATGGGACAGTGAGTATGTGATTATTAGCTGTGCTTTTCTGTACTGTCACAACTCTAGTCACCCTCTCAACCTTTCTACACCACACATTTCTTCCCATCCTGTCTTACCTCCAACTCTCCCTCACTTGTTTTGTCTTTCTGCCCTCAGAGACCTGAAGTTGGACAACGTGATGTTAGATCATAGCGGCCACGTAAAGATAGCAGACTTTGGCATGTGTAAGGAGAACGTGTTTGGAGAGAGCCTAGCCACAACCTTCTGTGGGACTCCTGACTACATCGCTCCAGAGGTATGGAACACAGACATACACTCTCAGAAAAAAGGGTTCCAAAAGGGTTCTTTGGCTGTCTACATAGGATAACCCTTTTTGGTTCCAGGTATAACTATTTTGGGTTCCATGTAGAACCCTCTGTGGAAAGGGTTCTACCTGGAACCAAAAGGGTAATTTAAAGGGTTATCCTATGAGGACAGCCGAAGAACCCTTTTAGGTTCTAGATAGTACCTTTCTTTCTAAGGGTATACTGTTTACATGGCTGCATCTCATGACACCCTATTCCCTATTTAGTACCCTACTTTTGACCAGAGCCAAAGTAGTGCACTCTGAGAGATGGGTTTAGGTGACAACATCACAAAAACGATGCGCACGCTTCAATGGGGCAAAAGTCTGTGTCCATGTGTTGTTGTGATTCTGGATGACGAGATAGCTAGCAACAATGACAAGAAGCTGCCATGTGGGGAATCATAGGTGGCTGTTTTGAGTTTTTTTCACTGATGTCAAGTTTAAGCTAATATGGCAACAATTTTGAAGCTAGCTAACCAACAACTGTTAATGATGTATTTGAGAGACAACAAGTGTTCATTGTGGAAATGTATTTATGTTTTCAATAAAAATTGGAGACTAAGTACAGTTTACATGTTATCAACAATCTAAGCCAACCCTGTCTGTTTTGCCCCCTTAGTTGAGTCTGTTTCTCTCCTCCTTTGTGTGTTTTTATCCCTTGCTCACTGTTTCTCTCCTCCGGTTTTGTTGCTACACCACCAACCTGTCGATAGGGAATAGGGTATTATTTTAGAAGCAATCACTGCAAATATACCTTTGCGAGTGTCTCACTATGATGATGTTACTGACCGTGTCTTTCTATCTGATGACGTCACTTTTAGATACTGCTGGGTCAGAAGTACTCCTTCTCCGTGGACTGGTGGTCATTCGGGGTGCTGCTGTACGAGATGCTGATTGGTCAGTCACCCTTCCATGGTGATGATGAGGACGAGCTTTTTGAGTCTATCCGCATGGACACGCCACACTACCCTCGCTGGATCACCAAGGAGGCCAAGGACCTGATGGAGAAGGTCTGCTCACCCCCATTCCCTCCTCCCATACAGTGTCCTATTCTGCCTCGGAGTCTATTTCTCTCCTCCTTTGTGTGTTTTTATCCCTTACTCTCTGTTTCTCTCCTCCGCCGCTGCAGCTGTTTGAGAGAGACTCAACTCGCAGGCTAGGCATCGTTGATAACATTCGTGTCCACCCCTTCTTCAAGACCATCAGCTGGCCCGCCCTGGAGAGGAGGGAGGTGGAACCCCCCTTCAGACCCAAAGTGGTACGGTCTAGACATGAGGTTTTATAGTGATGATAAAACAGTTGTAATATATAGGCCTACCATAATATAACGCACAGTATTTGGAGTCGTTTCAAAGGGGAGAAGAGGCTGTCACTGACAGCCATTCATGTATCTAAACAAAGATCTACAATAATTTAACTACTGAATGCTCAGTAGAAATTAGGCATAATTTGATTCATCACCGATTGTCTCCATGTATCACTTATCCTCCCTACTGATTGACATCTCTCCTGCCAATAACAGAAAGCCCCCAATGACTGCAGCAACTTCGACCGGGAGTTCCTCAGTGAGAAACCCTGCCTTTCCCATGGTGACAAGAACTTCATGGATTCCATGGACCAATCAGCTTTCGCCGGGTTCTCCTTCATCAACCCAGAGATGGAGCTTCTCCTGGAAAAGTGAGGGAAGGGCCTGTCAACCAATCCCCATGCTCTTAGTTCTCAGTGACATTACTGGGGTCATAGGGGACGCCAGCGATACGTTACTAATGGGTCGTTCCATGAAATGGTTGCCTTTTGGACATGCAAACTTTTAAGAAATTAATTTACAAATATATTTTCTTTCAACATTCGATTGCATTAAATGTGATCAAACTCTCAACTTGAATGAGCTGTTCAATGTTCAGTATTTGTGACTGTAATAGAAGCACAAGCAGTCTCCTACAGAAAAACACATTTTTCCATCTCAGACATAAAAGTCCTATGAACTAAGAGCATTTTATCTTAATTTGTACCACATTGTCAACCCTGTTACAGACACTTATGTAACTGCCTAACTATTATCTAAATGCATGTTTGAGATAAATCCAACATTTTCTCATTGATTAAGTATTCCTTGAACAAATAACTCGCGTATAATATCAAACTGATAAAGTTACCGTTGGGCCTCTAACAGGGTTGACGATAACATTGTTGAGGTTTTAGGTGAAGATCATCCATTACTCCTCATGTGGTGAAGAGCATGGGACCACATGGTGCTCATGAAATTAGGAACTATATTTATGTTCCACACATAATGAAAGTTTAATCAAATAAAAATATTCCTAACATTAATTGAGCGAACAGGGTTAATGTGTTGAGATCGACCACCTCAGTCAAAGATGATAAAACAATTATAAATAGACCAAAAAGAGAGAGAGGACTTCCTTCCCTTTCCACCATGCTTTTCAGAAGACCCAATTGATGTCCACTGCTGTGAATCATTTAAATTGGTGGGAATGGTCCATTATTTAAAAGAGGAAAAATTGTTTGCATAAGGGTTGGCCTTAAAAATGAGGGACAGACGTGAATGCGTCACTAATCACATGAATATAAATAATCATCTTCAGAAATGACTGTCATAGCAGCACAATAACTAGACCTTTACAATGATGGTGAAATGTTGAGATATTTTGGGATTAAGTGGGTTGAAATGTTCCTAGAAGTGACACAGGGTTGATGGAGGAACATGTCAAAATGCAGAATTTTGGCCTTTATTCAGGTAAAAAAAATCTGATTTATTGAATTCTCAATGTGGTTTAAATTATAATGCACTTAATTTACAGGCTTTTAAAATTCAATATTGGTGCATCATTTCTACTTACAATATCAAAGGGATGCAAAAGGCATCCATCTGGTGAAACGACCCTAGGGTCAGGGTCAGTTTGTCAAGGTGTCCTCATTCATGTGATCAAACCCTCAACTTGAGTGAGCTGTTGTATGTTTAGTATTTGTGACTGCAATAGAAGCACAAGCAGTCTTTGGTACTTAGAGAAATTATAGGATTTAAACGTATACAGGAATGGGCCTCTGTTGTAGGTGTTACTGTTTTGTGTGCATGCTAGGGTGTCCAGATGTACACAGGGGGCCTTATATTTTAATGTTGTGACTTGTATTAGGGTTGGAAGGTGTATGTGTGTGCGTGTTTGTGGCTGTGAAAGGAAATGTTTAAAGACCTCATACCAACACCAACCACCTCTCAATCACAACAACCTCTAAATGTGTCACATGTTCTTGAAAGATTAACTTAATCCAAATGTCCAGTTCGTCACTGCACGGGGAGCCTTTGCCTCTATTGTGTGGTCATTTTGACTGTGTGCCATGTAGTGTTAAGAAGACCAAAAGTTCAGACTGAGAAACTAGAGGAATCGCTGCCGTTACATGTAGCCTCATATGGGACAGGGAAAGATTTGGTGTATGATTATTGTGCTTATTGTGTATGATGCTATGTGAAAGTCTTTATTTGAATTGAACTCATTGAGATGCTGTATATAGATCTATATATCTATATGTATATTGTTGTAAAATGTATATTATTGGTGTGCTAAGGATGTGCTTTTTTTTTACTGTCTCCATCTTTTACATCTTAATAAAAAATCATCAACTCCTAGTGACTTCAGTCATTCTACCATATAAAGCACTTTAGATAGCAGGGAGTGACGTTTTATAAACCACGCTATCACTGCACTCAAGAAGAAATGGCATTTGCTTTTTGCAAATTGTGAACAGACACAGAAACGAACACAATTGGCACAAGTAAATGTCCATTCTAAAATCATTTTTTTGTTTTGGTATGCGATGTTGAACGTAACATAGCAGTATTCCCATGAGACTTCCATTTCTTATTTACGGTAGTTCCTGCATCCAAAACTCAACCGTTGGGGTGACCACGCCGCCTAGCGGGCCCACTTGCATAATATACACACGTTCTGGTGACGTTGTAGTGACTTTCCATGTGTACGGAAGTTGATAGCATGAAATCTCTAAAGCTGTATGTAGTCAGGTCTGGTCATACGATCCACCAGAAAAGACAAATGGCAAAAAAATTAGTACAGATTCATACTTCATAACGCACTTACTGTCCGTATCTGTGAGTCTGCTCCTTTTCACGGTGCAGTTTCTGGAGAAGCCTTGTCACAAGCCTCAAAGGAAGAGGGCTAGCTAGCTAGCTGTACGATGAGTTCCCAAGATATGTTGAAGAATGCCTCCACTCTCGCGTCATACAATGTCTTGCTTCAGGTAAAGTAGCTAGCTATTATAATTAGCTATGCCAAACTCCTTTTTTCACTTGATAACAATAGTGTCCTTGATAAAATTCCTTATATCCACTCCCTCAGAGTAGCATGTGGAGGACATACTTTTAAGTTAGTTGTAGTGAAATATCCTTTTATGTATCAATTTTTTTCTGAATGCCGGGATTTTCTAGCAGTGGTTGATACGATTATCTAGCCAATATGCGTTATGCTGTATTTGTCACATGCGCCGAATACAACAGTGAAATGCCTACTTACATGCCCTTCACAAACAATGCAGTTTTAAGAGAGAAAATACGTGAAATAAAAGTAACAAATAATTAAAGAGCAACAGTAAAATAACGAGGGGGGTATCGGTACAGAGTCAATGTGCAGGGGCACCGGTTAGTCGAGATAATTGAGGTGATATGTACATCCGTCTCGCTGAGGGAGACTGAGCCTCTTCTGAGCGCAGAGGACCAGAAGTGGGCATCTATTAGCTCAGTGCGCTATCAGGCAGCGGCCCACTCCATTGGCTACAAAGGTAGGAAACATCAGGACTGGTTCGATGACACCATCACAACCTTACTGGACAATATGCACAAAGCGCACAGGGCTACTCTCAACAGCTCCACATCTGTTACCTTTCACAAGCAATGGCGCAAACAACCTTGCGTGCTCTGCAGAACAAATGGTGGACGATAAGTCACAGGAAATCCACATTTCTACCAATCAACTAAAGCACATTTATTTTTTATGTAACCTTTATTTAACTAGGCAAGTCAGTTAAGAACAAATTATTATTTACAATGACGGTCTACCCCGGCCACACCCTAACCCAGACGACGCTGGGTCAATTGTGCGCCACCCTATAGGACTCCCAATCACGGCCGGTTGTGATACAGCCTGGAATCGAACCAGGGTCTGTAGTGACGCCTCTAACACTGAGATGCAGTGACTTACACCGCTGCGCCACTCAGGAACCGGGCCCTAGAAGTTGGCCCTAGAAGTCGCTCCATCTATGGCCCAAGAAGTCGCTCCATCACTCCCATGAAAACAGCCGATGGTCTGACTCTCTTGAAGGACTAAAACTAGATCCTGATGAAGTGGGCTGACCACTTTGACGCACTACTCAATCAGCACTTTCCTACAGGCCTTCCAAGAGGTGTTATCAGCTATACGTTCCCTCAAGAACAACAAGACTCATGGCACTGACAGCATCCCGGCAGAGCTACTTAAGAAGGGAGGTTACTTCTGCACCAGAATGCTCCACCAGTACATCACTGAGGTTTCGGACCATGAGATCGTCCCTCAACAGTGGCGGGATGCAAACATTGTCACCATCTATAAGAACAAGGGTGACAAGTCCATCTGCGGCAACAGCCGGGGGATATCCCTTCTGGCTGTTGCCGGCAAGGTCCTGGCCAAGGTGATGCTCACAGGCTGGCGAACAACATCACAGAGGAACTGCTGCCGGAGTCACAATGTGGATTCAGAAAGAACAGGAGTATGGTTGACATGATATTCATGGCACAGCAACTTCAGGAGAAGTGCCGTGAACAACATTAGGACCTTTTCATGGCCTTTGTCGACCTCTTCAAGGCCTTCGACACTGAGCAGGGAACTACTATGGGTCATTCTACTCAAATTTGGCTGTCCAGACATATTTATCAACATCCTTTGCCAGTTCCATGATGGGATGATGGCTCGGGTGGCCATAGGAGGCCAGGAGTCCGTGCACTTTGGTTTGAGGCAGGGGTATGTGCTGGCACCAGTACTCTTTAACATCTTCCTCCTATGTGTCACCCAGCTTCTCCACAAGCTTGAGGACAGCAGCGGGTTGCGGTGGACTTCAGGCTAGATGGAAACCTATTCAACAACAGGAGGCTCCAAGCAACCACCAAGGTTTTGATGGAGCGGTTTCTTGAGCTGCAGTGTGCTGATGACTGTGCTCTTGTGGTCCACACTCCGTAAGACCTTCAGTCCATCCTTGTAGCGGCTGTGAGGGTCTATAGTAGTATCAACACCACCAAGGCAGAGGTGGTCTGCCAATGGAGATCCAGCCCTCCACCCACCATGCCTGTCTTCACCATTGAACACAAATCACTGGCAATAGTCCCGTCCTTCAAATACCTGGGCAGCATCCTTTCGGAGGACTGCAGCATCGACCTCAAAATTCAAAATAGGATCAAGCAAGCATCAGCTGCCTTCGGGAAACTCAGACGCAGGATTTTCCAAAACAGGGATCTCCACCTCCACACCAAAGTCGCCATCTATTAAGCCGTCTGCATCACCACACTCCTTTACAGCTGTGAAGCCTGGGCCACTTACAGTCGCCACAACAAGCAGCTCAAGTGATCCCACATAAGATGCCTGCAGCGCATCCTGGGAATCATCTGGTGCAACAGTGTGGCTCATACAGATATACTAAGACCAACTGCAAGAGTATGTAGGCCATGGTCACCCAACACCAACTGCAAGAGTATGTAGGCCATGGTCACCCAACACCAACTGCAAGAGTATGGAGGCCGTGGTCCCCCAACACCAACTGCAAGAGTATGGAGGCCGTGGTCCCCCAACACCAACTGCAAGAGTATGGAGGCCGTGGTCCCCCAACACCAACTGCAAGAGTATGGAGGCCGTGGTCCCCCAACACCAACTGCAAGAGTATGGAGGCCGTGGTCCCCCAACACCAACTGCAAGAGTATGGAGGCCGTGGTCCCCCAACACCAACTGCAAGAGTATGGAGGCCGTGGTCCCCCAACACCAACTGCAAGAGTATGGAGGCCATGGTCCTCCAACACCAACTGCGCTCGCTTGGGTATGTCATTAGAATGTTTCAGGAGCGCTTGCCGCAGAACATCCTGGCCGGTGGTCTGCAGGGGGCAGATTAAGTTCTACAAGGACCAGCTGAAAACGTTGCTGA
This sequence comes from Oncorhynchus clarkii lewisi, assembly GCF_045791955.1. NCBI lineage: Eukaryota > Metazoa > Chordata > Actinopteri > Salmoniformes > Salmonidae > Oncorhynchus > Oncorhynchus clarkii. The sequence goes on from NC_092153.1 coordinate 57,566,793, forward strand.
AGAAATGCAACATCAAACCCACAGACCTAGAGGATGCTGCAGCCAACCGTTCCACCTTGTGGCAGTTCTGCCAGAGCGAGGATCAGAGGTGGGAGGAGGAGAGGAGCACAAAGAGACAGCAAAATCATCTCAAGAGACATACAACCATGCCTGCCCCGCAAACACAGACTGCATATGCCCCACCTGCAATACAGTTTGTGGATTTCGGATTGGACTCTACAGTCACCAAAGAATTCACCATTAACTCAGAAGTGGAAGTTGTCATTGGATACGATGGGCTACCATAAGCAAGTGTGTGTTTGTTGTCCTAAGGCATAAAATATTAAAGTGGCAGAAAGAGATCTAAGTTACAGAGCAATCTCTTTTCCACGTGAGATAATCATGATGATGACATTTCTATCCATTGCATATCTATCTATGTGCCTACTGAATATGTTCCTGGTTATTTTTAGGTCATGTTTCGTGTGCTCACCTTTTTGCTGAACGCATTCACGCTGCGCTTTGTGTCCAAAGAGCTGATTGGCGTGGTCAACGTCAGGTAAGATTGTTTTACGCTGTGGCAATTCCATGGTAACAGAGTGATGCTGGGATTCAGTTTTTCACTTTAAAATGTATGCCAAACAAAAAATTATGATAGCAAAGTTAAACAAACTGTACAACTCTATGCACAAGGATGACTTTGAGCAATTTCCACAGAATATTTTACAAAAAAATTTACTTGAAGAACAGTGCAGAAGCAAAGTTTAGGGAGTTGTGTGGTTTGTTTAACTTTGCAATCATTGGTTTCGGTTTGATGTACATTTTAAAGTGGAAAGTGTCTCAGCAACAGTCTGTTACTGTGGAATTGCCTTCTGTATAACATTACACCTGCTGCAATATGAGCTGTCCAAGCCTGCAGTTAAACAAAAACTAACACCACTACATACTGTATGTGCACGTGTGTGTGTGTGTGTGTGTGTGCATGTGTACGCACATGTGTGTTCGTGTATGCAGGTTGACACTGCTGTACTCCACACTGGTCTTCTTGTCCAGAGAGGCCTTCAGGAGAGCCTGTTTGAGTGGCGGAACAGATCACAACTGGAGACAAGTCATCAACCTGCTATGGCTGACGTGAGTGGGACTATAGGGGAGCTGCTGCACCACAGTGTTGGCTCTGGTCAGAACATATACAGTTGGGTCTTTCATCGGCACTATCTGCATAACAAATGATTGTGTGTGTGTCATCCTCCCAGGTTGCCACTGGGTGTACTATGGGCATCTCTCCTTGTGTGTGTGTGGCTGTGGCTCCTGGAGGTTCCGGATCCCCTGACTATCCCCCACTACGGCCCCGCTGTGGGGCTCTTTGCCCTGGCCGCACTGCAGGAGCTGCTGGCTGAGCCTCTCTGGGTCCTGGCTCAGGCCCACATGTTTGTCAGGCTGAAGGTGGTTGCTGAGAGCCTGGCCATGGTGGCTAAGTGTGTTCTGACAGTGGTGCTGGTGGTCTCTGCTCCTCAGTGGGGGCTCTACATATTCTCTGCTGCTCAGGTACATACGTACGCAGCCCCATCCCTTATACAAAGGATCTTATGTTTGTCTATTTAGCTCAAGCGTTTACCCACCTTTTGCAGAAAAAAATGCATTGAAAGTATAGGCAGCATTGCTTAATTCACCACAATCAGCGTTTACCCACTTGTTTTTTTTTTTACCACTACATCACTGGTTACAAGGGAGTATGGTTAGAGGGTTGTGTGCATAGAAGGTATTGTCAAAAAGATGAAGTGGTCATGGAGTAAGGTTGTGTTAGTAAATATTAATCTATATAGGAGAGATGGTATTGCATGCAACCCTCATAAATCACTGTGGACGAGTATCTACTTAGCTAACTGTTATACTGGCCTGTCCTTCATAGCTGGTGTACACAGGGTTCCTGGTGCTGTGCTACTTTGTCTACTTCCTGCGTTTCCTGGGCTCTGGGGAGGCCAACAGGAAGTACTTCCCCCTGCAGTGTGTGGCAGACCTGCTGCCCTCCAGTGTTGAAGGAGAGGTAACATTCACCACAACAGCACTAACCGTCACTCACCACATACACTCCTCACTGAGCTAGTATACAGTATACTCGAAAGCAATTGGTTGTATTAACTGACAAATCAATGATAAATTGATTGTTTGGCTCATTCATTCATATACTATGTCAGGTCACAACTGTGTGTGCTATGTCATCCCGTTGTGTGTGTGTCTCTAGCCTGTGATTGACTGGACGTTGGCCAGGCTGACGTGGAGCTTCTTCAAGCAATCCTTTCTGAAGCAGATCCTGACGGAGGGCGAGCGTTATGTCATGACCTTCCTCAATGTGCTGAGCTTCGGGGAGCAGGGCGTGTACGACATCGTCAACAACCTGGGCTCAATGGTTGCCCGTTTCATCTTCCTGCCCATTGAGGAGAGCTTCTACGTCTTCTTTGCCAAAGTCCTGGAAAGGGGGCGGGACGTCAGGCAGCAGAAACAGGTCAGAGGGCAGAGTCAGCCAATCAAATACCAGTCACTCATTTCACCATTTGTCAGTGGCCAATGACAAATAAAGTTGTCTGACACACACATTATAGCTCATGCAGGTGCATTGATGCCACTTGCTGATTGGTCTGCAGGAGGAGGTTGCCATAGCAGCTGAAGTTCTGGAGTGTCTGCTGAAGCTGGTGCTTGTGATTGGTCTGATCATCACAGTGTTTGGTTACGCCTACTCTCACCTGGCTCTGGACATCTATGGGGGATCTCTACTGAGCAGTGGTGCAGGTGAGTAAACTAACCAAATTAATCAATTAATTAAGTGAGTCAACCACCATAGTCAACTGAATCACTGGAGTTATAGAGAGATAAAGGAACTTATTCAGCAATGATTAGAATAATCTAGTTCCTCAAGCTACTGGTTTTATGTGAGTGGTTGTGTGTAATGATATTTGTGTTATATTGAAGGGCCCAGTCTGTTGCGATGCTACAGCTCCTATGTGCTCCTACTGGCCATTAATGGAATAACTGAGTGCTTTGTCTTTGCTGCCATGAGCAAGGAAGAGGTTGACAGGTGAGAGAAGGCAGGCACACACAGACACACACACACACAGTGTGTATCATGTTGTTTACGTTGCCCTCTCGTCTGTCCCCAGGTATAACCTGGTGATGTTGGCTCTGTCTATCTCCTTCCTGCTCCTGTCTTACATGCTGACGTGGTGGGCAGGGGGCATTGGCTTCATCCTGGCTAATTGTCTGAACATGGGCCTGCGTATCCTTCACAGCCTGTTCTACATCCACCGCTACTTCCTGTCAAGCCAGTGGACGCCTCTGCGCGGCCTGAGGCCCTCCCCTCTTCTGCTGCTAGCTCTGGCTCTCAGTGCAGTCCTCACTGCTCTCTCTGAGGTACCACACTATAACTGTTCTCCTCACTGCTTTACTGGACACGCCAGAGGAGGCTGGTGGGAGGAGCTATACGAAGACAGGCTCATTGTAATGGCTGTAATGGAATAAATGGAGCTGAGTCAAACATGTGGTTTCCATTATGTTTGATGTGTTTGACACCATTCCATTAATTACATTCCAGCCATTACAATGAGCCCATCCTCCTATATCTCCTCCAACCAGCCTCCTCTGATTCACCCCACATACTGTATACACCATCCAATCACATATCAGCCAATCACACTTAAGTCTGTCTCTGACGTTTAATGAAACAGTTATTGTTTCTACCTTACAATCATAGAAATGGGAGTTAGTATACAAACTATATATTTATTCTTCTCAAATAATCAGAGATAATAGTGAGACAGATTGTCTCATCTGTCTATGTATTTATTTACCATAGAATCCGATTTCCTATCTGTCTGTACTCTGCTGTTTCAGGGTGTGTTCTGTTGTGACGGAGGATGGTTACTAAGGCTGGTTCACATCGCCGTGGGAGCCGGGTGTCTACTGGGTGTACTTGTCACTGTCCTTCTCACAGAGACAAAACTTGTTCAGTTTGTTCGGACTCAGCTCTTACCTCGCTATGGGAAGAAACACACCTAAACCTGCCCAGCAGAGGAGTAACCTGCCAACTATAATGAGAGAGAGAGACAGGATAATCCGAATGGCAGAAGGATACATAGATCTGAACACAGTGACTTGGAGGGGAATGTGGAAACAGCTGCAATCCTAAGTGACCCTGTCATGGACTGAGGGTGAAGTTGGAATGAGCAGCTCACTGGCCAAAAATGTGTGTGTATGTGTGTATGTGTGTATGTGTGTATGTGTGTGTGTGTGTGTGTGTGTACACAGTAAGGTCTAAAAATATTGCCAACATTGATAAAGATGAGCAAAAAACACTGTATAAAATAAATACATACAAATACTGACCTATATTGTATGCTCAAATTTCGGGGAAATTATATTATTATATACTTTATTATATACTAATACAATTGCTCAGAGAAAGAGATTTAAGAGTAATGTTTGTTTTTTCTCAAAAAGATAGTGGTCAATACTCCAGCACCCCTTGCGAGGATAATGGCACTGAGCCTTTTCCTAAAATGTTTTATGAGATTGGAGAACACATTGGGAGGAATCTTAGACCATTCCTCCATACAGAATCTTTCCATATCCTTGATATCCTTCATCTGCTGTTATGGACTGCCCTCTTCAATTCAAACCACAGGTTTTCAATGGGGTTCAAGTCTGGAGACTGAGATGGTCATTTCAAAATGTTGATTTTTGTGGTCAATTAACAACAAAAAAAGGTGGATTTTAATGTGTGCTTGGGGTTATTGTCTTGCAGGAAAATCCACTTGCAGCCAAGTTTCAGCTAAATTGTCCTGGTACTGGGTAAAATTAATGATGCCGTTGGGGCCCCAGGACCAGTGGAAGCAAAATAACCCCATATCATCAATATCATATTTTACACACTTTTACTGCATATGCATCTGTCTTTTGACACCAAACCCACCACTGGTGTGCATGGCCAAATAACTCTATTTTCAGCTCATCTGACCATAGCACTGGTTCCAGTCCAAATATGTTTAGCAAACTCCAGGCATTTACATTTATTGGATGACATGAAAATAGAGCTCTTTTTGTGTGTACAGTATAAGCAAGCACTGAAAACACTGTTTCACCTGCACATTGTTGATTTTTTAAATGTAAACTGCTTGAGAGTTGTAGGCTATTTTGTAACCAAATTAGGTTTTGATAAATAAAAACAGGTGGATTTTGACAAATTGTTATTTGTAGCCTATGCCAGATTAGATACACTGTATTAGGGAAATTTGTCCCATATCATTGTATAAAAAAAACATTGCTAATTTACTCTGCATGGCAGCGAATATTGTCTAGTATCAATCAATCATTGAAATTTAATGGAAGTAATTGCGTCGAGTTTCCCGCCAACCCACATCCATCCTTTTGTGCTTCTCGTGATGTTGTTGCCATGGAAACGGAGCAGTCAGACCTACTGCACGAGCCCCCACCCTGCGAGAGGATAAAAGGCTATGGAATCAAAAAAGTACAACCTGGTCTTTGGCCTACAAAATTAGACTTTGATTTAAAAGAACATGGGGAGGGGAGATACAAACGAAAAGTTGCATTTAGGATAGAGAATTGATGCAGAAAAATGATCTCGAGATAGGTCTGTATTGTATTTAATTTTTTGTATTAACTAGTGCTTTATTGCATGGCTCACGACGACTGGCTGTGTATGCTTGTTTTCTTATGCTTTATCCTTGTTCGGTCAGCGGGTCGTTGTTTGTGGCAGGATATAAATTGAATTGATTTATATTATGAATGTGTAATTTAAACAAAGAGAACACAATGCCTTGGGCAGAGTATGTCAATATTTTCCCTATAATCGCTCAAATACATTAACAAGTCCATCAGTGCGGGACGCCTCTTGACAGCACCAGGTTGAGAAAGTGAATGATCGAGCATGCGCAGTTGAGGTTCGTGCCATATTGGAACGAGGCAGAGGACAGGAGAAAGACGGGGGTAACGTTTTAAATTTACTTGGAAGAACTAGGAAAAGGTGAGATTCACGTACGTGGACAAAATACTTACCTATTATTTATTATGTACTATTTTCAGCTGCCTTGGTGGCTCCCGTGTGTTTTTTCCTGGTGTCAAATAAGCTGTATTGTGCTCGACTGAGTAGGCAGCGCCATACCCATACTTGACATTTCAGTTGTTAACTTGCTCGTGGTCAGTGGAAACGGTGCATCAGTTTCGCGCGCCGGATCAATCTCCTCTCACTGACTTTAATATCCACGATCAACATTGTAAACCCGTCATAGGCAAGCCAGCTTTTGTTATTCTCTTTTCAATGTTGTCAATTAAATTTTACTCGAACACAATATAACATTGAAAGTTGGGGTGGCGCATTACGCCTTTGCCTGCAAGATTGTGTCAACAGTAGATTGCAATATTGCTGATGCTGACATAAACTATCCCTGAAAAGTCTGACTAGTTTTTTCTAGATTAGTGTTTTATCTGATGTTTGTTTAGCTTGCGATGTGTCATTGCAAACGGCCTGATGTAGTAACATCGTAAACATTTTAACATTGTAGTTAATACACAGTACAGTCTATTACACTGTTTCACTGTAGTCTATGGCTGGCTATATGTGACCAATGACATCCTTGAATGTGACCAATACTATATTGACTGCTTCTTACAGCCATTTTCGTAACCAAATATGAAGATATTATGTGTAGGCTGGCATTAGCATTTTTGTGCTGAGTTTGTCACGGTCAACCAACACCTTTTCTGAGATAAGAATATATCTTTCAGCTACTGGCGGGAACACCTGTCGCGAGGCAGAGGTTGCTAGGGTGCAATTTATAACCTCAAAAGTGCAGACTCCACACGCATTGCGATCACATCCCATGATCGTTTGATATTACTGCTTTGACAGGAAGGGGTTTTTCAGCTTGAGTTCAGGAGGGAGGGGGGAATGGGTGTATAATATGAGATGGAGAAAGAGGGAGATGGTGGACTTGGAACTGTATAAGTGTGTAATATGTGAAATCTAAAGGCCACTGAGTACCAGGCCCTAAACAGGCCCTCTACAGAGGTGTTTATTTAACATCCTGTCTTTTGTAACTTTTTCAGTTGGATCAAAGTGGTTATAGCTACTGCTAATACAGTCTCCTGGGTGGTGTTGGGAACACAGTGGGGGCATCATGAACCCCGAGACACAGGAATCTGGTGAGTCTCACAATGGTTGAATGGCAGAGGTGTATTCAGATGATATTTCTGTCTTTGTAAATAAGTTTGTGTGTGTCTTTCAAAAGGCGGCTCTGAACTGGAGTCTGACTTCAACTGGGATGAATATCTGGAGGAGAATGGAGTATTGGCGGTTCCACATCACGCCTTCAAACATGTATGTCTTATCACACTGCATCAGGGCCCATTTGCAGATATGGTACTTATATTTAGGGCCCAGAGTTTTTTGTGGTCATGGCCCAATTTATTGTATATCCACAAACACACCCTTCCCTCCCTCTCAGGTGGACCGTAGCCTGCAGACAGGGCTGGCTCCAGGGATGAGTTTGGAGGTGTGTGTGCGTTCGGAGCCTGACCAACCCTACTGGGTGGCCACCATCATCACCACCTGTGGCCAACTGCTGCTGCTGCGCTACGAGGGTTACCACGACGACCGACGAGCAGACTTCTGGTGTGACATCATGAACTCTGACCTCCACCCTCTGGGCTGGAGCAGACAGCACAGGCAACCAATGAGACCGCCTGAGGGTGAGTAGGGGGTGACATAGGGTTTGATGGAAATAGACATTTGTGTTGCTGTAGACCGGTTTGGCCCTGTATTCAAATAAATGCATTGGAAAACTTAAAACTTTTCATACAGGAATGTACTGGATATCGATGTACAAAATGTATAAATATGATGTGTGTTCAGGTGTCCGTGAGAAACATGCTGACTGGGAAGCTGTCCTAGAGGAGGCTCTGGCTCAGGGAGGGAGTGCACCAGCACACCTACTGGAGGGGGTGAGTCTGGGGGGAGGGAGGAGCGGGGAGGGTAGGGACACTAGGACCATAACTATAGTTGGGACCTATTCAACATTACTAATAATTTCAGAACAGCTTGATTGTTTAGTGTCAATAAATGTAAAAAAAAAAACAAAAAAAAAACTTCTCTGTCTGTATCCAGGCCCAGACAGGGGGAGACCTGTTCCCCTTGGGGTGTTGTGTGGAGCTGCAGGACAGTGTAGACCCAGGGGTGGCCTGGGGGGCCCAGGTGGAGGACAACATAGGGGGCCGGCTGTGTCTGCGCTACACTGGGACGGAGGGGCTCACTCAGTCACAGACCAGGCGCTGGGTATTCTACCTGGACCCCCTCTTACACCCACCTGGCTGGGCTGAGGAAAACCGCTTCTCTCTCACCCCACCTGCTGGTAAGGAACAGAACTGCCTTTGCACCTTGTGGCGCTGTTGACCAACCCTGGTTTTGGAAAACTACAGAGTAAACACAAATACACCTCAATCAATGAATCATCAAGATATTGTTGAATAAGATGTGTTAATGCTGGGCTGGTTGCCTGGTGACCACTGTTTATTGTGTGTTTATTTATTTATTTGTGTGTGTGTGTGTGTGTGTGTGTGTGTGTGTGTGTGTGTGTGTGTGTGTGTGTGTGTGTGTGTGTGTGTGTGTGTGTGTGTGTGTTGCAGTGCTTCGTGGTTTGCGCAGCCAGACAGAGTGGGAGGAGGTGAGAAAGAACATTAGACAGCCTAAAGAAGAAGCCATCAATGAAGACTTCTTTAAGGTATTTTCTCTCTCTCAATCTCTCTCTCTCTCTCTCTCTCTCTCTCTCTCTCTCTCTCTCTCTCTATCTCTCTCTATCTCTCTCTCTCTCTCTCTCTTTTCCCCCCACCCTCTTTCTGTGTCCCTCTCCCTCTGGCATATCTCCTGTGTGTGTGTGTTTGTAGGACAGGCCAGTCCTCTCTCCTCACTGCTTCTCTGAGGGGATGAAGTTAGAGGCAGTGGACCCCGCTGCCCCCTTCAACACCAGCCCAGCTACTGTCACCAAGGTAACGCTTACATGTCACCATAGTAACACCCTCACCTCATCCACACAGCATCCGTCTTCTCCTGATAAGTGTTTACCAATGACACAATTATCATATGGTAGGTTTCCCCTAGTTGTATGGGGCTGTAGCAGTGATGCCATCATTGTGTTCCCCAGGTGCTGAGCGACCAGTACTTCAGGGTGCAGATGGACAGCCTGCAGGGAGACAGTGAAGGGGCGGGGCCTGGCTTATCCTTACTCTGTCACTATGGGAGCACCGGAATCTTCCCTGCCCAATGGAGCCTTAAAAATGGGGTACCCCTCAGTCCCCCTCCAGGTAGGGCAGAATACACTCACCTCAGGCATTCTACTGGTCCAGTGAAATGGATCACAGAATTTACTGTGTCCCTGGGTATGTGGGTGTGTAGGTTACCAGGGCCAGAACTTTGACTGGGCGGATTACCTGAAACAGTGTGGAGCGGAAGGAGCGCCAGAGAGCTGTTTCCCCATGGTGAGACACACACAACCACACACACATGTTTGTTTTACTATCCTTTTTGGGAACAAACAGTTGATTCCCATTCAAAATCCTATTTTTCCCTAACCCTTATCCTAACCCAAAACCTAACCCTAACTGTAAAATTAACCCTGAGCCTAAAATAGCCTTTTTCATTGTCGGGACCAGTGAAATGTCCCCACTTGTACAAATGTTCCTTGTTTTACTATCCTTGTGAGGACTTCTGGTCCCTACAAGGATAGTTAAACCAAAAACACACACCACTCCAACTGATATGATGACAGGTGTTTTCTCCCCAGGGGCAGAGTGATCATGACTTTGTTGAGTCCATGAGGCTGGAGGCGGTGAATCCTGTCTCTCCTGAGCAAGTTCACGTGGCAACCGTAACCAGGGTCAGAGGTCAGCACATCTGGTTGCATCTGGAAGGTGAGAACAGAACAGCTGGAGGAGAGAGAAAAGGGCTGTGTTGGAGGGATGTAAGGTTTTGGGGGAGGGACAATAATGTTGTTGGGTGTCAATTTCACCTACCTGAATACTCAGTCTTATTATATATACAGTAACAGTCAAAAGTTTGGACACACCTACTCATTCAAGGGTTTTCCTTTATTTTCCTTTATTTTTGAAATAATACATATGGAATCATGTATGTAGTAACCAGAAAAGTGTTAAACAAATCAAAATACACTCAGCAAAAAAAGAAACGTCCTCTCACTGTCAACTGTGTTTATTTTCAGCAAACTTAACATGTGTAAGTATTTGTATGAACATAACACGATTCAACAACTGAGACATAAACTGAGCAAGTTCCACAGACATGTGACTAACAGAAATTGAATAATGTGTCCCTGAACAAAGGGGGGTGGGTCAAAATCAAAAGTAACAGTCAGTATCTGGTGTGGCCACCAGCTGCATTAAGTACTGCAGTGCGTCTCCTTCTCATGGACTGCACCAGATTTGCCAGTTCTTGCTGTGAGATGTTACCCCACTCTTTCACCAAGGCACCTGCAAGTTCCCGGACATTTCTGGAGGGAATGGCCCTAGCCCTCACCCTCCGATCCAACAGGTCCCAGACGTGCTCAGTGGGATTGAGATCCGGGCTGTTCGCTGGCCATGACAGAACACTGACATTCTTGTCTTGCAGGAAATCACGCACAGAACGAGCAGTATGGCTGGTGGCATTGTCATGCTGGAGGGTCATGTCAGGATGAGCCTGCAGGAAGGGTACCACATGAGGGAGGAGGATGTCTTCCCTGTAACGCACAGCGTTGAGATTGCCTCCAATGACAACAAGCTCAGTCCGATGATGCGGTGACACACCGCCCCAGACCATGACGGACCCTCCGAATCGATCCCGTCTCAGAGTACAGGCCTCGGTGTAACGCTCATTCCTTTGATGATAAACGCGAATCTGACCATCACCCTTGGTGAGACAAAACCGCGACTCGTCAGTGAAGAGCACTTTTTGCCAGTCTTGTCTGGTCCAGCAACGGTAGGTTTGTGCCCATAGGCGACGTTGTTGCCGGTGATGTCTGGTGAGGACCTGCCTTACAACAGGCCTACAAGCCCTCAGTCCAGCCTCTCTCAACCTATTGCTGACTGTCTGAGCACTGATGGAGGTATTGCGCATTCCTGATGTAACTCAGGCAGTTGTTAATGCCATCCTGTACCTGTCCTGCAGGTGTGATGCTCAGATGTACTGATCCTGTGCCGGTGTTGTTACACGTGGTGTGCCACTGCGAGGACAATCAGCTGTCCGTCCTGTCTCCCTGTAGCGCTGTCTTAGGCTTCTCACAGTACGGACATTGCAATTTTTTGCCCTGGCCACATCTGCAGTCCTCATGCCTCCTTGCAGCATGGGACCCTGGGCATCTTTCTTTTGGTGTATTTCAGAGTCAGTAGAAAGACCTCTTTAGTGTCCTAAGTTTTCATTACTGTGACCTTAATTGCCTACCGTCTGTAAGCTATTAGTGTCTTAACGAACGTTCCACAGGTACATGTTCATTAATTGTTTATGGTTCATTGAACAAGCTCTGGAAACAGTGTTTAAACCTTTTACAATGATGATCTATGAAGTTATTTAGATTTTTATGAATTATCTTTGAAAGACAGTGTTCTGAAAAGGGGACGTTTCTTTTTTTGCTGAGTTTATATTTTAGATTCTTCAAAGTAACCACCCTTTGCCTTGATGACAGCTTTGCACACTCTTGGCATTCTCTCAACCAGCTTCATGCGGAATGCTTTTCCAACAGTCTTGAAGGAGTTCCCACATATGCTGAGCACTTGTTGGCTGCTTTTCCTTCACTCTGCAGTCCAACTAATCCCAAACCATCTCAATTGGGTTGAGGTCAGGTGATTGTGGAGGCCAGGTCATCTGATGCAGCACTCCATCACTCTCCTTCTTGGTCAAATAGCCGTCATACAGCCTGGAGGTGTGTTTTGGATCATTATCCTGTTGAAAAACAAATTACAGTCCCACTAAGCTCAAACAAGATGTGATGGCGTATTGCTGAAGAATTCTGTGGTAGCCATGCTGGTTAAGTGTGCCTTGAATTCTAAATAAATCACAGACAGTGTCACCAGCAAAGCACCATCACATCTCCTCCTCCATGCTTCATGGTGGAAACCGCACATGCAGAGATAATCCGTTCACCTACTCTGCGTCTCACAAAGACACGGCGGGTGCAACCAAAAATCCACAATTCGGACTCATCAGACCAAAGGACAGATTTCCACCGGTCTAATGTCCATTGCTTTTGTTTCTTGGCCCAAGCAAGTCTCTTCTTCTTGGTGTCCTTTAGTAGTGCTTTCTTTGTAGCAATTCGACCATGAAGGCCTGATTCACGCAGTCTCCTCTAAACAGTTGATGTTGAGATGTGTTTGTTACTTGAACTCTGTGAAGCATTTATTTGGGCTGCAATTTCTGAGGTGCAGTTAACTCTAATGAACTTATCCTCTACAGCAGAGGTAACTCTTGTGTCTTCCTTTCCTGTGGTTGTCCTCATGAGAGCCAGTTTCATCATAGCGCTTGATGGTTTTTGCGATTGCACTTGAAGAAACTTTTAAAGTTCTTGAAATTTTCCATAGTGACTGACCTTCATGTCTTAAAGTAATGATGGTCTGTCATTTCTCTTTGCTTATTTGAGCTTTTCTTGCCATAATATGGACTTGGTCTTTTACCAAATAGGGCTATCTTCTGTATACCACCACTACAACACAACTGATTGTGTCAAATACATTAAGAAGGAAAGAAATTCCACAAATTAACTTTTAACAAGGCACACCTGTTAATTGAAATGCATTCCAGGTGACTACCTCATGAAGCTGGTTGAGAGAATGCCAAGCTTGTGCAAAGCTGTCATCAAGGCAACGGGTGGCTACTTTGAAGAATATAAAATATATTTGGATTTGTTTAACACTTTTTTTGGTTACTACATGATTCCATATGTGTTATTTCATAGTTTTGATGTCTTCACTATTATTCTACAGTATAGAACATAGTACAAATTAAGAAAAACCCTTGAATGAGTGGGTGTGTCCAAATCTGTTTTACTGGTACTTTACATATTCTATTCAGCCACATGTTCAGCCACTCATAAACTCCCCTCTGCTTTGTGTGTTCTTCTCAGGGTTGAAGCAGCCTCTCCCTGACATCATCACTCATGTGGACTCCCTGGACATCTTTCCAGTCAGTTGGTGTGAGAGTAATGGCTATCCCCTCCAACACCCCTACAAACCTAGAGGTCAGGCTCCAACAAGAACCTCCTGACCATTTTGGTGATTGGTCTATATCAGTGTTTTATCTGAAGGTTACTGGCATGTGTAGATGTTGACTTTTGTTCCTGTTCTGTTGCAGCTCAGAGGAAGAGCCATGTGACCGTGGTGCAACCAGAAAAGCAGTGAGCTTTGCAGACCTTGATTATTACAGAGAGCGAGAGATTAGAAATTAAAAAAGCTAAACTTCCCTCTACTGTTACCCAACTTTGTAACGTGTGTTATTTTATTTTTAACTGTATGTTTATTTTGGTTTGATCCGATTGCAGATCTCCACTTAAAGCCACGGCCCCTGATGCAGCGAGGCAGCAGGATCTGAACCAATCGGAGAACGGTGAGTGTAATTCCTTGTGAAAAATCATTTGTGCAAAAATAATGCGTATGAGAAAATCTTACATGTGTGTGTGACTGTCTATGTCAGCAGCTCAGGGTAACGGGAAGTACAGCTGCCCAAAGATCTATTTCAACCACCGCTGTTTCTCTGGCCCCTACCTGAACAAGGGCCGTATTGCTGAGCTGCCCCAGAGCATTGGCCCTGGCAACTGTGTCCTGGTGCTGAAAGAGGTGAACGAGAGAGCAGCACACCTCTACCAGCTCCTCTCTATCTTACACAGGCACAACTGTAGATGACAACTCATTGTTATCCCCATACAGATACATATTCTATTTCATTCTGTGGTGTATCCTACCATGTCATCTTCTATGGCTTTCTAACCCCCCTGTATCCTGTCCTGTGGTCCAGGTGTTGACTCTGCTGATCAGCTCGGCCTACAAGCCCAGCCAGGTGCTGAGGGAGCTGCAGCAGGACCCAGAGCTCAGGGGGCACGGCCAGGGAGAGACTCTGAAGGCCAAGTCAGTCTACCCACCACACTATAACACCATAATAATGCTACCTTAACCTCACTAGGGTACATGGGACGCTAGCGTACCACCTGGCCAACATCCAGTGAAATTGCAGAGCGCCAAATTCAAAACCAGAAATACGCATTATAAAAATTCATAAAACATACAAGTGTTATACATCGGTTTAAAGATTAACTTCTTGTTTATCCAACCACTGTGTCAGATTTCAAAAAGGCTTTACGGCGAAAACATACCATGCGATTATCTGAGAACAGCACCCAGCAGACAAATCATTACAAACAGTTACCAGCCAAGTAGAGGAGTTACACAAGTCAGAAATAGAGATAAAATTAATCACTTACCTTTGATGATCTTCATATGGTTGCACTCACAAGACTCCCATTTACTCAATAAATGTTAGTTTTGTTCGATAAAGTCCCTGTTTATATCCAAAAACCTCAGTTTTGTTAGCGCGTTTTGTTCAGGTATCCACAGGTTCAAACGCAGTCACAACAGGCAGACGAAAATTCCAAATAGTAAAGTGGCAGCTTCATTAAATAGTACTCATAAAACACCAGTCTCAACGTCAACAGTGAAGAGGCGACTCTGGGATGCTGGCCTTCTAGGCAGAGTTGCAAAGGAAAAGCCATATCTCAGACTGGCCAATAAAAATAAAAGATAGGCAAAAGAACACAGACACTGGATAGAGGAACTCTGCCTAGAAGTCCAGCATTCCGGCATCGCCTCTTCACTGTTGACATTGAGACTGGTGTTTTGTGGGTACTATTTAATGAAGCTGCCAGTTGAGGACTTGTGAGAGCTGGTGGTTCCTTTTAACATGAGTCTTCAATATTCCCAGGTAAGAAGTTTTAGGTTGTAGTTATTATAGGAATTATAGGACTATTTCTCTCTATAACATTTGTATTTCATATACCTTTGACTATTGGATGTTCGTATAGGCACTTTAGTATTGCCAGTGTAACAGTATAGCTTCCGTACCTCTCCTCGCTCCTACCTGGGCTCGAACCAGGAACAAAACGACAACAGCCACCCTCGAAGCAGCGTTACCCATGCAGAGCAAGGGGAACAACCACTCCAAGTCTCAGAGCGAGTGATGTTTGAAACAATATTAGCGCGCACCCCGCTAACTAGCTAGCCATTTCACATCACATTGTTACACCAGCCTAATCTCGGGAGTTGATAGGCTTGAAGTCATAAACAGCAGAGCTGCTGGCAAAACGCACAAAAGTGCTGTTTGAATGAATGCTTACGAGCTTGCTGGTGCCTACCATCGCTCAGTCAGACTGCTCTATCAAATCATAGACTTAATTATAACATAATAACACACAGAAATGCGAGCCTTAGGTCATTATTTTATTTTATTTATCCGTTATTTTACCAGGTAAATTGACTGAGAACACATTCTCATTTGCAGAAACGACCTGGGGAATAGTTACAGGGGAGAGGAGGGGGAGGAATGAGCCAATTGTATACTGGGGATTATTAGGTGACCGTGATGGTTTGAGGGTCAGATTGGGATTTTAGCCAGGACACCGGAGTTAACACCCCTACTCTTACGATAAGTGCCATGGGATCGTTAATGACCTCAGAGAGTCAGAACACCCGTTTAATGTCCCATCCGAAAGACGGCACCCTACGTTTATTCATTAATATGGTCGAATCCGGAAACTATCATCTCGAAAACAAGACGTTTATTCTTTCACTGAAATTCGGAACCATTACGTATTTTATCTAATGGGTGGCATCCATCAGTCTAAATATTCCTGATACATTGCACAACCTTCAATGTTATGTCATAATTAATGAGCTAGGCAATGAGCTAGGCGGCCCAAAAGGTTGCATATACCCTGACTCTGCGTGCAATGAACGCAAGAGAAGTGACACAATTTCACCTGGTTAATATTGCCTGCTAACCTGTATTTCTTTTAGCTAAATATGCAGGTTTAAAAATATATACTTCTGTGTATTGATTTTAAGAAAGGCATTGGTGTTTATGGTTAGGTACACGTTGGCGCAACAACAGTCCTTTTTTTGCGAATGCGCACTGCATCGATTATATGCAACGCAGGGCACGCTAGATAAACTAGTAATATCATCAACCATGTGTAGTTATAACTAGATTATGATTGATTAAGTTTAATGCTAGCTAGCAACATACCTTGGCTTCTTACTGCATTCGCGTAACAGGCGGGCTCCTCGTGAGGCAGGTGGTTAGAGCGTTGGACGAGTTAACCGTAAGGTTGCAAGATTGAATCCCTGAGCTGACAAGGTTAAAAATCTGTCGTTCTGCCCCTGAATAAGGCAGTTAAGCCCGTGTCTTTGGCTATGCCGAATTAAGTGATATGACATACTATTCTATAAAATAATTTCTCCGTAATTGATATTACCTGATTGAGCTAATCATGTAAATGTAATTAACTAGAGAGTCGGGCACCACAAAATGATATTTATAGAGCTGTTATCTTCCAAATAAACTCTTAAAGACCGAGGTAATATTTTACATCAATAGCAGTCAATATTAATTGTCATCTTAATTCAGTCTCATCTGAAAGTTGTAAATTCTTGGTTATTTGCACGAACCCTGGCTAACAAGTTGAATCAGCAATACAAAATTGGGTTTAATTATTTATTGACTAAATACCTAACTAATCACACAGAATTACACATACACATATTTAAATCATAACTTGATTACAAATTACGTCATAAAGGAAAACATCCCTAGTGGGCGGAACAGATATGACAGCTGGTGAGGAACAAAGGGCGAAGCTGTGCTATCGTAAATACAGTATCTTATGCCTTCTAAAATTACCGCCCATTTGGAAAAGGAAAATGCAATAAATATTTACTCTGAGCTGTGCTTCGGTAGGTTGGTGGTAGATGGAAGGCCGTGTTGCCCAACGAGTCCTTTGTCCTTTGAAGAATGTCTCTGCTGGTAAATTGAATATGTTGTAGTAACGTCGTTGTGTGGTAGACGGGATACTCTGTCTGTTCCTTCCTAACCCTCGTTTGCAGCTGCTGTTGCTAACTCAACGGCTAGGAGGTATCACTTCTGTAGTGAATAAGAGTTCAAAGTTCATACCATTCGCAACCAAAGCTCACACTGATGTTGGCTTCGTTCTGTTGTTATTATCTGAACCATTCTGACATTGGACTGTTGTCCTCGGAACAGGAGGTTATATTGTCGTCAAGGGCTTATATAGGAATGGAGAGGAAGGCGTGTTTGAAAAGTTTTATAGCCCATGTCCCTTCACAGGGGCGGGCCACTGATTGAGCAGAGCCCTAACCTTATGAAAACCCAAATCTCACATTTTAGAAGTTAAAATCACATTTAATCTCATCACGAATAATTTCATATTCAAACATTTAAATTGAACAACAATTCCATGTGAATCCGATAACTACAATGTACAGACTTTCCACTGTAGAGTTTGTCATCTTATCATTGATGAGAATGTCTCAGATGACAACCGAACCGACATTGAAAATAAGAATGTTCTTAACTGACTTGCCTAGTTAAATAAAGATTAAATCAAGGTGTAAAAAAAAATAAAACATCTGCAAAATCGCCGTCCAAAATGACCGATTTCCGATTGTTATGAAAACTTGAAATCGGCCCTAATTAATCAGCCATTCCGATTAATCGGTCGGATATGTGGTTTCCAGTTTGCATAAAGTCCAGTGTAGTTCTTTGAGGGCCGTTGTTCTATCGGCTTGAGGGGGAATATACACACCTGTGACTATAACCGAAGAGAAGTCTCTTGGGAGGTAATGCAGTCTGCATTTGATTGATTAACTACTCACACCATAAGTAGTTAATCATGAAACATACAACCCCGACTTCCTTCTTCCTGGAGAATTCTTTATTCCTGTCTGCTAGTTATATTGAGAACCCAGCTGGCTGTATGGACGGAGCCATGTTTCCGTAAAACAGTATGTTACAATCACTGATGTCTCTCTGGAAGGAGATCCTCGCCCCTAGCTTGTCTACTTTATTATCCAGAGACTGAACATTACCAAGTAACATATTCGGAAGCAGTAGATGGTGTGCATGCCTTCAGAGTCGGACGAGAATTCCACTCCGAATACGTTTTCTACGCCGGTGGTGTTTTGGAGCAGCCTCTGGAATAAGTTAAATTGCCTTGAGGGGTACGAACAAAGGATCCAATTCATGGTCGTAATGCTGGTGAATTACCACAGCCCTGATAACTAAAAGTTATGTAATAAATAAAAAAATGGGGGGGGGATAATAATGTAAAAAATAACACACAAAAAAAACAAAATACTGCAAAGTTGCTTAGGACCTAGAAGCAGAGCTGCCATATCTGTCAGGGCCATCTTGCCATTCCCCACCAAAGTGCCCCCTGAGCTCTGGGTCCTGCTGTAGCTCCCTCAGCACCTGGCTGGGCTTGTAGGCCGAGCTTATCAGCAGAGTCAACACCTGGACCACAGGACATGAGAGGATAACGGGTTACTAACATATTCAAAGATTGACATATTTTAATTAAAAACATTATTTTGATGAATTTATTCATACTATTTCATCCTTCCACAAGATCTAGTCCCAAGGCAAATCTAGGGTTGCTACTCAAGCCGGCTGGTCGTTTGTTCTATCGGTTCGGTTGCCAGAGATGCGACCCAGTCGTTCGTTCTAAATGTTCCATTGCCATACTGGCTGGAAACTTTCTTATCCCTTCCTTGCTAGCTAGCCAACTACGGCTAGGTGACGTCAAAAAGTACAGCCAGAATAACAGCAAAGTAGCTGCATTTGCATTTGTTTAAGCTGTTTTCTAGTGATATTTATTTGGACACATCCATAACAATGAGTTAATGAGGCTGATTTCACCTGGCATAGAAAATGTGCTCTCTCGTCAGGACACTGTTGTTCAGAGGACCTAGCCAACAACACAGCTCACACAATTTCTTCAAAATGAAGCTGTAAAGACTGCAAACTAGCAGCAGATAATTTTGTCTTACCTTTTTTCAACTGACATTTCTTTGTATATATCCACAAAAATGATGCCAACTGATTCATGAATTCAACTGGCTGAGAAACGCTGCCTGCCTGTCTGTCTCGTCCCGATTCCCGACGCGCTCATTACTATGGGACTGCTGGAGATCGAATATGAATATTGAAACAATGTTGCAAATGTCGGATAGACAAACAGCAAGGTTTGTACAAATCTACGCTGTTGAAAACTAAATGTTAGTCTAAAAGAAATCTGAGATAATGTCAAGAGGCTTTTTATAGTGGAGATGGAAATTATAAATTGCCTGGCTGGGCTGATGAGACAGTGGATTGCGCAGTCAGATGGAACAGAGTAAATAGGTATTTTAATGTCATAAGATTTAGCCGGTGGTAACTTGTAGAATAGACACCTGCTGGAATGCGCTTTTAACCAGTCAGCATTCAGGATTAGACCTACCTGTTGTATAATTGCTGTTTAGATTATAGTATTTACTGTACAGTATTGTGATAAAATGAGAAACCATACACAATTTATTTCTGTATGCTGTAGATTTGGTCTATTCTAGGTCGCTATGTATGCACCATAATGCCACTATATACAGTGCATGGCAAAGTATTCATCCCCCTTGGCGTTTTTCCTATTTTGTTGCATTGCAACCTGTAATTTAAATTGATTTTTATTTTGATTACATGTAATGGACATACACAAAATAGTCCAAATTGGTGAAGTGAAATAAAAATAAAAAACTTGTTTAAAAATTATTTTTTTAAACGGAAAAGTGGTGCGTGCATATGTATTCACCCCCTTTGCTATGAAGCCCCTAAATAAGATCTGTTGCAACCAATTACCTTTAGAAGTCACATAATTGGTTAAATAAAGTCCACCTGTGTGCAATCTAAGTGTCACATGATCTGTCACATGATCTCAGATTATATACACCTGTTCTGAAAGGCCCGAGAGTCTGCAACACCAGTAAGCAAGGGGCACCATAAAGACCAAGGAGCTCTACCAACAGGTCAGGGACAAAGTTGTGGAGAAGTACAAATCAGGGTTGGGTTATATAAAAATACCCGAAACTTTGAACATCCCACGGAGCACCATTAAATCCATTATTTAAAAAAAAAAATTAAAGAATATGGCACCACAACAAACCTGCCAAGAGAGGGCCGCCCACCAAAACTCATGGACCAGGCAAGGGATGCATTATTCAGAGAGGCAACAAAGAGACCAAAGATAACCCTGAAGGAGCTGCAAAGCTCCACAGCGTAGATTGGAGTATCTGTCCATAGGACCACTTTAAGCCGTAAACTCCACAGAGCTGGGCTTTACAAAAGAGTGGCCAGAAAAAAAGCCATTGCTTAAAGAAAAAAATACGCAAACACATTTGGTGTTTGCCAAAAGGCATGAGGGAGACTCCCCAAACATATGAAAGAAGGTACTCTGGTCAGATGAAACAAAAATTGAGCTTTTTGGCCATCAATGAAAATGCTATGTCTGGCACAAACCCAACACCTAACATCACCCCGAGAAAACCATCCCACAGTGAAGCATGGTGGTGGCAGCATCATGCTGTGGGGATGTTTTTCATCTGCAGGGATGGCAAAACTGGTCAGAATTGAAGGAATGATGGATGGCGCTAAATACAGGGAAATTATTGAGGGAAACCTGTTTTCAGTCTTCCAGAGATATGAGACTGGGATGGAGAATGACCCTAAGCATACTGCTAAAGCAACACTCGAGTGGTTTAAGGGGAAACATTTAAATGTCTTGGAATGGCCTAGTCAAAGCCCAGACCTCAATCCAATTGAGAATCTGTGGTATGACTTGAAGATTGCTGTACACCAGCGGAACCCATCCAACTTGAAGGAGCTGGAGCAGTTTTGCCTTGAAGAATGGGCAAAAATCCCAGTGGCTAGATGTGCCAAGCTTATAGAGACATACCCCAAGATACTTGCAGCTGTTGCTGCAAAAGGTGGCAATTGCTGCAAAAGGTGGCAATTATGCACGCTCAAGTTTTCCGTTTTTTTGTCTTATTTCTTGTTTGTTTCACAATAAAGAATATTTTGCATCTTCAAAGTGGTAGGCATGTTGTTTATATCAAATGATACAAATTCCAGGTTGTAAGGCAACAAAATAGGAAAAATACCAAGGGGGGGGGTGAATACTTTTGCAAGCCACTGCATGGTAGTAGTCGAGTGACACTGAGGATATACACACTCTCTGCTGCATAAACATCATACTGGAAGAGATGCTCCCTACCATATTGGTGTCTGACAGACAGTAATGGATCAGATTCTGCTCTGGACCATGTTGTGGTTTGAAGGTACAAAGGGAAGAGTTACCGGGCCACTGTGGGGATTGCCCGTACAGCTGACCAGGTGGCTGAGTTCTGCAGGAAGACGTGTGTGAGGCTGGAGTGCTGCCCCAACCTGATCGCACCTCACATGGTGCTGGAAGACTGCTCGGAGAACTGCTCCCTTCTCACCAAGACCAAATACAGTACGTGATACCAAACACGCACACACGCATACATACAGTACCAGTCAAAAGTTTGGACACCTAGGGTTTTTCTTTATTTTTTACTATTTTCTACATTGTAGAATAATAGTGAAGACATCAAAACTATGAACTAACACATATGGAATCATGTAGTATCCAAAAAAGTGTTAAACAAATCAAAATATATTTTTTAGGTTCTTCAAAGTAGCCACCCTTTGCATTGATGACAGCTTTGGACACTCTTGGCATTCTGTCAACTAGCTTCAACTGGAATGCTTTTCCAACAGTCTTGAAGGAGTTCCCACATATGCTGAGCACTTGTTGGCTGCTTTTCCTTCACTCTGCGGTCCAACTCTTCCCAAACCAGGTCATCTGATGCAGCACTCCATCACTCTCCTTCTTGGCCAAATAGCCCTTACACAGCCTGGAGGTGTGTTGGGTCATCGTCCCACTAAGCGCAAACCAGGTGGGATGGTGTATCGCTGCAGAATGCTGTGTTAGCCATGCTGGTTAAGTGTGCCTTGAATTCTAAATCAGCGACAGTGTCACCAGCAAAGTACCATCACACCTCCTCCATGCTTCACGGTGAGAATCACACATGCAGAGATCATCTGTTCACCTACTCTGCATCTCACAAAGACACAGCGGTTTCAACCAGAAATCTCAAATTTGGACTCATCAGACCAAAGGACAGATTTCCACCGGTCTAATGTCCATTCCTTGTGTTTCTTGGCCCAAGTAGGTCTATTCTTATTATTGGTGTCCTCTAATAGTGGTTTCTTTGCAGCAGTTTGACCATGAAGGCCTGATTCACGCAGTCTCCTGTGAACAGTTGATGTTGAGATGTGTCTGTTACTTGAACTCTGTGAAGCATTTATTTGGGCTGCAATTACTGAGGTGCAGTTAACTATAATGAACTTATCCTCTACAGCAGAGGTAACTCTGTGTCTTCCTTTCCTGTGGCGGTCCTCATAAGAGTGAGTTTCGTCATAGCGCTTGATGGTTTTTGCGACTGCTTTTAAAACTTAACGTTCTTGAAATTGTCCGTATTGACTGACCTTCATGTCTTAAAGTAATGATGGACTGTCGTTTCCCTTTGCTTATTTGAGCTGTTCTTGCCATAATATGGACTTGGTCTTTTACCAAATAGGGCTATCTTCTGTAAACCACCCCTAGCTTGTCACAATGCAACTGATTGGCTCAAACGCGTTAAGAAGGAAAGAAATTCCACAAATTAACTTTTAACATGGCACACCTGTTAATTGAAATGCATTCCAGGTGACTACCTCATTAAGCTGTTTGAGAGAATGCCAAGAGTGTGAAAAGCTGTCATCAAGGTAAAGGGTCGCTACTTTGAAGAATCTTAAATATAAAATATATTTTGATTTGTTTAACACTTTTTTTGGTTACTAAATAGTTTCCTTGGTGTATGTCTATGTGCCCTATAGCTCATTACTATGGTAAGCAGAAGACCAAGCGAATCAGCCTTCCCCTTGGTGGTTACACCAACCTGGAGAGCAGCACCAAGCAGGGGAGCAGGAGGAAGAAGAAAAAGCCCCTATTTGTCCTCAAGAAGAAACACCTGTCTACCTCTGTAGACAGCACCCCTGCTGGCTCCCCACTGGTACTGCACATTCTTACGTTCATCTCCTTCAACTGCCATTAACTTAATCATCACAGAGAAGCCAGAAGAGTTGCCCCTAACTATTGGTCCCGGGTCAGATGTTATCTAACGGTTAAGGTTAGGATTTGGGGTAGGTTGCAGAGAAATCTGATTATAGATCTGATGTTACGGGGAACTTTTATATGAAAGGAGCCAGTATTCAAACTAATCATAACTGTCCACATTTCTTCCACCCCAGGCTAGTGGAGAAGAGGAGGACCTGGATGAGGACTACTCTCTGAGTGAAGAGGACTCAGGCTCAGAGCCGCAGGATGACTATGAGGTATCAGAGAGGAAGTCCCAGCCCCCCTCTCCCTCCCCCTGTCCCACCCCTACAGAACCTCGCCCCCGGGACAGACCCCGTCGCCAGCGCAGGAAACCCGCCCGCTCACCCTCCTACTCAGACGATGAGAACGGGCCCACTTTACCTAAGGTAGTGGTGGTTACATAATTATGCACACAAATACACACACACACACACTGATCCTGGAACTATATACGTGTAACCTCCCCTTTGTGTGTGTTCTGTCTCAGAGTGGGCGGGTGGAGGTGCAGGAGAAGCTACATCTGGACAGCAGTCCTCTGGGCTGGAGCATCACTGATGTGACCCGTTTCATCAGAACTACTGACTGTGCCCCGCTGGCACGCATATTCAGGGACCAGGTAGGAGTGACGCACACACCAGGAAAAACACACACTCACATACACACACTCACAGTGTGGTAATTTTCTGAGCCATGTTGTTGTGCGTGTTGACAGGAGATAGATGGCCAGGCCCTGCTGTTGCTGAGCCTGCCCACAGTACAGGAGTGTATGGGGCTGAAGCTGGGCCCTGCCATCAAACTGTGCCACCTTATAGAGAGGGTTAAACTGACCTTTTACCAGCACTTTGCCAGCTGAGGTGTGTGTGTGTGTGTGTGTGTGTGTGTGTGTGTGTGTGTGTGTGTGTGTGTGTGTGTGTGTGTGTGTGTGTGTGTGTGTGTGTGTGTGTGTGTGTGTGTGTGTGTGTGTGTGTGTGTGTGTGTGTGTGTGTGTGTGTGTGTGTGTGTGTGTGGTTGGTCTCAAGCTCATTACTAAGCCATATCACATCCAGCGTTGTTGTAATGTACAGTATGTGCTGCTCCAGGATGGACACAGCTTATAGCCTCAGCTGTTCACCCTGGAATGTGACTGGATTCTGTATCGTTCAGGGATTTCATGTTTACAGTGCCTTCAGAAAGTATTCACACCCCTTGACTTATTATACATTTTGTTGTTACAGGCTGAATTCATAACGGATTAAATTGATTTATTTTCTCACCCATTTACACACAATACCCCATAATTACTAATTTACATAAGTATTTTCACCCCTTAGTCAATGTTAGAATCACCTTTGGCAGCGATTACAGCTGTGAGTATTTCTGGGTAAGTCTCTGGGTAAGTCTAAGGGTTTTCCACACCTGTATTGTTCAATATTTGTAAATGTTTTTTTATTTTATTCTTTGAGCTCTGTCAGGTTGGTTGTTGATCATTGCTAGATAGCCATTTTCAAGTCTTGCCATAGGTTTTCAGGCTCATTTAAGTCAAAATTGTAACTAGGCCACTCAAGCATTTCATGTCATCTTGGTAAGCAACTCCAGTGTATACAGTTGAAGTCGGAAGTTTACATACACCTTAGCCAAATACATTTAAACTCAGTTTTTCACAATTGCAGACATTTAATCCTAGTAACAATTCCCTGTCTTGGGTTAGTTAGGATCACCACTTTATTTTAAGAATGTGAAATGTCAGAATAATAGTAGAGAGAATGATTTACAGTGCCTTGCGAAAGTATTCGGCCCCCTTGAACTTTGCGACCTTTTGGCACATTTCAGGCTTCAAACATAAAGATATAAAACTGTATTTTTTTGTGAAGAATCAACAACAAGTGGGACACAATCATGAAGTGGAACGACATTTATATTTCAAACTTTTTTAACAAATCAAAAACTGAAAAATTGGGCGTGCAAAATTATTCAGCCCCCTTAAGTTAATACTTTGTAGCGCCACCTTTTGCTGCGATTACAGCTGTAAGTCGCTTGGGGTATGTCTCTATCAGTTTTGCACATCGAGAGACTAACATTTTTTCCCATTCCTCCTTGCAAAACAGCTCGAGCTCAGTGAGGTTGGATGGAGAGCATTTGTGAACAGCAGTTTTCAGTTCTTTCCACAGATTCTCGATTGGATTCAGGTCTGGATATGTTTATTTTTGAACCATTCCATTGTAGATTTTGCTTTATGTTTTGGATCATTGTCTTGTTGGAAGACAAATCTCCGTCCCAGTCTCAGGTCTTTTGCAGACTCCATCAGGTTTTCTTCCAGAATGGTCCTGTATTTGGCTCCATCCATCTTCCCATCCATTTTAACCATCTTCCCTGTCCCTGCTGAAGAAAAGCAGGCCCAAACCATGATGCTGCCACCACCATGTATGACAGTGGGGATGGTGTGTTCAGCTGTGTTGCTTTTACGCCAAACATAACGTTTTGCATTGTTGCCAAAAAGTTCAATTTTGGTTTCATCTGACCAGAGCACCTTCTTCCACATGTTTGGTGTGTCTCCCAGGTGGCTTGTGGCAAACTTTAAACGACACTTTTTATGGATATCTTTAAGAAATGGCTTTCTTCTTGCCACTCTTCCATAAAGGCCAGATTTGTGCAATATACGACTGATTGTTGTCCTATGGACAGAGTCTCCCACCTCAGCTGTAGATCTCTGCAGTTCATCCAGAGTGATCATGGGCCTCTTGGCTGCATCTCTGATCAGTCTTCTCCTTGTATGAGTTGAAAGTTTAGAGGGACGGCCAGGTCTTGGTAGATTTGCAGTGGTCTGATACTCCTTCCATTTCAATATTATCGCTTGCACAGTGCTCCTTGGGATGTTTAAAGCTTGGGAAATCTTTTTGTATCCAAATCCGGCTTTAAACTTCTTCACAACAGTATCTCGGACCTGCCTGGTGTGTTCCTTGTTCTTCATGATGCTCTCTGCGCTTTTGACGTACCTCTGAGACTATCACAGTGCAGGTGCATTTATACGGAGACTTGATTACACACAGGTGGATTGTATTTATCATCATTAGTCATTTAGGTCAACATTGGATCATTCAGAGATCCTCACTGAACTTCTGGAGAGAGTTTGCTGCACTGAAAGTAAAGGGGCTGAATAATTTTGCACGCCCAATTTTTCAGTTTTTGATTTGTTAAAAAAGTTTGAAATATCCAATAAATGTCGTTCCACTTCATGATTGTGTCCCACTTGTTGTTGATTCTTCACAAAAAAAAATACAGTTTTATATCGTTATGTTTGAAACCTGAAATGTGGCAAAAGGTCGCAAAGTTCAAGGGGGCCGAATACTTTCGCAAGGCACTGTATTTCAGCTTTTATTTCTTTCATCACATTCCCAGGGGGTCAGAAGTTTATATACACTCAATTAGTATTTGGTAGCATTGCCTTTAAATTGTTTAACTTGGGTCAAATGTTTCGGGTAGTCTTCCACAAGCTTCCCACAAAAAGTTGGGTGAATTTTGGCCTATTCCTCCTGACAGAGCTGGTGTAACTGAGTCAGGTTTGTAGGCCTCCTTGCTCGCACATGCTTTTTCAGTTCTGCCCACAGATGTTCTATGGGATTGAAGTCAGGGCTTTGTGATGGCCACTCCAATACCTTCACTTTGTTGTCCTTAAGACATTTTGCCACAACTACGCTTGGGGTCATTGTCCATTTGGAAGACCCATTTGCGATCAAGCTTTAACTTCCTGACTGATGTCTTGAGAAGTTGCTTCAATATATCCACATCATTTTACTCCCTCATGATGCCATCTATTTTGTGAAGTGCACCAGTCCCTCCTGCAGCAAAGCACCCCCACAACATGATGCTGCCACCCCCGTGGGTGGGATGGTGTTCTTCGACTTGCAAGCCTCCCCCTTTTTCCTCCAAACATAACGATGGTCATTATGGCCAAAGAGTTCTATTTTTGTTTCATCAGACCAGAGGACATTTCTCCAAAAAGTATGATCTTTGTTCCCATGTGCAGTTGCAAACTGTAGTCTGGCTTTTTTATGGCGGTTTTGGAGCAGTGGCTTCTTCCTTGCTGAGCGGTCTTTCAGGTTATGTCGATATAGGACTCATTTTACTGTGGATATAGATACTTTGTACCCGTTTCCTCCAGCATCTTCACAGGATCCTTTGCTGTTGTTCTGGGATTGATTTGCACTTTTCGCACCAAAGTACGTTCATCTCTAGGAGACAGAACACGTCTCCTTCCTGAGCGATATGACGGCTGTGTGGTCCCATGGTGTTTATATTTGCGTACTATTGTTTGTACAGATGAACGTGATACCTTCAGGCGTTTGGAAATTGCTCCCAATGAGGAACCAGACTTGTGGATGTCTACAATGTTTTTTCTGAGGTCTTGGCTGATTTTTTAAAATTTTCCCATGATGTCAAGCAAAGAGGCACTGAGTTTGAAGGTAGGCCTTGAAATACATCCACAGGTACACCTTGAAATATATCCACAGGTATACCTCCAATTGACGTCAATTAGCCTATCACAAGTTTTTAAAGCCATGACATCCTTTTCTGTAATTTTACAAGCTGTTTAAAGATTACAGTCAACTGAGTGTATGTAAACTTCTGACCCACTGGAATTGTGATACAGTGAATTATAAGTTAAATAATCTGTCTGTAAACAATTGTTGGAAAAGTTACCTGTGTCATGCACAAAGCAGATGTCCTAACCGACTTGCCAAAACTATAGTTTGCTAACAAGAAATTTGTGGAGCGGTTTAAATGAGTTTTAATGACTCCTACTGAAGTGTATGTAAACTTCCGACTTCAACTGTATATGGTCTTGTGTTTTAGGTTATTGTCCTGCTGAAAGGTGATTGTCTCCCAGTGTCTGTTGGATAGCAGACTAATCCATGTTTTCCTCTAGGGTTTTGCCTGTGCTTAGCTCAATTCCATTTATTTGTATCCCTAAAAATATGTCCTAGTCCTTGCCAATGACAAACATACCCATAACATGATGCAGACATCACTATGCTTGAAAATATGAAGAGTGGTGTGTTGTGTTGGATTTGACCCAAGCATAACGCTTTGTATTCAGAACAGTTAATTTCTTTGCCAATATTTTTGCAGTTTTACTTTCGTGCCTTATTGCAGACAGGGTGCATGTTTTGGAGTCTTTTAATTTTTTCTGTACAGGCTTTCTTCGTTTCACACTGTCATTTAGGTTAGTATTGTGGAGTAACTACAATGTTGTTTATCCATCCTCAGTTTTCTCCTATCACAGCCATTAAACTGTAACTGTTTTAAAGTCACCATTGGCCCATGGTGAAATCCCTGAGCAGTTTCCTTCCTCTCCGGCAATTGAGTTAGGAAGCACGCCTGTTCCTTTGTAGTGACTGGGTGTATTGATACACCATCCAAAGTGTAATTAATAACTTCAACATGCTCAAAGGGATATTCAATGTCTGCTCTTTTTTTTTTTTTTTTTTTTTTTACCCATCTACCAATATGTGCCCTTTGTGAGGCATTGGAAAACCTCCCTGGTTGAATATGTTTAAAATTCACTGCTCAACTGAGGGACCTTACAATTATCTGTATGTGTGGGGTAGAGAGATGAGGTAGTCTTTCAAATATGATGTTAAACACTTAATTGCACACAGTGTGAGTCAATGCAACTTATTATGTGACTTGATAAGCAAATGTGTACTCCTGAACTTATTGAGGCTTGCCATAACAAAGGGGTTGAATACTTAATGGCTCGAGACATTTCAGCATAAAATTTTACATATATATATTTTTTTATATCACCATGCACTACCAACTGAGCCTTACAGAACCACAACCCTGGCGGTGCAAAGCACCATGCTCTACCAACAGAGCCTTACAGAACCACAACCCTGGCGGTGCAAAGCACCATGCTCTACCAACTGAGCCTTACAGAACCACAAAGTCAAGGAGTGGTGTTAATACTTTCTGAAGGCACTGTATGTGTTTGTTTACCATTTGTTTGTGTACGATCAGATACATAGTGGAGGGGAATTGAAAAGCACAAGATAATTGTATGGAGTCATGATGGAATTATTTTTCATCCATCCATGATTGAGCTATTCAGGGTATAATGAACACCCAAAGTAAAGTATGCCAACGAAATACATCTGGATTCCTGTTTAGGTACTAGTTCACCCCTCATTGTGAAACAGTAAAATATGAATAATGTGAATAACAAACAGCACCTGATGTGGGGAGACACATTTGCACTATCACAGCTAGGTTTTTACATTGGTCTACAGGGCTATGTTATCAATTTGACCGACTTCTTCTTGAATATAAATAGCAGCTCAGACGTTTGGGTCTGGTTTCCAACACAGATTAAGCCTAGTCTAAAAAGCATGTTCAAAGAAGATTCTCCATTGAAAGTTGTTCTTAGTCCAGGATTAGTCTTAATCTCTGTGAAATCGGCCATTGGATTGTGATTCATTGCATTTTAAATGCATCCTATTAGATTATCAAGGGGTTAGGCTGTTCTTAACCTTTTGTCTTTATGATTGTCACTTTAGTTGTGTGTAGTATAGTAAGTCACTCGTTCTGTGGCCATGGGGTGTACGACAGCATTATAAGATGGTCCTAACAATTATTGACATCTCGGTTCATACAAATATTTTTATAGATTGTTGAGGACCTGTCTGTCCTCATTTTACCTCTTGTATATTGCAGCTTGATCAAAGTATAAACTTATGTTTTTACAGGTATTTCTAAAGATTAAATATAAATGATGCTCGGAAGCTTTCTGTAGATGGCTTTGAGTAGGCTAAAACATGTCTTTATTGTTTTGATTTATGTCATGTTTTTGAGGATAATATGATACACTAATGCTATATCTAAAAAATGAACTGTACTGAAGGCAAAGCTGAACAAGTATTGTTCAATGTAAAATTACATTTTTGTTAGTTCTGCATATGGTTCAGGTTGGTTTTGTTGAAAAACAAAATGTTGTGCCATGTTTGAGACATTCCCTGTTATTTACAGTGCCTTGCGAAAGTATTCGGCCCCCTTGAACTTTGCGACCTTTTGCCACATTTCAGGCTTCAAACATAAAGATATAAAACTGTATTTTTTTGTGAAGAATCAACAACAAGTGGGACACAATCATGAAGTGGAACAACATTTATTGGATATTTCAAACTTTTTTAACAAATCAAAAACTGAAAAATTGGGCGTGCAAAATTATTCAGCCCCCTTAAGTTAATACTTTGTAGCGCCACCTTTTGCTGCGATTACAGCTGTAAGTTGCTTGGGGTATGTCTCTATCAGTTTTGCACATTGAGAGATTTTTTTCCCATTCCTCCTTGCAAAACAGCTCGAGCTCAGTGAGGTTGGATGGAGAGCATTTGTGAACAGCAGTTTTCAGTTCTTTCCACAGATTCTCGATTGGATTCAGGGCTGGACTTTGACTTGGCCATTCTAACACCTGGATATGTTTATTTTTGAACCATTCCATTGTAGATTTTGCTTTATGTTTTGGATCATTGTCTTGTTGGAAGACAAATCTCCGTCCCAGTCTCAGGTCTTTTGCAGACTCCATCAGGTTTTCTTCCAGAATGGTCCTGTATTTGGCTCCATCCATCTTCCCATCAATTTTAACCATCTTCCCTGTCCCTGCTGAAGAAAAGCAGGCCCAAACCATGATGCTGCCACCACCATGTTTGACAGTGGGGGTGGTGTGTTCAGCTGTGTTGCTTTTACGCCAAACATAACGTTTTGCATTGTTGCCAAAAAGTTCAATTTTGGTTTCATCTGACCAGAGCACCTTCTTCCACATGTTTGGTGTGTCTCCCATGTGGCTTGTGGCAAACTTAAACGACACTTTTTATGGATATCTTTAAGAAATGGCTTTCTTTTTGCCACTCTTCCATAAAGGCCAGATTTGTGCAATATACGACTGATTGTTGTCCTATGGACAGAGTCTCCC
Source organism: Oncorhynchus clarkii lewisi (assembly GCF_045791955.1). Taxonomy (NCBI): domain Eukaryota; kingdom Metazoa; phylum Chordata; class Actinopteri; order Salmoniformes; family Salmonidae; genus Oncorhynchus; species Oncorhynchus clarkii. The sequence continues at coordinate 57,598,077 of NC_092153.1, forward strand.
ACCTCAGCTGTAGATCTCTGCAGTTCATCCAGAGTGATCATGGGCCTCTTGGCTGCATCTCTGATCAGTCTTCTCCTTGTATGAGCTGAAAGTTTAGAGGGACGGCCAGGTCTTGGTAGATTTGCAGTGGTCTGATACTCCTTCCATTTCAATATTATTGCTTGCACAGTGCTCCTTGGGATGTTTAAAGCTTGGGAAATCTTTTTGTATCCAAATCCGGCTTTAAACGTCTTCACAACAGTATCTCGGACCTGCCTGGTGTGTTCCTTGTTCTTCATGATGCTCTCTGCGCTTTTAACGGACCTCTGAGACTATCACAGTGCAGGTGCATTTATACGGAGACTTGATTACACACAGGTGGATTGTATTTATCATCATTAGTCATTTAGGTCAACATTGGATCATTCAGAGATCCTCACTGAACTTCTGGAGAGAGTTTGCTGCACTGAAAGTAAAGGGGCTGAATAATTTTGCACGCCCAATTTTTCAGTTTTTGATTTGTTAAAAAAGTTTGAAATATCCAATAAATGTTGTTCATCTTCATGATTGTGTCCCACTTGTTGTTGATTCTTCACAAAAAAATACAGTTTTATATCTTTATGTCTGAAGCCTGAAATGTGGCAAAAGGTCGCAAAGTTCAAGGGGGCCGAATACTTTCGCAAGGCACTGTATGTATCTGTTTTCACATTCCACATCAGCTTGGTTTTTCCATTCAGGGCTGTCATTCTCATTCACTATACACTATATCGATTACACTAGATTTTACATAACCTGTTGCTCATGTTGAATATAAGTGTTGGCCGTTGATGTAAACTAAAGGAATTTCTCATGAAACAATCCAAAATGTAAATGGTTATTATTGGTTTGTGGATGTTTCCAATGCGAATATGTTTACAGAATGATCATTATTAAAGTTATTGCTTTTGAAACTCATAAAATGATAAACTGATTTTCTTATATTTCCTGTATTGTGTCATTTGTTTAATCCCAGGAAGCTATCTTCACTGAATGATCTCATTCATATTTAGTAAAGCTAGGATCCACCTTTGAAAACCATTGCCTAGCAGCCCTGAGAATGATAACATGAGTATATTGTATTGGCTTTCAAATGTCTAGAGGGAGATGTAAGGTGGAGACAGCCTTCTGTAGCTCCAGCTGCTCTCTCCATGATTCACAATGTTAATTAAAGATCCTACTAGGTTTTATATGGAACTTCTGTCAGCCCCCCCCCCCCCCCTTTTTTTTCTGAAGAGGAACAGATTAATGACAGAACAGAGGAAGGAAGGGGAGGGAATGAGACATACCTCTGTTGCCATGTAAGTTGTTTCTCTGCCCATGTTATTTGTTTTTCAATTGAATGATTGTGGTATGGACATATGCATGGTAAAGTGTGGCTCTGTTTGACTGTAGGGTCTCTTCTATCCATTGATGAGTGTAAGGGTTAGATTGGTTCCTTAGGTTGTTATTGTTGAGGATAGAAAGATGCCTTGATCTCATTTCAATTGTGGCCTAGTGACAGGAGAAAAGGAGGAGGGCCATGACAGAATGTTGTCATAGTGGAGGAGGAGTTGAGTTGTAGACTTGATTTGTGATCTTTTATTTGTCCTTGAGGAGTTGCTTTAAAAGAAGGCAAGATCGTTCCAACTGTAGAGCAGATCACGTCATTCACTCCCTAGTGATACACCACCCTGAGAACAAACAGACCCAGAGAACGTGAGAGAGAAGAAAGAAGGGAGGAGTCCACTGACCCACTGAGTCATCTACTGGGCCTGCAGACAGAGTTATAGTTTACTGGAGAGTTACAGTGTGTGTGTTGGCCTGCACTGCCGAGAGGGAGAAAGAGAGCGCCGCAGTCATTCTGACCACAACAGTCTTTATCCAGGAGGATCATCCACTACTTCACAGTCAGTCACCATGTCTCAGGTAAGACTACAGTGCTGGACTAGGGAGGGACATGTAAAGTTATGACATGATCTCACTGAAACTTGCCTAGAAAGTTCCTGCTTAGTAAACCTACTGGAGAACTCTACATGGGAACTTTTCTTCAGCTGTCTTTCTTCGGCATTCCAATTCTTCCCTCTCTTCTTCTCCAGCCTGAAGAGGGGGAGGAGGGACAGCTGAAGCGTCCTGAGGTGAGCGAGGAGGATCTGATCGGAGCGAAGGATAAGCTGAGCTCCAAAGGAAAGCTGAAGGGCAAGACCATAGAAGTGATGGATGAGTGCGGTGAGCAGTGCCGCTTTTATTGGCATGACAATGGGGTTAGGGCAACGTTTCCCAAACTCGGTGCAATTTTGGTTTTATTGCCCTAACACAACTGATTAAAATGATCAAAGAATGAAGATTATCTGATTATTTTCATCAGTTGTGTAGTGCTAGGGCAAACACCAAAATGTGCCCCCTTTGGGATCCTGAGGATGGAGTTTGGGAAACCCTGGTTTGGGGTAAGTCTACGGGGCAGGAGTATATATTTAAAAACCTCTGAAATCTGTTTGTCGTTTTTGTGGCGGATTTAAAGCGGCAATCAACAGTTGAAACTATAACAAAATATACTCCCCACCCGTTTCCGTAAAAGGTTGAGGGAGGGGGCTGAAATGTAACAAATCTCAATTCATATACAGAGCTATGGATGCAAGGACTGGCTATACATATTGAAATTATAGATTGAATCGTGTTGAGGCTATATAGTGTTTGTTTGCATTTATTTGTTTACAAACATTTTAATAAAACAACTTATTATGGTTTATTATGGGATATGACAGTTGAATTAAGCTTCAGACATTTCTAAGTTATATTCTTCAATAATCAATGGGTACATATTAATTAAGTCCAAGAATGGAGGTAGCAACTGCTGATTGCTCCTTTAAGATTGGAAATAAGTTTACATACAAGTGTACATATAGAGAACCTGGGCTGTGTTTAAACAGGCAGCCCAATTCTGATATTTTTTCCACTAACTGTTCTTTTGACCAATCACAGATCTTTTCACATCAGATCTAATCTGTCAAAAGACCAATTAGTGAGAGAAAAAAGATCAGAATTGGGCTGCCTTTCTAAACAAAGCCAGAGTGTTATTGAACAAGAGAGGGAGTTAGTGATTAGAGAGGGCGTTCCTTACTGTGATGAAGTTTCCACTCCATATACAGCGCAGTTGAGGATGTTCAAGACTGTCAAACACACTGCCCATCTCCCTGCTGCATGAACTATGGATGTTTATACATATCTACTGTATGACATAGCTCTTCGACTGTAGCTACCTGACTTCAGAGTGATGGATGGATCTGTGTTGTGTTCACAGAGCGTGCGGGTAAAGTTGCCCCTTCTGTGTTCAGTGGAGTGCGTTCAGGGAGAGAGACCGCCATCAACAAGCCCCAGGCTCGACAAATCAAGAAGTAGCAGAGGCAGTAAAGCCACTTCTTATACTCCAGCCTGGCCTATATTTAAAACCACACTTGTGTGACTGAATGGGCCTTATGGTCAAGTACTTCTTAATTTGAATAAAAAGCTTGAACCCTCATTCTGTCAGGAGTCTTGATTGTTAAGTGGGCATTAACTGGATGTAAGTTGAGTAGGCTGTATTGGTTGTGTGTGAATATATTTGAGTTGGGCCGCCCGAGTGGCGCAGCAGTGCTAGAGGCGTCACTACAGATCTGGGTTCGATCCCGGGCTGTCGCGACCGGGAGAACCATGAGGCGACACACAATTGGCCCAGCGTTGTCCGGGTTAGGGGAGGGTTTGGCTGGCTAGGATGTCCTTGTCCCATCTCGCTCTTGAGTTCTTGTGGCGGCCGGCCACACACACGCTGACTTCGGTTTCAGAGGACGCATGGCTCTCGACCTTCGCCGAGTCCGTATGGGAGTTGCAGTGATGGGACAAGACTAACTACCAATTGGATATCACTAAAAAGGGGTAAAAAAAAGATTCCCCAAAATACATATTGGTGCTGTTCAGCTATACACTTTCGGTGTTCATTGAGAAGTGGATGTTCTCATTATGCTAAGGAGCATCTCTTTGCCATTGCCAGTCCTGTACTGTATCAGTTAACTCTAGCTAGTGTATCTGATACGTCTGAAAGCAACAATGACAAATATCAAGTTTTCAGTTTTATTGAAAAAATCAAATGTTATTAACACGCAAAGAACCTTTAAAACAATGTATTTATCTGAACGTAACAAACTACTACAGTGGATGATGCACAGATGGGGCAGCTTGATGGGGGCTCGGAACAAAAGGATGAGAGGAAGGCTGGAATGAGAGAAACAAGAAAGAGCAGGATGAACTTTACATGAAGGAGAACGAGGAGAGAAAAAGAGACTGTCAGGGTTTACAGACATTTGATGCCTTGTGGTAGAAAGTGAGGATGAAGGGAGGTAGAGAAGGGTGGAGGGAGTGGACGATAGTTCTTTATTTCATGTACTTGTGCTGCTGGTCCTGGAGGATCTTAGCGGAGGACTTGGCATCGTAGAAGAGTTCGTTGATCTCCTCCACCTGCTCCCTCTCTACTCCCTCCTTCCCTTGGACTCTGCCTAACAGACTGGCTGGGGTCAGCAGCTGAGCCGCATACCTGACAGAGGAGAGGGGTGGGTGAGTCAATACGCACGCGCACACACACACACACACACACACACACACACACACACACACACACACACACACACACAGAGTATGGGTCTCTCCAACCTTTTCTAGCATGAGAGCTACTTTAGAATTATGTCAAGAGCTACTTAATGTTTTCCCCCTAGCATTCAAATAGGCACTCTTTGTATTTTCCCAAAATCCATTTTCTCTGTGTTATTTTTCCTGGTTTGGGGATTTTCATAGAGAAACAAAGAAATTGGATGTTTGGAGTTCATCTCAATGCTTAAATCACATGAGAATACAATTTTTGCGTGCTGGAAAAAAAAGAACAAATTCAGATTAGAGTTTTAATTGTGCATTTTGCAAGAGAGGATTTTGCTGGTCTAGGGATGTGTTTGCTGTTACATATGCCATGACACAGCTTGCAAAACAAAAGCCCACCCGATTGATACAAATAATCATGATATACACCGAGTATACAAAACATGATAGACTGACCAGGTGAATCCAAGTGAAAGCTATGATCCCTTATTGACGTCACTTGGGGAGGAGACAGGTTAAAGAAAATGTTTAAGCATTGAGACATGGATTGTGTATGTGTGCCATTCAGAGGGTGAATGGGCAAGATAACAAATGTAAGTGCCTTTGAACGAGGTCTGGTAGTAGGTGCCAGGCGCACCGGTTTGTGTCAAGAACTGCAACTCTGCTGGGTTTTTCACACTCAACAGTTTCCCGTGTGTATCAAGAATGGTCCACCACCCAAAGGACATCCAGCCAACTTCACAACTGCGGGAAGCATCCCTGTGGAGCGCTTTGGACACCTTGTAGAGTCCATGCCCTGACGAATTGAGGCTGTTCTGAGGGCAAAGGGGGGTGCAACTCAATAATAGGAAGGTCCTAATGTTTGGTAAACTCAGTGTAATTCTGCCAGGAAAGCATACCTTGCACTTAACATTTAAATGAGAAGGTTTTGGGGAAAGTATTTCTGTCTATCCAGAAGTAGCTAACTGGTTACACGAAGTGAATGACAGAAACGCTCACACATCGGTGGAAGCTGTGGAGGGGAGGGCGTCTCATAATAATGTCTGGAACAGAGCAAATGGAATGGCATCAAAAACATAGAAACCATGTGTTTGATACCATTCCAACTATTCTGCTCCAGCCATTACAATGAGCCCGTCCTCCCAAATGAAGGTGCCACCAACCTCCTGTGACACACATACAAGGACAATATTGCTGGAAATTAATCGACAGACAGTGTTATGTTTTTATAAGCCAATTGTGACTAACTAGGGATAATGTGGATTTGATTTGATAGAAACCAGGAGCTTGAGGTGTCTGATACTGGACAGTTTGCGGTAGAGGCCGACCACCTGTGCTGGTCTTATACATAATAGTAAAATGCTTGATTGCATTTAACGGCATGAATGACTCAGATGCTGTGTAATGGCATGAATGAATGATTATATTGAAGTAGGCTAAGTTTCATTTAAACAGAAAACAGGCAGAAGGTGAGGTCAGGACAGGTGCATCAAAGCTGACACAAAGACTGGAAAACAGCTTCCATCTCAGGGCCGTCAGACTGTTAAATAGTCACCACTAGCCGGGCCTCCGCTCAGTACCGTCCTGAACTTTAGTCACTAGCCGGGTCTCCGCTCAGTACCGTCCTGAACTTTAGTCACTAGCCGGGCCTCCGCTCAGTACCGTCCTGAACTTTAGTCACTAGCCGGGCCTCCGCTCAGTACCGTCCTGAACTTTAGTCACTAGCCGGGCCTCCGCTCAGTACCGTCCTGAACTTTAGTCACTAGCCGGGCCTCCGCTCAGTACCGTCCTGAACTTTAGTCACTAGCCGGGCCTCCGCTCAGTACCGTCCTGAACTTTAGTCACTAGCCGGGTCTCCGCTCAGTACCGTCCTGAACTTTAGTCACTAGCCGGGCCTCCGCTCAGTACCGTCCTGAACTTTAGTCACTAGCCGGGTCTCCGCTCAGTACCGTCCTGAACTTTAGTCACTAGCCGGGCCTCCGCTCAGTACCGTCCTGAACTTTAGTCACTAGCCGGGCCTCCGCTCAGTACCGTCCTGAACTTTAGTCACTAGCCGGGCCTCCGCTCAGTACCGTCCTGAACTTTAGTCACTAGCCGACTAACACCCGGTTACTCAACCGTGCACTTTAGAGGCTGCTGTCCTATGTACATATTAAAGTGACCAGTGTTCCACGTCTAAAGTTTACATACGGTTTTAGCCATTTCATATGTACAGTGCATTCAGAAAGTATTCAGACCCCTTGACTTATTCCAAAATGTAATTTCGTTACAACCTTATTCTAAAATGTATTAAATCGCCCCCCCCCCCCTCAATCTACACACAATACCCCACAATGACTAAGCAAAAACATGTTTGTAGTAACTTTTGCAAAAAATAAACAGATAACATTTACATAAGTATTCAAACTCTTTACTCAGTACTTTGTTGAAGCACCTTCGGCAGTGATTACAGCCTTGAGTATGACGCTACCTGCTTGGCACACCTGTATTTGGGGAGTTTCTCCCATTCTTCTCTGCAGATCCTCTCAAGCTCTGTCAGGTTGGATGGGGAGCGTCGCTGCACAGATATTTTCAGGTCTCTCTAGAGATGTTCGGGTTCATGTCTGAGCTCTGGCTGGGCCACTCAAGGACATTCAGAGACTTGTCACAAAGCCACTCCTGCATTGTCTTGGCTGTCCGCTTATGGTCGTTGTCCTGTTGGAAGGCGAACCTTTGCCCCAGTCTGAGGTCCTGAGTGCTCAAGGATCTCTCTGTACTTGGCTCCATTAATCTTTCCATCGATTTTGACTAGTCTCCCAGTCCCTGCCACTGAAAAACATCCCCACAGCATGATGCTGCCACCACCATGCTTCACCGTAGGGATGGTGCCAGGTTTCCTCCAGATGTGACCATTGGCATTCCGGCCAAGTTCAGCCTTAGTTTTATCAGACCAGAGAATCTGGTTTCTCATGGTCAGAGTCTTTAGGTGCCTTTTGGTAAACTCCGAGCGGGCGGTCATGTGCCTTTTACTGAGGAGAGGCTTCTGTCGGACCACTCTACCATAAAGGCCTGATTGGTGGAGTGCTCCAGAGATGGATGTCCTTCTGGAAGGTTCTCCCATCTCCACAGAGGAACTCTGGAGCTCTGTCAGAGCGACCACCGGGACTGTGGGACCTTATATAGACAAGTGTGCGCCTTTCCAAATAATGTCCAATCAATTGAATTTACCACAGGTGGACTCCAATCAAGTTGTAAAAACATCTCAAGAATGATCAATGGAAACAGGATGCACCTCTGAGCTCAATTTTGAGTTTCATAGCAAACGGTCTGAATACTTATGTAAATAGGGTATCTGTTTTAAAAAAATTATATATTTGCAAACATGTCTAAAATCTGTTTTAGCTTTGTCATTATGGGGTATTGTGTGTAGACTGATGCGTGAAAAAATAATTTAATACATTTTAGAATAAGGCTGTAACGTAACAAAATATGGAAAAAAGTCAAGGGGTCTGAATACTTTCCGAATGCCGAATACTGTATTCTAGTCAAGTCCATCCTATTCAACTATTGCTGTACATATACTATTCTATGTATTCTTCAGATATAAACAGGATGGATAGAATATATAGTACACATTCCATCACATATGCTGGACTCTGACATTGCTCGTTCTAACATTTCTATATTTCTTAATTCCATTCTTTTACATTTTAGATTTGTTTTCAAGATACTGCATGTAACTTTAAAAAGAATCATCTCCATACAGGGATGATTTCTGTATTTTGAGAGTTACCTATTTTGAAAACTTGATTGCTGACAAGCAAAACAGTTTGTGACTATGCCAACAATAGACTAATGAAACACCAAAATATGTTTTTGGGTGGAGTTTTCCTTTAACAAGTGGATTTTGCTCTTAACTCGTGTAGTAGCCCATCCTTCTCCCGACCAACTGCCTGTGACATGTCTGATTATCAATCAATGCGATTTTTGTTTCAATTCATCTCCATCTGTACATTTGGTTAATTGATCTCTGGCTGGGCAAGTTTTGGGATGGAATTTTCTTTTAAGCTACATAACATGCTAGCAAAATGTTTTGATCAGCTAATATGTGAGCAAACTATATATAATAAAGATAATCATTAGGACTCATCTCAACATAGCTAACATTTTCCCAGCCTAATTGTTACCAAATATCCAAACTGATTCAATGAAAACATTGAGTGATTTATCAAGAGAGCTAGTCGCAAATCCGCGCGATGGCGCTGTCCCGATCAAAACGGTGCTGAAATGATCACACACGACTATTTCTTTAAACAATTCTGAACGTTAATTATTAGGCAAGCTACTCTTAGCTGGGCTGCGAGCTACTCCTAGCTGGGCTGCGAGCTACTCCTAGCTGGGCTGCGAGCTACTCCTAGCTGGGCTGCGAGCTACTCCTAGCTGGGCTGCGAGCTACTCCTAGCTGGGCTGCGAGCTACTCCTAGCTGGGCTGCGAGCTACTCCTAGCTGTTGGAGACCCCTGCACTAGAGACAGTGGAGTGAGCACACATGCACAGAGTAACCGACTGGTGAGTGTTACCGGAGTGTGGTCTTGGTTCCGATCTCTCCCAGGTGACTGAGGGCCTCCTCACTGATGTTGATCTCCTCAGTCTGAGCACGAATCTTAATGATCTACAGAGAACACACACACGCTGTCAGCATCACGCTACAGTGACCACATACTTCATATATTAACATACCATCACTCACACATACACACTTCATATGTAGGAATGCCATCTCGGACATGATAACACACACACCTGCTTCATCTCCTGCGGTGTGTAGAGCATGGTGCGGATGATCATGACTCGGTCCAGCAGGTCCAGGGGAATGCCATGAGGAGAGCTGATGTCCTCTGTCCCCCTGATAACCAACCAACCACACAACAGAAAGGTTAGTAAACAGGGTAATAGGTTGCTATAACCCTAACATGTTTGGGAGCATAATTAGAGTGTGCAACTTTATAAGTTCCAAAACAAACTGTCAGAGTAACTCACATTCATGCACATTAGCACCCACACACCCACCCACCTGATGAGGCAGTTGCCCCTGTTGGAGGCGAATACTACGATGGGTGCGATGGTGCTCTCCAGAGCTCGGTGCAGGTAGGTGAAACATTCGATGTCCAGCATGTGTACCTCGTCCACAAACAGCACCCCAGGGACCAGCTCAGCCACACCCTGGTCAATGTAGCGGTTTACCACCTTGTTGATCTCAGCTCGCAGCTTGTCTAATGGACAGCATGAAGAGCCAATGAAGAGCCAGGGATCAAGCAAGGGAGCCAATCAAAAGGCAAGGACAGAGCAGAAAGGGTGGGGTTCTTTTGAATGATGCTTATTGGGGGGGGGGTTTGAAAGTACAAGCTGCTATTACTACAAGGATAGAACTAGGGTTGTGAGTTTAAAAAAGTTAGGTTACGTGCTTCAGGTCTTACCTGTGATCTCGGTCTTCTTGGGCTTCATCAGCTGTCCCATCATAGACAGGATATCTTGACCTCCCTGAGAGGACAGGAACCTCACTTTAACAACCAAAGATCAAGTGTGTCTTTGTTTGTGCATAATTATTTTTCAATCAACAGTTATTTTCTAAGTGTATATCTGCAGTGCAGTCTCATATTCACTTGAATCAGGGTCTAGGGGAGACTGTGTGTGTGTGTATGTGTACCTGTGGTCTAGCATTGGCAATATCCAGGTCGTGTAGCGTGACGTCTTGGATAATCTCTTTCTTCTTGTGGACGTCCCCCTTAGGCAGCGGCACGTACTCCTCAGCCTCCAGGTCAAACTCTGTGGCAAATGTGTCACACCGACCTTGTCTCTGTGCACACCCCACACACATGGAAGGAATGGTTCAACACAGAACACAGGCATTAAATATTTACCCAATCCCATTCAGAGGTGGTCAGGTGGCTGAAACTAGGCCAATCCCATTCAGAGGTGGTCAGGTGGCTGAAACTAGGCCAATCCCATTCAGAGGTGGTCAGGTGACTGAAACTAGGCCAATCCCATTCAGAGGTGGTCAGGTGACTGAAACTAGGCCAATCCCATCAGAGGCGGTCAGGTGACTGAAACTGGGCCAATCTCATCAGAGGCGGTCAGGTGACTGAAACTGGGCCAATCTCATCAGAGGTGGTCAGGTGGCTGAAACTAGGCCAATCACTTCATAGGGGAACAAAATGAAGGGATGGGAGGAGTGAGAGCAGGTGTATGATTGGAATCCATGCCATCTTAAGGAAGGCATGAAAGAGGCGGGGGGATGAAAGAGTCAGGGAGGGTCCTCTGGGGGCTGTCAACTGCAACAAATGTAAGGCCCCCAGCCACCTGTCCCCCCCGTCACACCTACACCCTCGGCCCACCTGCACCGATTAAAGAAGCCGTCAACACAAGCGTCAAACTATGCCATGAGGCCGTCCACCAGAACAGAGGAAGCGGAGGAGAGATGGAGAGATAGGGAGAATAAAACCCAGGGGCGATGAAGAGCTGGAGAATGCCTACAGTAGAGATGAAACAGAGCCGGCATGAAGGACTGGCCCAGGAGGATAGCGCACTGTTCTTTTAGTGTTGTTTTATTTGGGGGGGTATTCTTAGTTTGTACTTGTTTGTTAGTTTATCTACTTACTCCATTTACAATTACTCTGGACTTAAACGTTTGAGCCATTGCAAATGTGTAATTTGTGTATGGGAGCCTTTCCAAAGCGAGTGTTGTATAGAAGTGTACTGTAATAAGTGGAAGTGTACTGATACCTTGACGGCGCCACTGTTTGCTTCAATGTAGATGACGTCTCCCGCTTCCACACGCTCCTTCTGCAGGCTCTCATAAATACTGGGGTCCAGCTACAAAAACAACATAGACAGTGAGACACATGGGCAACTTCTATATGGACTGGTCTAGCCTCTGACTCGTGCCTGACCTTGAGCTGCTTGGTGCCCTTGCCGGTCTTCAGTCCGATGATGACGTGGCTGATGGTCTTCCCGTAACCACCCATGGGATTCTCTGTCTCACAGGGGGTCAGCTCTGTGACCTCCCCCTCATACACCTCCTTGGTCTCCTTAATACGTAACCCTGGAGGAGGGAGGACAGGTTCACACACAATGAATGAAGACTCTGTAAAGCCTTACCCTCTTGAATCAATAAAAAATGCCACATCCTTTGGTCTACCTGGTGGATAATTTAATGGAGATTGTGAGACTCTGTGTACAGTGCATGGTCCTCTCTCTTTGTAATGTGATCACACTGTAGCCCTTGTTCCTCCTGCATACAGCCTCCCAGTGTGTGAGTGGCAGGGGGGGGCACACTTCTGAGGGAGAGACCATCTGTCAGAGTGCTCTTATCAGGGGGGTGTCGACAGGCTCAGAATGTATCCCGCCATTTTCCTCCATCGTTAAACTTGTGTGTTCTGTGGGGTGAGGGTGCTGACCACCACTCCGCTCTCAACCCACGCTCCATTTCCTTCTCTGTGACAGGTAATGTCAACACTCCAACAAACCCCTTCCCCCAATCCCTCTCCAAGGCCATCCTCCCCAGTGTCAGCCACACTGATACCCTCCCCGAGTCCTGCTTCTGTCCAGCAGGAGGAGAACACCTGGCTCTGGAGTCTATTCTGATGGTGGTGCAGCAGGGGAATGGAGGGTGCAGCTTTATCTGGTCTCCAATTGACCCAAGCTTATGAGCGTGTGTTAGTGCTGAGCGATTAACCAAATGTTTGTTTGTTTTGTAAAGCAACTACTTGACCGACGTTGGTTCAATTATTTTAAAAATGTTTTGTTGCTGTGGGCTTATTGTGCAGTTTCTCTAGAGATAAATCAGATCAAGACCAAACTGTGCGATGTAGTGGGGAGTTATAATTTCCAACAGGCCAATATTCTACATATACTGAACAAAAATATAAGCAAAATGTAAAGTGTTGGTCCCATGTGTCATGAGCTGAAATTAAAGATCCCAGAAATGTTCCATATGCATGAAAAGCTTATTTTTCTCAAATTTTGTGCACAAATTTGTTTACATCCCTGTTAGTAAGCATTTATCCTTTGCCAAAATAATCCATCCACCTACAGCTGTGGCATATCAAGAAGCTGAATAAACAGCCTGGTCATTACACAGGTGCACCTTGTGTTGGGACCAATAAAGAAGCCACACTAAAATGTGTAGTTTTGTCACACAACACAATGCCACAGACATCTCAGGTTGAGGGAGAGTGCAGGAATGTCCACCAGAGCTGTTGCCAGAGAATTGAATGTTTATTTCTCTATCATAAACCACCTCCAACGCTGTTTTAGAGAATTTGGCAGTACGTCGAACTGGACTACGTGTAACCACGCCAGCCCAGGACCTCCACATCCGGCTTCTTCTTCTTCATCCAGACAGCTGATGAAACTGAAGTGTATTTCTGTTTGTAATAAAGCCCTTTGTGGGGAAAAAAATCATTCTGATTGGCTGGGCCTGGTTCCCCAGTGGGTGGGCCTGCCCAGTCATGTGAAATCCATAGATTAGGGCCTAATTAATTTATTCCAATTCACTTCCTTATATGAACTGTAACTGGGTAAAATCTTGAAATTGTTGTATGTTGAGTTTTATTTTGTTCTGTATAGTTTCACACATTAAAACGTGGTAATTAACTACAATCCCCATAATCCATTGCACGTCTACTTGTCCGGTCTTACGCCTGCTACGTAAAAGAGAGAAGAATGCATAATCGAGAGGGATAGAGAGCAGTTGCTTTGAGGTAAAATACATGACCTAAGTGATTGATAGTTGGTATTCCGCAGTCATAAAGTATGCCTTATTTACTTTGAAGAACTACTAAAATAGCGCACATTGAACATTTCTACCGCTTCTTAGACTTGCTTTCAATGAGAAAGATAGGACTATAACTCACATTTCTATGTGAATTTAGTCAGGTCGCCCAAAAAGTTACATACTGCAGCTTTAAAGTCCCCCCAAAAATGTGAAACTGAAATCAAAAACTGGGATAATTTTTTACATAATCGAACTGAAACTACCTCAAAAAGCACAACTCGCTCAGCACTAGCGTGTGTGATCCATTCCCAGTGGCCCTGTGTTTGTGTGTGGCCCCTCACCTATGGCCCTCCTGAAGTTCTCCATTAGCACCTCTGTTTTCTTGATCTCAGAAGAGTAGACCTCACTGCCCACCATAGGGCAGAAGGGCACCTTGTTGCCGAGCTCCTGTGCCATAGCCAAAGCCAAGGCGGTCTGCAGGGGGGGAATGAGATGGTGCAAAGTAGGGTTGGTCAAAGTCTCTCAAGTTGTATTCTTTCTATTACTGTGGAGGCCAGAAGACACAGTAAGCATATCAGACATTTCACAATTACGACTTTGGGGTATCATTGAAGTACTGCAGTAACATCTTGTCTACCTTTCCTGTACCGGGAGGTCCAGCAAGTAAAACTGCCCTTCCCGACATCTTCTTTGAGCGGATCAGTTCCACAATGATACCACAAGCCTGTTGACAGCAAACAAAGGTAAAGAACATCCATCAAAATATGTATATGTTTAATTGAAAAAGAGGAATAGAAAAATAAATAATCTAAGAAAAATGCAATACAAACCTGATTTCTGAAATACAGTGGCTAGCTAAATAACTAAACGTAACCTACTTTTGATATAACGTTAACTAGTTAGCTTGGCATCTCGTTTGCTAATACCTCTCTTGCGGTCTCCTGTCCAACAAGACCTGACGCATTTTGCTTTGCGTTCCCGGCATCGTCTAGTCCGAGTCCTTTCACATGACTGTGAGACGCGATGCGCTGGGTTTTCGTGGTGCTTTTGACTTCCTCGATCTTCATGGCTGTGTATTTTATGAACGTCTTATAATAAAGTAACAAATGCAAACAAAAATGCTCCCTTCCTGATCGTTATTTATTCACATTTAGAATTGGCGCGGTAAAACAAAACAAACAGATGCGATCTGTTTCAGTGAGGTATGATAAGAACTGTTTCCATGTGGGTTACCAAGGAAGTTGAAGGAAATAACACAAAAGTTCATTTTTTAGCTCTAAGAGGTACACTATTGGACAATTATGCTCTTCTGTTATAAAGCGATTGGATAGAAGCACTGTCAATCTCACTCATACAAAAACCACCACGCCTCTTTTTGGCTTTTATTTCCGCTTGTGTTCACGTCACTTTGACTTTACGGAAACTAGTACATCATTTGAGATTGATTCCTGCCTTTGTGATTGCATTCCATCGCTTACACTCTCTTATCAAAAAGTTTGTTTAATAAATGTAATTCGTTTTGAGTTCTAAACGGATATTTTCTTCACACCTCATGATTTTGTAGCCTCTACTTGTGAGAGGGAGTAAAACGTTACTCACACTGGCATAATTTCCAGAGGACTGTTTTTACTGATACGCAGGAAGAAAAGTTTTGTGTAGCTCGACAGCTAACGTTTGTGTTTAGTTACCTTTATTTCATCAAACATATGAATTAATTGTAACGTAAGGAGTTTAATGTATGAGTTTATTGAATTAATATTAGTTTATCGTAAATGTTGTCAATCGTGTTGTGTCATTAACTTACTGAACGTAACTACAGTTCAAGGCACAGCCAGTAACGCTAACTGCTGAGGTTGCGAAAGGAGCAGATAGCTAGCTAACTACCAGTCATGGCAGACTCGAGCAACAACCACCCGAAGACCTTAAATTTTAATGTGGGGGTACTTGGGCATGTCGACAGCGGGAAGACGTCGCTTGCCAGGGCGCTCAGCAGCACAGCGTCCACGGCTGCCTTTGACAAGAACCCCCAGTCCCGAGAGAGAGGCATCACTCTGGATCTCGGCTTCTCCTCCTTCAACGTGGACCTCCCCGAGCAGCTGCGGGAGGACCCCGGGGGCCACGGCTACGACAACCTGCAGTTCACGCTGGTGGACTGTCCTGGACACGCGTCCCTCATTCGCACCATCATTGGGGGTGAGAGAAGTGAATGAGAATATCATATTACTGCAGAGAGAAATCGATACCCTAACCGTAGTAGCAAGACAGCAAATGTTCAGGTGTTGACACCTGTGTAATGGTGGAGATCCCATCACTCACACTAAATGACTGTACATGACACGTAGTGACATATTTCAACTGTCCAGTCTGACATCTCCTGGTACTCTAGCAAAGAGTTTGACAGCCAGCTTCAATAATGGCAAATGGGAACATACTGGGGCTGCAGAATAAAGAGTACACATTAGAGGTCGACCGATTTATGATTTTTCAACGCCGATACTTATACCGATTATTGGAGGACCAAAAATTGATCGGCCGGTTATTTTATTTGTAATAATGACAATTACAACAATACTGAATGAACACTTATTCTAACTTAATATAATACATCAATAAAATCAATTTAGCCTCAAGTAAATAATGAAACGTGTTCAATTTGGTTTAAATAATGCAAAAACAAAGTGTTGGAGAAGAAAGTAAAAGTGCAATATGTGCTATGTAAGAAAGCTAACGTTTCAGTTCCTTGCTCAGAACATGAGAACATATGAAAGCTGGTGGTTCCTTTTAACATGAGTCGTCAATATTCCCAGGTAAGACGAGGTTGTCGTTATTATAGGAATTATAGGACTATTTCCCTCTATACCATTTGTATTTCATTAACCTTTGACTATTTTATGTTCTTAAAGGCACTTTAGTATTGCCAGTGAAACAGTATAGCTTCCGTCCCTCTAGTTAGCGTGCGCTAACAAGCTAGCCATTTCACTTCGGTTACACCAGCCTCATCTCGGGAGTTGATATGCTTGAAGTCATAAACAGCGCAATGCTTGACGCACAACAAAGAGCTGCTTGCAAAACACATGAAAGTGCTGTTTGAATGAATGTTTACGGCCTGCTTCTGCCTACCACCGCTCAGTCAGATACTTGTATGCTTGTATGCTCAGTCAGATTATATGCAACGCAGGACACGCTAGATAATATCTAGTAATATCATCAACCATGTGTAGTTAACTAGTGATTATGATTGATTGTTTAATGCTAGCTTGCAACTTACCTTGGCTTACTGCATTCGCGTAACAGGCAGTCTCCTTGTGGAGTGCAACGAGAGAGAGGCAGGTCAGGTCGTTATTGCGTTGGACTAGTTAACTGTAAGGTTGCAAGATTGGGTCCCCCGAGCTGACATGGTGAAAATCTGTTGATCTGCCTCTGAACAACGCAGTTAACCCACCGTTCCTAGGCCGTCATTGAAAATAAGAATGTGTTCTTAACTGACTTGCCTAGTTAAATAAAGGTATACAATTTTAAAAATCGTCGCACAAAAATACCGATTTCCGATTGTTATAACTTGAAATCGGCCCTATTTAATCGGCCATTCCGATTAATCGGTCGACCTCTAGTACACATACACCTGATACAAATATACATAATTTCTTGACTCAACAATTTAATCCAGCCATTACATGGTTAACCCACACTGATTGACTGGCCCCTCCACTAGCCTGTGGCTTGGAAAGGAAGAGAGAGAGGAGGAATGGGTAGAAGTCTCCAGGAGGACATGAGAATTCCTTACACCCCAGCTAAACCCTGCTTAGTAATTCCCCCTTTCTTTCTTGCTACAATCTCCCTTTCTCTCTCTCCTCACTCCTGAGGAGTGTTCTTTGGCTTTATCCACATTTGATTATTTTTGTTTAATCATTTCTAGGTAAGAAATGTACTATGTATGCTGTAAGTGGAGACTGCTTTGACAGGGCTGAGAGGTGAGGGTATGCATTGGTGGTAGAAGACGATTGAAACTGAAGGAAAGCAGGATAAGGAGAGCACACACAGTGGGAGTGTGGCCTGAGTCAGTGTATATGGCTGGTAGTTGGCTATATAAAGCCAGTGTGTCCCTGTGGATGGCAAATGCTGTGGATTAGGGCAGAAGGAAGGTGTGGGGATCAGGGTATGTAATAAACTTCCTCTCCTGTCCCCAGTGGGGAAAGCACAGGAAAGAAAGAAAGCCAAAGAGAGGCAGAGGAAAGAAAGACTGCCAAAGTGAAGGAAAGAAAAGAGGGAGAGGAAAGACAACCAAGTGAGCTGGGGCTCTAATTTCAGCCATCTAGCCGTTCTCCCTTGTCTACATCTTTATCCTTTGTACCCTCCCTCTTCTCTCCCTCTCTTCGTTATTATTCTTGGTTGTCTGTTGCTGTTTCTCCATTGGTTTCTCAACTTATGACTGGTCCTTTGGGCCCTGTGTAGATGAGCTGTAACCATGCAGCGCTGAGTGGTCACAATCATTTCGCTGCAGTAGTTTTGGACTGGGGTGTTTATTATGGACAAGCCATATAGCCTACATACAAGTCTAATAGTGAGTGTGTGTGTTTCAGGGGCTCAAATCATAGACTTGATGATGCTGGTGGTAGATGTGGTGAAGGGGATCCAGACCCAGACAGCAGAGTGTCTGCTTATAGGAGAGCTGACCTGCCCCCGCATGGTGGT
The DNA here is from genome assembly GCF_045791955.1 of Oncorhynchus clarkii lewisi. Classification (NCBI taxonomy): domain Eukaryota; kingdom Metazoa; phylum Chordata; class Actinopteri; order Salmoniformes; family Salmonidae; genus Oncorhynchus; species Oncorhynchus clarkii. Next base: position 57,616,140 of record NC_092153.1, read on the forward strand.
CATTCTCAACAAGACTGACCTGCTGCCGCCCAACAAGAGACAGACCGCCATCGACAAGATGACCAAGAGACTGCACAAGACACTTGAGAACACCAGGTAACACACACACCAGGCCCCCAGTGTCCTTTCTGGAGCGTGAAGTCACCAGTTCTGCTGGTCGGCTACTATGTAGCAACCTAGCGGTGCCAAAGCTCTGGGCCTGTATTCACAATGCATTTCAGAGGAGAACATTTGTCCTGGGTGCTGAGAATCGAGACATTTTACTCCTACTCTTATGGGTAAAAATGAAAGCTATGCAAGAAGGGCTTTAGTCATAAGAGATACCAAGTCGGCAGATTATTTAGGACGCCTCATAAACTGTCCTAACCGGTTAATAGTTACCAGCAGGGGTCTTGATAATAGAAAAATGCAGCGAGTAAGTGGTTCCTGCACCACATGCAACTGCTTTGCAGTTGTTGAAAGAATGTTTTGATATTTCTATACAATAAATCTATAAATAATGTAGACCTACATGTCTTTGACAATGATTTCACATGAGGCCTATTACACGATATGCCTAAATACGTAGAACCGCTAGGCTAATAAATATGTCTAATTGGGCATGTTTATAAGTTGGGAAATTGAAGGAATCTAGGGCTTATGTTTGATTGTTTGATGAAAATGATAGACCTTTCAAACATTGTATGCAACATTATCAGCAAGTGACATTGATGCCTACTGTGCCAAATCGATGTAGATATGTTAAATAGGAGTGACGAGTGTGTCGATATAATGGTATTGTCAAAATTCCACTTTTAACAACCATCAGAATTGGTTTAAAAAAAAGTTTATGCATGCCAACATATTAAGCAATCATTAAGAGTAGGCAAAGTGATGGTGTCAGTCGGAAATGATATAAAATGTTTTACCATTGAAACATTTGAACATTCACATTCATTGTGGTTGTCTGAAGAAACATGTGCTATAGAGTTCACAGCTGGCAACGCCTCATCAGGAAACATGTGCTATAGAGTTCACAGCTGGCAACGCCTCATCAGGAAACATGTGCTATCGAGTTCACAGCTGGCAACGCCTCATCAGGAAACATGTGCTATAGAGTTCACAGCTGGCAACGCCTCATCAGGAAACATGTGCTATAGAGTTCACAGCTGGCAACGCCTCATCAGGAAACGTGCTATAGAGTTCACAGCTGGCAACGCCTCATCAGGAAACATGTGCTATAGAGTTCACAGCTGGCAACGCCTCATCAGGAAACATGTGCTATAGAGTTCACAGCTGGCAACGCCTCATCAGGAAACATGTGCTATAGAGTTCACAGCTGGCAACGCCTCATCAGGAAACATGTGCTATAGAGTTCACAGCTGGCACCGCCTCATCAGGAAACATGTGCTATAGAGTTCACAGCTGGCAACGCCTCATCAGGAAACATGTGCTATAGAGTTCACAGCTGGCAACGCCTCATCAGGAAACGTGCTATAGAGTTCACAGCTGGCAACGCCTCATCAGGAAACATGTGCTATAGAGTTCACAGCTGGCAACGCCTCATCAGGAAACATGTGCTATAGAGTTCACAGCTGGCAACGCCTCATCAGGAAACATGTGCTATAGAGTTCACAGCTGGCACCGCCTCATCAGGAAACATGTGCTATAGAGTTCACAGCTGGCAACGCCTCATCAGGAAACATGTGCTATAGAGTTCACAGCTGGCAACGCCTCATCAGGAAACATGTGCTATAGAGTTCACAGCTGGCAACGCCTCATCAGGAAACATGTGCTATAGAGTTCACAGCTGGCAACGCCTCATCAGGAAACATGTGCTATAGAGTTCACAGCTGGCAACGCCTCTTTCCTTTGTGGTACCTCAATTGTTGTGATTACCAGCTGAGATAAACTTTTATGGGGTTGATTTTGTCTGGGCCCTGTCTTAACATCATCCTAAAACCTACTCTGAGTTTGGATTTTTTTTGGTCTTTAAGCAGGTTTTAACAGGATTCTAAGAACGTTTCTGGGATGCTTTGTAGATATGGGCCCAGGTCTGACCTAGAAAGCCTGTAAATTACGATCTAGATCTAGATGGCCAGTATTGCCAAACACATTTTGTTTAGATGGCTGTTTTGTGCTCTAAAATGTGTTTATTATGATCAAGTTCGATCCCCACTGTGAATTATTTTAAAGTTTGCTACAAATCAAGATACTGAATTAAGTAGTGATACATTCTGACTACTATATTTGTCGTCACACAGGATCAGGTGCTGACACAGACCAATCATGGCCGGCAGGCTATTAGGAGGCTCCATAGACATTAAGGCAGGATGAAAACAACTACATTGACCATGATCCTTTGCTGCTTATTGCCACTTTCACGATGATCCTTAGCTATTTTTTTGGGGTGCCATTCAGCCCCATTCAGCAATAAAGGCGTGCTTCAAATTCAAATACTACCAGCTTCATGAGCCATCGCGAGTTTTGCATAGGAATACATGGATGACATCAATGCTATCACTGTCTTCTGGTTTTAATGTCTATGACACACACACACAAAATAATTCTAACCCTCGTTTCATCCCCTGTTGGATAGATTTAAAGACTGTCCTGTGATTGCCTTGTCAGCAAAGCCTGGGGGTCCTGAGGCCCCTGAAACAGAGGAGCCCCATGGAGTGCCTGAGTTAATAGAGGTAAAGACCCTGGACACACTGGTGCCCCAGGAAGTGCCTGCGCTATTAGCAGTTTGGCTTAATATTCTGACTGATGTGTAGAAGGCTTCAATGATACATACAGTATGATTCAGTAAAAGGTCACTCTTACAGAACAAAGAGGTATGACAGACACTGTCAGGTCAGGGGTTCTGCCCTATAATTAAATCACAAGAGACACTGTCAGGAAGTGTTGATGAAACCACAGGATACACACTCAACACTACTATATGGCTCTCTGTGTGTATGACTGAATCACACTCATGCCTACAAGGATGTTACGATGTTAATGAGAGCAGTATTGACTTTGTGTGTGTGTGTGTCCTAGTTGTTGAAGAGCCAGACGTACCTCCCTCACAGAGATCCGGGGGGAGCTCTGCTGATGGCTGTGGACCACTGCTTCTCCATCCGTGGTCAGGGCACAGTCATGACCGGAACTATCCTACAGGGGGCGCTGGCTGTCAATGACACTGTGGAGATCCCTGCCCTCAAGGTATGGTCACTTACCACAGAACACTGATGTACATGACCACTAAAAGAAGTCTTGATCAGTGGTTCTCAACCTCAATCCCACATGTCTATAGACCAGAAACAATTTTTTGTGACATTGCAGAACATTAGAGTGCATTAGCCAATTTGAATTTGTTCTAATTTTAGGTTATGTGGTCCTATAAAGAGACTATAGCATGATGGTAGTCCCTGCTTCCAGAAAGGTTGAGAATCATTGATGTAGTAGAAGAGCCCTGATTCAGATGACCTGGACAGCTGGAGTAGAAGATAAAAGCTACAGAGATTTTTTGGGAAGTTCAGAAGTTGACTGCAAGAGGAGAGGGGGAGGGATGGGAGTGGAGGATGTGTCTGTGTTTTTGGGGAGACTGGGGAGGAGGGGTGGGGTATTGGCAGTACAGGAGCTGGTTAATTCAGACCAGATGCAGTTGTAGGCCAGCTCAGTTTATTATCTTGAACCTTACTGTCAACTGGTGACATCATAACATCCTCCACTGGGTGGCGGCAGAACCCTGGATTAACCAGCAGGTAGTGTTGGAGAGAAATTGTGGTTAGGCTACACCAACCATACTCACCCACTCACAACATAAAAACAACACTCAAAGATTATTCTGTTATACACTGAACAAAAAATATAAGCAACATGTAAAATGTTAGTCCCATTTGTCATGAGCTGAAATAAAAGATCCCAGAAATATTCCATACGCACAGAAGGCTTATTTTTCTCATTCTCTGTTAGTGAGAATTTCTCCTTTGCCAAAATAGGTGTGGCATATCAAGAAGCTGATTAAACAGCATGATCATTACACAGGTGCAACTTATGTTGGGACAATAAAAGGCCACTGTAAAATGTGCAGTTTTGTCACACAACACAATGCAACAGATGTCTCAAGTTTTGAGGGCGCATGCAATTGGTATATTGACTGCAGGAATGGCCGCCAGAGCTGTTGCCAGAAAATGTAATGTTAATTACCACTCCAGCCCAGGACCTCCACATCCGGCTTCTTCACCTGTGGGAAGGTCTGAGATCAGCCACCCGGACATCTGGTGAAACTGTGGATTTCCACAATCAAATCATTTCTACACAAACTGACAGAATCCATCTCAGGGAAGCTCAACTGTACTGGGCAGATGGCAGCGTGTAGGTTCGTGTGGGTGAGCGGTTTGCTGATGTCAGCTTTGTGAACCGAGAGCCCCATGGTGAGGGTATGGGCAACAAACATAATTGCGTTTTATCGATGGCCATTTGAATGCACAGAGATACCGTGATGAGATCCTGAGGCCCATTGTCGTGACATTCATCCGCTGCCATCACCTCATGTTTCAGCATGACAATTCACAGCCCCATGTCGTAAGGATCTATACACAATTCCTGGAAGCTGAAAATGTTCCAGTTCCTCCATGGCCTGCATACTCACCAGACATGTCACCCATTGAGCATGTTTGGGATGCTCTGGATCAACGTGTATGTGTCCCAGTTCCCGCCAATATCCATCAACTTTGCACAGCCATTGAAGGCTATATGCTAAGGAGATGTCACACTGTGTGAGGCAAATGGTCATGACACCAGATACTGACTGGTTTTCTGATCCATGCCCCTACCTTTTTTTTAGGTATCTGTGACCAACAGATGCATATCTGTATTCCCAGTCATGTGAAATCGATAGATTAGGGCTTAATGAATGTATATCAATTGACTGAATTCCTTATATGAACTGTAACTCAGTAAAATCATTGAAATTGTTGCATGTTGCATTTGATATTTTTGTTCAGTGTTATATTGAACATGTTCATACTCTGTCAATTGTATACTTAACCTTGCACAAACAATCAATAGAGCTGATGAGGTAGTTTGATAGTCTCTCTGTGTTTGTCTTTTAACCCCTAGGTGACCAAGAAAGTGAAGTCAGTTCAGATGTTCCGGCGGCCGGTGACCGGGGCCATGCAGGGTGACCGGGTGGGCGTGTGTGTGACCCAGTTTGACCCTAAACTGCTAGAACGGGGGGTGGTGTGTACCCCTGGTTCCCTACACACCCTCCACGCAGCCATCATCTCTGTCAGAAAGATTGGCTACTTCAAGGGTTCCCTGGCCACCCGTGCCAAGTTCCACATCACCGTGGGACATGAGACTGTCATGGCCAGGGTCACCTTCTTCGGTCTGCCCCCTGGAGAGACCCAGCAGGCCTCCACCACAGACCCCCAGCTACCCACCTCAGACCCCCACGCCTCTGAGCCAGACCTTAGACCCCTGGACACACCCTTCTCTTTTGACCGGGAGTACTTCCACCAGGATGAGTATGTGATTGGCCAACGGGAGGCCGGCGGGGCGGGACAAGACCCGGAGCAGTGGGCGCTGCTGGAGTTTGAGCATCCGGTCACATGTCCCACTCTCTGCCTGGTGATTGGCTCCAAGCTGGATACAGACATTCACGCCAACGTGTGCCGACTGGCGTTCCAGGGGCGTCTGCTGGAGGGTTTTGAGGAGAAGAGCTACTCTGAGACTACACTACTCAGACTACGTATCTACAAGACCAAACACAAGGAGGGACAGGTGGAGAGGGTGAGTGGACCCCCTGCCACACACAGACACATCTTCCACCCCCTCATTCCCCTAATAGGCTGTACACACACACCCTTCCCATCAGTCTTCGTGCTTGGCTCTCTGTCCTTGTTCCTCTGCCCCCCTCCCCTTCCTGTATTCTGGTCCTTGTTCCTCTGCCCCCCTCCCCTTCCTGTATTCTGGTCCTTGTTCCTCTGCCCCCCTCCCCTTCCTGTATTCTGGTCCTTGTTCCTCTGCCCCCCTCTCCTTCCTGTCTTCTGGTCCTTGTTTGGATGTTTCTCATTACTGGTGGCACTGGAGAGATTTTCAGGGACTGAGCTCCCATTGTGGACACACACACACACACACACACACAGAGTCCCGGCGATGCGGCGTGGAGAAGAATGCAGGGCCTTTGCGTGTGCTGGGCTGTGACACAGGCGTGTGTCCCCCTGACGCCAGTGGCGACAGCCAGGCTGGTGCTGTTTGGACCTGAGTGGCACAGGAATATACCCACATCCACATGGCTCTCTGCATTCCCCCAGGCCCTCACTCTGGCCCCTGCTCTCTCACGCTCATCTCTCTTTCTCTCTCTTTGAGTCCTCAATCCATTATGCTTTTCGATCTCTCACCTTTACCGTCTTTCTCCCTGGCTCGATCTCGCTCTTGTAATATATTCAATGACTTATTTTGTCATTTAATTCAACACTCTGACTATTTTGTTGTTCCTCAGTTTATCTTCCCCTTTTGACTCATAAGAGTCTTATCTGCCTCGTTGCTCCTGCCTGTTTGTCTGTTTCAGTGTTGTCTGCAGCCAGCAGCGTGTCTGTGTGTACACAGTACGCATCCTCTCTCAGGATCACTCACAGGTTAGAGGTCAAGTGTGTGGACAAGTTTTACTGCTGTTAGGCTGTTACACATAGGTCGTTGACCCTGAGGTTGATCCTCTCCCTGTGAGGTCAGACTCAGGTCTTGTGACATGGGTTCCCCTCCCAGACTGAGGAAGTCCTTTTTGTTTTTTCTAAGAGGACAAATATCTGAGTTTGAGATATGGCTTTGTCATCCCTTAGTCACTGTGTTGTTTTATTAGGATCCCCGTTAGCAGTTGCAAATGCAGCAGCTACTCTTCCTGGGGTCCACATAGAACATGACCTAATACAGAACAAAATTAGACAGGAACAGCTCAAGGACAGAACATACATTTAAAATAAGAGTATAATTTTAACCAACTGTAGCTTATCAGCGGTGACGCATCAGTCAGAACCGAATGTGAGAATGAGCGAGGGAAGGAAGTGACAAAGGGGGAGAAGTAGCGAGGGAAAGAGCAGTGCCCTCCCTTTATCGGATCAGTGACGGGTGAGAGAGTTCTCTGTGATGGACAGATACAAAACAGAAGAAAACATGCGAAGAGGAATGAGAGGACAGACAGACGGCAGTCCTAGGGGAATGTGGCTCATAGCAGCGTTGGGTTGGGACAGGGGACAAAACAGTGTCATGGTGGGGTCAGCCACCCCCCCACCATTCACTATGGCGACAGAGTGGCAGCATGGCAACACACGAGATCATGCAGCAGTGTGTGTGTTAGATCAGAGAGAGGAACATGAAAAACAAACACACTGTCTGCCTCAAATCATTAAGGGATATGCTGGAGTGTTAGTTAATAATGGTATTTGTATGATATTTGTTACAGGAAGCTGCTCATTTAATGATCATATTATTTAAGTGTATTGCATTACAATAAGGATATTTTGTTGTATGTGTCATTGGTGCCTCTCTCAAGTCTCCTCCTCCTTCTGGTCAGGTGACAGACGACTACACTGTGATTGGCCGAAATCTCTTCAAGAAGGAGACCAACCTGCAGTTGTTTGTGGGGTTAAAGGTCACGCTGTCGACCGGCGAGGAGGGGGTCATCGAGGGCGGCTTCGGACAGAGCGGGAAGTTTAAGATCCGGGTGCCAGGTATGTAGGCATGGGCCTGTATGAATGTGTTAATGATAAAACAGACCTCGCTGCTGAGCGGTTTAAAGCAGCGTATGGGTGTATGATCACATCTGACCAACAGATATCAGACATTTTATATGAATTTCCTGCCGTTTGTACTCACCAGTACTGCACACGGCCGCCGTTCATTATGTCTTTCCTTCTACTTCCCGGGGTTGTCCGTGGTCCGTTCGTTGTCAGAATCAGGATGTGGTGTGCTGGGTATCCCTCTCCAGGATCCTCTGGGGGTAGCTCTGGTTCCGGGGGAAGTCTGCACCCTGTTTATTTTACCTTCTGTCGCTCCTCTCACCTCCGACCCACAGATAGGCTCCACACTGGGCCCGGTGGGAGAGAAAACTAAAACATTTAGAAAGAGAACCGTACCTACTTCCTCTCAACTCACTCACACTGGCGTGCACACTCACAAACATGCTCTTATATATACACTGACATACTTGGCTAGTCACTTAAGACATTCAGCATGCTCATTGCTCATTCACTCTCATAGTTTGCCCTCTGCTGTGTGTTCTTCTGACCTCTCGCTACTCTGGGTGTGCTTGTGTGAGCTCCCTTTCTCTCATTGTTTTTTGCCCTTTCAGGGCATATGATTCAAAATGGAGAAAGTGAGGGAGAGAAAGGAAAAGAGGGCTAGTTAGATTTGAGTAAGTCTTTGAAGGCCCCCCAGACCCCTCACAACCTCCCCTTTCACACACACTACTGTCCAATTCACCCCCGCAACCTGCCCTGACCCCAAACTCATCCCCTACAAGCCCCTTAGGGCCACCAGCCTGGCAGCTATTCTAGAGGAGGAGAGAGTGATGGATAGATTGTGGGAAAGGAGCAGAGGGGGATAGCTGTCATTTAGACTTTGAAGTATAGGTCTTCTCGGCTCCAAAAAGTTGGACCCGAGGACAATCTGACCCGATTTAAAAATAAAATACAAATTAAAATAAAATAAAACATATTTTTTAAATACATTTTTGTTATTTTTTAAATGGGGACCTGAACGGACCCGAGAACAATCAGGTCCATTCGGGTTCAGGTTTGATGACAACCAGACCCGGCCTTTACCCGATTGGACCGAGTGATGATCAAAATATGTGATGATAAAAACATGTTTATCAACCAAGTTGATCTTCTGGTTAACAAATAGCCCATAGCCAACATATAAAGACCTATGGGTCCACTCTGTTCTATCAGCTGTAGTTGCATAGACCCAATGACAATCAAACAGGACCCGAGGGAAAAGTTAGATTTATGAATCCTGACCCTCTCGGGTATTCAGGTTACATTTTTCATTTGAGTCATTTAGCAGACGGTCTTATTCAGAGCGACTTACATACATACATACAGTGCCTTGCGAAAGTATTCGGCCCCCTTGAACTTTGCGACCTTTTGCCACATTTCAGGCTTCAAACATAAAGATATAAAACTGTATTTTTTTGTGAAGAATCAACAAGTGGGACACAATCATGAAGTGGAACGACATTTATTGGATATTTCAAACTTTTTTAACAAATCAAAAACTGAAAAATTGGGCGTGCAAAATTATTCAGCCCCCTTAACTTGTTAAGGACTGCCCTCCAGTTCTTCTCAATTTCCGCCTGAAAGTATACCCTAATCTAACTGCCTGTAGCTCAGGCCCAGACGCAAGGATATGTATATTCTTGGTATCATTTGAAACGAAACACTCTGAAGTTTGTGGAAATGTGAATTGAATGTAGGAGAATGTAACACAATAGATTCCGTAGAAGAAAATACAAGGAAATAATCAATGTTTTCTGTTCTTTTAATTTTGTTGCATCTTTGAAATGAACAAGAACAGCCAAAATATTCAGATATGATGCTGGGGATAATTTAAAATAAGAACATAAGTTGGCAACAGTATTTGACCAAAGTTTCAGATAGATACCTTCAGGAATGAGTGAGGTACATGCCATTGAGCATGAAGACACCCAGGTGTCCCTCACAAGCTTCCCAAATGTACCCAAGTGGCCTAATTGGTAGAGTGATACATTGATGCAAATAACTATATACACTGCTCAAAAAAATAAAGGGAACACTAAAATAACACATCCTAGATCTGAATGAATGAAATATTCTTATTAAATACTTTTTTCTTTACATAGTTGAATGTGCTGACAACAAAATCACACACAAATTATCAATGGAAATCAAATTTATCAACCCATGGAGGTCTGAATTTGGAGTCAAAATTAAAGTGAAAAACCACACTTCAGGCTGATCCAACTTTGATGTAATGTCCTTAAAACAAGTCAAAATGAGGCTCAGTAGTGTGTGTGGCCTCCACGTGCCTGTATGACCTCCCTACCACACCTGAGCATGCTCCTGATGAGGTGGCGGATGGTCTCCTGAGGTATCTCCTCCCAGACCTGGACTAAAGCATCCGCCAACTCCTGGACAGTCTGTCGTGCAACGTGGCGTTGGTGGATGGAGCGAGACATGATGTCCCAGATGTGCTCAATTGGATTCAGGTCTGGGGAACGGGCGGGCCAGTCCATAGCATCAATGCCTTCCTCTTGCAGGAACTGCTGACACACTCCATCCACATGAGGTCTAGCATTGTCTTGCATTAGGAGGAACCCAGGGCCAACCGCATCACAAGGGGTCTGAGGATCTCATCTCGGTACCTAATGGCAGTCAGGCTACCTCTGGCGAGCACATGGAGGGCTGTGCGGCCCCCCAAAGAAATGCCACCCCACACCATGACTGACCCACCGCCAAACCGGTCATGCTGGAGGATGTTGCAGGCAGCAGAACGTTCTCCACGGCGTCTCCAGACTCTGTCACATGTGCTCAGTGTGAACCTGCTTTCATCTGTGAAGAGCACAGGGCGCCAGTGGCGAATTTGCCAATCTTAGTGTTCTCTGGCAAATGTCAAACGTCCTGCACGGTGTTGGGTTGTAAGCACAACCCCCACCTGTGGACGTCGGGCCCTCATACCACCCTCATGGAGTCTGTTTGAGCAGACACATGCACATTTGTGGCCTGTTGGAGGTCATTTTGCAGGGCTCTGGCAGTGCTCCTCCTTGCACAAAGGCGGAGGTAGCGGCCCTGGGTTGTTGCCCTCCTACGGCCTCCTCCACATCTCCTGATGTAATGGCCTGTCTCCCTTTTTGCCCTGATGCACATTCCTGCCTGCAATGATACATTTTGGCATGTGAACACCACTGGTTGGAGCAGAAGGGACAAAGGTAGAGGGGACAGAAGGTGCTACAGTGGTCTTGCTGTAGCTAGCAAGCTCCTGGATGAGCAGCTCCCTGAAGGCTAGCTGTGAGATGGGGGGCTGTCCACAGCTCCGAGCCATTTCCTTCTGGAGCAATGTCAATAAAATGATAAAACAATGTCTTGTATCATTTCATGGTTTTGTGGAGAACATTATAGTAGCCTATCAGCGCATCTGACAGGGCCACACCTCCCATGCTCTTGTTGTAGTCCTTCACAGCAGCTGGAATGGGGACATTTTTGGTGGTCCATGCCCCAGTAGCGCCCTTCACACGCCTGACGACGTGATCACCACTGAAGGACTTGTGGATTGTTGTGCACATCACCACCTCTCTGGTATCCATCCACTTCACAAAGAGCAGGCCATCTTCACGGATCCATCTCATGTAGAGGTCGACCGATTATGATTTTTCAACGCCGATACCGATTATTGGAGGACCAAAAAAGCCGATACCGATTAATCGGCCGATTTATAATTAAAAATATATATATATATATATATATTTGTAATAATGACAATTACAACAATACTGAATTAACACCTTATTTTAACTTAATATAAAACATAAATAAAATCAATTTAGCCTCAAATAAATAATGAAACATGTTCAATTTGGTTTAAATAATGCAAAAACAAAGTGTTGGAGAAGTAATATGTGCCATGTAAAAATGTGTGCCATGTAAAAAAAGCTCATGTTTAAGTTCCTTGCTCAGAACATGAGAACATATGAAAGTTGGTGGTTCCTTTTAACATGAGACTTCAATATTCCAAGGTAAGAGGTTTTAGGTTGTAGTTAATATAGTATTTTCGGACTATTTCTCTATACCATTTGTATTTCATTTACCTTTGACTATTGGATGTTCTTATAGGCACTATAGTATTGCCAGTGTAACAGTATAGCTTTCGTACCCCTCCTCGCCCCTACCTGGGCTTGAACCAGGAACACATCGACAACACTCAAAGCATCATTACCCATCGCTCCACAAAAGCGCAGCGCAAGGGGAATAACTACTCCAAATCTAAAAGCGAGTGACGTTTGGAATCAGTATTAGCGCACACCCAGCTAACTAGCTAGCCATTTCACATTGGTTACACCAGCCATTAGGCTGATAGGCTTGAAGTCATAAACAGCGCTGTGCTTGCGAAGAGCTGCTGGCAAAATGTACAAAAGTGCTGTTTGAATGAATGATTACGGACCTGCTGCTGCTCAGTCAGACAGCTCTATCAAATCAGTCTTAATTATAACATAATAACACACAGAAATATGAGCATTTGGTCATTAATATGATCGAATCCGGAAACTATCATTTCGAAAACAAAACGTTTATTATTTCAGTGAAATACGAAACCGTTCTGTATTTTATCTAACGGGTGGCATCCCTAAGTCTAAATATTATTGTTACATTGCACAACCTTCAATGTATGTCATAATTACGTAAAATTCTGGCAAATTAGTTCGCAATGAGCCAGGCAGCCCAAACTGTTGCATATACCCTGGCTCTGCATGCAATGAACGCAAGAGAAATGACACAATTTCACCTGGTTAATATTGCCTGCTAAACTGGATTAGTAGTTATAACTAGTGATTATGATTGATTGTTTTTTATAAGATAAGTTTAATGCTAGCTAGCAATTTACCTTGGCTTCTACTGTGTTCGCGTAACAGGCAGGCTACTCGTGGAGTGCAATGGTTAGAGCGTTGGACTAGTTAACTGTGCTGTCGCAAGATTGGAACCCCTGAGTTGACAAGTTGAAAATCTGTCGTTCTGCCATTGAACAAGGAAGTTAACCCACAGTTCCTAGGCAGTCATTGAAAATAAGAATGTGTTCTTAACTGACTTGCCTAGTTAAATAAAAGGTATAAAATAAATAAATACAGTGCCTTGCGAAAGTATTCGGCCCCCTTGAACTTTGCGACCTTTTGCCACATTTCAGGCTTCAAACATAAAGATATAAAACTGTATTTTTTTGTAAAGAATCAACAAGTGGGACACAATCATGAAGTGGAACGACATTTATTGGATATTTCAAACTTTTTTAACAAATCAAAAACTGAAAAATTGGGCGTGCAAAATTATTCAGCCCCTTTACTTTCAGTGCAGCAAACTCTCTCCAAAAGTTCAGTGAGGATCTCTGAATGATCCAATGTTGACCTAAATGACTAATGATGATAAATACAATCCACCTGTGTGTAATCAAGTCTCCGTATAAATGCACCTGCACTGTGATAGTCTCAGAGGTCTGTTAAAAGCGCAGAGAGCATCATGAAGAACAAGGAACACACCAGGCAGGTCCGAGATACTGTTGTGAAGAAGTTTAAAGCCGGATTTGGATACAAAAAGATTTCCCAAGCTTTAAACATCCCAAGGAGCACTGTGCAAGCGATAATATTGACATGGAAGGAGTATCAGACCACTGCAAATCTACCAAGACCTGGCCGTCCCTCTAAACTTTCAGCTCATACAAGGAGAAGACTGATCAGAGATGCAGCCAAGAGGCCCATGATCACTCTGGATGAACTGCAGAGATCTACAGCTGAGGTGGGAGACTCTGTCCATAGGACAACAATCAGTCGTATATTGCACAAATCTGGCCTTTATGGAAGAGTGGCAAGAAAGCCATTTCTTAAAGATATCCATAAAAAGTGTTGTTTAAAGTTTGCCACAAGCCACCTGGGAGACACACCGAACATGTGGAAGAAGGTGCTCTGGTCAGATGAAACCAAAATTGAACTTTTTGGCAACAATGCAAAACGTTATGTTTGGCGTAAAAGCAACACCCTGAACACACCATCCCCACTGTCAAACATGGTGGTGGCAGCATCATGGTTTGGGCCTGCTTTTCTTCAGCAGGGACAGGGAAGATGGTTAAAATTGATGGGAAGATGGATGGAGCCAAATACAGGACCATTCTGGAAGAGAACCTGATGGAGTCTGCAAAAGACCTGAGACTGGGACGGAGATTTGTCTTCCAACAAGACAATGATCCAAAACATAAAGCAAAATCTACAATGGAATGGTTCAAAAAAACATATCCAGGTGTTAGAATGGCCAAGTCAAAGTCCAGACCTGAATCCAATCGAGAATCTGTGGAAAGAACTGAAAACTGCTGATCACAAATGCTCTCCATCCAACCTCACTGAGCTCGAGCTGTTTTGCAAGGAGGAATGGGAAAAAAATTCAGTCTCTCGATGTGCAAAACTGATAGAGACATACCCCAAGCGACTTACAGCTGTAATCGCAGCAAAAGGTGGCGCTACAAAGTATTAACTTAAGGGGGCTGAATAATTTTGCACTGCCAATTTTTCAGTTTTTGATTTGTTAAAAAAGTTTGAAATATACAATAAATGTCGTTCCACTTCATGATTGTGTCCCACTTGTTGTTGATTCTTCACAAAAAAAGACAGTTTTATATCTTTATGTTTGAAGCCTGAAATGTGGCAAAAGGTCGCAAAGTTCAAGGGGGCCGAATACTTTCGCAAGGCACTGTATAGATTTATTTATTTTTATCTGAAATTTCCGATTGTTATGAAAATTTGAAATCGGCCATTCCGATTAATCGGTCGACCTCTAATCTCATGGTAGCCCGCTTAGGCATGTCGTTCACCCTGTTTTTCGAAAATCCCACTCTGTTGGTCCGAATGGTGCCACAGGCCCACATCTCCAGCTTCCTCAGGTCTGTGAACAGGGTAGGGCTTGTGTAGAAGTTGTCCATAAACAGTTTGTAGTCCTTCCCTAGCAGCTGAAAATCTAATAACTCCATAACGGAGTCATAGCTAAGCCCCTTACCGGTCGCACAACTGCTCTTCCCCTCATAGGCAAAGACATTGCACACACAGAATCGGCCAAAACAAACAGTTTGTAACCCCATTTAGTCGGTTTGTTACGCATGTACTGTTTTAGGCCAATTCTGGCCTTTGAGGCTACCATCCTCTCATCTATGGAAAGGTTCTGGTCAGGCTGAAAATAAGTCTTGCAAGCCTCAAGGATGTCGAGGTAGAGAGGTTTGATTTTGCAGAGCTTATCAAACCGTGCCGTGCCTCGCTTCGTCTTGTTGTCCTCGTCAACTTTTGGGTCACTGATATCAAGTGCCCGTGAGATTGTCAGAAACCTACTGCATGACATGACCGTGGTGGGGAAAGGCAGTTGATAGAGGGGTGCAGATTTCCAGTAGTCCTTCAGGGTTTTCAGCTTTACAAGACCCATGCAAATGACCATAGAAAGGAAACAAAAAAGATCTGACATGGAAATGGGCTTCCATGTCTCTTTCTTGCCTTCCTGCTTCTTAGCTCCGTAGTTATTTGTATTCGACACCAGAGAATCAACAACTGCCGAGGTGAAAATCAACTGAAAAAGTTGCATGGGGCGGTACTTGGAGGTCATGTCCAGCTGAGGTCCTGGTGGCCTTTTTGGTCTGAATACTGGAAGTGGTGGCGCCACATCCTCCTCCAGCACAGAGTGCCAACGACCCTCCTCTGCTCTGCCAGCAGGTTCCACACTTCCCTTCCTCCACTTCTTTGTCACCGACTTCACACCTCTTGATGGCCGGGCGGGGGTAGGTGTTGTGCCGGACACAGCAGGGGTACGGCTGGATGGACCAGCTTCAGTGGGGGATTTGCACCTTGGCAGTATGGGCTCCCAATCAGAATCGCTGGGACTGTGAAATAAAGACAAAGACACAGACACACAGACACAGATTATATATAGAGTAGGGAATGAATCACTATGGTGAGGAGCTGATCCATTCCATGTTTAGATAAAATAAAATGTAAAAAATATCTAATATATACAGACACACAGTCACAGACACACAGACAAACACTCACCCACAATGTAGAGCAGTGTACTTTACACATTTCATTACTGATTATATTTTTATATATGGCAAATAAAGTAAAAATATCTCAACTCAAATTAATAATATTTGATATTATACATTTCAAATAACGTTACTCACCAATCCAACACAGAATCTTCTCCATACAGGAACATCTCCTCAGATTTAGAGTCAAAAGAATTCTGTCTGTCTGATTCATCTTGTAGTAATGTCTGAATCTGTCTGAATCATCTTGTAGTAATTCACTGTCACTATCTTGATCAATTTCTTCAATAATATTGTGTAGATCTGTATATTTTGTCTTTGTCTTTGATTTTAAAGTTTTACTCGCCATAATTCTTCTCTGAAAATGCTCTCAAAACAGAAATGCTGCCCGTAACCAGCGGGGCTGCTTCTAGTAGAATTTTCAATGGCGAATGGTTGTGTCTTTACGCTCAAGTTTCCCACAAAGGCTAGTCTTCCTGGATAGAACCATCACCTGTTGTCGTTTACCTCGGCTCATTGGCTATCTACCAAGCTAGATTTCAAAACGATCAGTGGTCATTGGTCCGAAATACAGTCAATCAACGAAGAACTGGTCATATCATTGGTGCGCAATGAGGTCATAGTTTGGTGTGTTCAAATCAGTTCCTTTCGGTCAATATGTCCCGGGAAAAGAACCATGAAGTATAGCTGTATTACTAACAAACAAAGGATTGCAATGAAACCAAACATGACTCGATAAACATCCGTTTAGAGTGAGTAATTACATTGAATGTTACGTCCAAAGTTGAAGGACACTGAATTTATGACGCAAAGCCGTTTACAAAATGTATAAAAATGGATTATATCGAACAAAACAACAATTTATTGTTTCGTCATGACCTTTAGTGTTGCCAAATGAAGAAGATTTTTAAAGGTAATTGATGAATTTTATTGCTATTTCTGACTTTTGTGACTAATTTACTTGGCTGGTAGCTGTACATAATGTTTTGTCTAGTGATCGATAATCACATGGTTTACTTTCCCAGTAAAAACGTTTTTAAATCTGACATGGTGGCTAGATTAACAAGACGTTTAGCATTCATTTGCCGTATTGCACTTCTGATTTAATTAACGTTAAATATTTATAATAATTACATTTCTGCAATTTTGACGAAACGGAACGCTAATGGAACGCCATTCCTAGTCAGGTTAACTTGGCTTTCGAAGACTTTAGAAAGTCAGGGCAGGATGGATATCGGTCTGTATCAGTTTGAGTCTAGAGTGTCTCCCCCTTTGAAGAGGGGGATGACCGCGGCAGCTTTGAAATCTTTGGGGATCTCAGACGATACAAAAGAGAGGTTGAACAGGCTAGTAATAGGGGTTGCAACAATTTTGGCGGATAATTTTAGAAGAGAGGGTCCAGATTGTCTATCCCAGCTGATTTGTAGGGATCCAGATTTTGCAGCTCTTTCCGAACATCAGATATATGTATTTGGGTGAAGGAGAAGGGGGGGTGGCTTTGGCAAGTTGCTGCGGGGGGTGCAGAGCTGTTGGCCGGGGTAGGGGGAAAATGCTTATTGAAATTCTCGATTATCGTAGATCTATCGGTGGTGACAGTATTTCCTAGCCTGTGGGCAGCTGAGAGGATGTGGTCTTATTCTCCATGGACTTTACGGTGTCCCAAAACTTTTGGGAATTAGTGCTACAGGATGCAAATTTCTGTTTGAAAAAGCTAGCCTTAGCTTTCCTAACTGACTGTGTATTGGTTCCTGACTTCCCTGAAAAGTTGCATATCGCTGGGGCTATTTGATGCTAATGCAGTACGCCACAGGATGTTTTTGTGCTGGTCAAGGGCAGTCAAGTCTGGAGTGAACCAAGGGCTATCTGTTCTTAGTTC
This sequence comes from Oncorhynchus clarkii lewisi, assembly GCF_045791955.1. Classification (NCBI taxonomy): domain Eukaryota; kingdom Metazoa; phylum Chordata; class Actinopteri; order Salmoniformes; family Salmonidae; genus Oncorhynchus; species Oncorhynchus clarkii. Next base: position 57,633,802 of record NC_092153.1, read on the forward strand.
TACATTTTTTTGAATGGGGCATACTTATTTAAGATGGTGAGGAAAGCACTTTTAAAGAACAACCAGGCATTCTCTACTGACGGGATGAGGTCAATATCCTTCCAGGATACCCTGGCCAGGTCGATTAGAAAGGCCTGCTCTCTGAAATGTTTTAGGGAGCTTTTGACAGTGATGAGGGGTGGTCTTGACAGAAGCAGGCAGTGATCGCTGAGATCCTGGTTGAAGACAGCAGAGGTGCATTTAGAGGGCAAGTTGGTCATGATGAAATCTATGAGGGTGCCCATGTTTACTGATTTAGGGTTGTACCTGGTAGGTTCCTTGATAATTTGTGTGAGATTGAGGGCATCTAGCTTAGATTGTAGGATGTCTGGGGTGCTAAACATATCCCAGTTTAGGTCACCTAACAGCATGAACTCTGAAGATGGATGGGGAGCAATCGATTCACATATGGTGTCCAGGGCACAGCTGGGGGTTGAGGGGGGTCTATAACAAGTGGCAACAGTGAGAGACTTATTTCTGGAAAGTTGGATTTTTAAAAGTAGAAGATCGAATTGTTTGGCACAGACCTGGATAGTATGACAGACCTCTGCATGCTATCTCTGCAATAGATTGCAACTCCGCCCCCTTTGGCAGTTCTATCTTGATGGAAAATGTTGTAGTTGGGGATGGAAATTTCAGGATTTTTGGTGGCCTTCCTAAGCCAGGTTTCAGACACGGCTTGGACATCAGGGTTGGCGGAGTGTGCTTAAGCAGTGAATAAAAAAAATATATATATGCATAGTGACTTTAACTATACATTCATGTACATACTACCTCATTCCAGGGTTTTGCTTTATTTTTACTATTTTCTACATTGTAGAATAATATTGAAGACATCTAAACTATGAAATGACACATGGAATCATGTAGTAACCAAAAACGTGTTTCAGATTCTTCAAAGTAGCCACCCTTTGCCTTGATGACAGCTTTGCCCACTCTTGGCATTCTCATAACCAGCTTCATGAGGTAGTCACCGGGAATGCATTTCAATTTAACGGGTGTGCCTTCTTAAAAGTCAATTTGTAGAATTTCTTTCCTTAATGCGTTTGAGACAATCAGTTGTGGTGTGACAAGGTGGGGAAATATACAGATGATATCCCTATTTGGTCAAAGACCAAGTCCATATTATGGCAGGAATAGCTCAAATAAGCAAAGAGAAACGACAGACCATCATTACTTTAAGACATGAAGGTCAGTCAATATGGAAAATTTCAAGAACTTTGAAACTTTCTTGAAGTGCAGTTGCTAAACCATTAAGCGCTATGATGAAACTCACTTTCATGAGAACTGCCACAGGAAAGGAAGACCCAGAGTTACCCCTGCTGCAAGTTCATTAGTTACCAGCCTCAGAAATTGCAGCCCAAATAAACGCTTCAAAAAGTTCAAGTAACAGACACATCTCAACATCAACTGTTCAGAGGAGACTGCGTGAATCAGGCCTTCTTGTTCAAGCTGCTGCAAAGAAACCACTACTAAAGGACACCAATAAGAAGAAGAGACTTGCTTGGGCCAAGAAACACAAGCAATGGACATTAGACCGGTGGAAATCTGTCCTTTGGTCTGATGAGTCCAACTTTGTGATTTTTGTTTCTAACCGGCGTGTCTTTGAGACGCAGAGTAGGTGAACGGATGATCTCTAGGTGAACGCATGTGTGGTACCCACCGTGAGGCATTGAGGAAGAGGTATGATGGTGTGGGGGTGCTTTGCTGGTGACGCTGTCTGTGATTTTATTTAGAATTCAAGGCACACTTAACCAGCATGGCTACCACAGAATTCTGCAGTGATACGCCATTCCATCTGGTTTGCGGCTAGTGGAACTATCAATTGTTTTTCAACAGGACAATGACCCAACACACCTCCAGGCTGTGTGAGGGCTATTTGACCAAGAAGGAGAGTGATGGAGTGCTGCATCAGATGACCTGACCTCAACCCAATTGATATGGTTTGGGATAAATTGGACCGTAGAGTGGAAAAGCAATCAACAATTGCTCAGCATATGTGGGAACTCCTTCAAGACTGTTGGAAAAGCATTCCAGGTGATGCTGGTTGAGAAAATTCCAAGTGTGTGTAAAGATGTCATCAAGGCAAAGGGTGGCTACTTTGAAGAATCTAAAATCAAACGTATATTATGATTTGTTTAACATGTTTTTGGTTACTACATGATTCCATGTGTGTTATTTCAGTTTTGATGTCTTCACTATTTTTCTACAATGCAGAAAATAGTAAAAATAAATAAAAACATTGGATTGAGTAGATGTCCAAACTTTTGACTGGTAATGTATACATATTTAATTCCTCTGTCCTATCCAATAAACAAACTATATGTGAAGACTTTTTTTTTAAAGGAGGGAAATATGACTTGTATAAACTAACAGCAATTATAATTCTAATTTGAATTATCTCTTTCTTTATCTCTCTCTCTTCCCCATTCCCTCTTTCTTCTCTTCAGAGGGTCTCAGTCTAGAGACTAAGCAGCTCCTCTCCTCCTCTGCCAAGAAGAGAGTTAAGGGTGGTGCTAAGGGGGCCAAAGAGGATGATGCCAAGACAGACTCTCAGCCAATCTGCATCAACCTCCGATTCAAGAGATACGTCTTTGACCCCCACAAGAAGATGGTTCAGAGCTGACCTCTGCAGCAGCTATAGGATGATACCTGTGATGTCGTGTAAAAACAAAAATGTTGCTTAAAAGCTGATCTCCGTTCATGGGGAAAGTATTGCTCACTATATTTTCAATGAATTTTTCTGCGATCGTCGCAGCCGTCTAAGGCACTGCATCTCAGTGCAAGAAGCGTCACTACAGTCCCTGGTTCGATTACAGGCTGTATCACATCCGGACGTGATTGGGAGTCCCATCGGGCGGCTCACAATTGGCCCAGCGTCGTCAGAATTTGGCCGGGGTAGGGTGTCATTGTAAATAAGAATTAGTTCTTAACTGACTTGCCTAGTTAAATAAAGGTTCAATTTTAAAAAATAAATAGAGATGTAAACAAAAAAGGTGCATAAGTGTCGTTTGTATGCGTTTACCCTCCCCTCCGCTTTACCACTACCATGTTACAGTGATGATGGATAGAGGAGAGAGAGGACAGTGGTTCATAGACCATGTAGAGCCTGGCCTCTGTATCTGGGGAACAGATGCTTCCATCTTCTCTTCCACACAGACTGAGGACCTAAAGATCTCACCTGAATTCCCATCAATATATATGTGCTTCTTTGTTTCAACCACATTTTCCCAGTGACAGTAGTGACAGCCTAGGTTTTTTGTCTCATGTTACTCCCCAGTTATCGCAGACCCCACCCCCTTGTTATTTTGTTGGCTGACCTGATAGTTGCTCATGTATGATGTGGCAAATGTCATGTAGTTTACAATGGTTCAGTCAGTAAAGCAGGTCTTAATAGTTGGCTCTCTTTAACTTCATACAGTAATTATAATATAATTCCCATTGTTTCCTATTCTACGGACGTGGTGAGAATGTATGAAAAGTATCTTTATCAGTATAGCGTCATGTCTCTCCTCTTTTCTATTAGCCACATGCAGAATCTCATTCAACCTATTTATCTTATAGCCTGTAAGCACAATAATGCCCCTTAACACTTGCTGTTTTACCTACAGTTGAAGTCAGAGGTTCACCTTAGACAAATACATTTAAACTCTTTTTTCCACAATTCCTGACATTTAGTCCTAGTAACAATTCACTGTTTTAGGTCAGGTAGGATCACCACTTTATTTTAAGACTGAAATGTCAGAATAATAGTAGAGATAATGATCTATTTCAGCTTTTATTTCGTTCATCACATTCCCAGTGGGTCAGAAGTTTACATACACTCAATTAGTGTTTGGTAGCATTGCCTTTAAATTGTTTAACTTGGGGAAGACTTCCACAAGCTTCCCACAATAAGTTGGGTGAATTCTGGCCCATTCCTCCTGACACAGCTGGTGTAACTGAGTCAGGTTTGTAGGCCTCCTTGTTCGCACACGCTTTTTCAGTTCTGCCCACAAATTTTCTATAGGATTGAGGTCAGGGCTTTAATTTTGTACCCATTTCCTCCAGCATCTTCACAATGTCCCTTGCTTTTGTTCTGGGATTGATTTGCACTTTTCGCACCAAAGTACGTTCATGTCTAGGAGACATACCGACATCCTGAGCGGTATGACGGCTGCGTGGTCCCATGGTGTTAATACTTGCGTACTATTGTTTGTACAGATGAACGTGGTACCTTCAGGCACTTGGGAATTGCTCACAAGGATGAACCAGACTTGTGGAGATGTACACATTTTTTTCTGAAGTCTTAGCTGATTTCTTTTGCTTTTCCCATGATGTCAATTGGAGAGGCACTGAGTTTGAAGGTAGGCCTTGAAATACATCCACATGTACATCTCCAATTGACTCAGGCTAATTGACATCATTTATCAGAAGCTTCTAAAGCCATGACATTTTCTGAAATTTTCCAAGCTGTTTAAAGGCACAGTCAACTGAGTGTATGTAAACTTTTGACCCACTGGATTTGTGATACAGTGAATTATAAGTGAAATAATCTGTCTGTAAACAAAATTACTTGTGTCATGCACAAAGTAGATGTCCTAACCGACTTTCCAAAACTATAGGTTGTTAACAAAAATTTGTGGAGTGGTTGAACAACGAGTTTTAATGACTCCAACCTAAGTGTATGTAAACTTCCGACTTCAACTTTATGGCTCTTGCAATTTTCACCTTTCTCTCAACCAATGGGTACATCTCGGGATGTATTTATGTCAAACTTACCCATGTTCTCTTACTTGCTGTGTTACAGCAAAAGTTACAGACAACGCTCCACCTCCCCCCTACCAGCTGAGGCCCGTCATTGGAAATCCTTTCTCCCAGTGGGGGGGTTTCGATGCCATCTGCTCCAAATAGGGCTACATGCTATCAAAGCATTTAGCTCCGGGAATCTTCCCTCTGAGACGAGGCCACTACCCAAACTATTTTAATCAACTTTCATATTGCATTTTGTGTCTGTTGTTATTTCAGTTAAGCCATAAACTCAATTGAATTGAATATCCTGACTGTCTTTTGCTCTTGTGCTCTTTCTTCCCATATCTATTTCCCCTTTTTTCTCTCTGCCTTAATAGGCATGACCACATTAGCTAGTGTTGCCACAGAAATCATCCGTTTTACAAACGTAACCCATCACCAACTCTCCGCTCTGCTCTCTGATCTCACCCTCATGTTTGGGTGAAAGGTCACCTCTCTCTGGATATAGACCCGTTAACTCCTTTCATGTGATTTCAAATTTAATTTTTCCCTTTTAATGACATTTACATTTCTGGATGGGTTGCAGCAGACCTGCATTTGTGCCTGATTGCCAGTTGTAATGGGAAAAGTTACTCTTGAGTTTCAATTTTAATAATGATATAAACTCAGCAAAAAAAGAGATGTCCCTTTTTCAGGACCCTGTCTTTCAAAGATAATTTGTAAAAATCCAAACAACTTCACAGATCTTCTACTGTTTCCCATGCTTGTTCAATGAACCATAAACAATTAATGAACATGCACCTGTGGAACGGTAATTAAGACACTAACAGCTTACAGACGGTAGGCAATTAAGGTCACAGTTATGAACACTTAGGACACTAAAGAGGCCTTTCTACTGACTCTGAAAAACACCAAAAGAAAGATGCCCAGGGTCCCTGCTCATCTGCGTGAACGTGCCTTAGGCATGCTGCAAGGAGGCATGAGGACTGCAGATGTGGCCAGGGCAATAAATTGCAATGTCCGTACTGTGAGATGCCTAAGACAGCGCTACAGGGAGACAGGACGGACAGCTGATCGTCCTCGCAGTGACAGACCACGTGTAACAACACCTGCACAGGATCGGTACATCCGAACATCACACCTGCGTGACAGGTACAGGATGGCAACAACAACTGCCCGAGTTACACCAGGAACGCACAATACCTCCATCAGTGCTCAGACTGTCCGCAATAGGCTGAGAGAGGCTGGACTGAGGGCTTGTAGGCCTGTTGTAAGTCAGGTCCTCACCAGACATCACGTGCAACAACGTCGCCTATGGGCACAAATCCACCATCGCTGGACCAGACAAGACTGGCAAAAAGTGCTCTTCACTGACGAGTTGCGGTTTTCTCTCACCAGGGGTGATGGTCGGATTTGCATTTATCGTCAAAGGAATGAGCGTTACACCGAGGTCTGTACTCTAGATCGGGATCGATTTGGAGGTGGAGGGTCCGTCATGGGCTGGGGCGGTGTGTAACAGTATCATCGGACTGAGGTTGTTGTCATAGCAGGCAATCGCAATGCTGTGTGTTACAGGGAAGACTTCCTCCTCCCTCATGTGGTACCCTTCCTGCGGACTCATCCTGACATGACCCTCCAGCATGACAATGCCACCAGCCATACTGCTCGTTCGGTGCGTGATTTCCTGCAAGACAGAAATGTCAGTGTCCTGCCATGGCCAGCGAAGAGCCCGGATCTCAATCACATTGATCACTTCTGGGACCTGTTGGATCGGAGGGCTAGGGCCATTCCCCCCAGAAATGTCCTGGAATTTGCAGGTGCCTTGGTGGAAGAGTGGGGTAACATCTCACAGCAAGAATGGGCAAATCTGGTGCAGTCCATGAGGAGGAGATGCACTGCGGTACTTAATGCAGCTGGTGGCCACACCAGATACTGACTGTTACCTTTGATTTTGACCCTCCTTTGTTCAGGGACACATTCATCCATTTTTTTTAGTCACATGTCTATGGAACTTGTTACATTTTTGTCTCAGTTGTTGAATCTTGTTATGTTCATACAAATATTTACACGTTAAGTTTTCTGAAAATAAACGCAGTTGACAGTGAGAGGACGTTTCTTTTATTCAGAAAGAATAAGTAAAGCAAACACATGCTCAACATCCACTTCTGTCTCTTATTGATGTGTGTGTGTCTGGTGAATACATACACCCCTCACAGACACTTCCCAATGGTAACATATGACTCATGAGCATAACTATGGGATGTGAAATCTGTATTGTGTTTGACTGGGCTTTTGTAGGGTAGAGTGATGTCATTTTGGTGGGCTCATTGTGATTGGCGTCAAATGACTCCTGCCCAATGACATTGTTGTGATTGACAGGTGACAGAGTAGGCATGGATTGATTCTGTTGGATTTCAGCTCTGTGTGTAATGTCTACAGTGCCTACAGAAAGTATTCACACCACTTGACTTTTTCCACATTTTGTTGTGCTACAAAATAGATTTAATTGTAATTTTTTGGGTCAATGATCTACACAAAATATTCTGTCGAAGTGGGGGAAAAATATTTGTATTAATGGAAAATAAAACACTAATATATTTTAATAAGTATTCAATCCCCTGAGTCAATACATGTTAAAATGGCAAATAAGTCTGGCTGCACAACCGTTTGGCAAACGTACTGTAAAAAAAATTTTATTTTATTTTTATTTCACCTTTATTTAACCAGGTAGGCTAGTTGAGAACAAGTTCTCATTTACAACTGCGACCTGGCCAAGATAAGGCACAGCAGTGTGAACAGACAACACAGAGTTACACATGGAGTAAACAATTAACAAGTCAATAACACAGTAGAAAAAAGGGGAGTCTATATATACATTGTGTGCAAAAGGCATGAGAAGGTAGGCAAATAATTACAATTATGCAGATTAACACTGGAGTGATAAATGATCAGATGGTTATGTACAGGTAGAGATATTGGTGTGCAAAAGAGCAGAAAAATAAATAAATAAAAACAGTATGGGGATGAGGTAGGTGAAAATGGGTGGGCTATTTACCAATAGACTATGTACAGCTGCAGCAATCGGTTAGCTGCTCAGATAGCAGATGTTTGAAGTTGGTGAGGGAGATAAAAGTCTCCAACTTCAGCGATTTTTGCAATTCGTTCCAGTCACAGGCAGCAGAGAACTGGAACGAAAGGCGGCCAAATGAGGTGTTGGCTTTAGGGATGATCAGTGAGATACACCTGCTGGAGCGCGTGCTACGGATGGGTGTTGCCATCGTAACCAGTGAACTGAGATAAGGCGGAGCTTTACCTAGCATGGACTTGTAGATGACCTGGAGCCAGTGGGTCTGGCGACGAATATGTAGCGAGGGCCAGCCGACTAGAGCATACAAGTCGCAGTGGTGGGTGGTATAAGGTGCTTTAGTGACAAAACGGATGGCACTGTGATAAACTGCATCCAGTTTGCTGAGTAGAGTGTTGGAAGCAATTTTGTAGATGACATCGCCGAAGTCGAGGATCGGTAGGATAGTCAGTTTTACTAGGGTAAGTTTGGCGGCGTGAGTGAAGGAGGCTTTGAATAGAAAGCCGACTCTTGATTTGATTTTCGATTGGAGATGTTTGATATGGGTCTGGAAGGAGAGTTTAGAGTCTAGCCAGACACCTAGGTACTTATAGATGTCCACATATTCAAGGTCGGAACCATCCAGGGTGGTGATGCTGGTCAGGCGTGCGGGTGCAGGCAGCGAACGGTTGAACAGCATGCATTTGGTTTTACTAGCGTTTAAGAGCAGTTGGAGAAATCATGTGACTAAACTGAACAATAATAATAAGAAACTATACTATGAAACAAAGATATAAATTACGTACAGAATGATAGTAAAAAGCTCTGGATCACCTAAATTAACATTTCATCACTAAACCCTCTGTAATTGACAATTATTTTCATTATTTTTTTCATTTGCAAGATTAGCAAATTTAGGCATGACATGCCAGCAACAAACGCTGACACTACAAATTCAAGTTTAACTGATCAAATGATGAAAGACAATTGTAATTTTGAATTCTGTAAAGTAAGTGTGGAAGAGGTGAAATAATTATTGTTGTCCATCACCATGATAAGCCACAAAGGTCTGACAACTTGGATGGAAAATTACTGAGTAAAATAGCAGATGACATTGCCACTCCTATTTGCCATATCTTCAATTTATGACTACTAGAAAGTGTGTGCCCTCAGGCCTGGAGGGAAAGTCAAGTCATTCCTCTACCAAACAATAGTAAAGCCCCCTTTACTGGCTCAAATAGCTGACCAATCAGCCTGTTACCAACACTTAGTAAACTTTTGGAGCAAAAAAATATTTGACCAGATACAATGCTATTTTACAATGAACAAATTGATGACAGACTTTCAGCAAGCTTACACAAATGACTGATGATTGGCTGAGAGAAATTGATCATAAAAAGATTGTGGGGGCTGTTTTGTTAGACTTCAGTGCGGCTTTTGACATTATCGATCATAGTCTGCTGCTGAAAAAAGTGTGTGTTCTGGCTTTACACCCCCTGCTACAATGCATTTGGGAAGTATTCAGACCCCTTGACATTTTCCACATTTTGTTACGTTACCGCCGTATTCTAAAATGAATTAAAAATGTATTTCCCCTCATCAATATACAATATACACACAAAACCCCATAATGATAAAGCACAAACAGGTTTTTATATATATATTTTTTTATATATAAAATCAACTGATATCACATTTACATACAATACTCAGACCCTTTACTCAGTACTTTGTTGAAGCACCTTTGGCAGCGATTACAGCCTTGAGTCTACAAGGGTGTGACGCTACAAGCTTGGCACACCTGTATTTGGGGAGTTTCTCCCATTCTTCTCTGCAGATCCTCTCAAGCTCTGTCAGGTTGGATGGGGAGCGTTGCTACACAGTTATTTTCAACTCTCCAGGAATGTTCGATTGGGTTCAAGTCTGGGCTCTGGCTGGGTTCCTCAAGGATATTCAGAGACTTGTCCCAAAGCCACTCCTGCGTTGTGTTGACTGTGTGCTTAGGGTCGTTGGCCTGTTGGAAGGTGAACCTTCGCCCCAGTCTGAGGCCCTGAGCACTTTGGAGCAGGTTTTCATCAAGGATCTCATTCTTCTTTGCTCTTTTCATCTTTCCCTCGATTCTGACTAATCTCAGTCCCTGCCGCTGAAAAACATCCCCACAGCATGATGCTGCCACCACCATGCTTCACCGTAGGGATATTCTAAACTTGATTAAATTAACAATACTCCATAATGACTAAGTGAAAACAGGTTTTTAGACATTTTTGCAAATGTATTCAAAATAAAAAACAGATACCTTATTTACTTAAGTATTCAGACCCTTTGCTATGAGACTCGAAAGTCAGTTCAGGTGCATCCTGTTTTAATTCATTATTCTTGAGATGTTTCTAAAACTTGATTGGAGTCCACCTGTGGTAAATTCAATGGATTGGAAATTATTTGGAAAGGCACACATCTGTCTATATAAGGTGCCCCAGTTGACAGTGCATGTCAGAGGAAAAGCCAAGCCATGAGATCGAAGGAATTGTCCGTAGAGCGCCAAGACAGGATTGTGTTGAGGCACAGATCTGGGGAAGGGTACCAAAACATTTCTGCAACATTGAAGGTCCCCAAGAACACAGAGGCCTCCATCATTCTTAAATGGAAGTCTGGAACCACCAAGGCCCTTCCTTTTATTTTTAATACATTTGCGAAACATTTATAAAAAACTGTTTTTGTTTTGTCATTATGGAGTATTGTGTGTATATATTGATGAGGGGAAAAAAACAATTTAATACATTTTTAGAATAAGGCTGTAATGTAACAAATGTGGAGAATGTGAAGGGGTCTCAATACTTTATGAATGTACTGTACATGATTTGGTAAACCAGTGGGGATTTGGTAAACCAGGACTGGTCAGCCAGTGGGGATTTGGTGAGCTAGGACTGGTCGGCCAGTGGGGATTTGGTAAGCCAGGACTGGTCAGCCAGTGGGGATTTGGTAAACCAGGACTGGTCAGCCAGTGGGGATAACCAGGACTGGTCAGCCAGTGGGGATTTGGTAAGCCAGGACTGGTCAGCCAGTGGGAATAACCAGGACTGGTCAGCCAGTAGGGATTTGGTAAGCCAGGACTGGTCGGCCAGTGGGGATTTGGTAAGCCAGGACTGGTCAGCCAGTGGGGATTTGGTAAGCCAGGACTGGTCAGCCAGTGGGGATTTGGTAAGCCAGGACTAGTCAGCCAGTGGGGATTTGGTAAGCCAGGACTGGTAAGGCAGTAGGGAATTGAGCATCTAGTGTGTGATGTCAGCAAAGCACCTCTGTGGACCGTTCCTATATCTGAGCAGGAATCAGTGGAAATAGGAGAGTGAAAGTGAGGGAGAGGGAGGAGAAGGGGACACTACTAGGATTGTTCCTCTGACTGACAGTCCTTTTAGTCTTATCTCCTCCAGTTCCTCTTATAGAAAACCAGACGGAGGGGAAAAAACCCTCTCCCTGTCCCTCTCCGTATTCCTCTCAAATTTCTCCCCTGCTCCATCATGTCTCTCCATCTCTCCATCCTGCTTTTTATTTCAGTTTGTTTCTGCCGGTCTGTCACTCTCTCATCCCCTTGTCACGTTGTGCCTTCCTATTTTCCCACGCTCTCATTCTGTCTGGTTTTCCTCAGTAGCACCTCACTTATCTTTGTGTGAAACCTCACTCCTCTCACACAGATTGTATCACACTGTTCTCTGTGTTGTGGCGTTAACAGAAAGGCCAGAAACAACAAAACAGGGATGTGTATGTTCACATACACATTATTTGTACAGCTGTGTATATTTAGTGTGTGTGTGTGTGTGTGTGTGTGTGTGTGTGTGTGTGTGTGTGTGTACCCACCTGTGCATGTGCCAGCTAATGTATGTGTACGTACCCAATAACGTGCAGATCATGTGTCATTGTCATTTCCTCAGACGAAGACAGTGCGGCTCAAGGAGGATGAGGAAATATAAATATATTTTTGCTAAAACAATTCCCTCCAATATATATTGTCTTATTGTGTTGGTCTTTATTTGTGAAGTGATGTGGCAAATGTGACTGGGTGTTACTTCAGAAACAAGCCTTGGATATGAGCACACCAACTAGATGGAGAATATCTGTGTTACAAGAGTAATAAACCATTCTGTCATTGGTCTCCATCATCCATCCTGTTAGCTCTTTTATGTAGTCCTGCAGACTTATCATCTATAATGAACAGGGGTTTTCCCTGTATAATCTATAACCCATACTATATAGTTCTTAAATATTCCCACCACCTAAACTATGTTTTATGTGTATGTTTTCAGTTTTTTTGCAAAGCAAGACCAAACTGTACAGAAAGTAGAGAATGTGTTTTTTTGTTTAAGAGGTAGATCAGCTTTAATATTGCAGATAGATTGAGGCCTCTATAAATGTAACTGTCTGCATAATTTCTAATCCCCCTGTCACACCCTGACATTAGAGAGCTTTTTGTGTCTCTATTTTGGTTTGGTCAGGGTGTGATTTGGGTGGTCATTCTATGTCCTTTTTCTATGTTTTGTATTTCTTTGTTTTGGCCGGGTATGGTTCTCAATCAGGGACAGCTGTCTATCGTTGTCTTTGATTGGGAACCACACTTAGGTAACTTTTTCCCACATGGGTTTTGTGGGTAGTTATTTTCTGTTTTGTGTTTCTGCACCTGACAGGACTGTTCCGGTTTTCGTTCATTCTCTTTGTTATTTTTGTTATTTAGTGTTCAGTTGAAATAAAAGTATGAACACTTACGACGCTGCACTTTGGTCCTCACCTTCTTCAACAGACGATCGTTACAGAATGAACACTCACCACGCTGCGCTTTGGTCCTCACCTTCTTCAACAGACGATCGTTACAGAATGCACACTCACCACGCTGCGCTTTGGTCCTCACCTTCTTCAACAGACGATCGTTACAGAATGAACACTTACCACGCTGCGATTTGGTCCACACCTTCTTCAACAGACGATCGTTACAGAATGCACACTCACCTCGCTGCGCTTTGGTCCTCACCTTCTTCAACAGACGATCGTTACAGAATGCACACTCACCACGCTGCGCTTTGGTCCTCACCTTCTTCAACAGACGATCGTTACAGAATGCACACTCACCACGCTGCGCTTTGGTCCTCACCTTCTTCAACAGACGATCGTTACAGAATAAACACTCACCATGCTGCGCTTTGGTCCTCACTTTCTTCAACAGACGATCGTTACAGAATGAACACTTACCACGCTGCGATTTGGTCCACACCTTCATCAACAGACGATCGTTACAGAATGCACACTCACCACGCTGCGCTTTGGTCCTCACCTTCTTCAACAGACGATCGTTACAGAATGCACACTCACCACGCTGCGCTTTGGTCCTCACCTTCTTCAACAGACGATCGTTACAGAATGCACACTCACGACCTTCTTCAACAGACGATCGTTACAGAATGAACACTTACCACGCTGCGATTTGGTCCACACCTTCTTCAACAGACAATCGTTACAGAATGCACACTCACCACGCTGCGCTTTGGTCCTCACCTTCTTCAACAGACGATCGTTACAGTATGAACACTTACCACGCTGCGCTTTGGTCCACACCTTCTTCAACAGACGATCGTTACAGAATGCACACTCACCACGCTGCGCTTTGGTCCTCACCTTCTTCAACAGACGATCGTTACAGAATGCACACTCACCACGCTGCGCTTTGGTCCACACCTTCTTCAACAGACGATCGTTACAGAATGCACACTCACCACGCTGCGCTTTGGTCCACACCTTCTTCAACAGACGATCGTTACAGAATGCACACTCACCACGCTGCGCTTTGGTCCTCACCTTCTTCAACAGACGATCGTTACAGTATGAACACTTACCACGCTGCGCTTTGGTCCACACCTTCTTCAACAGACGATCGTTACAGAATGCACACTCACCACGCTGCGCTTTGGTCCTCACCTTCTTCAACAGACGATCGTTACAGTATGAACACTTACCACGCTGCGCTTTGGTCCACACCTTCTTCAACAGACGACCGTTACAGAATGCACACTCACCACGCTGCGCTTTGGTCCTCACCTTCTTCAACAGACGATCGTTACAGAATGCACACTCACCACGCTGCGCTTTGGTCCACACCTTCTTCAACAGACGATCGTTACAGAATGCACACTCACCACGCTGCGCTTTGGTCCACACCTTCTTCAACAGACGATCGTTACAGAATGCACACTCACCACGCTGCGCTTTGGTCCTCACCTTCTTCAACAGACGATCGTTACAGTATGAACACTTACCACGCTGCGCTTTGGTCCACACCTTCTTCAACAGACGATCGTTACAGAATGCACACTCACCACACTGCGCTTTGGTCCTCACCTTCTTCAACAGACGATCGTTACAGTATGAACACTTACCACGCTGCGCTTTGGTCCACACCTTCTTCAACAGACGACCGTTACAGAATGCACACTCACCACGCTGCGCTTTGGTCCTCACCTTCTTCAACAGACGATCGTTACAGAATGGACACTCACCACGCTGCGCTTTGGTCCACACCTTCTTCAACAGACGATCGTTACAGAATGCACACTCACCACGCTGCGCTTTGGTCCACACCTTCTTCAACAGACGATTGTTACAGAATGCACACTCACCACGCTGCGCTTTGGTCCACACCTTCTTCAACAGACGGCCGTTACAGTATGAACACCTACCACGCTGCGCTTTGGTCCTCACCTTCTTCAACAGACGATCGTTACAGAATCCACACTCACCACGCTGCGCTTTGGTCCTCACCTTCTTCAACAGACGATCGTTACAGTATGAACACTCACCACGCTGCGCTTTGGTCCTCACCTTCTTCAACAGACGATCGTTACAGTATGAACACTCACCACGCTGCGCTTTGGTCCACACCTTCTTCAACAGACGATCGTTACACCCCTATATATTTATATATATATATATATATATATATATATATATTTGTTTATTATATATATATATATATATATCTATATACAGTGCCTTGCGAAAGTATTCGGCACCCTTGAACTTTGTGACCTTTTGCCACATTTCAGGCTTCAAACAAAGATATAAAACTGTATTTTTTGTGAAGAATCAACAACAAGTGGGACACAATCATGAAGTGGAACGACATTTATTGGATATTTCAAACTTTTTTAACAAATCAAAAACTGAAAAATTGGGCGTGCAAAATTATTCAGCCCCCTTAAGTTAATACTTTGTAGCGCCACCTTTTGCTGTGATTACAGCTGTAAGTCGCTTGGGGTATGTCTCTATCAGTTTTGCACATCGAGAGACTGAAATTTTTTCCCATTCCTCCTTGCAAAACAGCTCGAGCTCAGTGAGGTTGGATGGAGAGCATTTGTGAACAGCAGTTTTCAGTTCTTTCCACAGATTCTCGATTGGATTCAGGTCTGGACTTTGACTTGGCCATTCTAACACCTGGATATGTTTATTTTTGAACCATTCCATTGTAGATTTTGCTTTATGTTTTGGATCATTGTCTTGTTGGAAGACAAATCTCCGTCCCAGTCTCAGGTCTTTTGCAGACTCCATCAGGTTTTCTTCCAGAATGGTCCTGTATTTGGCTCCATCCATCTTCCCATCAATTTTAACCATCTTCACTGTCCCTGCTGAAGAAAAGCAGGCCCAAACCATGATGCTGCCACCACCATGTTTGACAGTGGGGGTGGTGTGTTCAGCTGTGTTGCTTTTACGCCAAACATAACATTTTGCATTGTTGCCAAAAAGTTCAATTTTGGTTTCATCTGACCAGAGCACCTTCTTCCACATGTTTGGTGTGTCTCCCAGGTGGCTTGTGGCAAACTTTAAACAACACTTTTTATGGATATCTTTAAGAAATGGCTTTCTTCTTGCCACTTTTCCATAAAGGCCAGATTTGTGCAATATACGACTGATTGTTGTCCTATGGACAGAGTCTCCCACCTCAGCTGTAGATCTCTGCAGTTCATCCAGAGTGATCATGGGCCTCTTGGCTGCATCTCTGATCAGTCTTCTCCTTGTATGAGCTGAAAGTTTAGAGGGACGGCCAGGTCTTGGTAGATTTACAGTGGTCTGATACTCCTTCCATTTCAATATTATCGCTTGCACAGTGCTCCTTGGGATGTTTAAAGCTTGGGAAATCTTTTTGTATCCAAATCCGGCTTTAAACTTCTTCACAACTGTATCTCGGACCTGCCTGGTGTGTTCCTTGTTCTTCATGATGCTCTCTGCGCTTTTAACGGACCTCTGAGACTATCACAGTGCAGGTGCATTTATACGGAGACTTGATTACACACAGGTGGATTGTATTTATCATCATTAGTCATTTAGGTCAACATTGGATCATTCAGAGATCCTCACTGAACTTCTGGAGAGAGTTTGCTGCACTGAAAGTAAAGGGGCTGAATAATTTTGCACGCCCAATTTTTCAGTTTTTGATTTGTTAAAAAAGTTTGAAATATCCAATAAATGTCGTTCCACTTCATGATTGTGTCCCACTTGTTGTTGATTCTTCACAAAAAAATACAGTTTTATATCTTTATGTTTGAAGCCTGAAATGTGGCAAAAGGTCGCAAAGTTCAAGGGGGCCGAATACTTTCGCAAGGCACTGTGTATATATATATATATATATATATATATATACCAGTCAAAAGTTTGGACACACCTACTCAATCCAGGGTTTTTCTTTATTTTTACTATTTTTCTACATTGTAGAATAATAGTGAAGACATCACAACTATGAAATAACACATATGGAATCATGTAGTAACCAAAAAAGTGTTAAACAAATCAAGGTATATTTGAGATTCTTCAAAGTAGCCACCCTTTGCCTTGATGACAGCTTTGCACACTTTTGTCTGGTACTGTGTGTATATGTATTCCTTGTTTATTTTCCCCTAACCCATCCACCCATTCCCCATTGGAGTAAAATAATGGACAACAACACTTAGGCTTCTACTTCCAGTTTATACATACTATATACATTTTACAGACACAGTATATTTAACGTTAGTTATCTTTTGTTTGTTTCTAGTCACATCCTTCAGCTAACCTGAACCCCTCCCATCTTTCTCTGAACACCATCCAGTTTTAATTTCGCCATATATTTTTCAACTGCGCTGTGATGTTTCACAGAAGTTCCGAACCTTTCTACTCTCATAGATTCTACAGATTGTAAATGAAAGATATACAGTTTAGCCACGAGTTATTATATTATTAATCGATTGACTATGACTTTTTAATTTGAGCAGTGTTTGTTGGGGAAGGATGGAAAAGAATATGGAGAAGTGATCCTCTCTCTTCAATCCTTCTCTTCATTCTTCTCTCCCTCCGTGATAAAGATCTCCTCGGGGTTCATTAAGACAGACAAGCCAGTGTGTGTATTATAACATGCATACTAATCCTGTTGGTGTGTGTATGTGTGTGTGTGTGTGCTGGGAGCATCGCTGGAGCCCAATCTAGGCTTAGGTGAGGAGGGTTAAGGGGGGTCTAATCCGGTTTTAGAGCCATGGCTGATTGTGGCAGGAGGAGGCAGACAAGAAGGCGATGTGACTGGGACTAGGGGTGCATTCTCGTCCCAGCTCAGACACCCCTCTTCTAATACTACAGACAGACCAACTGACAGACATACAGACAAGTAGGAGGAGAAGAGACAGACACCAGACAAACAGAGCGATCAAACCTTTACTCTCAGGCCAGCACACAGACACCCACTACACAAAGTGATATTATTAGATTACTTGTATGCGTAAATCTATGCTCACACTGTATTTAACCAAAATGAATCCAGTGACTGGGGAGGTTTCACCACGTCTTCTCTCCTCCACACGGAGATAAAAGACAATCAATGACGTGTTTCAATTTAGGTCTACAGTGACCCTAGTATCGTTTCTGTCCACGACCTCAGGGTCACGACAGGGCCAGGGGTCAACAGCTGAGCACCCACATTTACAAACAGAAGAGAGGAACGGAGAAGGACACAGACAGAGTGAGAGGCTATAGAGTAATACAAGAAAAGGAGATGAAGAGAGGGGAACACAGGAAAGTAAGAGAAAAGAGGGAGAAGGAGAAAGTGGTGCGAGGCAGAAGATTAAAAAGAGTAATTAGCATGTGTTTGGCTGATGAACGAGAGTGTGGTTAATTAACAGCTGTTTAACCAGTGGGCATGTGGTTAGGCTACTGATGTCCTCTCTCTGTTTCTCCTAACTCTTCCTCACTCTCTCTCTCTCTCTCTATTTAGTTTACTTTTGTAGTTGTGGTGTCAGTCTTTTTACTCCATGATTGGTTTGGATCATGTGCGGATTCTTCCCAGTCACTGACTGCGTCTTTGGATCACAGTTTGCTCAGAAGATAGACGGGGTGAATGTTCCCATTCGTTGTCAAGTGCGTTGGCAGACCTATAGTACACATCCCTGTCTCATAGTACTGTTGTCACAGCTCTGTATTCACATGAAGTCATCCTTCCTGCTTTACAATATAATCAAACCTTTGTCATAAAAGAGCAATGCCAATTTTGATGTTATTGATGATATGAAGACGGAAATATAGTCACTGTTTCTATTGAAAAGAAAAACCCTGCATTGTGTTGATGAGCACGAGTGATCAAATAATTAATGGGTTCAGATAGAATCACCCTCTAGCCCCTCTCCCTCTTGCCTTTCCCGCTTGCACAAATGTAATTAACTATGATTAAAATGGGCATTCTTTAATTTATACTACACTGCCTCTTTTCGCTCTCTACCTCTCAATTTCCTGTCTCTCCTATCTCTCATCCATCCATCCCCCTTTCTCTTTCCCTTTTAGCTGCTGTGTTCTCTCGTTCTATCCCTCTACTGCTTGACCCATCCTCAACGTCGGTGGATGTGAACGTAAATGTACATGTGCAGACAGTTTCCTCATTCTTTTTGGCTTAGAGATTCTCCAGTACTTTTCTATACTTTTAGCCAGTAGTTCTGAAAATAGCGCCCACGAGCCAAAAGGTCCCTGAAACTGCATGCGACGTCATATATGTTCAGAAATGTGCACCATGTCATTGCTTTCTCTCTGCTGTGTGTGCATCTATCCTATCTGTCACTGAAATGGCAAGGGGCTGAAGCTCATTGGCTTGAACTCGATTTGCTAGGGGGCTGGCCCACGCGGGAGAAATGTCGAGAGAAAATGGCGCCGCACAGCTTCTGGAAAACTATGGATTTCGTGGCTAATTGAGGTAAGACAGTAATTCTGCTCATAGATTATGCATGTATGAATTGCACATTGACACGTCCAGCCCAAAGCGGGAAGTTTAAAAAAAGACTTACTAGTCAACAAAGTTTCTAAACATGTCTTTAAAGCTTAGGAAAATCAGAATCTCCATCTTCGCTGTTGTATGTTCGTCAACTTATACTGCATAGTTGACCAAAGGATGGATGGATCTAAGTGCGTAGGCTACAGTACAACAGTATACATGGAATACATTTAAATAATGGTCATGGGAGTGTTTAAAAAAATAACAGGCCTAATGCCCCACAATGTTACTATGTCTCAGCAGAACGGGGTAGAAGTATAAGTCCTTTTGACTAAATGTGTACATGAATATAGAAACGATGTTAAGTGGATGAGCTTCCTTGGGAACATCAGAACAGAGTATGGTTTTAATAAAGCAGGGCACTGGTCGTCATGGGATCCAGCATACTGTCATTTCTGCCCTCCCTTCTCCAAATCCTGGGTCTCAGAGTTGTGCCTTAAATGCGGGTGAAGAAGAGAGGGGTTTGGAGTTTAGGTTCTGGTCCAAGTTAAATGGGAAGAATGACAGGCGGAGGGACTCGGCAAGAGCTTTCAGTATTGTCTTATAACTAAGATAACTTCATATGAGCCATTTAAAGGGAGAGGCATCTTCACAGTCCATTAGGTTTCATACAGCCTGACAGTTCCCTCTCTAGACCTGAACCTACACTGATCCACGGTAGCCATCTTTATCACCCTCCTTATGTTCCTGATTTGTGTTGATGTGGTTTAGTATCAGCATTAGATGGAAATAGCAACAGGAAAAGATATCGTATCATGTGCTATTGAGTTCAGTAATACTGGGTCATACACTGCTCCAATCAGCTGTGAAGATAGCAGATGCATGAAAACATGAGTCTCTCAGAAGTTCAGTTAGCAATGGCACATTTCTGTTTTATTTACATACAAAAGAAACCCATTAGCTGATCCTTCAGTAAAATTGGTGCAAGGCAAAAAGCAGAACACCCTTATGAAAGAAAAGCAAATGACCCTTCAAGGCCACCATTGTTCTCCCATCACCGCCAGCTTGTTTGCATATCTATTCCTGTCTCATTACTCACACAGAGAAAAACATTCATGCAAATTAGTGCTGGCACCCCAGTAAAGCAATGTATTGATATACTGTTTCCATATCCTTGACGCTCGCCAGCAGACACACACACACACACACACACACACACACACACACACACACACACACACACACACACACACTAACCTCTCTTACCCAAAGGTCCAGTTGTGTGACTGCTGTCTTTGTGTTTACCGGCCCTGTCAGCCCCCAGCTCTCAACGTCACCTTAAGAAGAGTGTGTGTGTGTATGAAGGGGGGAGAAACTGATGGCTAAAGAATAACTGCCAATCATGGCGACTGAACAGAGCTCATCAGAACCTAGCCACTGAGGTCAGGGGTCAGCGGCGGCAGTGGCACCTTGAGAAATGCCAGGCAGCCCCACTGTATCGCCGTCACTGTGTCATCCTGTCCATCCTAGACCACCCCGACCAGGCGGCCTGGCCCTCTGTGCTTTATGATGGGCTGCATGTACACTGCCACCACCACCACTTCTGTATGCAGCTGTGAGCCAGAGATTGGGGCCTCTTTGACAGCGGGGTGGAGTCATGCAGACTGGGGATGTCAGGACGGTTTGGGGAGATCCAGGGTGGCTTTCTATCAGTCTCTTTCTTCTGCTTGTCTTCTACTTCCCTCACTTTTAACACCCCATGCCTGCTTCATGGAGGGGGGGGGGGGGGGGGGGGGGCATGTCCCCCCATCATTCTAATAAAAATCATACAATGTGATTTTCTGGATTTTTGTTTTAGATTCCGTCTCTCACAGTTGAAGTGTACCTATGATACAAATTACAGACCTCTACATGCTTTGTAAGTAGGAAAACCTGCATAATCGGCAGTGTATCAAATACTTGTTCTCCCCACTGTATATACATTTGTCCACCCCACATCTATAACCAAAGTTGCACCCCTGGTGTTTGACTACTGTGTGTAATAAGTGTAATAGTGGAGAGCGTGTGAATATTGTCCTAACATAAGGAGATTCCATAAACATTTGATGTTTTACCATTATGGTTAAAGTATTTCTTTCCCTCCCTACCACGGTTTGTCAGGGAGACAACAATAATTGAATGCCCTGTTTCGCTCTGCAGCTCATGCTGATATTGCAATGTCTTTAAGCACAAAATTATTTAACTCTTCACATTCCTGTTCCTAATTATGCCCATGCCATATTGACTGCACACCAGTGTTGTGTCACAGTTAAACCCTGAGTACTCTGTGTGGGTGGTGACCAGGCCACAGGGAGGGGTTAGGGGGCATTGTGTGGCCCAATTTGGCAACCCCACCATGCTGCTCAGTCAATGTCACCTTTGATCGGGGGCCAGTGGGACATCGTGACAGCACGGTGACATCATGGCTCTGGACCGCCATTGTCACAGATTGAATGTTCAGAATATAACATTAGGCAGAAGTTTGTGTTCTCTCTGTCTCTCTCTCTCTCTCTCTCTCTGTCTCTCTCTCTTTATCTCTCTGTCTCTCTCTCTCTCTGTCTGTGTGTCTCTCTCTCTCTCTGTCTGTCTGTCTCTCTCTCTCTCTCTCTCTCTCTCTCTCTCTCTCTTTCTCTCTCTCTCTCTCTCTCTCTCAGTGAATGAACGTCTAACCCAACATCATCATCATCATCATCATTAACTCTGTGTGGAGGTTATTTGACCATGTTCAAACTGCAGGGTTGGGGTCAGGGGTTAGGTGTGGGACAGAGGGGCTTTTGCTGGCTGTGTTATCTATGCCCCTGAGGTATTCTGTGTTCAGCTGGGTGGGTGATGGGGAGGGAGAGGTGGGTTGAGGGGTGGGGGTGGGGGTAGTCAAAAGGCTGTGAAGTTGGAGCAAGACTTCTGCTTAGAATGGGATGTGAAAGGTTGTGTGAAAATTCCCCTTCCTCACTGGATGACCTAGAGGAGTAGGCTGCACACCGTGACCCGCACGTGATGTCACAGAGCTTGTCAGTGTCGTCTAGGGGTCACTCTCCCCATCTCCACAAACCGCGCTCTGTTTTCATTTGACCTTTTTCTAAGAACAGGCGTATTTTTAGATATCTGCTCCATGCTATTATTATTATACTCGATGTGGTTGTTATTTAAAGACGTAGATCATGGATGGTCCATGGAGAGTCCCTGTTTATCTGTACTCTTGACCTGCCGCCGCCCTGGAGGGTGTTTTAGGTTCACCTCGTCCTTCCATTTTTTATTTTTTTTAAAATCTTTCCTTTGTCACATGTCAAAGTTGACCTGTCTAACTGTCTGTCTGTGGAAAGAGAGATATTGTTGATATTTTCCTGCAGTGAAAATGCTGTACTGAAAAGAGTAGCACCATATATAGTATCTGAACAGTCAACAGTGTTTTATATTTTGTTGCATGCATCTCTAAACCATCAACTGAGATGCTATTTCTATGATAGCGTGTTATGTGTATGTACATGTTGTATAAACAGTGTTCCAGATACAGTACTGTATCATAGTGGAAGAGTCTTTGTTGATACTATACAGTAAGGTTATCAGATCAGGACTGTAGAGGATATTTATTGTGGCCTAGAGGCTGTGTTGTATGGACTGTAATAGCAGCAGACTGTATACAGAGTTAATCCTGGCCTGACAGGCTTAGACCAGCCAGGGTTCTGGTGGCCCTGGGGGGGGGGTGTGTCTCGGCAGGTCCGACCATCTGCGACCCGTCTAGTTCTGTCAGGCAGGTCCATACAGAGGCAGAGGTTCAGGGGGTCTTGGAAGGAATGGGGGGTGGGGGGAAGGGGCCTGATGAGGCTTTTAGAGCGGCAGGCAGAGTGAGTGACGGAAGTTTAGAGCGGACTTGACATGGCGGACTGGAGAGCTGTTTATGTATGCTGGCCCTCCAAACCTGTGTTTATGAAAACAGCGGCTCGCTGCCAATCAGATAGTGCTCTGACTAGTGCTGGGATGGGGACTGAGAGAAACAGAGAGAGGGGAGGGGAGTGAGGGGGGGGGGGGGGGGGGGGGGGGGTAAAGAATAAAAAAATATGGTAAAAGCAAAGGATAATAGAAATGAGAGACAACTTGTTTAAAAACAAACAAAATAACTATTTTGTTTATTTATTTAACCTTTATGATGGCCGTGGATGAGTCAATGATAATAACCTGTCATTACATTCAGATATAAGGGGTGAGCGTAGCTATATTCAGTAACATTAAATGTTTCATCCTTTATCATGGTTGGTGTCTTGACGGATTTGTTCAAAATCGTGTGACGTAAAGCATTACTTTTCTATCCTTGCATTTATGGCAGTGTAAGTTGTCATATCATATATTAGACATTACAGTCAAGTGACGAACAGCTATGTACATGTGACGCAACAGCAGCCCAAGTGCTGGAGAAAAGGTGTTCGTGAGGAATGTCCAGAATATCTTGGTGTCTCATTCGTTGTTCTGGTGAAGACAGTTGTACCTGCGAATTGATGTTGATCATCTGTTGTTGTCTACTTGATTTACAGCAGGGTCTCGTTATATTTAACAGAGAAAGCATCAAGGTAATGTGTTCATGTTTTCATGTCTTTGTACCTGGGATTGGACACCAAGTGTACTGTGCACAATTGTGTAGGACAGACTATTGCGCAACACACAACTGTATTCCTATGAATTATTATTTATATAATGACAACAAATGACAGCCTAGTGGGTTTATTCACAATATGATCGGGTAATGAAATAGCATGACAAAACAATACAAGTGGCTTGAAGTAGCCAACGTGAATTTGGAGCGCAGAAATTGAAATAGGCTACTGGCCTATCTTGAAAATCAGACGTTAACTCAATTTGGTGCTTGAAAAGTCCTTGTAATTATTGTAGGTTCTTCTGCTCCCTTAAAATGATGTGATATTTTTTTTGATCAGATTGAGAGATGTGGCCACTTTCGTATGTTTCCCACTGCTTCAACTGAAGGGTGTTGCACCACTCTGTTGTGGTAAAACCATGTGGTTATTAAGAGGATGAAAACATCTAATGTTGGCTTCAACTGAAGGGTGTTGCACCACTATGTTGTGGTAAAACCATGTGTGGTTATTAAGAGGATGAAAACATCTAATGTTGGCTTCAACTGAAGGGTGTTGCACCACTCTGTTGTGGTAAAACCATGTGGTTATTAAGAGGATGAAAACATCTAATGTTGGCTTCAACAGAAGGGTGTTGCACCACTATGTTGTGGTAAAACCATGTGTGGTTATTAAGAGGATGAAAACATCTAATGTTGGCTTCAACAGAAGGGTGTTGCACCACTCTGTTGTGGTAAAACCATGTGGTTATTAAGAGGATGAAAACATCTAATGTTGGCTTCAACTTGTCTTTCCATACAAATCCTTCCATTAAAAAAGGAACCCAGTGTTTGTTCACTTGCTCATTTTAAAAAACAGCATTGGTGAGATTCAAATGTTGAGATTGAGTTGGCTATTCACACGGATTTATTGTGTTCCTGCATCAGCCACATAGGCTACAGAAAAATCGCCATGCATGCATCCAGTCTATTTAGTCGTTCTCACATATTTTAGAATGTAATAATAATTTAAATATCCAACCATTGACAAGGCCAAAAACAAATGCATTATTCTTCAAGTGGTAATGGCCTACTTTTTACACTTTTTTGCATGCTTTGTAGGTTTGGGGGGCTCTATATGTACGATTATATAAATAATTAAATTATAAACATTGAGGTCCTTGAAAATTAGAAGTAAGTCCTCCTCCTCCTTTTCCCCCTCCTCCTCCTCCTTCTCCTCCTCCTCTTCCTCCTCCTCCTCCTCCTCCTTCTCTTCCTCTTCCTCTTCCTCCTCCTCCTCCTCTTCCTCCTCCTCCTCCTTCTCCCCCTCCTTCTCCCCCTCCTTCTCCCCCTCTTCCTTCTCCTCCTCCTCCTCCTTCTCCTCCTCCTCCTCCTCCTTCTCCCCCTCCTCCTCCTCCTCATCCTCCTCCTCTGCCTCCCTGTGTCAGCCAAGCTCAACTCTCTCATAGAAGTAACTTAAGTTTGTCTCTTACTAATCCTCTCTAATTTGATTTGTCTCTCCGCTGTTTCACCCTGACAGACAGTTGTATTTTCCCTGTAATTAGATCCTCTCGTCTCCCTCTGGTTTCATAGATTGGGAGAGTTGACTCGCAGACGGCACTGCCCCAAATCAACTATATCAATCTCCTCCCAATACTTATCCCTCTCCACCCCCCTCTTTCTACCTCCCCTTCTGTCCTGCTTCCCTGGCACTCCGGAAGCCAAAATAGCGTTGTTGTTCCACCCCCCCCTACATTGCTTGTCCACTGGCTGCAGTAGACTGAGTTCCCTTGCCTTTGAAGTGGCACATGCAGAATGGAGATTCTGTGGTTGTTATGCCCTGCACTGTGCCCGCTACTATAGCCCGCAGGCAGCACAGTCAGTCTGCAGATCGCTGTCAAAGGAGTCGTATTCACAGCCCATGACCGTTCCTGTGAGCATGTGATGTTTATTTCTGAAAGTTTATTTGTGTGTGGGTGTCAAATGAAAATCAAATTGTATTTGTCACATGCTTGGTAAACAACAGGTGTAGACACAGTGAATTGTTACTTACGACTCTTCCCAACAATGCAGAGAGAAACATTATAGAAAGATAATAACACGAGGAATAAATACACAATGAGTAACAATAACTTGGCTATATACATGGGGTACCAGTACAGAGTCATTGTGCAGGGGTATGAGGTAATAACTTGGCTATATACATGGGGTACCAGTACAGAGTCAATGTGCAGGGGTATGAGGTAATAACTTGGCTATATACATGGGGTACCAGTACAGAGTCATTGTGCAGGGGTATGAGGTAATAACTTGGCTATATACATGGGGTACCAGTACAGAGTCATTGTGCAGGGGTATGAGGTAATAACTTGGCTATATACATGGGGTACCAGTACAGAGTCAATGTGCAGGGGTATGAGGTAATAACTTGGCTATATACATGGGGTACCAGTACAGAGTCAATGTGCAGGGGTATGAGGTAATTGAGGTAGATATGTACATATATAGGTAAGGGGTAAAGTGACTAGGTAACAGATGGATAATAAATAGGAGCAGCAGCATATGTGATGAGTCAGAAAAGTTAGTGCAAGATGGGTCAATGCAGATTGTCCAGGTAGTGATTTGGCGTGTGTGAATGTGCTTATTCTTTGTAAATACTTATTTTTTATTTATTTATTTATTTTTATTTTTTGAATTTTACCCCTTTTTCTCCCCAATTTCGTAGTATCCAATTGTTGTAGTAGCTACTATCTTGTCTCATCGCTACAACTCCCGTACGGGCTCGGGAGAGACGAAGGTTGAAAGTCATGCGTCCTCCGATACACAACCAACCAAGCCGCTGCTTCTTTAACACAGCGCACATCCAACCCGGAAGCCAGCCGCACCAATGCGCCGGAGGAAACACCGTGCACCTGGCCACCTTGGCTAGCGTACACTGCGCCCAGCCCGCCACAGGAGTCGCTGGTGCGCGATGAGACAAGGACACCCCTACCGACCAAGCCCTCCCTAACCCGGGCGACGCTAGGCCAATTGTGCGTCGCCCCACGGACCTCCCGGTCGCGGCCGGTTACGACAGAGCCTGGGCGCCAACCCAGGACTCTGATGGCACAGCTGGCGCTGCAGTACAGCGCCCTTAACCACTGCGCCACCCGGGAGGCCCCTCTTTCTAAATACTTTACTACATAAAGCATTTTGTCAATGTGCTGTATTGTATATTGACCTAAATATTGTAATATATAATATAATCATGATTCTGTGTTTAGTTGTTACATACTGCGTTCATCAGACACATCATGTGTTGATGATATTTCCTTTGTGTGTCGTTGTGTCTTTGTGTGTCTGCGTCATGTCTGTGTGTTTGTCTCTGTAGGATCACATCTTGGACGGAGGTCGCCCTACTATTTCTCCGCTTTGTTTTGGTCATGTGACATTATAGTAGAGGGTACAACAGGACAGAGGTGAGGGAAAAGTGAAATGACTGAAATACATAGTTCAACAGCGTGTTTCAAATGTCTCTAATTGTATTGTGTTGCTTTTATTTATGTCTGTAATACGCAGAATCCCCTGAAGCTGCTTTGTGGCTGAAACACTGTTTACTTCCTTTGATTTGGAATCATTTGGCTTTTTAGTGCTAGTCTTAATTAACCTCCAATTGGAGAAACTAGCAGAGAGGCAGAGCGGCACACTGTTACGAGCCCACCTTCCAGTACACACACACAGATGCAGAACTGATGAAAGTTCTCTGATTTTGATCAGCCTGCTATTTAAATGTTCTATCTGCAAACTCTATTACAAACATCTCTCTCCCCCTCTCTCCCTCTATCTCTCTCTCCCTCTATCTCTCCCTCCTTCTCTCTCTTTACGCACAGCAGTCTCTAATTCTATCTAGTCTTTGTTTCGTCCTTTCACTGATTCTTTGAACTTCTGTGAGAACAGAAACAACATAACACGTTGAAAGACGACACCTCTTCTTACTTTGTACTCTTTGCCGTCTCTCTCCCTTCATCTCTGTCCACGCTATGTGTCATCATCTTCTCTCATGTTTTTTATTTCCTATACACAGCCCTTTGTCTGGTAAAACACTCCATCGTTTTGATACAGCCTCTCATTAGCTGTTCAGTTTAATTAAAAAGCTCATTCATATGAAAATGGGGGACTGATAGTGATTTTCCTCCCGAGCAACAGTCATCTACCTCTCACAACAACTTTTAATTAGAATGCTGTTTGATTGACGTTGGGGTCGCTGACTGTTCTCTCCATAGACACACAGGGAGTGCACACACACACACACACACACACACACACACACACACACACACACACACACACACACACACACACACACACACACAACAGTGAACGTACACACTCACACACCTACAGACACACCCACACACATTGTAATATGAGGGTCTGCTGGCACTGGACTTTCACTTAGTGTAAACTCTTCTTTTCCTTGCTTCTCTCTGTTTCTCCTCTCTTTCCCTATTTCCTCTCCTCCTGACTCTCCTCTCTTTCCCTCTCTCCTCTCCCCCTGACTCTCTTCTCTCTTTCCCTTTCTCCTCTCCCCCTGACTCTTTCCTTTCCACCTGACTCTCTCCTCTCCCCCTGACTCTCTCCTCTTCCCCTGACTCTCTCCTCTTCCCCTGACTCTCTCCTCCCTTTCCCTATCTCTTCTGTCCCTGACTCTCTCCTCTCCCCCTGACCCTCTCCTCGCCCCCTGACTCTCTCATTTCCCCTGACTCTCTCCTCTCCCCCTGACTCTTTCCTTTCCACCTGACTCTCTCTTCTCCCCGGGACAGTCTCCATTCCCCCTGACTCTCTCCTCTCCCCTGACTCACTCCTCTCCCCCTGACTCTCTCCTTTCACCCTGACTCTCTCCTCTTCCCCTGACTATCTCCTCTCTTTCCCCTCTCTCCTCTCCCCTGACTCTCTCCTCTCCTCCCCTTTCTCCTCTCCCCTGACTCTCTCCTCTCCCTGACTCTTCTCCTCCTGACTCTCTCCTCTCCCCCTGACTCTCTTTTTTCTTTCTTTCTCTCATCTCCCCCTGTCTCTCTCCTCTCTTCCCTCTCTCCTCTCCCCCTGACTCTCTCCTCTCTTTACCTCTCTCCTCTCCCCCTGACTCTCTCATTTCCCCTGACTCTCTCCTCTCTTTCCCTCTCTCCTCTCCCCCTGACTCTTTCCTTTCCACCTGACTCTCTCCTCTCCCCCTGACTCCCTCCTCTCCCACTGACTCTCTCCTCTCTTTCCCTTTCTCCTCTGTCCCTGACTCTCTCCTCTCCCCCTGACCCTCTCCTCTCCCCCTGACTCTCTCATTTCCCCTGACTCTCTCCTCTCCCCGGGACAGTCTCCTCTCCCCCTGACTCTCTCCTCTCCCCTGACTCACTCCTCTCCCCCTGACTCTCTCCTTTCACCCTGACTCTCTCCTCTTCCCCTGACTATCTCCTCTCTTTCCCCTCTCCTCTCCCCTGACTCTCTCCTGTCCCCCTGACTCTCTCCTCTCCTCCCCTTTCTCCTCTCCCCTGACTCTCTCCTTTCCCCTGACTCTCTCCTCTCCTCCCTGACTCTTTCCTCTCCCCCTGACTCGCTCCTCTCCCCCCGACTCTCTCCTCTCCCCCTGACTCTCTCCTCTCCCCACTGGCTCTCTCTTCTTTCCCCTGACTCTCTCCTCTCCCCTGACTCTCTCCTCTCCCCCTGACTCTCTCCTCTCCCCCTGACTCTCTCCTCTCTCCTTGACTCTCTCCTCTTTCCCCTGACTCTCTCCTCTCCCCCCTGACTCTCTCCTCTCCCCCTGACTCTCTCCTCTCTCCTAATCTGTTTTATAAACGTGCCTGCTTGTGTCAATGTTCTGATAGGTTCATTCACTCAGTGTTTGCTTTGCTGAGAAGTCCTTTTTCTCACTCTCTGTTTTTCTTTTCTCTATCCCTCTTTTCTTTTTTCCTTCCCATCTCTGCATCTTAATCAGGTGTGTGTGCACAGCTTTATCGCATGTAGGCACACAGAGGGAGCGAGGGATGGTGGAGACAACGGCGAGGAGGAGGGAAGAGCATTAAAGAGGGAGACATTGAGCAGAAGACAGTGAGTGATGATGTAGGGGAAACACATCCCATCTTCCTCCTCCTTTTATGTGTTTGACCACATAGGGGGTGGTGTTTTTTTTATTGGTGTATATTGATACGGACTAATATCAATATTGTGAAATTGATCCCATCCAGCCTCACCTTTACGTATACTATACCGCCAGATCCAACTGTGTGTTCGTTCTTCGGGAAGGGAAATTCAATGAGGAAATCAGATTAGTCACACTCGCAACTCAGATTCCCATTCTGTACCGAAGGGGGGAGAGTGGGGGAAGATGGACGAATGGGGAGCTTTGAGGGAGAGGGAACGGGGGAGTACGGTAGAGGGGTTCTCCAGTACAGTCAGGCTCAGAGCTTCAGGGTAGTGTCCCATGGAAATGAGCCATTAGAATTGAAGATTTCTTTCTTCCCTTTTTCCTTTTCTGTGGTTTTGATGGAGGAAGGGGGGGGGGGGGGGGGCGGCTGACTAAAGTTTTGAACCATTGGTCTCCATCCACCAGAACCATTGGTCTCCATCCACTCTCCTTCTTAGAAACATCACATGCAGGGGATTCAGGATAAAGCAGGCCCAGACAGTAAAGCAGGCCCAGACAGTAAAGCAGGCCCAGACAGTAAGTGGGTAAAGCAGGCCCAGACAGTAAAGCAGGCCCAGACAGTAAAGCAGGCCCAGACAGTAAAGCAGCCCAGACAGTAAGTGGGCAATGCAGGCCCAGACAGTAAGTGGGTAAAGCAGGCCCAGACAATAAAGCAGGCCCAGACAATAAGTGGGTAAAGCAGGCCCAGACAGTAAAGCAGGCCCAGACAGTAAGTGGGTAAAGCAGGCCCAGACACAAAAGCAGGGCCTGACAGTAAAGCAGGCCCAGACAGAAAGCAGGCCCAGACAGTAAGTGGGCAAAGCAGGCCCAGATAGGAAAGCAGGCCCAGACAGTAAATGGCTAAAGCAGGCCCAGGCAGTATAGCAGGCCATGACAGTAAGTGGGTAAAGCAGGCCCGGAGAGTAAAGCAGGCCCAGACTGTATGTGGGTAAAGCAGGCCCAGACAGTAAATCGGTAAAGCAGGCCCAGGCAGTAAAGCAGGCCCAGACAATAAGTAGGTAAAGCAGGCCCAGACAGTATGTGGGTAAAGCAGGCCCAGACAGTATGTGGGTAAAGCAGGCCTAGATAGTAAAGCAGGCCCAGACAGTATGTGGGTAAAGCAGGCCCAGACAGTGAGTGGGTAAAGCAGGCCCAGACAGTAAGTGGGTAAAGCAGGCCCAGGCAGTATGGGGGCAAAGCAGACCCAGACAGTATGTGGGCAAAGCAGACCCAGACAGTATGTGGGTAAAGCAGGCCCATACAGTATGTGGGTAAAGCAGGCCCAGACAGTAAAGCAGGCCCAGGCAGTACGTGGTTAAAGCAGGCCCAGACAGTAAAGCAGGCCCAGACAGTATGTGAGTAAAACAGGCCCAGACAGTAAGTGGGTAAAGCAGGCCCAGACAGTATGAGGGTAAAACAGGCCCAGGCAGTATGGGGGCAAAGCAGACCCAGACAGTATGTGGGTAAAACAGGCCCAGACAGTATGAGGGTAAAACAGGCCCAGACAGTATGTGTTTAAAACAGGCCCAGACAGTATGTGGGTAAAACAGGCCCAGACAGTATGAGGGTAAAACAGGCCCAGACAGTATGTGTTTAAAACAGGCCCAGACAGTATGTGGGTAAAACAGGCCCAGACAGTATGAGGGTAAAACAGGCCCAGACAATATGAGGGTAAAACAGGCCCAGACAGTATGTGTTTAAAACAGGCCCAGACAGTATGTGGGTAAAACAGGCCCAGACAGTATGTGTTTAAAACAGGCCCAGACAGTATGTGTTTAAAACAGGCCCAGACAGTATGTGGGTAAAACAGGCCCAGACAGTATGTGTTTAAAACAGGCCCAGACAGTATGTGGGTAAAACAGGCCCAGACAGTATGTGGGTAAAACAGGCCCAGACAGTATGTGGGTAAAACAGGCCCAGACAGTATGTGGGTAAAGCAGGCCCAGACAGTATGTGGGTAAAACAGGCCCAGACAGTATGTGGGTAAAGCAGGCCCAGACAGTATGTGGGTAAAACAGGTCCAGACAGTATGTGGGTAAAACAGGCCCAGACAGTATGTGGGTAAAGCAGGCCCAGACAGTATGTGGGTAAAGCAGGCCCAGACAGTATGAGGGTAAAACAGGCCCAGACAGTATGTCTTTAAAACAGGCCCAGACAGTGACTGCCCCCTCCCTGCACCTCGCCACCAAAAACAAGATGTGGGTGTATCTTCTTACCCATGTTCCAGCATTAGCCCAGCCATATCCCAGCCCAATATTAATGTTCTTTTCCACCTCCTTGCTCTTGATTGTGGCTTTTGACAGCTTTGTCTAGTGGGACTGATGACAGGCGTTCCACGCCCACTCCCCTGCGCCACCCGCTCCAGTGTTGAGGAGATGGGGCGAAAGGATAGCGGTGAGAGCTAAAGGAGGTGTTTGAAGTTACGGATGAGGTGTTGCCTTATCGCTGGGAGCAGGTCTGAGGCGTCTGCCAGGCCCTTTGAAGTAACAGATGAGCCAGACATCGTGGAGACGGCAAGGTGAAGGATTGCCATGGAAATGAGTGGTGATGAAGAGCCAGGACACACGCAGATACAGATGAGCTCCCCCACACCAAAACATCAACTATCCTCCTGACAACAAACATCCACCAACACAACACTGTGCTACTGCTGGGCTGTGAGGACGTTAGACAAGACCAGAGCAGAGTACTGCAGGTCCTCAGCTCAGTGAAGACGCTCAGTTCAGTATAATGCCTAATGTGCATGTTCGATATTGTAGCTAGTGACTTTTGGTTGGTGTACTTGAGTATGACTAATGTTAAATTGGTAAACCTGAAGAGCACTGTGATTACTGTAGCAGCAGCCTAGCTTCTGGTACCCAGTTCATCTCCAACCCACTCATCCATTTTCACTATAATATATGTCTCTTATTAATTTGCTTAACATTTCAGCATTTTCATGTGAGGAGGACATCCATTGACAGACTCCAGTGTCAGACTATCCATCTCCTTCTCAATGTGTATTAATATCCAGAATCTGTGTTTATTGAATGGAAGGAGCAGTTGATTTAAGGCCTGAGTGAACTGGGAGGAGGAATAGACATTAAGACTGCTTCATCTGGAAGAGGTTAGCCGGCCCGGCCGCCCTCCCGCTCTCATCTGGATGTAGTTTTTACTTATGGAATACACATTTTGGTTCATTCGTTCATTTTCTTCCCCTGCTAATCTTTTCTTTCCTCTTCATCCTAATAAAGCGAAACTGTTTGCAAACACGAACTTCTCTTTCCTGTTCCTCTCATCTCTGGGTCTGTCCCACTGCCAATAGGATTCTGGTGCCAGACCAGACCAGACCAGCCCCCCAACCCCTCTGTCTTTACTTGCTCCCACTTCTCCTCCTCTCCTGCTCCTCCCCTCCTCCTATCCCACCTTGTCTTTATTCTTTATGCTAATACTCTCTGCTCTTTCTGATCTAAATTTTCCTCCAGCCTTTGACTTGGAAGAGTTCCAGTGTTGGATAGCCATATTCAGCTAGCTAACATAGCATTCCTTTCTGTTTGAGTGGGGTGTTTGAGTAGGCTAAACTATCTAGATGCATTCACTAACTAAGTAAGTGAAAATGAAATTGAAAAAAAAAAATACAATGAAATATCACTCTGTCTCACTTCATTTTTGAATAAATGAATTAGTTCCTAACTGTTCTACTATTTTCTTTCTCTCTCGTTGAGTAAACAACTCACCATCTTTTATGCATTGCAGTGCTAGCTAGCAATAGCTCACGCTTTCAGTACTGTCCTGAACAAAAATAGAAGCGCGCCATGTAAAGAGTTGGTCCCATGTTTCATGAGCTGAAATAAAAGATCCCCGAAAAGCATATTTCTCTCATATTTTGTGCACAAATTTGTTTACATCCCAGTCAGTGAGCATTTCTCCTTTGCCAAGATAATCCATCCACCTGACAGGTGTGGCATATCAAGAAGCTGATTAAACAGCATGATCATTACACAGGTGCACCTTCTGCTGGGGACAATAAAATGACACTCTAAAATGAGCAGTTTTGTCACACAACACAATGACACAGATGTCTCAGGTTTTGAGGGAGCGTGCAATTGGCATGCTGACTGTAGGAATGTTCACCAGTTTAATGTTAATTCCTCTACCATAAGCCGTATGTCGTTTTAGAGAATTTGGCAGTTCGTCCAACCAGCCTCACAACCGCAGACCACGTGTAACCACACCAGCCCAGAACCTCCACATCAGGCTTCTTCACCTGCGGGATGGTCTGAGACCAGCCACCCGGACAGCTGATGAAACTGAGGAGTATTTCTGTCTGTAATAAAGCCCTTTTGTAGGGGAAAACTCATTCTGATTGGCTGGGCCTGGCTCTCAAGTGGGTGGGCCTATTCCCTCCCAGGCCCACCCATGGCTGCGCCCCTGCCCAGTAATGTGAAATCAATAGATTAGGGCCTAATTTATTGATTTCAATTGACTGATATCCTTATATGAACTGTACTTGAACTTGAAATTGTTGCATGTTGCGTTTATATTTTTGCTCGATATTTAAACATTCGTTCTCTCACCCTTTGATTGGGTGGACAGCATGTCAGTTCATGCTGCAAGAGCTCTGATAGGTTGGAGGACGTCCTCTGGGAGTAGTCATAATTACTGTGTAAGTCTATGGAAGGGGGTGAAAACCATGAGCCACTTAGGTTTTGTATTGAAGTCAGTGTACCCAGAGGAGGACAGAAACTAGCTGTCCTCCAGCTACACCATGGTGCTACCCTACAGAATACTGCTAAGGCTATTGTAGACCTTCATTGCTAAACAGTGTGTTTTAATCAATTATTTGGTGACGTGAATATATTTAGTATAGTTTTATCTAAAAATGATTACTTTTTTAATGTTTCACTCACAATTTTTATTTTTATGAAATTCACCGAGGAGGTTGATGCTCCCCTTCCTCCTCTGAGGAGCCTCCACTGTATGACACCTCTCTGTTTTCTCAATGACATTCCATTCAGCATTGAAAAATAGGCACATGTTTAAGTTTGTTCTACCTGAGCGAGTCAAGCCAGAGACCGCTATGATGACACACCAAATGCATTTGATGGACCTTTTTGTCTTCTTTGAATGCCTCTTAAGGGGGAAGTAATCCAAAGGTAACAGAAAGTAATCTGATTACATTACTGAGATTAAATTATGCAAAAGTTATGTTACTGACAGGTAACTTGTAACTATAAAGGATTACATTTAGAAAGTAATCTACCCAACCTTGGATGTGTGTTGCTTGATTAAAGCCCTGCTGCATCAATGCTTGCCCTGTGCATGAACAGTTTAACCACGTTAGAGTATTTCAGTATTTTAATGCAGAGTGAAGTTAGATTACTCAGATGGGCCCTCTGTGTTCTCTGGCCCCTGTGGCCCCCCAGGCTGTCTTGTTCCATGATTGGTTGAG
Organism: Oncorhynchus clarkii lewisi; assembly: GCF_045791955.1. Taxonomy (NCBI): domain Eukaryota; kingdom Metazoa; phylum Chordata; class Actinopteri; order Salmoniformes; family Salmonidae; genus Oncorhynchus; species Oncorhynchus clarkii. The sequence goes on from NC_092153.1 coordinate 57,669,075, forward strand.
AGTTGCGGCGGGTGGCCCCTGCTGGCACCTGGATTCGGCTCATGTCTTCCTGTTCCAATCAGGATGAAGCTCTGAGCAAGAGGCCTCGGAATAGGAAACAGATCTCTCGCCCTATGTTTGTGTCTTTGTGCTCTTTGTCTCCCTCTTTTTCTGTCTCCATCTCATCCCATTTCTCTCTTTCTGTCTCCATCTCATCCCATTTCTCTCTTTCTGTCTCCATCTCATCCCTTTTCTCTCTTTCTGTCTCCATCTCATCCCATTTCTCTCTTTCTGTCTCCATCTCATCCCATTTCTCTCTTTCTGTCTCCATCTCATCCCATTTCTCTCTTTCTGTCTCCATCTCATCCCATTTCTCTCTTTCTGTCTCCATCTCATCCCATTTCTCTCTTTCTGTCTCCATCTCATCCCATTTCTCTCTTTCTGTCTCCATCTCATCCCATTTCTCTCTATCCTTTGTGTATTTCAGTTTCTCTCTCTCTCTCCCTGCACTTTTCTGTTTTATTCTCTCTCTGTGTTTCTCTGACGTTCACCTCTCTTTCTAATGTATTTTCTCGTTCTCTTTTTCTTTGTGGGTCGTGGTTTAGACCGTTTGGAATGCTCTGTCCGGAGCCTTTGTTCCGGAGCCGTGTTCCGTTGCCGTGTTCCGTTGCCGTGTTCCGTTGCTGTAGCGTGACTGGTTCTCTCCCCATAGGGTGTTCTTTCCTGTTTGCTTTGTATACATATGAATGAATCGCCACAGTTCAGCAGAGTGCAATTTCATTCATTAGAACATGTTGAGTAAGTTAAGCTTCTTTCAGTTTTGTCAATCTTACTGAGTTTATAAAAACACTGCAGGCAAGAGAGATTAGTACATTATATATCCATGCATGTTGCGTGTACACACACCACACACACACCGACACACCGACACATACATATGTGCATACACACACATTGGCCATATCGGCATGTACAAAGACATAAAACTGGTTGAATCGACAATGTTTCCACATCATTTCATGGTTTTTAAACTATGTGAGGACATTGAATCATTGTTGAAAATTAAAGTATTTGCAAAAAATCATCAACGTAAGAGAATGTATAACTTTTAACCTAAATCCAATTACATGGGGAAATGTTTTTTGTTAATTTTGCCAAATGTAAATCAAAAGTAGACATTAAAATGATGTTTTTGCCCAGTGGAATTGCTCTGTAATATGTTGGTTTGTACTTCCATTCCTCTTGGCCCCCTTGTCGGTCTCGTTCAGCCCAGATCGAGCTCATTACTCTGGGCAGAGTAAGCTGTAATAACCCCTAAAATAAGACCCACCTGGAGGAGCAGGGCTTTGAACATCCATGATAAGTCTTGCAGCGGAGATAAAAGCCATTAGCTGAGGCTGATCATTTCATGGCTACTGCAACAACAAGAGAGGCAGCTCCTCTTTGACGTTTAGCCAAACCCCTTTCAATTTAGAGAGACCTTCGTTCAGTGTGTGTGTGTGTGTGTGTGTGTGTGTGTGTGTGTGTCTGTGTGTGTGTGTGTGTGTCTGTGTGTGTGTCTGTGTGTGTCTGTGCGTGTATTTCTGTCTGTGTAGGGGGAAGGGGAGGGTATTTGAACAAATAAGCACACAGCATTAATGTTAAATGTGCCTGATGTCTTCAGTATCCATTACTGCAGAAAGCAGGCCAGAAAACTGAGAGAAGAGAAAGTGTAACGGGTAGACAGAGGAGGGAAGATCAATAAAGCCGGAATAGAAGATTGATTCAGCCTCTCAGATCTTCCAGATTAGCGTCTCGATGAGCGACAAGTATGGAGTACTAGTCATGTGACCGTAGCTGTGACAGGTTGAACTGAGTGGTCACAAAGTAATTACAGTCAACCCCTATGGATGGGGGACACTGGGAGACACTGGGAGACAGCTGCTGCTATGCTTTGCTGAAGTAACACTCTCTGGTACTGAATGAGTCTAGCTATGACATTCTGATATAGGCCTACAGTATACTGAATATCAGGTCATGAACAAGCCCTGTTCTCGAGATGCACAATTCGGCTGGTTTTCCTCTCTACTTTGGCACCCAATTGATCTACTGATGTAATTTATTGGCGATGGAGAGTCCACACACCTTCTTAGCCAGGTGTGATTAGAAGACAAGGATGAAAATCACCAGACATTGTAGCTCAATCATCAACTAGTTTCAGTCAAATGACCATTTTTTTCTTGAGGGGCTGGTCGGGGGGCCAGAACATAATTACAGATCAATTACGGACCGCAAGTTGATCGCAAGAATCCCAAACAGATATAATATTTGACTAGAACATAATAATTTCCAACCTTGCTTACAGTTGTATACAATCATGTCTCTCTACTGTACATGGGACTATTTGGGGACAAATTAAAACAATGAATATCCTGGTGATTTTATAGTCTGTTATGTTCAACAATTAAATGTAATGTAATTATTACTATCATTTTTATATATGTATTTATATATATCTTTTTTTGTGGGGGGGGGTCAGAAAACTTTTGGGGGGGGGGGGGCAAATAAAACCACACCAGTTGGGGAACCCTGCTGTAGGAGCAGTCCTCTCTCCTGATAATGAAGTATTATGCTGCTGTGATGGTAGCTGTGGCCTGTAGGGGGCACTCGTGGATGGCTGGGGTGTTAGGCCCCTCGGCACTCTGGACCTCCCGTTGCAAAAACACACCATGCAAATGTGCAGGTACAGTAGGCAAATGAACACGGGCTGAACACAGCCTCACTGACTCACCTGGACATCTGCAGCCTACACTCAGAACCGGTCTGACTGGTGGATGCACAGCCCAACAGAACTCTTACTTCCCCTTCATCTCTCTCACTCAGAGTGTTTTTTACTTCCCTGCAGACCAGAGAGCAGTATCCGTGTGTTTGAGAATCATTTGGGTTATTTGACATTGCTGTTATGATTAAAACATGCACGCACATTTTCTCTCTCTCTCTCTAACAAATATTCCGTTGACATTGCTGCATCTTTCCTCCAACTCCTACTCCCTTCTCTGATTCTCTTTGTTTGGAATCTTAATGCCTGACGGGACACTTTGATTGGCAGGTGAAGGTCTGTGTTTGTTGCCTTGGCAGCTGGTATCACTATGCCAGAGATACTACAGTAAACAACACTTACAGCCAGAATTAGCGTAATCAAGTCTCTTTCTCCCATACACAAAGTTAGTGTGCGGACAGCCATTTTAAATTAGATGAATAAATTTGAAAGCGTAATTATTTTTGGCGCTTTGAGCTATTATTCTCAACTATGGAAAAGGGAGGGGGAGATTAGAAAAAGAGAAGGGGTGTGTGATCCCTAGAAGACATGTGCGTACATGTACATATTTTATTTTTCTCCCTCTTTTTCTTCCTCTCTCACTCTCTCTCTCTCCCTGTATTTCTCTCCCCTTTTCTCTCGCTTTCTCTCCTTCTCTACCCGCTCTCTCTAATAAACATAGCTTTATTTAGATCTCCCTGCATATGGAAGGCCCCCAAACAAAACAAACTCAATTCACCTCATTTGGTTCTCCCCTCAACCTAACCTCTCTCTTCTAACAAACACACACACATACACACAGACACAGACCGTCAGACACACAGACCGTCAGACACACAGACCGTCAGACACACAGACCGTCAGACACACAGAATGTCAGACAGTCAGACAGTCAGATAGACAGACAGAAAGACAGACAGACTGACAGACCGTCAGACACACAGAATGTCAGACAGTCAGACAGACAGACAGACAGACAGACAGACAGATAGACAGACAGACAGACAGACAGACAGACAGACAGACAGACAGACAGATAGACAGACAGACAGAGTGATGTAAATAAATAACAACCAAACAAAGTAGCCAAATCACACACAGTTGTAAACATTGAAAGTCACTAAAAAGCAAGTTCTGTCATCTGCTAGATTTAGTTATGAGGAGATTATCAGACTGCTCCCCCTCCTTAAAATACTGCCCTCCGGATAGTAATCTAATTAAGATTGGAAATATCACCCTCCCTCCCCCATATCCCTTAACCCTTACCCTACATGTCTATGTCTGTGCACTGCAGACAGTCTACATTAAGCCTGTCTGTGTTATCACACACACACACACACACACACACACACACACACACACACACACACACACACACACACACACACACACACACACTGAACGTGATTGAATGATTGAAGCCCATTACTGCGGTGAACTGTGTGAATTATATATTTAGTATAGACTACCCTTATGGAAAAAACACATGAATTTCACACGTGAACATGTTAATTGTTCAAAAAACACGTTTTCATGGAATCACATGTTATGTGAAGTTAATGTGACAACATGTAAAGCAACATGTGATAACATGAAACTACACATGAAGTATTCCAAAAATGTGTTTTTTCTGTAAAGGTAGACATACACCAACAGCCTCACACATGGCGTTTGTAGCGGCAAATTGAGAGCTGTTTAACTAATTCAGTCAATTCACACTCTCTCCCTCCTGCTCCTGCTCCTTCTCCCCTCTTTTCCTGCTGTACATTCCAGGCCATGTTCTGTGGTTAATTTGTTTGATTCCGTCTCTCTCTCATGTCTGAGAGTGGAGAGGTGGCTTCCACAGGGAGAGGAAGCCTGGCCGCACTGAGACCACACTCCTTGAGTTGGAAAACAATTACTGTCCCCCTCTCACCTGCCTGCCTCTCTTCTTCCCCTTTTCATCCTCTCCACCACTTTTAGCCCTCTGCTCTGCTCCGCTCCCCCTCTCTCTTTCTCTCTCTCTCTCAAACTCTGTCTTTCTTCCTGTCTTTCTACCCCCCCCCCCCCCTTCCCCCACGCCTCTCTCTCTCCCCAGTCCTGGGGCACTATACCCCTCCATTTATTTATGTACCAGGAGAAGGAAATGGAGTACCACCCAGGGAGGAGGGGTGAGTGGGGGGTAAAGTGTGTGTTTGATGTGTGTACGTGTGTGTTTCAGTGTACGTGTTTAACCCACTGTCGGTGCAACAATATGGAGGAATGACTGAGTAGTTTGGGAATATGTGTGTGAAGTGTGAAGCGCAACCTCCTTTGTGCTCCCACCTTCCCTCTACACCCAATGAGGAGAGGTGTTGCTATGACAATGGAGAGGAGTATCTAAAGGCAGTAGTCGGCAGAGAGACAGGAAGCCATCCGGTGACTGATTGATGCGCGTAGTTGTTGGCTTGTGGATTCACCCACAAATTCCCTTAAGACACACATATCCACACACTCATCTGACCATTCCATGGTTATGTGGTCGGACTGTGGTGAAGATGGACAGGTCTGGAGGAGAGAGGATCCTAGAGAGAGGGAGTGGTTATAGTAAGGATACTGTAGCACGAAGGGATGCTTACATCATTTAGCCATTTACCTCTGTGTCTTCCCATTCCAGGCCTTAGACTGATAGGGATCTCTCTGCACACACAGAGCCTTCATAAGACCAGTCTCTGGAAGCCAAAGCCCTAAGCCCTCTCACTGGCCCCCAAGTCCACCCCAATGTCCCCCATCGGTGGTATGAGCTGGATCCATTTCTCTGACCCCTAACCCTTCCCTCCTGTCTCTAACCTCCTTGTCTCTGTGGTATAGGTTTATTTTGGATAACAGTGTAAATAAATCATGCTATCCGTTCTGATTAAGTAACTTGCATAAGTTAAGTACGTGTACACACCGGTGATGCCTGTGTAAAAAATACACAATCCCAAGAAATATACTGAACAAAAATATAAACGCAACATGCAACAATTTCAACGATTTTACTGAGTTACAGCTCATATCAGGAAATCAATTGAAGTAAATGAATTAGGCCCTAATCTATGGATTTCACATGACTGGGCAGGGGCGTAGCCATGGGTGGGCCTGGGAGTGCATAGGCCCACCCACTTGGGAGCCAGGCCCACCCACTGGGGAGCCAGGCCCAGCCAATCAGAATGAGTTTTTCCCCACTAAAGGGCTTTATTACAGACAGAAATACTCCTCAGTTTCATCAGCTGTCCAGGTGGCTGGTCTCAGACGATCCTACAGGTGAATTAGAATTTTTTAATTAAACTTTATTTAAGTCAGTTAAGAACAAATTCTTATTTACAATGACGGCCTATCTCGGCCAAACCCTAACCCGGACGATGCTGGGCCAATTGTGCGCCACTCTATGGGACTCCCAAGCACGGTTGGTTGTGATACAGTCTGGAATCAAACCAGGATCTGTTGTGACGCCTCTATCACTGAGATACAGTACCTTAGACCGCTGTGCTACTCGGGAACCCCAAAAAAGAAGCCTGATGTGGAGGTCCTGGGCTGGTGTGGTTACACGTGGTCTGCGGTTGTGAGGCTGGTTGGACGTACTGTCAAATTCTCTAAAACAAAGTTGGACACGGCATATGGTAGAGGAATTAACATTAAATTATTAATTAATGGTGGACATTCCTGCAGTCAGCATGCCAATTACATGCTCCCTCAAAACGTGAGACATCTGTGACATTGTGTTGTGTGACAAAACTGCACATTTTAGAGTTGCCTTTTATTGTCCCCAGGACAAGGTGCACCTGTGTAATGATCATGCTGTTTAATCAGCTTCTTAATATGCCACACCTGTCAGGTGGATGGATTATCTTGACAAAGGAGAAATCCTCACTAACAGGGATGTAAACAAATTTGTGCACAAAATTGGAGAGAAATACATTTTTGTGCGTATGGAACATTTCTGGGATCTTTTATTTCAGCTCATGAAACATGAGACCAACACTTTACATGTTGCATTCGTATTTTTGTTGAGCATAATTGGAAATAAACAAAAATTGGAAAAGTAAGTGAAGTATTTAAAAAACATTTTTTACAAGGGTGAGAGGGAAGCACGGGGAGTTCCATCAGGTGGGCTGATGATTTAGCGTCCTGCACTCTCCAGCCTCTTCCTGTACCTGACCCCCTGCTGATCCCTGGACAACCGCTTTGAGAGAAGTCAAGGGCTGGAAGGAGGTGGGGGGCGGGGTCTGAGCTGTGAGCGCCAGCATTCCTGTGCCATTAGCCTGACTGCTAGTTGTGCTATCGCCTCCATCACCCCGACCGGCACACTGATATAATTGCAGCCTGTGATCTCTGGTGGGCCAAAACGCTCTCATTTTCCTCAAAGACAAGTTTGAAGTTCCTCACCCCCCCCCCCCTCCCCACACACACCCTTTTGTCACCCTTCAACCGCCACTCCATCCCACCCCCCTCGACTCACTTGCTATTCTTCCGTCTTATTCAAATGTTTAAAAGCACACAATAAATCTCTCTACACTTCCCTCATCTCTCTCCATTTATATCGTAGCTTGCCCCTCTTCTCCCTCTTCTCCCTCTGTTTTCCCCCTCCAATGTTACTCCAATATTACAGTTTCAAGTTTTGTTATTTCTCCATTTATGTAATTAGCTCATAATACTTTAACTCTTGTTCATCTTGTAATCTCTGTGCTCTTGTTTTGATGGAGCGAACTGTTGAGCAAGCCCTTAACTCGTCTATGACTTTCAAGTATTGTGGTGTCAGCATCATGTTATGGGTATGCTTGTCACCGGCAGGGACTGGGGAGTTTGTCAGGATCAAAATAAATATGAAAGGTTTTGATAGTTCCTGAGTGGTCCAGTCTCAGTCCTGACTTAAATCTTTTTGAAAATCAAAGGCAAGGTTTGAATATTGCCTTCCATCAATGATTCCCAACCAAATTTACTGAGCTTGAGCAATTTTGACAAAAACAATGGATGTTACCTTAAGAATTGTGTAAAGTTGGTAGAATCTTTTGTGTAGGAAATGTTCTATAATTTTAATTCACTTTGAAAGTGTGGAGCAGGTAATGTAGATAAGTAGAACAAAACCCACAACACCCTCTCCTTTGCCAAGTTGGCACCCTGGCACCCCGCTGGCACCAGTCAGTTAGATGCTGGGATGGGGAATGTGGTCTGAAATGTAATATTGATAAATCAGACTGATAAGGCAGTGATGATGACTCTGCAGTGTTCTCTGAGATAGAAAGAGAGCGAGAGATGCCTTATCTGTGCTTGATTTACTGTTGAGCTCCTCACTCTGAGCTTGTCTGACACGTCTTCTTCACATGGGACATGGTGCGTGTGGACACTTGTACTTGCTTGTGCATGCACGTTTCTGTGTGTTGTGTGTGGTTCTACGTGTGTAGGAATGGTAAACGTGGCTATCTAACAACTATTGGAACTTGCTGTAAACACACTGTTGTGGCGGGAGAAAAAAACAAATGTAATTCCTGTTTTTCTCTCGCTTTAGGCAGCAGTGGTCATCCATAATTAAAGGTTCAGTGGTGTGAATGCCCAGTAACCAGAATAAAATAACTCCATCAACGTATTGGTAATGCAAGCAGTTACCAGGGTCAAGTGTGTGCACTCGAGCTGAGTGAGAGACAGTTACACTGTGTGTGTGTCTGTTTGTGTGCGAATTTGCATGTGGTTTGCGTGGGTCTGGTCCTGTCCGCGTTTCTACAGATCCTTATCTCACCTGCAGGTCAGGTCTGCTCCTTATCACTCCCCTGTTCTGATTGGCTCTTATCATCCCTATGAGCTCTGATTGGCCCTTATCTGCTAGCCTTGCTCTGATTGGGGGTCATAAAGCAGCACTGTAATGGACCATGAATGTCCAGATAACACACTGATACCAGGGTTTGACCCCAACACAACCACACTGATACCAGGGTTCGACCCAAACACAACCACACTGATACCAGGGTTCGACCCAAACACAACCACACTGATACCAGGGTTTGACCCAAACACAACCACACTGATACCAGGGTTCGACCCAAACACAACCACACTGATACCAGGGTTCGACCCAAACACAACCACACTGATAACACAAGCGGTGTAGTGAAGAGGAAAATACACGTAAACACAGTTTACACACCTTTAGTTGAAAAATATAGGAAGAGTCGGTGTTCAGGACATCGGTGTTCAGGACATCGGTGTTCAGGACATCGGTGTTCAGGACATCGGTGTTCAGGTTTTACCCACCTTTTGTTTTTTTACCACTGTATCACGGATCCTCCTCTTCCCACTCCGAGCCCAATCGTCCTTTTCTTCCCCTCTCCTCGCCCATCACCTCCCACACAAGGGGAGGTTGGTGGTGATAAAATGGCCATACAGTGTATCTTATACTCTGTGCTGTCACAGTCAGTCATGTCTCTGTTCATCCTCACTGTAATATTTGACATAATGTTCCTTTACTTTACACAACCTTTCCTCCTTGAGCTTGTTGTGGTATACGTCATTCCTCAGAGGGGCAGTAGTGATCTACAGTGCTGGACATTGTGTTGGTGAGAGAGAGTTTTATTAAGGATGAGTGTGTTGTAAAGCTGGTAGGTCGGTGGAGACACAGACACAGGGATTTAGTAGATTTAGAACAGGGGAACGACCATTTTAACTCCTATCCTTCACTGAACAACGAAAAAAAAGGGGGGGGGAGTGTGTGTCACAAGTAGTGGGAGAAAGTATCTGTTATCTTTCTCTCTCATATCCTCCCTCTCTCTCCTATCCTCCCTCTTATGCACCCTCCTTCTCTCTCTCCTATCCTCCCTCTTATGCACCTTCCTTCTCTCTCTTCCATCCTCCCTCTCTCTCACCCTCTTTCTCTCTCTCATATCCTCCCTCTCTCTCACCCTCCTTCTCTCTTTCCTATCCTCCCTCTCTCTCACCCTCCTCTCTCTCCTATCATCCCCCTCTCTCTCACCCTCCTTCTCTCTCTCCTATCCTCCCTCTCTCTCACCCTCGTCTCTCTCCTATCCTCCCGCTCTCTCTCACCCTCCTTCTCTCTCTCCTATCCTCCCTCTCTCTCACCCTCCTTCTCTCTCTCCTATCCTCCCTCTCTCTCACACTCCTCTCTCTCCTATCCTCCCTATTATGCACCCTCTTCCTCTCTCTCCTATCCTCCCTCTCTCTCCTATCCTCCCTCTCTCTCCTATCCTCCCTCTTATGCACCCTCCTTCTCTCTCTCCTATCCTCCCTCTTATGCACCCTCTTCCTCTCTCTCCTATCCTCCCTCTCTCTCCTATCCTCCCTCTCTCTCCTATCCTCCCTCTTATGCACCCTCCTTCTCTCTCTCCTATCCTCCCTATTATGCACCCTCTTCCTCTCTCTCCTATCCTCCCTCTCTCTCCTATCCTCCCTCTCTCTCCTATCCTCCCTCTTATGCACCCTCCTTCTCTCTCTCCTATCCTCCCTCTAATGCACCCTCCTTCTCTCTCTCCTATCCTCCCTATTATGCACCCTCTTCCTCTCTCTCCTATCCTCCCTCTCTCTCCTATCCTCCCTCTTATGCACCCTCCTTCTCTCTCTCCTATCCTCCCTCTTATGCACCCTCCTTCTCTCTCCCCTATCCTCCCTCTCTCTCACCCTCATTCTCTCTCTCCTATCCTCCCCCTATCTCACCCTCCTTCTCTCTCTCCTATCCTCCCTCTGTCTCCATCTTCTGATTCCTAACTTCAGATATAACCCAGCCAATCAGACACTAATCACACAGAGTTAACCTGCAGTCCCCATACATCTTTGGCCTCTGTCTCGATTGGCTCTGTGTAATTACATACTAATTACATTATTATAGGCATAACACTCCATGATCCTTAAACCAATCACATTTGTCTTGTATAAGTTTTATTCTTTACGCAATCAAACAAGTTTTGTCTTCTACATTTTTACAACTGAATAGTGTGTATATTGTTTTGTATTCTTGTGTGAATATAAATGTGGTAAAGTGCATTAGGTCTATCCAAACCACTTCATGTAGAAGGTTTTGTGTGCATTGTGCTAGAGTCTAATTGTTTTGTCTTCCTATCTCAGTGAATGACCTTTGGTTCTTTGGTTCATATCAAACTCTTCCCAATCTCAATTATCATGACTTGTGAGAGAATGACTCCTGAGGAATTCCCTCTCCACACACAACCTTCAAACAACCTTCAGAGAACATCTGAGACTGAGGCTTTACCTGGGAATGTTTATCTTTAATTGGAATATATTTCCAAATTGGCCAGAGGGAGATATGTGAGTGAGGAGTGAAGTCCTAAAGTCCTGGAGTTTAAATGAGATCTGAGAATAGGAGGGAGGGAGAGGGTCTGTGGTATGGACTAGATAATAGGGAGGGAGAGGGTCTGTGGTATGGACTAGATAATAGGGAGAGAGAGGGTCTGTGATATGGACTAGATAATAGGGAGGGAGAGGGTCTGTGATATGGACTAGATAATAGGGAGGGAGAGGGTCTGTGATATGGACTAGATAATAGGGAGGGAGAGGGTCTGTGGTATGGACTAGATAATAGGGAGGGAGAGGGTCTGTGATATGGACTAGATAATAGGGAGGGAGAGGGTCTGTGGTATGGACTAGATAATAGGGAGAGAGAGGGTCTGTGATATGAACTAGATAAAAGGGAGGGAGAGGGTCTGTGGTATGGACTAGATAAAAGGGAGGGAGAGGGTCTGTGATATGGACTAGATAATAGGGAGGGAGAGGGTCTGTGATATGGACTAGATAATAGGGAGGGAGAGGGTCTGTGATATGGACTAGATAATAGGGAGGGAGAGGGTCTGTGGTATGGACTAGATAATAGGGAGGGAGAGGGTCTGTGATATGGACTAGATAATAGGGAGGGAGAGGGTCTGTGATATGGACTAGATAATAGGGAGGGAGAGGGTCTGTGATATGGACTAGATAATAGGGAGAGAGAGGGTCTGTGATATGGACTAGATAATAGGGAGAGAGAGGGTCTGTGATATGGACTAGATAATAGGGAGGGAGAGGGTCTGTGGTATGGACTAGATAATAGGGAGGGAGAGGGTCTGTGATATGGACTAGATAATAGGGAGGGAAAGGGTCTGTGATATGGACTAGATAAAAGGGAGGGAGAGGGTCTGTGATATGGACTAGATAATAGGGAGGGAGAGGGTCTGTGATATGGACTAGATAATAGGGAGGGAGAGGGTCTGTGATATGGACTAGATAATAGGGAGGGATGGATATCTCATGCACACATAAATACACACACATTTAAGTGCGTGCACACAGTAAATGGAGTGTTAGTAGGTTTCAGTGGAAGGGAGAGAGGGGCTGAAATGGGTCTGGGAACAGGCCTGTATCTCATTACATAGGAGTGTGAAAGCCATCAGTCACAATAATATTTAGCACATGCTAACGAAGCGCTAATATCACTGCTGATAATGAAAACCAGAACTGTCTCTCTGTCTATGTCTCTCTCTCTTCTCTGTCCACAACACATCCTCTCCCTCCGTCCCCTCTCCTCTTTCCTCCAGTCCCTCCCTCCATCCCTTCCCATCCTCTCCAGATAATCTGCTTTCACAGAAAGATGGACCATAGGAGCATAGGTTAAAACTTTCACTCTCCTCTCCTTTCTCTCTCTTTCAACTCAGCTCTCCTTTTTCTCTCTCTCGCTCTCTCTCTCTTTCAACTCAGCTCTCCTCCCTCTCTCTCTCTCTCTCTCTCTCTCTCTCTCTCTCTCTCTTTCAACTCAGCTCTCCTCCCTCTCTCTCTCTCTCTCTCTCTCTTTCAACTCAGCTCTTCTCTCTCTCTCTTGCTCTCTCTCTCTTTCAACTCAGCTCTTCTCTCTCTCTCTCTCTCTCTCTCTCTTTCTTTCAACTCAGCTCTCCTCTCTCTCTCTATTCTGTCCTCTCCTTCTCCTCTCGCCTGTACATTTGTCACCAGGTTTCTGAATCAGTTTTAAGACGTACACCGAATTAAAATATTGAAGAAGAATTAGAATTGTGTCTTTGGAATGGCAATAAAAAGGACAGGAATTTTGTTCCTATTACTTTTTTTGCGTGGATTGTAACGATTTTCTTGATGAGAAGGTGAGTCGGACCAAAATGCAGCGTGTAGATTGCGATCCATGTTTTAATGAACAAACGTAAAACACGAATCAATGCAAACACTACAAAATAAAGAACGTGAAGAACGTAACGAAAACCTAAACAGCCTATCTGGTGAAAAACACATAGACAGGAACAATCACCCACAAACACACAGTGAAACCCAGGCTACCTAAATATGGTTCCCAATCAGAGACAATGACGAACACCTGCCTCTGACTGAGAACCATATCAGGCTGAACATAGAAATAGACAAACAAGACATGAAACATAGAATACCCACTCAGATCACACCCTGACCAATCAAAACATAGAAAATACAAAGTAAACTATGGTCAGGGCGTGACAGTACCCCCCCCCCAAGGTGCGGACTCCGGCCGCAAAACCTGAACCTATAGGGGAGGGTCTGGGTGGGCATCTGTCCGCGGTGGCGGCTCTGGCGCTGGACGTGGACCCCACTCCATGACAGTTTTAATCCCCCTCCTAAACGTCCCTAAATAGGTTACCCACCACAATGATAACATGGGACAGAGGGACAGCTCGGGACAGAGGTAACTCGGGACAGATGGGTAGCTCAGCACTGAGAGGAAGCTCAGCACTGAGAAGAAGCTCAGCACTGAGAGGAAGCCCAGGCAGGTAGTAGAAACTACCAGAACCTGGCTGGCTGGCGGTTTCAGCAGATCCTGGTCGACTAGCAGATCTGGAAGAATCTGGTCGACTGGCGGATCTGGGAGAATCTGGTCGACTGGCGGATCTGGGAGAATCTGGTCGACTGGCGGATCTGGGAGAATCTGGTCGACTGGCAGATCTGGGAGAGTCTGGACGACTGGCAGATCTGGAAGAGTCTGGACGACTGGCAGATCTGGAAGAGTCTGGACGACTGGCAGATCTGGAAGAGTCTGGTCGACTGGCAGATCTGGAAGAGTCTGGTCGACTGGCAGATCTGGAAGAGTCTGGTCGACTGGCAGATCTGGAAGAGTCTGGTCGACTGGCAGATCTGGAAGAGTCTGGTCGACTGGCAGATCTGGAAGAGTCTGGTCGACTGGCAGATCTGGAAGAGTCTGGTCGACTGGCAGATCTGGAAGAGTCTGGACAACTGGCAGATCTGGAAGAGTCTGGACGACTGGCAGATCTGGAAGAGTCTGGACGACTGGCAGATCTGGAAGAGTCTGGACGACTGGCAGATCTGGAAGAGTCTGGTCGACTGGCAGCTCTGGAAGAGTCTGGTCGACTGGCAGCTCTGGAAGAGTCTGGTCGACTGGCAGCTCTGGAAGAGTCTGGTCGACTGGCAGCTCTGGCTGCTCCATGCTGACTGGCTGCTCCATGATGACTGGTAGCTCTGGCTGCTCCATGCTGACTGGCTGCTCCATGCTGACTGGCAGCTCTGGCTGCTCCATGCTGACTGGCTGCTCTGGCTGCTCCATGCTGACTGGCTGCTCCATGCTGACTGGCTGCTCCATGCTGACTGGCGGCCCTGGCTGCTCCATGCTGACTGGCGGCCCTGGCTGCTCCATGCTGACTGGCGGCCCTGGCTGCTCCATGCTAACTGGCAGCTCTGGCGGCTCCTTGCAGACTGGCAGCTCTGGCGGCTCCTTGCAGACTGGCAGCTCTGGCGGCTCCTTGCAGACTGGCAGCTCTGGCGGCTCCTTGCAGACTGGCAGCTTTGGCGGCATCCTGCAGACAGGCAGCTCTGGCGGCTCCTTGCAGACTGGCAGCTCCATGCAGACTGGCAGCTCTATGCAGACTGGCAGCTCCATGCTAACTGGCAGCTCTAAGCTAACTGGCAGCTCTATGCTAACTGGCAGTTCTGAACAGGCGGGAGACTCCGGCAGCGCTGTAGAGGCGGAAAGCTCTGACAGCGCTAAACAGGCGGGAGACTCCGACAGCGCTGGAGAGGAGGAGGGCTCCGACAGCGCTGGACAGGCGAGGCGCACTGTAGGCCTGATGCGTGGTACTGGCACTGGTGGTACTGGGCCAAGGACACGCACAGGAAGCCTGGTGCGGGGAGCTGCTACCGGAGGGCTGGGGTGTGGAGGTGGTACTGGAAAAACCGGACCGTGCAGGCGCACTGGAGCTCTTGAGCACCGAGCCTGCCCAACCTTACCTGGTTGAATGCTCACGGTCGCCCTGCCAGTGCGGCGAGGTGGAATAGCCCGCACTGGGCTATGCAGGCGAACCGGAGACACCGAGCGCAAGGCTGGTGCCATGTAAGCCGGCCCAAGGAGACGCACTGGGGACCAGCTGCGTAGAGCCGGCTTCATGGCATTAGGCTCGACGCTCAATCTAGCCCGGCAGACACGCGGAGCTGGAATATACCGCACTGGGCTATGCACCCGCACTGGAGACACCGTGCGCACCACTGCATAACACGGTGCCTGTCCGGTCTCTCTAGCCCCCCGGTAAGCACAGGGAGTCTGCTCAGGTCTCCTACCTGGCATAGCCATACTCCCTGTTAGCCCCCCCCCAAGAAATTTTTGGGGCTGCCTCTCAGGCTTCCATCCGCGTCGCCGTGCTGCCTTCTCATACCAGCGCCTCTCTGCTTTCACCGCCTCCATTCTACGGTAACCTTCCTCGCACTGCTCCAGCGAATCCCAGGCGGGCTCCGGCACTCTCCCTGGGTCGGCCGCCCACCTGTCGATCTCCTCCCAAGTAGTATACTCCATACTGTACTCCTCCTTGGGCTGTTCCTGTTGTTTCTTCTCCCGCTGCACCTTAGTGCGGCTACACTCCCCTGGTTTAGCCCAGGGTCCTCTCCCGTCGAGGATTTCCTCCCATGTCCAGAAATCCTTATTGCGCTTCTCCTCGCGCTGCTCCTGCCTGTTGACACGCTGCTTGGTCCGTTGGTGGTGGGTGATTCTGTAACGAGTTTCGTCTTCATACGAAGGAGAGTCGGACCAAAATGCAGCGTGTAGATTGCGATCCATGTTTTAATGAACAAACGTAAAACACGAATCAATGCAAACACTACAAAATAAAGAACGTGAAGAACGTAACGAAAACCTAAACAGCCTATCTGGTGAAAAACACATAGACAGGAACAATCTCCCACAAACACACAGTGAAACCCAGGCTACCTAAATATGGTTCCCAATCAGAGACAATGACGAACACCTGCCTCTGACTGAGAACCATATCAGGCTGAACATAGAAATAGACAAACAAGACATGAAACATAGAATACCCACTCAGATCACACCCTGACCAATCAAAACATAGAAAATACAAAGTAAACTATGGTCAGGGCGTGACATGGATAAAGCAGGTGGTTTAATTAGCACAGTATTACTACTGTTTGTGTTTCACATTTATCTAATTATGGTGTGTGTGTGTACATGTTCTGCTCCATGAGACAAAGAGGTCTCCTATGACAATGTTTTACTTCCATAGTATTTCCAGGCAGGAGGATAAGCCAATGCAAATGTGTCCTGTAAGGAGAGTAGTTCTGTTAGAGGCAAATCAGCCCCACAGTTGCCCGTACTGACACAGTCTTACATTCTGACACAGCCTGACCCAGTTATAGCCATTGTGGCAGCTCTTCCCTGTCACTTCTGTGGCCAGTAGAACACTTTACAGGAAACTGAGCCTCAATGGAGAAATGTCTGCCTGATAAGAGTTTAACAAGATCAATCAGTTGGTCGGTTCTTGTAAACAAATGTATAACAGGCTACAAACACATATCCTCCAGGCTAAAAAGTGGTTGTGTTGACAGTTTCATCATTATACTGTATCAATGTAATTACCTTGTATTATTGTGTCTTGCAGGTTGAATTTTGTTTCCTTTTAAACCAGATTTCAACCACAAATGATGACATGGGTCCAGCTCCACGAGGGGGCAAAAAGGGCTTTGCCACTCAGTTAAAACTTTAGCCCCTTCAGTATTAGTTTTATGTCCCTGTATAAAAAAGCAAAAAAGTGTCAGGTTGACGCAAAATAAGTGTCTCCACTGCGCTGTATCAGCACAATGGACAAAGCATAGCGTGGTGTGTGTAGGGGGGCTATAGAAAGCCACTGGGGCGGTTAGGTATGACTCCTATGGGTTTCCATAAAAAGCTGGAAAAAACACTTCTCATCTGTGGTAGGCTAGATGAATAATGTGATATGCCTCCGCCTGTAATATTCAATTTCTATTTATAAGGGTGGGGCCAAGATTACCATTGAAGCTGCTTCTCTCAACTTTGCCTCACCCCCCCACCACTACAGAGTTTAGTTAGCTTCTTAGCTAGCTGTAAAAAGTGTTAGTGTTATTAGCCTTAGCCTATTTAGCTAGCGCAAACCAGCTATTCTGCCACTGCCACGATGGATATCAGAAATTGGCTTCGCCAAAGTACCCAAACACAGCCAAAGGAGAAGGGGACACCTGGCTACTGTGTCAATGGTTGTTAAAAGTTGTGACCGCATTGTGAAGTTCCTCTCTGACATCGAATGCACGCGATCGTGCAGCACAGAAGTAAGACTGGAGGCTACAGGGATGCTGAAGGCGGTGACGGACCACGGCTTTGCGTTTACAGCCACAATGCTGGTGCACAGAATCCTCAGTCTTCTCGATCCTCCAAACAAATGACTCCAGGCAAAAGCAATGGATCCTTACACTAGAGTCAAAGTGGTCCGCAGTGCGTTGGAGTTTGTCGAGATGTTAAAATGCGACAGTGAGTTTGAAGCCATTTGGGCACAATGCAGTGTCAGTGGCACTGACTCACCACCAGCTCCAAGCAAACGACAACGTTATGTACGTACAAATTTCCATCAAAATGTGGTGGACAGTACAGTAGGCCAGCAGGACAGAGGAGAAGAGAGTGTAAAAGACTGTTCTTCAGCACATTTATTTCTTATTTAATGTTTTGTTTAACCTTTATTTAACTAGGCAAGTCAGTTAAGAACACATTCTTATTTACAATGACGGCCTACTTTATATGCTGTCATTGTTGAAATGTCCAAACGATTGTGAGAACGCAACAGCAAACTGGTGGAAGCCTTGTGTGCCCTTAACCCAGAGAGCCAGGACTTTCTAGATGCGAAAAGGTGAAACCACTGCTGAATGTAAATAAAAGAGATTTGGCGGAAGCTGTGTTTATTGTTGCTTGCCAGTTTCTGCAGACACATGGATCGACTTTTGGAGCGTCCTCAGCTAGATGCGAGAACACATTTTCCACTGTGACAAATGTGTTCATTGAGCACAGAAGAGGCATGCTACACCCGAGGAAAGCTCAGCTAATCCAACTGGCATTTGAACATCAAGAAGGCTGCAACTCTTCTGAAAAGGTAAGAAACAATTTAGCTGTTTGTTTTTTATACATAATCTTGGTGGTAAAACCATTGGTGTCATTTCAGCAAAAACCGAGGGGAAAAATGACATCCTTAGCCACTAGCCTAAGTTTTCAACGGCCTTGCTTAGGTGTGTAGGGCGCTGTCCATGGTGTTGATACAGCGCAGGGGAGACTTCACACCAACCTGTCACTTCTTTGTTAAAAGCACTCAATGGTCTCAGCATTTGACCTCTTATGTTTATTGTGGAGTAAAGAGATATAAGCAGAATTCAATAGAATTGCAATCCAACAACCCAAAATACATACATGTTTCAAGCAGACCACCATAGTCCCTGTGCACAAGAAAGCAAAGGTAACCTGCCTAAATCACTACCACCCCGTAGCACTCATGTCGGTAGCCATGAAGTGCTTTGACAGACTGGTCATGGCTCACATCAACACCATCATCCCGGAAACCCTAGGCCCACTCCAATTCGCATTGCCCCAGCAGATGACGCAATCTCAATCGCACTCCACACTGACCTTTCCCACATGGACAAAAGGAACACCTATGTGAGAATTCTGTTCATTGACTACAACTCAACGTTCAACACCATAGTGCCCACAAAGCTCATCACTAAGCTAAGGACCCTGGGACTAAACACCTCCCTCTGCAACTGGATCCTGGACTTCCTGACGGGCCGCCCCCAGGTGGTAAGTGTGGGGAACAACACATCTGCCACGCTGATCCTCAACACGGGGGCCCCTCAGGGGTGCGTGCTTAGTCCCTTCCTGTACTCCCTGTTCACCCATGACTGCATGGCCTAGCACGACACCATCATTAAGTTTGCTGACGACACAATGGTGGTAGGCCTGATCACAGACAACAATGAAACAGCCTATAGGGAGGAGGTTAGAGACCTGGCAGTGTGGTGCCAGGACAAAACCTCTACCTCAACGTGAGCAAGACTAAGGACATGATCGTGGACCACAGGAAAATGAGGGCCGAACACACCCCCATTCACATCGACAGGGCTGAAGTGGAGTGGGTTGAAAGTTTCAAGTTCCTTGGTGTCCACATCGCCAACAAACTATCATGGTCCAAACATACCAAGACAGTTGTGAAGAGGGCACGACAACGCCTTTTCCCATGGGTCCCCAGATCCTCAAAAGGTTTTACAGCTGCCCCATCGAGAGCATCCTGGCCGGTTGCATCACCGCCTGGTATGGCAACTGCTCGGCCTCCGACTGTAAGGCGCTAGAGAGGGTATGTCCTACAGCCCAGTACATCACTGGGTCCAAGCTACCTGCCATATTGGACCTATATACTAGGCGGTCAGAGGAAGGACCAAACAATTGTCAAATACTCCAGTCACCCATGTCATAGACTATTTTCTCTGCTTTCGCACGGCAAGTGCCAAGTCTAGGTCCAAATGGCTCCTTAACACTTTCTACCCACAAGCCTTAAGACGGTTGAACAATTAATCAAAGGGCCACCCGGACTATTTGCATTGACACCCCCACCCTTTGTTTTTACGCTGCTGTTTATTAGCAATGCATAGTCACTTCACCCCTACCTACACATGCAAATTACCTTGACTAACCTGTAGCCCAGCACTTTGACTCGGGACCGGTACCCCCTGTATATAGGGACGGCATGTAGCCTAGTGGTTAGAGTGTTGGGCCGATCACCGAAAGGTTGCTAGATTGAATCCCCGAGCTGACAAGGTAGAAATCTGTCGTTCTTCCCCTGAACAAGGGGTAACCCACTGTTTCTAGGCCGTCATTGTAAATAATAAATTGTTCTTAACTGACTTGCCTAGTTAAATAAAGGTAAAAAAAAATAAAGCCTCATTATTTGTATTTGACTTTTGTTTATTTAGTAAATATTTATTTTAACTCTATTTTTTATAAACTGCATTGTAGGTTAAGGGCTTGTAAGTAAGCATTTCATGTTAAGGTTATACTTGTCGAATGTGACAAATAAAATTTGATTTGATTTGAAAAGACACCCCTGGGTATAGCTATATAGAAATAGATATATAAAATTATGGTTAACTTGGTAGCCTATTGGTTGTCAGTCGAACTGTATCTATTGGAACGTGTTTATGGTAGGCATGCATTGCTTAATTAGTTACGTGGGTCGAATTTGAAGTTATTTGGCAAGACAGCATGGCTGTATCTCACTGTGGTAGGCTGTAGGCTATGTTTTGGTAATTTGCATCGCCAATTGCCATTTTTATTTTTTTATTTTTTTATATATTTTTTTTTTGAATTTTACCCCTTTTTCTCCCCAATTTCGTAGTATCCAATTGTTGTAGTAGCTACTATCGTGTCTCATCGCTACAACTCCCGTACGGGCTCGGGAGAGACGAAGGTTGAAAGTCATGCGTCCTCCGATACACAACCAACCAAGCCGCTGCTTCTTTAACACAGCGCACATCCAACCCGGAAGCCAGCCGCACCAATGCGCCGGAGGAAACACCGTGCACCTGGCCACCTTGGCTAGCGTACACTGCGCCCAGCCCGCCACAGGAGTCGCTGGTGCGCGATGAGACAAGGACACCCCTACCGACCAAGCCCTCCCTAACCCGGGCGACGCTAGGCCAATTGTGCGTCGCCCCACGGACCTCCCGGTCGCGGCCGGTTACGACAGAGCCTGGGCGCGAACCCAGGACTCTGATGGCACAGCTGGCGCTGCAGTACAGCGCCCTTAACAATTGCCTTTTGTTGACTGCGTTTGTTTACTGTTAATATAACTAGCCTAAATAGACATTGTGTCATGCCTTTGTCGTTCTGATATTGTGTTTACTAGGCCTACTGGGTACTGCTGTTTTGTTCTGTTCACATTCATTCGTTCACATTCGCAGTTGTGTCAGAATTCTAAGCAAAACATATTCTTATCGGCAGACTCAGTAGCTTCGGTTTTTCTGATGACTGCTTTGCCTGGTTCACCAACTACTTTGCAGACAGAGTTCAGTGTGTCAAATCGGAGGGCATGCTGTCCGGTCCTCTGGCAGTCTCTATGGGGGTGCCACAGGGTTCAATTCTCGGGCCGACTCTTTTCTCTGTATATATCAATGATGTTGCTCTTGCTGCGGGCGATTCCCTGATCCACCTCTACGCAGACGACACCATTCTGTATACTTCCGGCCCGTCCTTGGACACTGTGCTATCTAACCTCCAAACGAGCTTCAATGCCATACAACACTCCTTCCGTGGCCTCCAGCTGCTCTTAACCTCTTTGATCTCTAGGGGCGCTATTTCATTTTTGGATAAAAAACGTTCCCGTTTTAAGCGCGATATTTTGTCACCAAAAGATGCTCGACTATGCATATTCTTGACAGTTTTTGAAAGAAAACACTCTGAAGTTTCAGAATCTGCAAAGATATTGTCTGTAAGTGCCCCAGAACTCATTCTACAGGCGAAACCAAGATGATGCATCAACCAGGAAATGAGCAGAATTTCTGAAGCTCTGTTTTCCATTGTCTCCTTATATGGCTGTGATTGCGCAAGGAATGAGCCTACACTTTCTGTCGTTCCCCCAAAGTGTTAGCAGCATTGTGACGTATTTGTAGGCATATCATTGGAAGATTGACCATAAGAGACTACATTTTCCAAGTGTCCGCCTGGTGTCCCTGCGTCGAAATTGGAGCGTAAAGCCAGGTGCAATTATTTTTCCATTTGAGAGCAAGGAGAAACCAGGCTTCCACGAAGGATATATCATCGAAGAGATATGTGGAAAAACACCTTGAGGATTGATTCTAAACCACGTTTGCCATGTTTCAGTCGATATTATGGAGTTAATTTGGAAAAAAGTTCGCGTTTTGAGGGCTGAATTTTCGTTTTTTTTTTTTTTTTTTTTTTTTTTTTTGGTAGCCAAATGTGATGTACAAAACGGAGCTATTTCTAATACACAAAGAATATTTTTGGAAAAACGGAGCATCTGCTATCTAACTGAGAGTCTCCTCATTGAAAACATCAGAAGTTCTTCAAAGGTAAGTTATTTTATTTGAAGGCTTTACTTGTTTTTGTGATAGTTGCCTGCTAAATGCTAACGCTAATGCTAACGCTAATGCTAACGCTAAATGCTACGCTAGCTAGCTACTGTTACACAAATGATTGTTTTCCTATGGTTGAAAAGCATATTTTGAAAATCTGAGATGACAGTGTTGTTAACAAAAGGCTAAGCTTGAGAGCTAGCATATTTATTTCATTTCATTTGCGATTTTCATGAATAGTTAACGTTGCGTTATGGTAATGAGCTTAGGTCTATAAATAGAATCCCGGATCCGGGTTTGGTCGTCGCAACAGGTTAAACGACCTAGAATATGTGGACATCTATAAGTACCTAGGTGTCTGGCTAGACTGTAAACTCTCCTTCCAGACTCATATCAAACATCTCAGATCTAAAATCAAATCTAGAATCGGCTTTCTATTCCGCAACAAAGCCTCCTTCACTCACGCCGCCAAACTTACCCTAGTAAAACTGACTATCCTACCGATCCTCGACTTTGGCGATGTCATCTACAAAATAGCTTCCAACACTCTACTCAGCAAACTGGATGCAGTTTATCACAGTGCCATCCGTTTTGTTACTAAAGCACCTTATACCACCCACCACTGCGACCTGTATGCTCTAGTCGGCTGGCCCTCGCTACATATTCGTTGCCAGACCCACTGGCTCCAGGTCATCTATAGTCTTTGCTAGGTAAAGCCCCGCCTTATCTCAGCTCACTGGCAACACCCACCCGTAGCACGCGCTCCAGCAGGTGTATCTCACTGATCATCCCTAAAGCCAACACCTCATTTGGCCGCCTTTCCTTCCAGTTCTCTGCTGCTTGTGACTGGAACAAATTGCAAAAATCGCTGAAGTTGGAGACTTTTATCTCCCTCACCAACTTCAAACATCTGCTATCTGAGCAGCTAACCGATCGCTGCAGCTGTACATAGTCTATCGGTAAATAGCCCATCCAATTTTACCTACCTCATCCCCATACTGTTTATATTTATTTACTTTCCTGCTCTTTTGCACACCAATATCTCTAGCTGTACATGAGCATCTGATCATTTATCACTCCAGTGTTAATCTGCAAAATTGTAATTATTCGCCTACCTCCTCATGCCTTTTGCACGCAATGTATATAGACTCTCTTTTTTTCTACTGTGTTATTGACTTGTTAATTGTTTACTCCATGTATAACTCTGTGTTGTCTGTTCACACTGCTATGCTTTATCTTGGCCAGGTCGCAGTTGCAAATGAGAACTTGTTCTCAACTAGCCTACCTGGTTAAATAAAGGTGAAAAAAAAAACTGCCATTCAATATTTTTGTTTACATGTATTAATAACAAGGCTACCACTATCAGCATTTAGTTTGCACAGCTGTGTGTATGGCTGCATACACATAGTGTGGTGGGTAGTTCTGTCACATTTCTTGTCAGAAGGCATGGACCAAAGCGCAGCGTGGTAAATGTTCATGACAAATGTATTACTCAAAACACTCAAACAAAATAACAAAGAGGGAAAACTGAAACAGTCCTGTCAGGTGCAGACACTAAACAGAAAACAACTACCCACAAAACCCAAACAAAAAAGGACAACTTATATATGATCCCCAATCAGAGACAACGATAGACTCTGATTGTGAACCACACCAACATAGAAATAAAGAAACTAGAATGCCCACCCTAGTCGCACCCTGGCCTAACCAAAATAGAGAATAAAAGCCTCTATGGCCAGGGCGTGACAGTACCCCCCCACCCCAAAGGTGCGGACTCTGGCCGCAAAACCTGACTCTAAAGGGGAGGGTCCGGATGGGCATCTCTTCACGGCAGCGGCTCTGGTGCGGGATGTAGACCCCCCTCCGCCCGCTGATCCCTTCGCTTTGTTGGCGGCCCTGGTGCATGGACCTTCACTGGAGGAACCGGGCCGCAGATCTAGAATGCCCACCCTAGTCACACCCTGGCCTAACCAAAATAGAGAATAAAAGCCTCTATGGCCAGGGCGTGACACATAGGCTGTTTGTAGTAGTTGAATTACCCATTTGTCAAGCCTACTCCCACTCCCTCCCTCCGGTGCTCGACATCACCGGTCTACTAACCACTGGTCCTGGCAACCCATCATTACACACACCTGCTCCTCATCATTAGGCACACCTGGACTTCATCACTTCCCTGATTACTCCCCCTCTATCTAGCACTCCTTTGTTGTCACCCATCAGGCAGTATTGTTTCTGGTTTATGTTCAGATGCTGCGCTTGTTCCTGTATCCATTCTGTTTATTCTTATTAAACTCACCGACTGCACCTGCTTCCTGACTCACTGCGTCTTTGTTACACCAATCTTACTTGTAGCTTATATTCCTTCCCAAAACGACCTAACTTTAGTGTGTAGGGTACATTGTGCTGATACAGTGCCACGGAGATAGGCTACAGATTTCCTACCTGTCACTTCATTAGCACTCAGTCAATGGTCTCGGAGTCTCTGCATTTTAACTTTATCTTTATTGTGGTATAATCCAAATTCAATATAATTACAGTGCAAGAACCCTCCACGATTTCAACTGCCCCCTTCGTCACTTTATCTTGGCGCTGGGTCTGGAAGGACAGGGGTTCTTTGAATACAAGTGTCACGATTCTTCAAAACCGAACCCAGAAGCAGACCAGGACAAGGAGAGTAGGAAGAAGGTGAGTATTTATTTACAAGTGAATGTGAATGGGTAGATATATCCAGGTGGTGTAGCGGGTAGCGGTGGTGAGTTGATGGGAGTAAATAGGTGGATCCAATGGGGAAGCGGAATCCTCTGACGATCAGGCGGGAATGGGGTAAATGATCCGGGTGAGTAACTGAAGACAGAACAAACAGAGGTAAGTTCAAGGCAAGCAATACGTAACAAACAACTAAACAAATTCTATCCAACTTGAGGCTGATACTCTGGCACAACATACTGTTCATGGCTAACGATCCGGCAGGGAATGGATGTCAGGTCAGAGCTTTTGAAGGGGAGAGGTGATGATCAGGACAGGTGTGCAGATTACTGATGGGATACAGGTGCGGGTGAACATCGATCTCCCAACAAGCTAATTCGCCCGGCAACCAGACAGGATGCGTTCCAGGACACCGGAAACACACTCCAGGACAGAAACACAGGCAAACACAGACTCAGGAAGCGGGATTCGTGACAGTACCCTCCCTCCGACGAACGCCACCGGGCGGACTACCTGGAGCGCCAGGGTGCAGGCGGTAGAAGTCACGAAGCAGGTCGTCAACAAGGATCTGACGCAGAGGAATCCAACTCCTCTCCTCTGGACCATATCCTTCCCAATCCACGAGATATTGGAACCCTCGACCCCGCCGTCTGGAGTCCATGATGCGGCGCACCGTGTAGACAGGACCACCTCCGATCATCCGAGGAGGACTAGGAGGAGGGGGCAACAGAGGACTGAGGTGAACCGGCTTGAGGCAGGAGACATGAAAGGTGGGGTGTACTCGAAGCGTTGCCGGCAATTTGAGTCAGACCACAGCAGGGTTAATGATTCTCTCCACCACGAACGGACCAATGAACTTTGGTGACAGTTTCCTCGACTCAGTCCGTAGAGG
Source organism: Oncorhynchus clarkii lewisi (assembly GCF_045791955.1). NCBI lineage: Eukaryota > Metazoa > Chordata > Actinopteri > Salmoniformes > Salmonidae > Oncorhynchus > Oncorhynchus clarkii. Next base: position 57,694,796 of record NC_092153.1, read on the forward strand.
AAGATCCCGTGTAGCCAACCACACCTTATCTCCGATGGTATAAGCGGGAGCAGGAATACGGCGACGATTCGCCTGGATCTGATACCGGTCAGAAACTCTAAGGAGAACCTTCCTGGCCCGATGCCAGGTCCGGTGGCAACGACGAATGTGGGCCTGGACAGAAGGGACCGAAAGATCCCTCTCCTGAGAAGGAAACAAGGGAGGTTGGTATCCGTACAGGCATTGGAAGGGGGACATCCCAGTGGCAGATGAAGGAAGGGTATTATGGGCATACTCGACCCAGGGTAATTGAGATGACCAAGAGGTGGGATCAGAGGAGACAAGACAACGCAGCGTGGACTCCATCTTCTGGTTGGCTCTCTCCGCCTGACCATTAGATTGGGGGTGAAATCCAGATGTGAGACTGACTGTAGCTCCAATGGCCAAACAGAAGGATTTCCAGACAGCAGAGGTAAACTGAGGACCACGGTCAGAAACAATGTCACAGGGCAACCCGTGGACCCTGAACACCTCCCTAACCAGGATCTCGGACGTCTCAGTGGCAGAAGGCAGCTTGGAGAGGGGAACAAAGTGGGCAAACTTGCTGAATCTATCCACAATGGTCAGAATAACCGTGTTACCAACAGAAGAGGGCAACCCGTGACAAAATCCAGGGCCAGATGCGACCAAGGTCGTCGGGGAATAGGTAGGGGGTGAAGAAGCCCAGAGCTGGCCCGATTGGTACTCTTATTCTGCGCACAAACAGGACAAGCGGCAACAAACCTCCGGGTATCTTCTCCCATGGCAGGCCACCAAAATCGTCTGCGCAGTAGCGCCATAGTCCGAGCAACACCAGGGTGACAAGCTATCTTGCTGGCGTGGGACCACTGAAGGACAGCAGAACGAACCGACTCAGGCACGAACAACCGACCGGGTGGACCGTTACCGGGCCCGGGCTGTGTCCGAAGAGCCGCCATCACCTCCTCCTCAATCCTCCATGTAACGGCTCCCACGACAACGTTCTGGGGAAGAATCGTCTTAGTCTTGGCCTCACTCTCCTCCGTCTTGGAGAACATCCGGGACAGGGCGTCCGCCTTCCCGTTCTTCGACCCAGGTCGGAACGTCAGGGAAAAATTGAAGCGTCCAAAAAACAAAGCCCACCGGGCCTGACGAGAGTTGAGACGTTTAGCCGATTGCACGTAAGCCAGATTCTTGTGGTCAGTCCAGACCACAAACGGTTGCTCTGCTCCCTCCAACCAGTGACGCCACTCCTCCAAGGCAAGCTTCACAGCGAGAAGCTCCCGGTTACCCACATCGTAGTTTCTTTCAGCTGGAGAAAGACGACAAGAGTAGAAGGCGCAGGGATGGAGTTTACCGTCAGTGAAGCTACGCTGGGACAGGATGGCGCCCACCCCCACATCAGACGCATCCACCTCCACAACGAACTGACGGGAAGTGTCAGGTTGAGAAAGAATCGGGGCGTTGGTGAATCGGCTCTTCAAATCTAGAAATGCTCGGTCTGCCTCAGGAGACCAACAGAATTTTCTGGTGCAAGACGTCAGTACAGTTAAAGGGGCGGCCACCCGGCTGTAATCACGGATAAACCTCCGATAAAAATTTGCAAACCCCAGGAATCTCTGGAGCTGCAATCTCGAACCGGGCTGGACCCAATCCCGAACCGCCCGAACCTTCTCTTGGTCCATCTTGATCTCTCCCCTGGAGATGATGTAACCGAGGAAGGACGTCGTGTGGGCGTGAAAATCACACTTCTCAGCCTTCACGAACAGACGGTTCTCCAATAACCGCTGCAGGACCTGCTTGACATGTTGAACGTGGCTAGAAAGCTCATTCGAGAAGATGAGGATATCATCCAGGTAAACGAACACAAAAATACCAATCATATCTCTCAGAACGTCATTCACCATACTTTGGAACACAGCAGAGCGTTGGTCAGTCCAAACGGCATCACCTGGTACTCGAAATGTCCCATCGGAGTATTGAACCCAGTCAACCACTCGTCCCCCTCTTTGATCCGAACCAAATGATAAGCATTACGTAAATCAAGCTTCGTAAAAACCGTAGCACCCTGTAAAGAATCGAAAGCCGAGCTCATCAAGGGCAGGGGATACTTGTTCTTGACCGTAATATCATTCAAACCCCGATAATCAATACACGGTCGAAGAGTGCCATCCTTCTTGCTCACAAAAAAAAATCCTGCTCCCAGAGGTGATGACGAGGGCCGAATGAGACTTGCAGCTAGAGACTCCTTGATGTAGGTCTCCAAGGCCTCACGTTCAGGTCGAGAGATACTGTATAACCGTCCTTTGGGAAAGGCGGCTCCAGGAAACAGATTAATCGCACAGTCATAAGGTCGGTGGGGAGGAAGAGACTGAGCCTTCTGTTTACTGAATACTTCACCCAACTCGTGATATGTTTCTGGAACCAGGGACAAATCAGGAGGAGCAGAGTCACTGACCTGACTGGAAATGGCAGGAGAACAGGCAGTCCTAAGACAGTTAGCATGACAATCAATGCTCCAACTAGTTACCTTACCTGTCACCCAATCAAACGAGGGATTGTGTTCCTTCAGCCAGGGGTAACCAAGAACCAGAGGAACATGGGGCGAGGACAGAATGAAGAAGGATATAAACTCTGAATGATTACCCGACAACAACATCTTAACCGGTTCAGTCCTCATAGTGATCCGTGCCAGACTACTGCCGTTCAGAGTGGTTGCTTCAATGGCTTCCGGCAATTGCTCCTTGGAAAGCCCCAGCTGTTCCACCAAGTCAGCATCAATAAAGCTGCCATCGGCACCTGAATCGATAAAAGCGTTCATCTCTAAGCTCTGATCCTTATTCATAAGGGTCGCAGGAAAACGGGGTCTGACAGGATTCTTGAGAGGTTGAATCTGGCTCGCTAAAATTCCTCCCAAAACTAGCGAGCCGGGCAGTTTAACGAGCGCTGTGGACAAGCGGAGATGTAATGTCCTGAGCTACCACAGTAGAGACAGCTGTTGGTCTCACGTCTACGTTGGCGCTCCTCCTTAGTTAGCCCGTGTCGCCCCACTTGCATTGATTCAGGCTCTGGTGGCAAGACCCCTCCACTAATCCCGTGTGGGGAATAACGATCAATACGTTCTGGTTCACTTCCTGAACCGAATGGTAACCGAGTTGCTGATTGATTGGATGGGCCCCACTGCTTATCCCTCCTTCTCTCTCGGACTCTATTATCTACCCAAATAGATAAAGTGACCAAGCTGTCTAGGTCACTAGGCTCTGGATAGGATATCAGCTCGTCCTTGAGTTGCTCCGACAACCCCTGGTAAAAAGCCGCTTGTAGTGACTCCTCATTCCAACCACTCTCCACAGACAATGTCCTGAACTCGATCATAAAGTCTGCCACACTGCGAGCTCCTTGGCGAAGAGTGAACAAACGTTTAGCTGCGTCCTTACCTCGGACTGGATGGTCAAAAAGCCTTCTCATCTCTCCCGTGAATTCCTGGTATGAAGCCATGCAGGTACCCTGTCGTTCCCAAACGGCTGAAGCCCATTCCAGAGCTCTTCCACGCAGCAGTTCAATAACAAAGGCTATCCTAGCCTTGTCAGTGGCGTAAGAATGGGGCTGCAGATCAAACACTAACCCACACTGCATAAGAAACGAACGGCATCTTCCCAAATCCCCTTCATATTTATCAGGCGTCGGTACCTTGGGTTCACGGAAGGAAAACGCATCAGGCACGGCAGGTGAGATGGGTGAAACAGGTGGTGAATGAATCGCCAGCAAACTGAGCTGATCCTGGATCTGTGTCAAGCTAGCAGATAATTTCTGGATTGCAACCGCTATCTCCTGTAGCTCCGTCTTGTGTTGTCCCAATGTCTTCCCCTGCTGGGTAATGGCATGGCAAACGGAATCCAGGTCCGCTGGGTTCATTCTTGGCCGGATCGTTCTGTCACGATTCTTCAAAATCGAACCCAGATGCAGACCAGGACAAGGAGAGTAGGAAGAAGGTGAGTATTTATTTACAAGTGAATGTGAATGGGTAGATATATCCAGGTGGTGTAGCGGGTAGCGGTGGTGAGTTGATGGGAGTAAATAGGTGGATCCAATGGGGAAGCGGAATCCTCTGACGATCAGGCGGGAATGGGGTAAATGATCCGGGTGAGTAACTGAAGACAGAACAAACAGAGGTAAGTTCAAGGCAAGCAATACGTAACAAACAACAAAACAAATTCTATCCAACTTGAGGCTGATACTCTGGCACAACATACTGTTCATGGCTAACGATCCGGCAGGGAATGGATGTCAGGTCAGAGCTTTTGAAGGGGAGAGGTGATGATCAGGACAGGTGTGCAGATTACTGATGGGATACAGGTGCGGGTGAACATCAATCTCCCAACAAGCTAATTCGCCCGGCAACCAGACAGGATGCGTTCCAGGACACCGGAAACACACTCCAGGACAGAAACACAGGCAAACACAGACTCAGGAAGCGGGATTCGTGACAACAAGTTGAATTTGAATTCACAATTGTTAACAGATCAATCAAATATTTACCAAAATTAAGTATTAATCTGACATCTTTACAACTTTACACACACGCACGCACGCACACACACACACACACACACACACACACTGAGTGTAGAAAACATCAAGAACACCTGCTCTTTCCATGAGACTGACCGGGTGAATCCAGGTGAAAGCTATGATCCCTTATTGGTGTCACTTGGGGAGTTCTTAATGTTTTGTACACTCAGGGTATATACTGTATAACTATAAATATCCAAAAACTCTTAAACCATCATTGACTTTCCTTTGAAGATGTTCAGACCTCCTTCATACCTCTGATGTGGTCATCCCAGTTTATAGTTAATATAAATGTGTTTTATAGTCTTCCAGTAAAGAAGTCATGATCGTTCTCTTTCAGATGGACTGAGAATCCTCCTCACAGGTTTATAGTCCTATGTCTTGTTTGTTTTTCATGTAGTTCATGATCAAATTTATGCACACACTTGTGATGTGAACCTAACTGAGAGGTTTAGGAGATACAGATACGGATCCCAGCTTGGATCCAATAAGAAACATTTCAAATGTTCAAACTGAATGAGAAGAGATTATTCAAACCAAAGAACATGCAAAGTCTTTCATACATGTTCTTTTGTTTGTTTCATTTTATTGACGCACACACACACACACCGCTGCAGGTCTGTAGCTGATAAAGGTCACATGCAAATCATCAGAAAGTTAACAAGGGGAGAAAGCAGATCCATGCTCAGCTTATTTGGTTAATTCCATTAACCCTGAGTATGGTCTACCGCAAGGTACACGCACATACGCACGCATGCACTCACGCACGCACGCACGCACGCACGCACACACACACACACAAACACACACACACACACACACACACACACACACACACACACACACACACACACACACACACACACACACACACACACACACACACCTGCAAAAAAGAGAAGTAATTGTTTCAGACTTCACCCCTATCCCCTCCTCTAGCCCTACTTAATTTCTCTGTTGCGAAGATTTACTTGCTCTTCTTTTCCAGCAGCGCCCCCCCTCTCTTTGTGTGAATCCATCTCTATAGTACCCCTACCTCGTTTTCTGAGAGCCCCCGTCCTCTCCTGTCACTACACCAATACAGCTGACGGGGGGGGGGGGGGGGGGGGGGGGCTCCGCAACAACCTGCTCGCCGGCCTCCCCACACACCCCCTCTTCCACCAGACAGCCAGCCGGCCGTGTGTGTGTGTGTTGGTTTTATCCATAGATTGAAACAGTTTATATGATGTGTGTGTTTCATCCATAGATTCAAACAGTCCCTGTACTTATGTGTGTAACAGGACTGTCTTGAACATTTTATGATTACAGCTGTGTTCTCTTGATTCACAAGAAAATTAAGTTTACAATCGTTTCTGTGAAGAGAAAAACAGAGGTTTAAACAAAACAAAGGTTAGGCCTAATGTGTTCTAGTTGGATAAAAATACAATTTTTGTTTCACTTAAAGCTTGTGGGAGCAACAAACAGTACATAACCCTTTTTCCATCTAAGGTTAGTGTATTGGACATCAGATACTGTAGCTGTGTTTTTTGTAAACCAAGGAGGTTGTTTGTTACTTCCATCAATTCTCTGTTTAGACCGTCGTTAACTCTCAATCAATCAATCAAACAATCAATCAATTTATCAGGTAGATCATTCTCTCTATGAATCAATCAATTACTTTCCTCAATACTTGTTTAAATTGTTTTCCTTCCTGCAACGTATTGGACATGGTTCAGTAAATTAGACTGAAATCTTCAGTAATGTGGGTGTCAGAGTGTGTCAGAGTGGATTCAATGGGACCTCTTAGCCAAAGTGTCTTGTTAGATAACATAGACGAAATACACAGATTTTATTGAAAAGCCATGGATCAGTCTCATGCTAAAAATGCAACTTCATAAAATAAGTCCAGTTAGAGTGATTTCAAGTACCAAAACTCCACACATCCCTGTATTAATTTTCCACGCAAATATTTCTTTATATAACAGTTAGAAGCCATTTTTTAAGTTGTAAAATACACTGAAGTTGTAAAATACACTGAACAAAGTATACAGTTAACATGTAAAGTGAGCTGAAATAAAAAAAATAAAAATAAAAATTACGCACCAAATGCTTATTTCTCTCAAGTGTTGTGCACAAATGTGTTTACATCCCTGTTAGCGACAGGTGTGGCATATCAAGAAACTGATTAAACTGCATGATCATTACACAGGTGCACCTTGTACTGGGGACAATAAAAGGCCACTAATGTCTCAAGTTTTGAGGGAGTGGGCAGTTGGCATGCTGACTGCAGGAATGTCCACCAGAGCTGTTGCCAGAGAATAAGCCGCCTACAATGTAGTTTTAAAGAATTTGGCAGTACGTTCAACCGGCCTCACAACCCCAGGCCACGTGTATGGCATTGTGTGGGCGAGTGGTTTGCTGATGTCAACGTTGTTCACAACACCCCAATGGTGGGGTTATGGTATGGGCAGGCATAGGCTATGGACAAGGAACATAATTACTTTTTGTTGATGGCAATTTGAATGCACAGAGACATCGTGATGAGATCCTGAGGCCCATTGTCCTGCCATTCATCCGCCGCCATCACCTCATGTTTCAGCATGATAATGCACAGCCCCCCATGTCGCAAGGATCTTTGCAATTCCTGGAAGCTGAACATGTCCTAGTTCTTCCATGGCCCGCATACTCACCAGACATGTCACCCATTGAGCGTGTTTAGGATGATCTGGATTGACGTGTACGACAGCGTGTTCCATTTCCCACCAATATCAAGAAACTTTGCACAGCCATTGAAGAGGAGTGGGACAACATTACACAGTCCACAATCAACAGCCTGATCAAATCAATGTGAAGGAGATGTGTTTGGTTTTCTCATCCACGCCCATACTGTTTTAAAAGTATCTGTGACCAACAGATGTATATCTGTATTCCCAGTTATGTGAAATCCATAGATTAGGGCCTAATGAATTTATTTCAATTGACTGATTTCTGTAACTCAGTAAAATCTTAGAAATGGTTGCATGTTGTGTTTATATTTTTGTTCAGTGTAGTTGTTTTTACCAGATGTGTGCCCATATGTGTGTGTATAGGTCCTTTTTGAGCAGATACTATATAGAGTTGAGGTGACCATAGGGGCTGAATGATGCTGGTCAGTGGTGTTAGTGTTGGTTTCAAACACAGACCAGCAAGTCTTCCTCGTGTAAACTGAACATATTGTGTGTGTGAATCTGTCTGTCTGTGCTGCAAGCAGTCAGTGATGGATGTGCTGTGTGTGTGTGCTCTGTATAGTGTGTTGTGTGTGTGTGTGTGCTCTGTATAGTGTGTTGTGTGTGTGTGTGTGTGCTCTGTATAGTGTGTTGTGTGTGTGCTCTGTATAGTGTGTTGTGTGTGTGTGTGTGTGCTCTGTATAGTGTGTGTGTGCTCTGTATAGTGTGTGTGTGTGTGTGTGCTCTGTATAGTGTGTGTGTGCTCTGTATAGTGTGTGTGTGTGTGTGCTCTGTATAGTGTGTGTGTGTGTGTGTGTGCTCTGTATAGTGTGTGTGTGTGTGCTCTGTATAGTGTGTTGTGTGTGGTATTCTAACCATGCTGCTTTAACAGCCCCATCGCTCCTTTAGAAAAGGCCTCTGCAGCTGCCTTCTGCCATGTAGCACTGCGGGTTAAATACACACTGACACTCACACATTGCACCCCTCCTCCTCTCCTCATCTTCCTCCTCCTCCTCCCCCTCTCATCCATCCAGGGGCAGTAAACTGGTTATCTCTCTCTCTCAGATTCTAATCTGACAGCAGCTCCTGCCTGTTGCCAGGTTACCCCTAGGGGCTCAATCTCCATTTAAATCCCAGCCTGCCCTGCCTACTCGCCCACCCATCAACACCAGCACTGTACCCCCCTACACCCACCCCCTCCACCCCCTGATGCCCCCCTACTGTCTCCGCCCGGCCCTCTGGGGAAAGTCCCCGTCCCTCTCTGAAACCAACACACTGAAACCAACACTCACAGGTTTCAACTGGGACTTCAGCATTGCTCTATAGGTGACAGCAGGTGATACATCAGCTATCGACATCCAGTATGAAATGTATGGTGATATAGCTTTTAGAAATTTGGTGAGATGATGTGCTGTGGGTTTATGGAATGAGTCCTCAGAATTATGGTGTTTTATCTAAAGAGACAACGGTCCAGCTAGTGGCAGATTGGATAGAAAGGGTAGAACCTATGTGAAAAATCTGCCATTTTTAGACCAGTTACACCAGAGCTCTCCAGGTGGCTATAGACACAGAATCCAACCCTAGAAAGGGAGTGCAAGGATGGGGCAGCTCACCAATGGATCTAGGGTCTGACATGGGGAGGTAGGAACAGGAGGATGGCGGTTGAGTGGGCGATGGGCGACGGCAGAGACGAGGCAGGCCGCTAGACGAGGGGGCTATGGCTAGACAGATGTGGGCGGAAGCTAAGGGGGCTAACACTGGTCAGACAGACGGAATGGAGAGATGTAATGGTGAGATATGGCTTCCACTCCTCTAGTATCCTTCTCCTCCTCTCTTTCTCCTCTTCAGGCCCATGAATGGAGGTCCATTGTGTGGGGTGGGGTGGGGTGGGGGTGGGGGGGTGGGGTGGGGGGTGGGGGGGTCCAGGGGTGTGACCCCTAGCCAGAGGTCACAGGGGAGCAGGGGTGGATGAGAGAGAGGCATAATTGCAGCACAAACACAAAGCCCAGCCCACAAAGAGTGAGAGAGAGAGAGCGAGAGAGAGACTCTACACCACAGCCTGCTACAGCCCCACCACACCACCACAGCCAGGCCTAGGGGTGCACAGACCGGGACATGAGAGGCCAGGCAGGGCCAGGGGAAAAGCTGTTGGATAAAAGGGGACATTTCAGAAGCGGGTGGATACAGCACTCCCCTTATCAAGATTGGCGCGCCAGTTATGTGACTGCCCCCGCCTGGCTCCGATTGGAGGGGGGCTGGCTTACCTCTTATCTGATGGTGATTGGTTGAGGCCCGTGGGCACAGGAAGTGGCAGCCTTGTTTCCCATGGAGAGGGAGGGGAGAGGTAGAGAGAGTGTTTGTGGGCTATGGGAGCACAGGTCAGTGTGTGAATCTGTCAATTCTGTCCATTTGATTCCCTGTCTTTCTATAGCTCTCTAGACGGCTCTACATCCACTTTCTATTGTACTACACAGCTGCCTGCTTATCTGAGCCATAGACACCCACAGAGGAGAGTCTGCATCCAGGAATACTCATATTACAGTCTATTGGCCTGAGGTGTCCATACACTGCATTCACCACTCAGTTGCCATTTAATTTCATTGAAAAGAGCATATGGATTTGTATACTCAGCTATTGGATGTCAATGAGTCTTTACTGCCACCTGAATCCATTGTGCAGCAGCAGTAGCTGTGTAATAGAAACCAGTACGTCTGTGGACTGTAAATGCATTCCTGCGTATCGGCGGTACTGTCTATTTCTACTGTGGCTCTCTAGTACATCTCTCTTCTATTCAGTGGGAGAGCAGCAGTCATATTCAGTCAATGCATAGAATAGAGCGCCATTACTTTATGAATCCATCTGAATGTGAATTCCTATATCCAGAAATAAGAGTATGTCTCAGTGTTTTGTACATGTATGTAAACATTGCTTTATGAGACTTGTACTTTTAGGCTCACCAATAAGCCCTATTGTTGATAATGTATTTATTTTACAAGTCCATTAAGAACAAACTCTTATTTACAATGACGGCCTACTCCGGCCAAACCCAACGACGCTGGGCCAATTGTGCACCACCCTATGGGACTCCCAATCACGACCAAATGTGATGCAGCCTGGATTTGAACAGTGACACCTCTTGCACTGACACCTCTTACTGTGCCACTCGGGAGCATGTGTTTGTTGGCTTTCTGTGTGTGCTTAGTTAATTCAGTTTTTATTTTTCAGTTGGAGAAAATTCAGTCTTTCTTCAGAGTCTTGCTTCATGTTCTTTCTCACCAGTCTAAAACAGTGCATTTAGAACAGTCGATGTAAGAACGTTTTTTATGGGACAGTTTGTATGTGTCTAAACTCATGTAGACAAAGTATGCAAGGAGGTTTTTTTCATAATATCTCGGGGGTAAAAGCTCATATTTTATTTTTCTTGATATCAGTGTGATGGTTGGATTAGTATGTAATGCCCGATTGGTTGGCCAAAGCCACCCAGAGACACACACAGCTCTGACGGATCACTGTTTAAAGCAGAGGTGCCTGTGGAGGAGAGGTGGAGGAAAGGGGGGTTTTATGTGAGGAATGTTAGATAGAATATGGAGCACTGCATGTGTGTGTGTGTGTGTGTGTGTGTGTGTGTGTGTGTGTGTGTGTGTGTGTGTGTGTGTGTGTGTGTGTGTGTGTGTGTGTGTGTGCTCAAATCTTTTTTCTCCTATAGAGCTCCATTTTTATGGAATGGTCTGCCTACCCATGTGAGAGACGCAGACTAGATCTCAACCTTTAAGTCTTTATTGAAGACTCATCTCTTCAGTAGGTCCTATGATTGAGTGTAGTCTGGCCCAGGAGTGTGAAGGTGAACGAAAAAGCATTGGAGCAACGAACCGTCCTTGCTGTCTCTGCCTGGCCGGTTCCCCTCTCACCACTGGGACTCTCTGCCTCTAACCCTATTACAGGGGCTGAGTCACAGGCTTACTTGTGCTCTTCCATGCCGTCCCTAGGAGGGGTGCGTCACTTGAGTGGGTTGAGTCACTGACGTGATCTTCCTGTCCGGGTTGGCACCCCCCCTCGAGTTATGCCGTGGCGGAGATATTTGTGGGCTATACTCAGCCTTGTCTCAGGATGGTAAGTTGGTGGTTTAAGATATCCCTCTAGAGGTGTGGGGGCTGTGCTTTGGCAAAGTGGGTGGGGTTATATCCTGCCTGTTTGGCCCTGTCCTGGGGTATCGTCGGACGGGGCCACAGTGTCTCCCGACCACTCTTGTCTCAGCCTCCAGTATTTATGCTGCAGTAGTTTATGTGTCGGGGGCTAGGGTCAGTCTGTTATATCTGGAGTACTTCTCCTGTTTAATATGGTGTCCTGAGTGAATTTAAGTATGCTCTCTCTAATTCTCTCTCTTTCTCTCTTTCTCTCTCTCACTTTCTCTCTCTCTCTCGGAGGACCTGAGCCCTAGGACTATGCCTCAGGACTACCTGGCCTGATGACTCCTCCTCCACCTGGCTGTGCTGCTGCTCCAGTTTCAACTGTTCTGCCTGTGGCTATGGAACCCTGACCTGTTCACCGGACGTTCTACCTGTCCCAGCCCTGCTGTTTTTAACTCTATAAAGACAGCAGGAGCGGTAGAGATACTCTGAATGATCGGCTATGAATAGCCAACTGACATTTACTCCTGAGGTGCTGACCTGCTGCACCCTTGACATCCACTGTGATTATTATTATTTGACCATGCTGGTCATCTATGAACATTTGAACATCTTGGCCATGTTCTGTTATAATCTCCACCTGGCACGGCCAGAAGAGGACTGGCCACCCCTCATAGCCGGGTTTATCTCTAGGTTTCTTCGCAGGTTCTGGCCTTTCTAGGGAGTTTTTCCTAGCCACCCTGCTTCTACACCTGCATTGCTTGCTGTTTAAGGTTTTAGGCTGGGTTTCCGTACAGCACTTTGTGACATCAGCTGATGTAAGAAGGACTTATAAATACATTTGATTGAAATTTGATTGAAATTTGATTGAAATCCCTTTTGGAATACTGACTGTCCAAATAACAAGTTACAAGTGACCAAACCAGATTTGTGTGTGTTCAGACAGCAGTCCTTTGCTGACATGGCTACGTAAGTTGTCCAAGTAATGGCCGGTGGTGGAGCTCGTGCTACCTATCACTCAGAAGTTATTTAGCAAGCTAAGGAGACAACATGGCCTGCAATGGACGTTTCCCAGTTGCTTTGAATGTTCAAAATCACAGTGTATGAACACTTTTATATCCTCAAAGGATAAGATGATCCAACTTTGAAAACTAGTCCTTTTTGGCTAACTGAATAAGTCAAAACGCTAGCTAGCTGTTTAACGTTCTAGCACATTCACTAATCTGTTTGTAAACAGATAAAAAGCTAGTTAGGTTCCACATGTTCTTGTTAAACTGTCAACAGAGTAGCTAGCAAGCAACAAGATATGTCAAATAACAGTCAAAAAACGATTTGAGGGCAAATAAATCAAATTTGACTGTTCAGACACAAGCCTCATGCACCAGCTATGAAGGTGGTTTGAAATGGCTTGAAATATCTGATTCCATGTTCTTTTTGGCTGTTCAGGCTGCAGGAAAAATAACATATTTGAATTGGATATGCAAAATAATTGGATTTGAGCCACTTCAAACTGCCGGTGTGAACAAGGCTTTAGAATGAGAGAAAGAGTTAGAGTGTGTATCATCACTCCCTTTCCTCTCCTACCTCCAGCAGCTGTAATTCAGCCTTGTTTCCCAAAGAGGAGTTTCCTGAACATGTTCTCATCGACAGGGGAGGACGCTCACTATAAACTATGTATGTGCAGAGGGGGGAGAGCAAGAGAGAAGACATGTGTTTGTTTGTGTGTGTGTGTGTGTGTGTGTGTGTGTGTGTGTGTGTGTGTGTGTGTGTGTGTGTGTGTGTGTGTGTGTGTGTGTGTGTGTGTGTGTGTGTGTGTGTGCCTGTGCGTGTGTGGTGTGAGTGTTTGTGTGTGTGTGTTTTTGGTTTTACTATCCTTATTGGGACCAGAAGTCTTCACAAGGATAGTAAAACAAGGAAAATTCAGACAAGTGGGGACATTTCACCGGTCCCCAAAAGGAAATAGTGTGTGTGTGTGTACCTTGCGGTAGACCATGCTCTAGCCCTGGCGTCCATGGCTGGTTTGTGGTGCCACGGTTCTAAAGCTGTTATTCTCTCTTTCCAGCTTCTCTCTCTCTCTCTCTCTCTCTCTCTCTCTCTCTCTCTCTCTCTCTCTCTCCCCATCTCTCTCTCTCTCTCACACACACACAGCCAGGATCCGCTGGCCAGAGACACTACTGAAGTCTACTGGCTCATCAAGCACCAGTCTATGTGTGAGTGTGTGTTTGTGTGTGTCTGCCTGAAGGTACGGACGGCTCATTCCATGGATTAGTGTGTAAGTCTGTATGTCGTGTGTGTGAGAGCGTGCTCGGTAAATCTGAAACCTTTGGGTTGCCGCCGGGCATCGTTGGCCGGCGGTATTCCACCTGGCTGACTGATGCAGGTCTGTTTGAAGTCTGGTCCGGGAGAATGAGACCCATTCATGATCCCCCCTCATCTCCTCTACACCCCCCCAATCCCACCTCTCATACGATCCCCCCTCCACTCTGTTAACAACTGAAATGCTACACTGCCTCTGCTCATAGTGGGGGTGTGGGCTGGAGAGGTTGGGGGGGTGACAGAAAGAGGAATATGATCAAATAATCTGAGAAGGATGTTTGGAGGTGAGGAGGAATGAGGGAGGAGAGGATATGATTGTGAATGAGGAGCATACTAGGATCTTCAATGATGTTCAGATACAGCTACTATTGTCAGTACAGTGCAATGTACAGGTGTACTCTATATGTCTGAGATTAGATGTGTGTTCATTCAGGTATGTTCCTGCATGCGTTTAGTATGTACGTGCCTGTGTGTCTGTGAATATGAGAGTATAGGTTACACTCCCCATGTCGGTGATATCAGAGCGATCAGATGCTGATGGACAGACCCTAGGTCAGTTCCTGGCCCTGTCACCAGGCTTTGTCAGTGGGATTACTCTGCTGGAATGTGGCCTGGGACAGACAGACAGACAGACAGACAGATAGGCACACTCCCCCTCAAACACTCTCATCCTTTCTTTCTCTGCCTACGTCTGTTGGTTTCTATGTCCATCTGTCTCTATGTCCATCTGTTAGTCCGTCCACGCGTCTGTCTCTATGTCCATCTGTTAGTCCGTCCACGCGTCTGTCTCTATGTCCATCCGTTAGTCCGTCCACGCGTCTGTCTCTATGTCCATCTGTTAGTCCGTCCACGCGTCTGTCTCTATGTCCATCCGTTAGTCCGTCCACCCGTCTGTCTCTATGTCCATCCGTTAGTCCGTCCACCCGTCTGTCTCTATGTCCATCCGTTAGTCCGTCCACCCGTCTGTCTCTATGTCCATCTGTTAGTCCGTTCACCCGTCTGTCTCTATGTCCATCCGTTAGTCCGTTCACCCGTCTGTCTCTATGTCCATCCGTTAGTCCGTCCACGCGTCTGTCTCTATGTCCATCTGTCTCTATGTCCATCCGTTAGTCCGTCCACGCGTCTGTCTCTATGTCCATCCGTTAGTCCGTCCACGCGTCTGTCTCTATGTCCATCTGTTAGTCCGTCCACCCGTCTGTCTCTATGTCCATCCGTTAGTCCGTCCACCCGTCTGTCTCTATGTCCATCTGTTAGTCCGTTCACGCGTCTGTCTCTATGTCCATCCGTTAGTCCGTCCACCCGTCTGTCGCTATGTCCATCTGACTCTATGTCCATCCGTTAGTCCGTCCACCCGTCTTTCTCTATGTCCATCTGTTAGTCCGTCCACCCGTCTTTCTCTATGTCCATCTGTTAGTCCGTCCACGTGTCTGTCTCTATGTCCATCCGTTAGTCCTTCCACCCGTCTGTCTCTATGTCCATCCGTTAGTCCGTCCACCTGTCTGTCTCTATGTCCATCTGTTAGTCCGTTCACCCGTCTGTCTCTATGTCCATCTGTCTCTATGTCCATCCGTTAGTCCGTTCACCCGTCTCTCTCTATGTCCATCCGTTAGTCAGTGTAGACCCTGTGGCAGGGTCTACAGTCAATCACGGACTACAGGAAGAAATCCAGCCCAGTCACGGACCAGGATGTCTTGCTCCCAGGCAGACTAAATAACTTTTTTGCCCGCTTTGAGGACAATACAGTGCCACTGACACAGCCTGCAACGAAAACATGCGGTCTCTCCTTCACTGCAGCCGAGGTGAGTAAGACATTTAAACGTGTTAACCCTCGCAAGGCTGCAGGCCCAGACGGCATCCCCAGCCGCGCCCTCAGAGCATGCGCAGACCAGCTGGCCGGTGTGTTTACGGACATATTCAATCAATCCCTATACCAGTCTGCTGTTCCCACATGCTTCAAGAGGGCCACCATTGTTCCTGTTCCCAAGAAAGCTAAGGTAACTGAGCTAAACGACTACCGCCCCGTAGCACTCACATCCGTCATCATGAAGTGCTTTGAGAGACTAGTCAAGGACCATATCACCTCCACCCTACCTGACACCCTAGATCCACTCCAATTTGCTTACCGCCCAAATAGGTCCACAGACGATGCAATCTCAACCACACTGCACACTGCCCTAACCCATCTGGACAAGAGGAATACCTATGTGAGAATGCTGTTCATCGACTACAGCTCGGCATTCAACACCATAGTACCCTCCAAGCTCGTCATCAAGCTCGAGACCCTGGGTCTCGACCCCGCCCTGTGCAACTGGGTACTGGACTTCCTGACGGGCCGCCCCCAGGTGGTGAGGGTAGGCAACAACATCTCCTCCCCGCTGATCCTCAACACTGGGGCCCCACAAGGGTGCGTTCTGAGCCCTCTCCTGTACTCCCTATTCACCCACGACTGCGTGGCCACGCACGCCTCCAACTCAATCATCAAGTTTGCGGACGACACAACAGTGGTAGGCTTGATTACCAACAGCGACGAAACGGCCTACAGGGAGGAGGTGAGGGCCCTCGGAGTGTGGTGTCAGGAAAATAACCTCACACTCAACGTCAACAAAACTAAGGAGATGATTGTGGACTTCAGGAAACAGCAGAGGGAACACCCCCCTATCCACATCGATGGAACAGTAGTGGAGAGGGTAGCAAGTTTTAAGTTCCTCGGCATACACATCACAGACAAACTGAATTGGTCCACTCACACAGACAGCATCGTGAAGAAGGCGCAGCAGCGCCTCTTCAACCTCAGGAGGCTGAAGAAATTCGGCTTGTCACCAAAAGCACTCACAAACTTCTACAGATGCACAATCGAGAGCATCCTGGCGGGCTGTATCACCGCCTGGTATGGCAACTGCACCGCCCTCAACCGTAAGGCTCTCCAGAGGGTAGTGAGGTCTGCACAACGCATCACCGGGGGCAAACTACCTGCCCTCCAGGACACCTACACCACCCGATGTCACAGGAAGGCCATAAAGATCATCAAGGACATCAACCACCCGAGCCACTGCCTGTTCACCCCGCTATCATCCAGAAGGCGAGGTCAGTACAGGTGCATCAAAGCTGGGACCGAGAGACTGAAAAACAGCTTCTATCTCAAGGCCATCAGACTGTTAAACAGCCACCACTAACACTGAGTGGCTGCTGCCAACACACTGACACTGACTCAACTCCAGCCACTTTAATAATGGGAATTGATGGGAAATGATGTAAATATATCACTAGCCACTTTAAACAATGCTACCTTATATAATGTTACTTACCCTACATTATTCATCTCATATGCATACCTATATACTGTACTCTAAATCATCGACTGTATCCTTATATAATACATGTATCACTAGCCACTTTCAACTATGCCACTTTGTTTACATACTCATCTCATTTGTACATACTGTACTCGATACCATCTACTGTATCTTGCCTATGCTGCTCTGTACCATCACTCATTCATATATCCTTATGTACATATTCTTTATCCCCTTACACTGTGTACAAGACAGTAGTTTTGGAATTGTTAGTTAGATTACTTGTTATTACTGCATTGTCGGAACTAGAAGCACAAGCATTTCGCTACACTTGCATTAACATCTGCTAACCATGTGTATGTGACAAATAAAATTTGATTTGATTTGATTTGATTTAGTCCGTCCACGCGTCTGTCTCTATGTCCATCCGTTAGTCCGTCCACGCGTCTGTCTCTATGTCCATCTGTCTCTATGTCCATCCGTTAGTCCGTCCACGCGTCTGTCTCTATGTCCATCTGTCTCTATGTCCATCCGTTAGTCCGTTCACCCGTCTGTCTCTATGTCCATCCGTTAGTCCGTCCACGCGTCTGTGTCTATGTCCATCTGTTAGTCCGTTCACCCGTCTGTCTCTATGTCCATCTGTTAGTCCGTCCACCTGTTTGTCTCTGTCTTTGTCTCTGCCTGTGTCTCTCTCTTCTCATCCCACCTCACCGTCTCTCTCTCACAATGGCCTGCGTAACCATTCTTCTTATTTTCCTCTATTTACCTCTCTGTTTGTCTGTCTCAGTCTCTCTCTCTTCACTCTGCCTTTCTTTCTTCCTGTCTTGCTATCCCTCACTCTCGACTTTTCCTCCACATGAATAACAGGAAACGGCTATCCTCTCCTCTCCAAATGGGTAGAGAGAAAGGGAGAGAGGGAGAGAAAGGGCGAAAGGGGGTGATTTAACATGGGAACGAGAGGCCAGGCATTTCCTTTGATTCTTCTGCTCAGTATTTGTCTCCTTCTCTGTCTGATTTATTGGGTTTAGGGTCCATTCTCAAATCTGTCACATGTGCCTCGGTATTCCATGGTATTCCCATTTCCCTGTGGATGGACTATCAGGGCCGTCACATTACCTAATCCTTACCTATTCCTTAGAAGGACTATCATTTTCCAATCCGTTTCGGAACACCTGTACAATAATGTTTTCTAAGAAATAAACTCAATTTCTCTACCTACCTATACACCCCCTATCATGGCACCTCTGCCTCTCTTTCTCTCTCTCTCTCTCTCTCTCCATCTCACTCACTCACTCACTCACTCACTCACTCACTCACTCTCTCTCTTTCTTTCTCTCTGTCCACCTCTCTGATTGTTATCGCCAGTTAGCTGATTGCTTCCTTTAGAGTTTAGGATCTGTCCTCTCTCAGTTTGATACTGTTTATGTTTACTACAAGATAAGTATTTTTATCACCTATACCCATACGTAAATGTTTTATTTTTTAAATATACATTTGAAGTCGGAAGTTTACATTCACTGAGGTTGGAGTCATTAAAACTAGTTTTTCAACCACTCCATAAATTTCTTGTTAAAACCTCTTTGAGGTAGGGGGCAGTATTTTCATGTCCGGATGAAAAGCGTGCCCAGAGTAAACTGCCTGTTACTCAGGCCCAGAAGCTAGGATATGCATGTAAAGGTAGATTTGGATAGAAAACTCTCTAACGTTTCTAGAACTGTTACAATAATGTCTGTGAGTATAACAGAACTGATATGGCAGATAAACCCAGAGGACAAAGCATCCCCCCCCCAAAAAAAATCGGCCTACTACTGATTTCAATGGCTGTCACTTTTATTATAAGGCGAAATCCTCCCAAATTGCAGTTCCTAGGGCTTCCACTAGATATCAACAGTCTTTAGAAAGAGTTTCATGCTGGTTTTGTGGACAAATGAGCCAGAAATGGTTGTTTTTCAAGGTGGCTCCCATTTTGGCTGTAGTGTTTTCCAAGCGCATGGAAGAGAGCGCGTTCTTTTTGTTTATCTCCGGTAAAGACAATAACATTTATTTACGTATTAGGGTGCCTAAGGTTTGATTATAAACGTTGTTTGACTTGTTTGGAAAAGTCTATTAGTATTGTTTGGGATTCATATTGTATGCATTTTGATGGAGGGAAACCGGTGGATTATTGACTGAAGCAAGCCAGCTAAACTGAGTTTTTATGGATATAAAGAAGGACTTTATCGAACAAAAGGACCATTTGTAAATGTAACTGGGACCTTTTGGAGTGCCAACAGAAGAATATCTTCAAAGGTAAGGGATAGGTAGGGCTCTGGTCCTCCGAGACAGAGAAAGAAAGAGAGAAAGAGAGAATTAGAGAGAGCATACTTGAGTTCACACAGGACACCGAATAAGACAGGAGAAGTACTCCAGATATAACAGACTGATCCTAGCCCCCCGACACATAAACTACTGCAGCATAAAAACTGGAGGCTGAGACAGGAGGGGTCAGGAGACACTGTGGCCCCTTCCTATGATACCCCCGGACAGGGCCAAACAGGCAGGATATAACCCCACCCACTTTGCCAAAGCACAGCCCCCACACCACTGGAGAGATATCTTCAACCACCAACTTACCATCCTGAGACAATGCCTAGTATAGCCCACAAAGATCTCCGCCACGGCACAGCCCAAGGGGGGCGCCAACCCAGACAAATCATGTCAGTGACTCAACCCACTCAAATGACGCACCCCTCCTAGGGACGGCATGGAAGAGCACCAGTAAGCCAGTGACCCTGTAATATGGTTAGAGGCAGAGAATCCCAGTGGAGAGAGGGGAACCGGCCAGGCAGAGACAGCAAGGATGGTTCGTTGCAGATTATTTGTTGCGTTTGCAAACGTAATAAAATGGTGGTCCGATAGTCCAGGATTATAAGGAAAAAGATTAAGATCCTCAACATTTATTCCATGGGACAAAACTAGGTCCAGAGTATGACTGTGACAGTGAGTAGGTCCAGAGACATGTTGGACAAAACCCACTGAGTCGATGATGGCTCCGAAAGCCTTTTGGAGTGCGTCTGTGGACTTTTCCATGTGAAAAATTTGAATATTATCTGCTCTGACTACAAGGTCCGATAGGAATTCAGAGAACTCAGTGAGGAAAGCTGTATAGGGCCCAGGAGGCCTGTAAACAGTAGCTATACAAAGTGATTGAGTAGGCTGCATAGATATCATGACTAGAAGCTCAAAAGACAAAAACATAATTTTTATGGGGGGAAATTGAAATGTGCTATCGTAAATGTTAGCAACACCTCCGCCTTTGCGGGATGCACGGGGGATATGGTCACTAGTGTAACCAGTAGGTAATCAAACCTTAGGTACCCTAATACGTAAATAAACAATACAATTTAAGACGGAGAATCGTTATTGTCTTTACCGGAGAAAAATACCAAAGAATGCGCTCTCTTCCATGCGCTTGGAAACACTACAGCCAATATGGGAGCCACCTAGAAAAACAACCATTTCTGGCTCATTTGTCCAAAAAACAGTGTAAAACTCTTTCTAAAGACTGTTGAAATCTAGTGGAAGCCCTAGGAACTGAAATCTGGGAGGGTTTCGCCTTATAATAAAAGTGACAGCCATTGAAATAAGTGGTAGTCTGAATTATTTTTTGGAGGGGATGGTTTGTCCTCAGGGGTTTCGCCTGCCATATCAGTTATGTTATACTCACAGACATGAGTAACAGGCAGTTTACTTTGGGCACGCTTTTCATCCAGACGTGAAAATACTGCCCCCTATCCAAGGAAGGTTGAACAGCTTGGAAAATTCCAGAAAATGATGTCATGGCTTTAGAAGTTTCTGATAGGCTAATTGACATAATTTGAGTCAATTGGAGGTGTACCTGTAGATGTACTTCAAGGCCTACCTTCACACTCAGTGCCTCTTTGCATGACATCATGGGGAAATCAAAAGAAATCAGCCAAGACCTCAGAAAAAAATTGTAGACCTCCACAAGTCTGGTTCATCCTTGGGAGCAATTTCCAAATGCCTGACGGCTTATTAATTACACTTTGGATGGTGTATCAATACACCTAGTCACTACAAAGATACAGCTGTCATTCCTTACTCAGTTGACAGGAAGGACGGAAACCGCTCAGGGATTTCACCATGAGGCCAATGGTGACTTTAAAACAGTTACAGTTTAATGGCTGTGATAGGAGAAAACTGAGGATGGATCAACAGCATTGTAGTTACTACACAATACTAACTTAAATGATAGAGGGAAAAGCATGGATCCTGTTTGCATTAAGGAGCTAAAGTTAAACTGCAAAAATGTGTCAAAGAAATGTACTTTATGTCCTGAATACAAGAGTTATGTTTGGGGCAAATCGAACACAACACATCACTGAGAACCGCTCTTCATATTTTCAAGCATGGCGGTGGCTGCATCATGTTATGGATGTGCTTGTCATCGTCAAGGACTAGTGAGTTTTTTAGGATCAAAATAAACAATAGAGCTAAGCACAGGCAAAATCTCAGAGGAAAACCTGGTTCAGTCTGCTTTCCAACATGCAAATTCAGCAGGACAATAAAACACAAGATCATTTGTAAACCGAGTGGTTCGAGCCCTGACTGCTGATTGGCTGAAAGCCGTGGTATATCAGACATATACTACGTGTACGAGAAAACATTTATTTTGACTCGTCTAATTACATCGGTAACCAGTTTATAATAGCAATAAGACACCTTATTGTACAATCCAGGTGTGCAAAGCTCGTAGACTTCCTCAGAAATACTCACAGCTGTAATCGCTGCCAAAGGTGATTCTAACATGTATTGACTCAGGGTTTTTTTTTTCAATAAATTTGCCAATATTTTTATAAACATGTTTTCACTTTGTCATAGTGTAGTATTGTGTGTAAATGGTTTTGAAAAAATGCATATTTAAACCATTTTGAAATCAGGCTGTAACACAATAGCATGTGGAATAAGTCAAGGACTATGAATACATTCTGAAGGCACTGTACATTATTTGGACAATTTTAAATATTTCAATTGTAGCCCAAAAAATGTATCTAAAAATATATTTTAAATGTATTCTTTTCCATATGGGTATTGAACTCAAGGAATAACCCGGCACCTGTATAAAGCCATGTATATGATTCATCACCATTCAACTATATTTGCATACAAGTTGCCCCAAAGGAACTAATAAAACTGAAAACAATGACTATTAATTTTTTTCTGGGCCAACAGGCAGAAAATAAACAAAGGGGAAAAGTGGAAGTCCCCTGTATACAACAGTGATCTGTAAGAAGTGTGAGTGTTTGTTTTTTGTTTGTAACAAACAACTCCCATGCCCTTTCTGTCACATGGTCTTTGTGTATCTGTGTGCGTGTGTGTGTACGTGTGCGCACGTTCGTGTTTGTGCGTGTGCGTGCGTGTTTGTGCGTGTGCGTGCTTGCATGTTCGTGGGTGTGTGTGTGTGCGCGAGTGAGTTTCTATCTGTTTTGTACAAGATACTTCTGAGGCTGCAGAGGTATGAAGTATGAAATGTTCCAATAAAAAGCATCCTGTGGGATGAGCATTCTGTCTTCTTGCTTAGTCACCTGATCTTGGCAAAGTGAGCACACACATACACACATCATCATCCTAACTTCCTGTGTTAGCGTGTTGCGATGACACCTCCAACCCTCCCACTCCACCTCCACAGCCCTGGATACAATATCCATCAGCCTCCCTGTCCCTTTACTTTACCCACTTCCACTCCCTTAACACTCCCCCCACTCAACCCCCACGGGGTAACCAGAGCACCCCAGGCCCTCCTGGCCCCCAGACACCCTCTGGAACTGGCACAGTCCTGCTCAACTCCAGCTCCCTGATTTGATTTTACTCCTCCAATTGAATCTTTCACTGAAACAAGCACCCTTAAACACACACACACACAC
Organism: Oncorhynchus clarkii lewisi; assembly: GCF_045791955.1. NCBI lineage: Eukaryota > Metazoa > Chordata > Actinopteri > Salmoniformes > Salmonidae > Oncorhynchus > Oncorhynchus clarkii. The sequence goes on from NC_092153.1 coordinate 57,717,709, forward strand.
ACACAAACACACACACACACAAACGCGCATGCGTTCGCTCGCTCGCTGGCCAGTGAAACCTCACTTAGTTGTCTTGTTTACACCATGACCCTTGGTCCCAGTAAAAACTGCTAATAGGAGCAAATTACTGCCAACAACTTGGAAATATCAAGTGGCTGACTGCTCAACCATAATGCTATTAGCTGCCGGCCAATCTAATAACAGCCCTGAGAGAGGTCTGGGAGGGAGGGCAGGGGGTGAGCTGGGAGGAAAGAGGGAGAGTGGGGTCAAATAGCCCTCGGGAGGTGGGGAGGTTGGGGTGGAGGGTACCTGCCTTTTTGGATGCTAACTGTCACTGTTAGTGTGTAATGTAATATGGAGAGCGCCGTGGGGTAGAGTGGCCACCATCCTGCTCTCCGGCCAGGCTCTTTAGCAGGGAAGTGATCAGATCACCGCTGCCTATTAGCAAATGGAATGGCCAGGTGACAGAACCCACACTCTCTCTCTCTCTCTCTCTCCCTCTCTCTCTCTCTCTCGCTGTCACTCTCTCTGTCTCTCTCTCTCTCTCTACCCCTCTTTGTCACTCCATCTGTCTCCCTCTGTCTACGTAAGTCTCTTAACTATTACCATAATCATTCCAAAACTCCCAGGAGTGATTTACTACTCATACTTTCAGTAGTACTACAATGAAACCAGATAGACAGAGTAGTGGATGTGAAAACAATATGAATATTCTTCCAGTACTCAGTACTCAGTACTCCAGGACAGTGTGTGAATGACATGGTCCATTAGGACACCTCAGTGTGTCAGGTGATGGTGTAATGGTGTTAGATTCCTGCTGAGTTCTGTCGGAGGTCTGTTTGTTATGGTTGTGCTGGTTAAGAGTCATTAGGTTGTCAGTGACCCGAGGGTCAGTTATAGCATGGCTCACAGCCTGTCAGGTCAACTTTGTTTGACTTCTGGAAACATAAGAAAGTCAGTAACTCAAAGCAGGCCTGTTAATCAACGTTAATTCAGGTTTGATGTAGTCATATTTCTCTCTCTCTCGTGCTACTCCCCCTCTCTTTTAACCTTTATTACCGTGCCCCACTCTCTCGTTCCCTGTCCCTGCCCCCTCCTCTACTTCTCTCCTCAACTTCCTCTCCCGCCTCCCCTCTCTGTCTCCCTGTGGTACTCTGTCCTCTTGGCTTCATTACCCCCCTCCCAACCCCTGCACGCCCCAGGCATCCCAAACTTCATTTACACAGATCTGTTTAGCCAGCACAGGAAGCAACCCTCTCCCTTAACAAAATTAGCTGTCCGGCCAGCGAATGGGCCGCAGGGCTGGTCTGCAGGGACCAATCACGGAGGGTCTAGGCTGTACCACTTTTCACTTGCGAGCGGGGATCATGGTCCCTAAGTGCTGAGCTCCAGCCGGTTCCACCACTGCACCCCTGTGTCGTGGGGACTTGGGCCGGTCTGAAAGCTCACCTCTAACCAGGGAAGCATGAATAAAGACCATTACAGTTTTTTATTTATATAAGCTGATTCCTCCTGCATGATGATAATGTTAATGATAAGGTGGGTAATGATAGGATGTTAATGCACTGAGTGCTGCTCTAACAGACTCGTGTGTGGCTTTGCCCTGATCCATATCTTGCCGGCGCCTCAGTAATTTGGCTCTGAAGTTTGACCCATTACTCTGCCCTCTGTGTTTCCTCTTTCCTCCCTTTCCTTTTATCCTCCCTTCATCCCTCCATTGCCTCTCTCTCGTCTCTGTAAGGGCTTCTCCCAGCGTTGGAGATCAGACCTTTTGTCAGAGGTGGAGGTCACACATAACACTCATCTCTTTTGCATGATTGACTTCACAAAGTTGTAACTCAGTAAACAGATTGGGTATTGGCCTAGAATTCCACCCTGGCAGTCTCTGTAGGTCTGTAACTCTGTGGTAGGAGATAGCTAAGAGACGCTGTGGCTCCCATTGGTTCCTGTTTAATATTCCAGTGTTGTATGGGGGTCTCAAGAGGAGCGTGAGTCCACTTACACATCACCATAGCACCATAGGCCCCCGACACCACCTCCTCCTCCATCCCAAATCTGTTTCTGTATGCGTCAGGGGCTCTGGAGGGGAAACTCTGTGTGATATCTCTCTCTCCTCCCTCGTTCCAATCACCTCTCTCTCCATGCCCTCTGCACAGGTAATTAACTTCTCCTCTCCTCCCCCCATCCATACCCCCATCCACCCTCCTACCTTCTGCTCCTTATCTGGGCTCCTTTGAAACACTTAAAACTATCAGCCTCTCTCTCTCTCTCTCTCTCTCTCTCCTTCCTCCTGCGTTAATTCTCCTGAATGAAGGTAGGGAATAGTTTGAGACTTTAATCCCAGACGCCTTCCTTTCTCTATCTCCCTCTTTCCTCCACTCCCCTACTCTTCCTTTGACTCACCCCCAATTTGTCCCTAGTCCTTACCTTTTCTTAACTGGAAAGACGACCTACATAAATTCTTCTTTTTCTCCTTGGTTTTAGAGAGAGACTTAAGAGAGAGATTGGATTCATTAAACCTGTTATCCTGATCCGTGAAAGACAGAAGCTTGATCCTTTTACACTCCATCCTGATTATGACTACACTCACACACACACACACACAACAAAGGTGAGATGAGCTAAGAGAGGTTAAATCTCTGACTTTAAGCACACAGAGGGCTTAAAAAAAGAGATAGTAATGACCTTTTCTTTCACTGGGGCTCATTTGTATTGAAACCCTGTTCCTCGTCTGTTGCACAGTAGAAGAGACCACAGTGAGGTCACAGCTCTGAGAACAGCACCAGGCCTGCACCACACAAAGACATACAGAACAAGAGATAGAGAGAGTCAATGAGAAAAAGAAAGGAGGAGATACAGAAAGAGAGAGATCTCACCCCTCTCTTGTGAAGAATAGATACCTAGTGACTGATACACTCTCTGTTCTCCATGGCAAACGCCATCTTGTGATTTCATTTGGAGTGTGTGCCTCTGAGGTAATGAGCAGAGGGTTAACGTGGCCGAACAGAGAACACAGAGGAGGGTACGATCCCTAAAGCGATAATCACTGTCAGAATTAACACACACTGATAATGGTGACACACTACTCTGATTAAATGTAAGAGGAATTAAAGAAGGCGGATATCTAGGCTCTCTCTTTATCCCTTGCCCTCTCTCTCTCTCTCTCTCTCTCTCTCTCTCTCTCTCTCTCTCTCTCTCTCTCTCTCTCTCTCTCTCTCTCTCTCTCTTTCTGCCACCCGTCTCTTTATGTATCCTTGGCTGACTCCTGGTGTGTGGCGGTCCTGCCAAGTCAGGGGTCACAGTGTTAGATCAGTTGTGTGGGTGGTGGAAGGATTTGTTTCAGATCGTGAGTGGCGAGGCAAGGAGAGAGGGACAAGCTGAGGAAGTCTCTGTATCAGGGGTCTCTGTTAGGGTTCAAGGGAAGGAAGATACCTCCAACATCCTTCTGTTCTTTTACCATTGACCTGTGAGAATCACTTTGTTCATAAAAAACAAAAGCCAATGACTCATTCAGTGCTGCAGTCCAGAGTGATTTTAGTCTTCAAAGATCTGCAATAACAGCTAATATAATAAAATATAAGATTAAATAATTTAAGATAATGATAAAATTATTTTTCATCACTTTTATCTTATCACAACATATACTACCGTCTACTGTATTTAACAGTAAATGTGTAAACATTGTAAAACTATACATTTCCGTGAAAATTGGCGGATGAACCGTTTTTACACATTTACCGTAACATACACGCATCTCAAGTACAAATATAAAATCAAAACCTATATTCCTTCCCATTTCTTTCCCACTTCTCTCTATCCCTCTGCTGATCTCCTCTGGCTGCATCGTGTTGCTGTGACAAAGCCATACATATCTCTCCTCTTCTTACACCTCTTTCTATAGCGGGCAGACAAAGGAGTCACACGCACCCTCTATACAGACCTCAGCCTCACTACAGTTCACTCTTCCACACGCAGCAGCTCTGCTGCAGTACTTCCCTGACAGGGCCACTGGCCCCACTGTTAGGGTGGTTTAACCTAGACATAAGAGCCTGGTCAAGAAACAACCCCTAGGCACTTCATGTAGATCTGAAATAATTGAATAGTGTAACAATATGGCAGTAGCTTTAACTTGTCCTCTTATAGGATTGGTGACATTTCAGCCACATTGCGTATACCTATCCTATCCCTTCAGAACCAACCAAGTGCCTAGGGGTTGCTACAGTGGTGTGCGAAAGTATTCACCCCCCTTGGCATTATTCCTATTTTGTTGCCTTACAACCTGGAATTAAAATTGATTTTTGGGGGGGGGGTTGTATCATTTGATTTACACAACATAGAAAACTTAAGTGTGCATAACTATTCACCCCCCCCCCCCCCCCCCCATGTCAATACTTTGTAGAGCCACCTTTTGCAGCAATTACAACTGCAAGTCTCTTGGGGTATGTCTCTATAAGCTTGGCACATCTAGCCACTGGGATTTTTGCCCATTCTTCAAGGAAAAACTGCTCCAGCTCCTTCAAGTTGGATGGGTTCCGCTGGTGTACAGCAATCTTTAAGTCATACCAGAGATTCTCAATTGGATTGAGGTATAGGCATTGACAAGGCCATTCCAATACATTTAAATGTGTCCCCTTAAACCACTCAAGTCTTGCTTTATCAGTATGCTTAGGGCCATTGTCCTGCTGGAAGGTGAACCTCCGTCCCAGTCTCAAATCTCTGGAAGACTGAAACAGGTTTCCGTCAAGAATTTCCCTGTATTTAGCACCATCCATCATATCTTCAAATCTGACCGATGAAAAACATCCCCGCAACATGATGCTGGCACCACCATGTTTCACTGTGGGGATAGTGTTCTCGGGGTGATGAGAGGTGTTGGGTTTGCGCCAGACATAGTGTTTTCCTTGATGGCCAAAAATCTACATTTCTGTCTCATCTGACCAGAGTACCTTCTTCCATATTTTTGGGGAGTCTCTCACATGCCTTTTGGCGAACACCAAATGTATTTGCTTATTTTCTTCTTTAAGCAATGGTTTTATTCTGGACACTTCTGTAAAGCCCAGCTCTGTGGAGTGTATGGCTTAAAGTGGTCCTATGGACAGATACTCCAACTTCCACTGTGGAGCTTTGCCGCTCCTTCAGGGTTATCTTTGGTCTCTTTGTTGCCTCTCTAATTAATGCCCTCTCACCTGGTCCGAGTTTTGGTGGGCAGCCCTCTCTTGGCAGGTTTGTTGTGGTGCCATATTCTTTACATTTTTTAATAATGGATTTAATGGTGCTCTGTGGGATGTTCAACGTTTCTGATATTTTTTTGTAAACCAAGCCTGATCTGTACTTCTCCACAGCTTTGTTCCTGACCTGTTTGCTCCGTGGTCTTCATGATGCTGCTTGCTTGGGGGTACCCCTTGCTTAGTGGTGTTGCAGACTCTGGGGCCTTTCAGAGCAGGTGTATTGTCAAGGGCGTCTGAAGAAGAGGACCAAGGTGCAGCGTGGTGAGCGTACATTTCTTTTTATTTAAGATAAACATCGCCAACAAAACAAGAACACAACCATGAAGCTCAACAGGGCTAAGTGCCATAAACAAAGTTAACTACCCACAAAGACAGGTGGGAAAAATGGCTGCCTAAGTATGCTTCCCAATCAGAGACAATGATAGACAGCTGTCCCTGATTGAGAACCATACCCGGCCAAAACAAAGAATTACAAAACATAGAAAATAGAACATCGAATGCCCACCCCACATCACACCCTGACCTAACCAAATAGAGAAATAAAACATCTCTCTAAGGTCAGGGCGTGACATGTATATATACTGAGATCATGTGACAGATCATGTGGCACTTAGATTGCACACAAGTGGACTTTATTTAACTAATTATGTGATTTCTGAATGTAATTGGTTGCACCAGATCTTATTTAGGGGCTTCACAGCAAAGGGGGGAATAAATACGCACGCACCACTTTTCAGTTGTTGTTTTATATTATTTTTGGAAACAAGTAATTTTTTTCATTTCACTTCATCAATTTGGACTATTTTGTGTATGTCCATTACATGTAATCCAAATAAAAATCTATTTAAATTACAGGTTGTAAAGTAACAAAATAGGGAAAACGCAAAAGGGGATGAATACTTTTGCAAGGCGCTGTACTTGGGCCGTATCCACTGATTTGCGGTGTTACAGCAATGCATGCCTTCCTCAGGTCACATGATTGTGGTGAGAGTGGTACATGCAGGGTAGAGGTATTGCCCTTATACAGGACTGTCTGTGGCCTGCTGGGTGGAGATGGATGATGGAAGAAGAGAACAACAGAGATGAAGCAGAGAGGGAGAGAGATGGAATGAGAGAGCGGGAGATTACTCAGCCTGCTTATCTCAAAGCGAAGGAAGGACAGGATGAAGAGAAAGGGAGAGTGGGAGAGAGAGATAGTGGAGGGGTGGGGGAGGAGGGGGAGGGTGAGAGTGGATGGGTGGGGGAGGAGGGGGAGGGTGAGAGGGAGAGTGGATGGGTGGGGGAGGAGGGGGAGGGTGAGAGGGAGAGTGGATGGGTGGGGAAAGAGGGTAACTGGGAAGAGTGGTGGGGGGTAGGGAGGGGGAGAGGGAGTGAGAGGGAGAGAGGAGGGTGGTGGAGGGGGAAAGGGGGAGAAGGAGAGAGGAGCGGTGGGGTGGTGGAGGGGGGTAAGGCGAGAGCGGGAGAGAGGAGGAGGGGTGGAGGGGGATAAGGAGAGAGAGGGAGAGAAGAAGGGTGGTGGAGGGGGGTAAGAGGGAGAGAGGAGGGGTGGTGGAGGGGGTAAGTGGGAAAGAGGGAGAGAAGAAGGGTGGCGGAGGGGGTAAGTTGGAAAGAGGGAGATAGGAGGGGTGGTGGAGGGAGGTAAGGGGGAGAGAGGGAGAGAAGAGGGGTGGTGGAGGGGGGTAAGTTGGAGAGAGGGAGAGAGGAGGGGTGGTGGAGGGGGTAAGGGGGAGAGAAGGAGAGAGGAGGGATGGTAGGGGGGTAAGGGGGAGAGAAGGAGAGAGGAGGGGTGGTGGAGGAGGTAAGGGGGAGAGAGGGAGAGTGGAGGGATTGTGGAGGGGGTTAAGGAGGAGAGAAGGAGAGAGGAGGGGTGGTGGAGGGGGTAAGGGGGAGAGAGGGAGAGAGGAGGGATGGTGGAGGGGGTTAAGGGGGAGAGAGGGAGAGAGGAGGGGTGGTGGAGGGGGGTAAGGGGGAGAGAGGGAGAGAGGAGGGGTGGTGGAGGGGGTAAGGGGGAGAGAGGGAGAGAGGAGGGGTGGTGAAGGGGGTAAGAGGGAGAGAGGGAGAGAGGAGGGATGGTGGAGGGGGTAAGGGGGAGAGAAGTAGTGAGGAGGGGTTGTGGAGGGGGGTAAGGGGGAGAGAGGGCGAGAGGAAGGGTGGTGGAGGGGGGTAAGGGGGGGAGAGGGAGAGAGGAGGGGTGGTGGATGGGGTAAGGGGGAGAGAGGGAGAGAGGAGGGATGGTGGAGGGGGTTAAGGGGGAGAGAAGGAGTGAGGAGGGGTGGTGGAGGGGGGTAAGGAGGAGAGAGGGAGAGCAAAATTAAGGCAGTTTTAAAAGCTTTACAATACATTCACAGATTTCACAACACACGGTGTACCTTGCAAAAAGGTTGTCTACTGTACAAAATCCATGTGTACATGTGTGTATAGTGCATATGTTATCGTGTGTGTATGCATGAGTCTGTGCCAACCACTGAAAACAGAGCATGTGGTGGCATAACACAGAAAAGGGTTCCCTCTGAGGTAATATAGGTTCCATCTCCCTATCCACTGTATCTGTGCCCCATTACAGTCAACACCCAACCTCGACAGCCACTACCAAGCAGCTCAGATTACCCACTAGAACTCTGTGGCTTTGTTGGCATGACAAAGACCTAAGCGAGCACTCAAATGACACTCCATACAGTTGCATATACCAACCTGCTCCCCTATATACAAGCACAAAGACAGGCGTTTGTGTAAGGCACTCTCCCTCCATCTCTCCATTTGTTCTCGGCGCACTCTTTCTATCTGCTCCTTCGTTCTGCCCTATACGTTCGTCCTCTCTCCACCGTCACCTTTCCTCATCTCTTTTCTTGGGTCGATCCTCCTCCTTTTCGTCCTCCATCCTCACCCTCTTTTCTTTGCCAGAGTTGAAAGGTTAAGTAGAAACCTCTGGTGTCACGCAGGTGTGCACTACTGCGGTGTTTCCTAACTCCAGTCCTCCAAGCTCATCAGACTCAACTCACTAGAATTGAGAAACACTGCTCTACTGTGTGGTGCTAAATCGCTGTTTTGTTGCATCTGTGTGTTGTTTACAGGCTGTTCATTGTTTGGCATCATTGTATATTCTGCACGTATTGTAGCATTAAGTTACTCAACTTAGATGTGAGTTAGTTGTGAGTGTTCAAAGACCCTTGTTTCTTAAGTAGCTGTGTATGGACTTTGATGAATGTAATGGAGGTGTGATAGGTGTTGTATGGTGACTGCTGAGGGAATGCTGAGGTCTACACCATCTCTCACCATTAGTCATGTTGAATAAACACCATACACACAGATGCTACAGAGTTCTGTTCAAGCTATACCCCAGGGAGAGAGCAGAGGGGTAGGGGTGAGGGGTGGGGAGGAAGGGAGGGTGGGAGGGTAATGGAATGGACTGATTCATTTGTATTTGTATTTATTAGGGATGCAAATTAGCTTCTCTTCCTGGGATCCAGCAAAATCACAGATTTCACAACACATGGTGTACCTTCAGGCCCCTACTCCACCACCACATGTCTACTGTACAAATTCCATGTGTACATGTGTGTATAGTGCATATGTTATCGTGTGTGTGTATGCATGAGTCTGTGCCTATGTTTGTGTTGCTTCACAGTAACAGTAATTCAAACAGGCAGCTTGACATGCATATTATTAATATTATCTCTCTGTATACATCCAAGAGCCAGCCGTGCTGTCCTGTTCTGAGACAATTGCAATTTTCCTAAGTCCCTTTTTGTGGCACCTGACCACACGACTGAACAGAAGTCCAGGTGCGACAAGACTAGTGCCTGTAAGACCTGCCTTGTTGATAGTGCTGTTAAGAAGGTAGAAACTAGAGCCTGTAGGACCTGCCTTGTTGATAGTGCTGTTAAGAAGGTATAAACTAGTGCCTGTAGGACCTGCCTTGTTGATAGTGCTGTTAAGAAGGTAGAAACTAGTGCTAATAATTTTCTCTCAGCCTATCATCAGTAATTTGTGTACGTGCTGTGCTTGTTGAATGTCCTTCCCCATAAGCTTGCTGAAATCCTGTTGTCAATTTGTTTATTGTAAAATAGCATTTTACACCATTATTTTCAAACGTTTACTTAGGGTTGGTAACAGGCTGATTGGTCAGCTACTTGAGCCAGTAAAGGGGACTTTACTATTGTTTGGTAGAGGAAGGACTTTTACTTCCCTCCAAGCCTGAGGGCACACACTTTCTAGTAGTCATAAATTGAAGATATGGCAAATAGGAGTAGCAATATCGTCCGCTATGAATATTTTCAATCCAAGTTTATCAGACCCTGGTGCCTTGTCATTGTTGATAGACAACAATAATTATTCACCTCTTCCACACTCACTTTACGGAATTCAAAATTACAAAGCTTGTTTTTCATAATTTGGTTCAGATATACTTGGATGTGTACAGTCGTGGACAAACGTTTTGAGAATGACACAAATATGAATTTCCACAGTTTGCTGCTTCAGTGTCTTTAGATATTTTTGTCAGATGTTACTATGGAATACTGAAGTATAATTACAAGCATTTCATAAGTGTCAAAGGCTTTTATTGACAATTACATGAAGTTGATGCAAAGAGTCAATGTTTGCAGTGTGACCCTTCTTTTTCAAGACCTCTGCAATCCGCCCGGGCATGCTGTCAATTAACTTCGGGGCCACATCCTGACTGATGGCAGCCCATTCTTGCATAATCAATGCTTGGAGTCTGTCAGAATTTGTGGGGTTTTGTTTGTCCACCCGCCTCTTGAGGATTGACCAGAAGTTCTCAATGGGATTAAGGTCTGGGGAGTTTCCTGGCCATGGACCCAAAATATTGATGTTTTGTTTCCCAAGCCACTTACTTGTCACTTGTGCCTTATGGCAAGGTGCTCCATCGTGCTGGAAAAGGCATTGTTCATCACCAAACTGTTCCTGGATGGTTGGGAGAAGTTTCTCTCGGAGGATGTGTTGGTACCATTCTTTATTCATGGCTGTGTTCTTAGGCAAAGTTGTGAGTGAGCCCACTCCCTTGGCTGAGAAGCAACCCCACACATGAATGGTCTCAGGATGCTTTACTGTTGGCATGACACAGGACTGATGGTAGCGCTCACCTTGTCTTCTCCGGGCAAGCTTTTTTCTGGATGCCCCAAACAATCGGAAAGGGGATTCATCAGAGAAAATGACTTTACCCCAGTCCTCAGCAGTCCAATCCCTGTACCTTTTGCAGAATATCAGTCTGTCCCTGATGTTTTTCCTGGAAAGAAGTGGCTTCTTTGCTGCCCTTCTTGACACCAGGCCATCCTCCAAAAGTCTTCACCTCACTGTGCGTACAGATGCCCTCACACCTGCCTGCTGCCATTCCTGAGCAAGCTCTGTACCGGGGGTTCCCCGATCCCACAGCTGAATCAACTTTGGGAGACGGTCCTGGAGCTTGCTGGACTTTCTTGGGCACCCTGAAGCCTTCTTCACAACAATTGAACCGCTCTCCTTGAAGTTCTTGATGATCCGATAAATGGTTGATTTAGGTGCAATCTTACTGGCAGCAATATCCTTGCCTGTGAAGCCCTTTTTGTGAAAAGCAATGAAGACTTTGTGTTTCCTTGCAAGTAACCATGCTTGACAGAGGAAGAACAATGATTCCAAGCTCCACCATCCTTTTGAAGCTTCCAGTCTGTTATTCAAACTCAATCAGCATGACAGAGTGATCTCCAGCCTTGTCCTCGTCAACACTCACACCTGTGTTAACGAGAGAATCACTGACATGATGTCAGCTGGTCCTTTTGTGGCAGGGCTGAAATGCAGTGGAAATGTTTTTTGGGGGATTCAGTTCATTTGCATGGCGAAGAGGGACTTTCAGTTGATTCAGTTGATTTTGTAATGAATGAGTCATCTGATTCGATGAATGATGGAACTGAGTTTGCCTTTTTTCCAAAATTTCATTTAAAGTGCTCCAAAGCTTTTTAGTATCATTCATTGTGTCATTTATCTTTGTTTCATAGTGTAGTTTCTTCTTATTTTTATTCAGTTTAGTCACATGATTTCTCAATTTGCAATATGCTGAGAATCGTTTGTGAAACCAGACTTATTTGCCATTCCTTTTGCCTCATCCCTCTCAACCATACAATTTTGCAATTCCTCATCAATCCACAATTACAGTAATTTTCTTAATGGGTGCGTGCTTATTAGTAACTGGAATAAGCAATTTCATAAATGTGTCAAGTGCAGCGTCTGGTTGCTCTTCATTACACACCACGGACCAACAAATACCCATTTACATCAACAACATAGGAATCACTTCAAAACTTGTTGTATGACTTCTTAAACACTATATTAGGCCCAGCCTTTGGAACTTTGGTTTTCCAAGATATGGCTATTATATTGTGATCACTACATCCGATGGATCTTGATACTGGTTTCAAGCTAATTTCTGCAGCATCAGTAAAGATGTGATCAATACATGTTGAGGATTTCATTCCTGTGTTTGTAACTACCCTGGTAGTTTGAATGATACCCTGGACCAGGTTGCAGGCACTGGTTACAGTTTGAAGCTGTTTCTTGAGTGGGCAGCTCAAAAAGACAGTCAATATTTAAATCACCCAGAAAATATACCTCCCTGTTGATATCACATACATTATCAAGCATTTCACACAATTAAATAAAATCAAGTTGTATTTGTCACATGTATTTGTCACCTCTTTCCTTGACATCATGGGAAAATCAAAAGAAATCAGCCAAGACCTCAGAAAAAAAATTGTAGACCTCCACAAGTCTGGTTCATCCTTGGGAGCAATTTCCAAACTCCTGACGGTACCACGTTCATCTGTACAAACAATAGTACACAAGTATAAACACCATGGGACCACGCAGCCGTCATACTGCTCAGGAAGGAGAAGCGTTCTGTCTCCTAGAGATGAACATACTTTGGTGCGAAAAGTGTAAATCAATCCCAGAACAACAGCAAAGGACCTTGTGAAGATGCTGGAGGAAACGGGTACAAAAGTATCTACATCCACAGTAAAACAAGTCCTATATCGACATAACCTGAAAGGCCGCTCAGCAAGGAAGAAGCCACTGCTCCAAAACCGCCATAAAAAGGCCAGACTACAGTTTGCAACTGCACATGGGGACAAAGATGGTACTTTTTGGAGAAATGTCCTCTGGTCTGATGAAACAAAAATAGAACTGTTTGGCCATAATGACCATAGTTATGTTTCGAGGAAGAAGGGGGAGGCTTGCAAGCTGAAGAACACCATCCCAACCGTGAAGCATGGGGGTGGCAGCATCATGTTGTTGGGGGTGCTTTGCTGCAGGAGGGACTGGTGCACTTCACAAAATAGATGGCATCATCAGAGCGGAAAATTATGTGGATATATTGAAGTAACATCTCAAGACATCAGTCGGGAAGTTAAAGATTGGTCGCAAGTGGGTCTTCCAAATGGACAATGATCCCAAGCATACTTCCAAAGTTGTGGCAAAATGGCTTAAGGACAACAAAGTCAAGGTATTGGAGTGGCCATCACAAAGCCCTGACCTCAAGCCTGTAGGACATTTGTGGGCAGAACTGAAAAAAGCGTGTGAGAGCAAGGAGGCCTACAAACCTGACTCAGTTACACCAGCTGTGTCAGGAAGAAGGTGCCAAAATTCACCCAACTTATTGTGGGAAGCTTGTGGAAGTCTTCCCCAAATGTTTGACCCAAGTTAAACAATTTAAAGGCAATGCTACCAAATACTAATTGAGTGTATGTAAACTTCTGACCCACTGGGAATGTGATGAAAGAAATAAAAGCTGAGATAAATTATTCTCTCTACTATTATTCTGACATTTCACATTTCACATCTTAAAATAAAGATGCGATCCTAACTGACCTGACAGGCAATTCTTACTAGGATTAAATGTCAGGAATTGTGAAAAACTGAATTTAAAAGTATTTGACTAAGATGTATGTAAACTCCTGACTTCAACTGTATATCAAAGTGAAGATACCTATGGATTCACACAGGAATTCTTTCTTGATGCCGGACCAAGTTGAAATGCCTTCTTCCGCTTCATTTATTATATTTACTCATCAGTATTTATTTATTTATTTTTGTTTTTGCTGCTTGAAGGTTATTGTTACAGCTTGAAGGTTATTGTTAGTGCTTGAAGGTTATTGTTACAGCTTGAAGGTTATTGTTACTGCTTGAAGGTTATTGTTACTGCTTGAAGGTTATTGTTACTGCTTGAAGGTTATTGTTACTGCTTGAAGGTTATTGTTCCTGCTTGAAGGTTATTGTTACTGCTTGAAGGTTATTGTTACTGCTTGAAGGTTATTGTTACTGCTTGAAGGTTATTGTTCCTGCTTGAAGGTTATTGTTACTGCTTGAAGGTTATTGTTACTGCTTGAAGGTTATTGTTACTGCTTGAAGGTTATTGTTACTGCTTGAAGGTTATTGTTAGTGCTTGAAAGTTATTGTTACTGCTTGAAGGTTATTGTTACTGCTTGAAGGTTATTGTTAGTGCTTGAAGGTTATTGTTAGTGCTTGAAGGTTATTGTTAGTGCTTGAAAGTTATTGTTAGTGCTTGAAAGTTATTTTTAGTGCCTGAAGGTTATTGTTAGTGCCTGAAGGTTATTGTTACTGCTTGAAGGTTATTGTTAGTGCTTGAAGGTTATTGTTAGTGCTTGAAAGTTATTGTTAGTGCTTGGATAACTTTATCTATTCTCATGTTGATATTTGTTCATTCTTGGTATGTGGTGTGTACTGTGCAGTACACTGGAGGACTCATTGTGAGAATCATTGTAATTTTGTTTTAATGTGTCAATTGATCCCGTAAGGGATAGGCCACCAACTGTAATTTTACACGAAAATTAAATACATACTGCTTCATGTTTGTAACTAACGTTTTCCTTATGTTTGTTATTGAACAGTATGAGGGTTTCCCAATGGAAAAGAGGGAGAGAGAGAGAGACAAAGTGAGTTGGGGTGGAAAAGAGGGGGAGAGAGAGACAAAGTGAGTTGGGGTGGAAAAGAGGGGGAGAGAGAGACAAAGTGAGTGGGATGGAAAAGAGGGAGAGAGAGAGACAAAGTGAGTGGGGTGGAAAAGAGGGAGAGAGAGAGACAAAGTGAGTGGGGTGGAAAAGAGGGAGAGAGAGAGACAAAGTGAGTGGGGTGGAAAAGAGGGAGAGAGAGACAAAGTGAGTGGGGTGGAAAAGAGGGAGAGAGAGAGACAAAGTGAGTGGGGTGGAAAAGAGGGAGAGAGAGAGACAAAGTGAGTGGGGTGGAGAAGAGGGAGAGAGAGAGACAAAGTGAGTGGGGTGGAAAAGAGGGATAGAGAGAGACAAAGTGAGTGGGGTGGAAAAGAGGGAGAGAGAGACAAAGTGAGTGGGGTGGAAAAGAGGGAGAGAGAGAGACAAAGTGAGTGGGGTGGAAAAGAGGGAGAGAGAGAGAGACAAAGTGAGTGGGGTGGAAAAGAGGGAGAGAGAGAGACAAAGTGAGTGGGGTGGAAAAGAGGGAGAGAGAGAGACAAAGTGAGTGGGGTGGAAAAGAGGGAGAGAGAGAGACAAAGTGAGTGGGGTGGAAAAGAGGGAGAGAGAGAGACAAAGTGAGTGGGGTGGAAAAGAGGGAGAGAGAGAGACAAAGTGAGTGGGGTGGAAAAGAGGGAGAGAGAGACAAAGTGAGTGGGGTGGAAAAGAGGGAGAGAGAGAGGCAAAGTGAGTGGGGTGGAAAAGAGGGAGAGAGAGAGACAAAGTGAGTGGGGTGGAAAAGAGATAGAGAGAGAGACAAAGTGAGTGGGGTGTAAAAGAGGGAGAGAGAGAGACAAAGTGAGTGGGGTGGAAAAGAGGGAGAGAGAGAGACAAAGTGAGTGGGGTGGAAAAGAGGGAGAGAGAGACAAAGTGAGTGGGGTGGAAAAGAGGGAGAGAGAGACAAAGTGAGTGGGGTGGAAAAGAGGGAGAGAGAGAGACAAAGTGAGTGGGGTGGAAAAGAGGGAGAGAGAGACAAAGTGAGTGGGGTGGAAAAGAGGGAGAGAGAGAGACAAAGTGAGTGGGGTGGAAAAGAGGGAGAGAGAGACAAAGTGAGTGGGGTGGAAAAGAGGGAGAGAGAGAGACAAAGTGAGTGGGGTGGAAAAGAGGGAGAGAGAGAGAGACAAAGTGAGTGGGGTGGAAAAGAGGGAGAGAGAGAGACAAAGTGAGTGGGGTGGAAAAGAGGGAGAGAGAGAGACAAAGTGAATGGGGTGGAAAAGAGGGAGAGAGAGAGACAAAGTGAGTGGGGTGGAAAAGAGGGAGAGAGAGAGACAAAGTGAGTGGGGTGGAAAAGAGGGAGAGAGAGAGACAAAGTGAGTGGGGTGGAAAAGAGGGAGAGAGAGACAAAGTGAGTGACGTGGAACAGAGGGAGAGAGAGATAAAGTGAGTGGGGTGGAAAAGAGGGAGAGAGAGAGACAAAGTGAGTGGGGTGGAAAAGAGGGAGAGAGAGACAAAGTGAGTGGGGTGGAAAAGAGGGAGAGAGAGAGACAAAGTGAGTGGGGTGGAAAAGAGGGAGAGAGAGACAAAGTGAGTGGGGTGGAAAAGAGGGAGAGAGAGAGACAAAGTGAGTGGGGTGGAAAAGAGGGAGAGAGAGAGACAAAGTGAGTGGGGTGGAAAAGAGGGAGAGAGGGAGAGAGAGACAAAGTGAGTGGGGTGGAAAAGAGGGAGAGAGCAAGACAAAGTGAGTGGGGTGGAAACGAGGGAGAGAGAGAGACAAAGTGAGTGGGGTGGAAAAGAGGGAGAGAGAGACAAAGTGAGTGGGGTGGAAAAGAGGGAGAGAGAGAGACAAAGTGAGTGGGGTGGTATAGAGGGAGAGAGAGAGACAAAGTGAGTGGGGTGGAAAAGAGGGAGAGAAAGAGACAAAGTGAGTGGGTGGAAAAGAGGGAGAGAAAGAGACAAAGTGAGTGGGGTGGAAAAGAGAGAGAGAGAGAGACAAAGTGAGTGGGGTGGAAAAGAGGGAGAGAGAGAGACAAAGTGAGTGGTGTGGAAAAGAGGGAGAGAGAGAGACAAAGTGAGTAGGGTGGAAAAGAGGGAGAGAGAGACAAAGTGAGTGGGGTGGAAAAGAGGGAGAGAGAGAGTCAAAGTGAGTGGGGTGGAAAAGAGGGAGAGAGAGACAAAGTGAGTGGGGTGGAAAAGAGGGAGAGAGGGAGACAAAGTGAGTGGGGTGGAAAAGAGGGAGAGAGAGAGAGACAAAGTGAGTGGGTTGGAAAAGATGGAGAGAGAGACAAAGTGAGTGGGGTGGAAAAGAGGGAGAGAGAGAGACAAAGTGAGTGGGGTGGAAAAGAGGGAGAGAGAGACAAAGTGAGTGGGGTGGAAAAGAGGGAGAGAGAGAGACAAAGTGAGTGGGGTGGAAAAGAGGGAGAGAGAGAGACAAAGTGAGTGGGGTGGAAAAGAGGGAGAGAGAGAGAGACAAAGTGAGTGGGGAGGAAAAGAGAGAGAGAGAGAGACACAGTGAGTGGGGTGGAAAAGAGGGAGAGAGAGAGACAAAGTGAGTGGGGTGGAAAAGAGGGAGAGAGAGAGACAAAGTGAGTGGGGTGGAAAAGAGGGAGAGAGAGAGACAAAGTGAGTGGGGTGGAAAAGGGGGACAGAGAGAGAGACAAAGTGAGTGGGGTGGAAAAGAGGGAGAGAGAGACAAAGTGAGTGGCGTGGAACTGAGGGAGAGAGAGATAAAGTGAGTGGGTGGAAAAGAGGGAGAGAGAGAGACAAAGTGAGTGGGGTGGAAAAGAGGGAGAGAGAGACAAAGTGAGTGGGGTGGAAAAGAGGGAGAGAGAGAGACAAAGTGAGTGGGGTGGAAAAGAGGGAGAGAGAGAGACAAAGTGAGTGGGGTGGAAAAGAGGGAGAGAGAGAGACAAAGTGAGTGGGGTGGAAAAGAGGGAGAGAGAGAGACAAAGTGAGTGGGATGGAAAAGAGGGAGAGAGAGAGACAAAGTGAGTGGGGTGGAAAAGAGGGAGAAAGAGAGACAAAGTGAGTGGGGTGGAAAAGAGGGAGAGAGAGAGACAAAGTGAGTGGGGTGGAAAAGAGGGAGAGAGAGAGAGACAAAGTGAGTGGGGTGGAAAAGAGGGAGAGAGAGAGACAAAGTGAGTGGGGTGGAAAAGAGGGAGAGAGAGAGACAAAGTGAGTGGGGTGGAAAAGAGGGAGAGAGAGAGACAAAGTGAGTGGGGTGGAAAAGAGGGAGAGAGAGAGACAAAGTGAGTGGGATGGAAAAGAGGGAGAGAGAGAGACAAAGTGAGTGGGGTGGAAAAGAGGGAGAGAGAGAGACAAAGTGAGTGGGGTGGAAAAGAGGGAGAGAGAGAGACAAAGTGAGTGGGGTGGAAAAGAGGGAGAGAGAGAGAGACAAAGTGAGTGGGGTGGAAAAGAGGGAGAGAGAGAGACAAAGTGAGTGGGGTGGAAAAGAGGGAGAGAGAGACAAAGTGAGTGGGGTGGAAAAGAGGGAGAGAGAGAGACAAAGTGAGTGGGGTGGAAAAGAGGGAGAGAGAGAGACAAAGTGAGTGGGGTGGAAAAGAGGGAGAGAGAGACAAAGTGAGTGGGGTGGAAAAGAGGGAGAGAGCGAGACAAAGTGAGTGGGGTGGAAACGAGGGAGAGAGAGAGAAAAAGTGAGTGGGGTGGAAAAGAGGGAGAGAAAGAGACAATGTGAGTGGGTGGAAAAGAGGGATAGAGAGAGACAAAGTGAGTGGGGTGGAAAAGAGGGAGAGAGAGAGACAAAGTGAGTGGGGTGGAAAAGAGGGAGAGAGAGAGACAAAGTGAGTGGGGTGGAAAAGAGGGAGAGAGAGAGAGACAAAGTGAGTGGGGTGGAAAAGAGGGAGAGAGAGAGACAAAGTGAGTGGGGTGGAAAAGAGGGAGAGAGAGAGACAAAGTGAGTGGGGTGGAAAAGAGGGAGAGAGAGAGACAAAGTGAGTGGGGTGGAAAAGAGGGAGAGAGAGAGACAAAGTGAGTGGTGTGTAAAATAGGGAGAGAGAGAGACAAAGTGAGTGGGGTGGAAAAGAGGGAGAGAGAGAGACAAAGTGAGTGGGGTGGAAAAGAGGGAGAGAGAGAGACAAAGTGAGTGGGGTGGAAAAGAGGGAGAGAGAGACAAAGTGAGTGGGGTGGAAAAGAGGGAGAGAGAGAGACAAAGTGAGTGGGGTCGAAAAGAGGGAGAGAGAGAGACAAAGTGAGTGGGGTGGAAAAGAGGGAGAGAGAGAGAGACAAAGTGAGTGGGGTGGAAAAGAGGGAGAGAGAGAGACAAAGTGAGTGGAGTGGAAAAGAGGGAGAGAGAGAGACAAAGTGAGTGGGGTGGAAAAGAGGGAGAGAGAGAGACAAAGTGAGTGGGGTGGAAAAGAGGGAAAGAGAGAGACAAAGTGAGTGGGGTGGAAAAGAGGGAGAGAGAGACAAAGTGAGTGGGGTGGAAAAGAGGGAGAGAGAGAGACAAAGTGAGTGGGGTGGAAAAGAGGGAGAGAGAGAGACAAAGTGAGTGGGGTGGAAAAGAGGGAGAGAGAGAGACAAAGTGAGTGGGGTGGAAAAGAGGGAGAGAGAGAGACAAAGTGAGTGGGGTGGAAAAGAGGGAGAGAGAGACAAAGTGAGTGGGGTGGAAAAGAGGGAGAGAGAGAGACAAAGTGAGTGGGGTGGAAAAGAGGGAGAGAGAGAGACAAAGTGAGTGGGGTGGAAAAGAGGGAGAGAGAGAGACAAAGTGAGTGGGGTGTAAAAGAGGGAGAGAGAGAGACAAAGTGAGTGGGGTGGAAAAGAGGGAGAGAGAGAGACAAAGTGAGTGGGGTGGAAAAGAGGGAGAGAGAGACAAAGTGAGTGGGGTGGAAAAGAGGGAGAGAGAGACAAAGCGAGTGGGGTGGAAAAGAGGGAGAGAGAGAGACAAAGTGAGTGGGGTGGAAAAGAGGGAGAGAGAGACAAAGTGAGTGGGGTGGAAAAGAGGGAGAGAGAGAGACAAAGTGAGTGGGGTGGAAAAGAGGGAGAGAGAGACAAAGTGAGTGGGGTGGAAAAGAGGGAGAGAGAGAGACAAAGTGAGTGGGGTGGAAAAGAGGGAGAGAGAGACAAAGTGAGTGGGGTGGAAAAGAGGGAGAGAGAGAGACAAAGTGAGTGGGGTGGAAAAGAGGGAGAGAGAGAGACAAAGTGAGTGGGGTGGAAAAGAGGGAGAGAGAGAGACAAAGTGAGTGGGGTGGAAAAGAGGGAGAGAGAGAGACAAAGTGAGTGGGGTGGAAAAGAGGGAGAGAGAGAGACAAAGTGAGTGGGGTGGAAAAGAGGGAGAGAGAGACAAAGTGAGTGGCGTGGAACAGAGGGAGAGAGAGATAAAGTGAGTGGGGTGGAAAAGAGGGAGAGAGAGAGACAAAGTGAGTGGGGTGGAAAAGAGGGAGAGAGAGACAAAGTGAGTGGGGTGGAAAAGAGGGAGAGAGAGAGACAAAGTCAGTGGGGTGGAAAAGAGGGAGAGAGAGACAAAGTGAGTGGGGTGGAAAAGAGGGAGAGAGAGAGACAAAGTGAGTGGGGTGGAAAAGAGGGAGAGAGAGAGACAAAGTGAGTGGGGTGGAAAAGAGGGAGAGAGAGACAAAGTGAGTGGGGTGGAAAAGAGGGAGAGAGCAAGACAAAGTGAGTGGGGTGGAAACGAGGGAGAGAGAGAGAAAAAGTGAGTGGGGTGGAAAAGAGGGAGAGAAAGAGACAAAGTGAGTGGGTGGAAAAGAGGGAGAGAGAGAGACAAAGTGAGTGGGGTGGAAAAGAGGGAGAGAGAGAGACAAAGTGAGTGGGGTGGAAAAGAGGGAGAGAGAGAGACAAAGTGAGTGGGGTGGAAAAGAGGGAGAGAGAGACAAAGTGAGTGGGGTGGAAAAGAGGGAGAGAGAGAGGCAAAGTGAGTGGGGTGGAAAAGAGGGAGAGAGAGACAAAGTGAGTGGGGTGGAAAAGAGGGAGAGAGAGAGACAAAGTGAGTGGGGTGGAAAAGAGGGAGAGAGAGACAAAGTGAGTGGGGTGGAAAAGAGGGAGAGAGAGAGACAAAGTGAGTGGGGTGGAAAAGAGGGAGAGAGAGACAAAGTGAGTGGGGTGGAAAAGAGGGAGAGAGAGAGACAAAGTGAGTGGGGTGGAAAAGAGGGAGAGAGAGAGAGACAAAGTGAGTGGGGTGGAAAAGAGGGAGAGAGAGAGACAAAGTGAGTGGGGTGGAAAAGAGGGAGAGAGAGAGACAAAGTGAGTGGGGTGGAAAAGAGGGAGAGAGAGAGACAAAGTGAGTGGGGTGGAAAAGAGGGAGAGAGAGAGACAAAATGAGTGGGGTGTAAAATAGGGAGAGAGAGAGACAAAGTGAGTGGGGTGGAAAAGAGGGGGAGAGAGAGAGACAAAGTGAGTGGGGTGGAAAAGAGGGAGAGAGAGACAAAGTGAGTGGGGTGGAAAAGAGGGAGAGAGAGACAAAGTGAGTGGGGTGGAAAAGAGGGAGAGAGAGAGACAAAGTGAGTGGGGTGGAAAAGAGGGAGAGAGAGACAAAGTGAGTGGGGTGGAAAAGAGGGAGAGAGAGAGGCAAAGTGAGTGGGGTGGAAAAGAGGGAGAGAGAGAGACAAAGTGAGTGGGGTGGAAAAGAGATAGAGAGAGAGACAAAGTGAGTGGGGTGTAAAAGAGGGAGAGAGAGAGACAAAGTGAGTGGGGTGGAAAAGAGGGAGAGAGAGAGACAAAGTGAGTGGGGTGGAAAAGAGGGAGAGAGAGACAAAGTGAGTGGGGTGGAAAAGAGGGAGAGAGAGACAAAGTGAGTGGGGTGGAAAAGAGGGAGAGAGAGAGACAAAGTGAGTGGGGTGGAAAAGAGGGAGAGAGAGACAAAGTGAGTGGGGTGGAAAAGAGGGAGAGAGAGACAAAGTGAGTGGGGTGGAAAAGAGGGAGAGAGAGAGACAAAGTGAGTGGGGTGGAAAAGAGGGAGAGAGAGAGACAAAGTGAGTGGGGTGGAAAAGAGGGAGAGAGAGACAAAGTGAGTGGGGTGGAAAAGAGGGAGAGAGAGACAAAGTGAGTGGGGTGGAAAAGAGGGAGAGAGAGAGACAAAGTGAGTGGGGTGGAAAAGAGGGAGAGAGAGAGACAAAGTGAGTGGGGTGGAAAAGAGGGAGAGAGAGAGACAAAGTGAGTGGGGTGGAAAAGAGGGAGAGAGAGACAAAGTGAGTGGGGTGGAAAAGAGGGAGAGAGCGAGACAAAGTGAGTGGGGTGGAAACGAGGGAGAGAGAGAGAAAAAGTGAGTGGGGTGGAAAAGAGGGAGAGAGAGACAAAGTGAGTGGGGTGGAAAAGAGGGAGAGAGAGAGACAAAGTGAGTGGGGTGGAAAAGAGGGAGAGAGAGACAAAGTGAGTGGGGTGGAAAAGAGGGAGAGAGAGAGACAAAGTGAGTGGGGTGGAAAAGAGGGAGAGAGAGACAAAGTGAGTGGGGTGGAAAAGAGGGAGAGAGAGACAACGTGAGTGGGGTGGAAAAGAGGGAGAGAGAGAGAGACAAAGTGAGTGGGGTGGAAAAGAGGGAGAGAGAGACAAAGTGAGTGGGGTGGAAAAGAGGGAGAGAGAGAGACAAAGTGAGTGGGGTGGAAAAGAGGGAGAGAGAGAGACAAAGTGAGTGGGGTGGAAAAGAGGGAGAGAGAGAGACAAAGTGAGTGGGGTGGAAAAGAGGGAGAGAGAGAGACAAAGTGAGTGGGGTGGAAAAGAGGGAGAGAGAGAGAGACAAAGTGAGTGGGGTGGAAAAGAGGGAGAGAGAGAGACAAAGTGAGTGGGGTGGAAAAGAGGGAGAGAGAGAGACAAAGTGAGTGGGGTGGAAAAGAGGGAGAGAGAGAGACAAAGTGAGTGGGGTGGAAAAGAGGGAGAGAGAGAGACAAAGTGAGTGGGATGGAAAAGAGGGAGAGAGAGAGACAAAGTGAGTGGGGTGGAAAAGAGGGAGAGAGAGAGACAAAGTGAGTGGGGTGGAAAAGAGGGAGAGAGAGAGACAAAGTGAGTGGGGTGGAAAAGAGGGAGAGAGAGAGAGACAAAGTGAGTGGGGTGGAAAAGAGGGAGAGAGAGAGACAAAGTGAGTGGGGTGGAAAAGAGGGAGAGAGAGACAAAGTGAGTGGGGTGGAAAAGAGGGAGAGAGAGAGACAAAGTGAGTGGGGTGGAAAAGAGGGAGAGAGAGAGACAAAGTGAGTGGGGTGGAAAAGAGGGAGAGAGAGACAAAGTGAGTGGGGTGGAAAAGAGGGAGAGAGCGAGACAAAGTGAGTGGGGTGGAAACGAGGGAGAGAGAGAGAAAAAGTGAGTGGGGTGGAAAAGAGGGAGAGAAAGAGACAATGTGAGTGGGTGGAAAAGAGGGAGAGAGAGAGACAAAGTGAGTGGGGTGGAAAAGAGGGAGAGAGAGAGACAAAGTGAGTGGGGTGGAAAAGAGGGAGAGAGAGAGACAAAGTGAGTGGGGTGGAAAAGAGGGAGAGAGAGAGAGACAAAGTGAGTGGGGTGGAAAAGAGGGAGAGAGAGAGACAAAGTGAGTGGGGTGGAAAAGAGGGAGAGAGAGAGACAAAGTGAGTGGGGTGGAAAAGAGGGAGAGAGAGAGACAAAGTGAGTGGGGTGGAAAAGAGGGAGAGAGAGAGACAAAGTGAGTGGGTTGTAAAATAGGGAGAGAGAGAGACAAAGTGAGTGGGGTGGAAAAGAGGGAGAGAGAGAGACAAAGTGAGTGGGGTGGAAAAGAGGGAGAGAGAGAGACAAAGTGAGTGGGGTGGAAAAGAGGGAGAGAGAGACAAAGTGAGTGGGGTGGAAAAGAGGGAGAGAGAGAGACAAAGTGAGTGGGGTCGAAAAGAGGGAGAGAGAGAGACAAAGTGAGTGGGGTGGAAAAGAGGGAGAGAGAGAGAGACAAAGTGAGTGGGGTGGAAAAGAGGGAGAGAGAGAGACAAAGTGAGTGGAGTGGAAAAGAGGGAGAGAGAGAGACAAAGTGAGTGGGGTGGAAAAGAGGGAGAGAGAGAGACAAAGTGAGTGGGGTGGAAAAGAGGGAGAGAGAGAGACAAAGTGAGTGGGGTGGAAAAGAGGGAGAGAGAGACAAAGTGAGTGGGGTGGAAAAGAGGGAGAGAGAGAGACAAAGTGAGTGGGGTGGAAAAGAGGGAGAGAGAGAGACAAAGTGAGTGGGGTGGAAAAGAGGGAGAGAGAGAGACAAAGTGAGTGGGGTGGAAAAGAGGGAGAGAGAGAGACAAAGTGAGTGGGGTGGAAAAGAGGGAGAGAGAGACAAAGTGAGTGGGGTGGAAAAGAGGGAGAGAGAGAGACAAAGTGAGTGGGGTGGAAAAGAGGGAGAGAGAGAGACAAAGTGAGTGGGGTGGAAAAGAGGGAGAGAGAGAGACAAAGTGAGTGGGGTGTAAAAGAGGGAGAGAGAGAGACAAAGTGAGTGGGGTGGAAAAGAGGGAGAGAGAGAGACAAAGTGAGTGGGGTGGAAAAGAGGGAGAGAGAGACAAAGTGAGTGGGGTGGAAAAGAGGGAGAGAGAGACAAAGTGAGTGGGGTGGAAAAGAGGGAGAGAGAGAGACAAAGTGAGTGGGGTGGAAAAGAGGGAGAGAGAGACAAAGTGAGTGGGGTGGAAAAGAGGGAGAGAGAGAGACAAAGTGAGTGGGGTGGAAAAGAGGGAGAGAGAGACAAAGTGAGTGGGGTGGAAAAGAGGGAGAGAGAGAGACAAAGTGAGTGGGGTGGAAAAGAGGGAGAGAGAGAGAGACAAAGTGAGTGGGGTGGAAAAGAGGGAGAGAGAGAGACAAAGTGAGTGGGGTGGAAAAGAGGGAGAGAGAGAGACAAAGTGAGTGGGGTGGAAAAGAGGGAGAGAGAGAGACAAAGTGAGTGGGGTGGAAAAGAGGGAGAGAGAGAGACAAAGTGAGTGGGGTGGAAAAGAGGGAGAGAGAGAGACAAAGTGAGTGGGGTGGAAAAGAGGGAGAGAGAGACAAAGTGAGTGGCGTGGAACAGAGGGAGAGAGAGATAAAGTGAGTGGGGTGGAAAAGAGGGAGAGAGAGAGACAAAGTGAGTGGGGTGGAAAAGAGGGAGAGAGAGACAAAGTGAGTGGGGTGGAAAAGAGGGAGAGAGAGAGACAAAGTGAGTGGGGTGGAAAAGAGGGAGAGAGAGACAAAGTGAGTGGGGTGGAAAAGAGGGAGAGAGAGAGACAAAGTGAGTGGGGTGGAAAAGAGGGAGAGAGAGAGACAAAGTGAGTGGGGTGGAAAAGAGGGAGAGAGAGACAAAGTGAGTGGGGTGGAAAAGAGGGAGAGAGCAAGACAAAGTGAGTGGGGTGGAAACGAGGGAGAGAGAGAGAAAAAGTGAGTGGGGTGGAAAAGAGGGAGAGAAAGAGACAAAGTGAGTGGGTGGAAAAGAGGGAGAGAGAGAGACAAAGTGAGTGGGGTGGAAAAGAGGGAGAGAGAGAGACAAAGTGAGTGGGGTGGAAAAGAGGGAGAGAGAGAGACAAAGTGAGTGGGGTGGAAAAGAGGGAGAGAGAGACAAAGTGAGTGGGGTGGAAAAGAGGGAGAGAGAGAGGCAAAGTGAGTGGGGTGGAAAAGAGGGAGAGAGAAACAAAGTGAGTGGGGTGGAAAAGAGGGAGAGAGAGAGACAAAGTGAGTGGGGTGGAAAAGAGGGAGAGAGAGACAAAGTGAGTGGGGTGGAAAAGAGGGAGAGAGAGAGACAAAGTGAGTGGGGTGGAAAAGAGGGAGAGAGAGACAAAGTGAGTGGGGTGGAAAAGAGGGAGAGAGAGAGACAAAGTGAGTGGGGTGGAAAAGAGGGAGAGAGAGAGAGACAAAGTGAGTGGGGTGGAAAAGAGGGAGAGAGAGAGACAAAGTGAGTGGGGTGGAAAAGAGGGAGAGAGAGAGACAAAGTGAGTGGGGTGGAAAAGAGGGAGAGAGAGAGACAAAGTGAGTGGGGTGGAAAAGAGGGAGAGAGAGAGACAAAGTGAGTGGGGTGTAAAATAGGGAGAGAGAGAGACAAAGTGAGTGGGGTGGAAAAGAGGGAGAGAGAGAGACAAAGTGAGTGGGGTGGAAAAGAGGGAGAGAGAGACAAAGTGAGTGGGGTGGAAAAGAGGGAGAGAGAGACAAAGTGAGTGGGGTGGAAAAGAGGGAGAGAGAGAGACAAAGTGAGTGGGGTGGAAAAGAGGGAGAGAGAGACAAAGTGAGTGGGGTGTAAAACAGGGAGAGAGAGAGACAAAGTGAGTGGGGTGTAAAAGAGGGAGAGAGAGACAAAGTGAGTGGGGTGGAAAAGAGGGAGAGAGAGACAAAGTGAGTGGGGTGGAAAAGAGGGAGAGAGAGAGACAAAGTGAGTGGGGTGGAAAAGAGGGAGAGAGAGAGACAAAGTGAGTGGGGTGGAAAAGAGGGAGAGAGAGAGACAAAGTGAGTGGGGTGTAAAAGAGGGAGAGAGAGAGACAAAGTGAGTGGAGTGGAAAAGAGGGAGAGAGAGAGACAAAGTGAGTGGGGTGGAAAAGAGGGAGAGAGAGACAAAGTGAGTGGGGTGGAAAAGAGGGAGAGAGAGACAAAGTGAGTGGGGTGGAAAAGAGGGAGAGAGAGAGACAAAGTGAGTGGGGTGGAAAAGAGGGAGAGAGAGAGACAAAGTGAGTGGGGTGGAAAAGAGGGAGAGAGAGACAAAGTGAGTGGGGTGGAAAAGAGGGAGAGAGAGACAAAGTGAGTGGGGTGGAAAAGAGGGAGAGAGAGAGACAAAGTGAGTGGGGTGGAAAAGAGGGAGAGAGAGAGACAAAGTGAGTGGGGTGGAAAAGAGGGAGAGAGAGACAAAGTGAGTGGGGTGGAAAAGAGGGAGAGAGCGAGACAAAGTGAGTGGGGTGGAAACGAGGGAGAGAGAGAGAAAAAGTGAGTGGGGTGGAAAAGAGGGAGAGAGAGACAAAGTGAGTGGGGTGGAAAAGAGGGAGAGAGAGAGACAAAGTGAGTGGGGTGGAAAAGAGGGAGAGAGAGACAAAGTGAGTGGGGTGGAAAAGAGGGAGACAGAGAGACAAAGTGAGTGGGGTGGAAAAGAGGGAGAGAGAGACAAAGTGAGTGGGGTGGAAAAGAGGGAGAGAGAGACAAAGTGAGTGGGGTGGAAAAGAGGGAGAGAGAGAGAGACAAAGTGAGTGGGGTGGAAAAGAGGGAGAGAGAGAGACAAAGTGAGTGGGGTGGAAAAGAGGGAGAGAGAGAGACAAAGTGAGTGGGGTGGAAAAGAGGGAGAGAGAGAGACAAAGTGAGTGGGGTGGAAAAGAGGGAGAGAGAGAGACAAAGTGAGTGGGGTGGAAAAGAGGGAGAGAGAGAGACAAAGTGAGTGGGGTGGAAAAGAGGGAGAGAGAGACAAAGTGAGTGGCGTGGAACAGAGGGAGAGAGAGATAAAGTGAGTGGGGTGGAAAAGAGGGAGAGAGAGAGACAAAGTGAGTGGGGTGGAAAAGAGGGAGAGAGAGACAAAGTGAGTGGGGTGGAAAAGAGGGAGAGAGAGAGACAAAGTGAGTGGGGTGGAAAAGAGGGAGAGAGAGAGACAAAGTGAGTGGGGTGGAAAAGAGGGAGAGAGAGAGACAAAGTGAGTGGGGTGGAAAAGAGGGAGAGAGAGAGACAAAGTGAGTGGGATGGAAAAGAGGGAGAGAGAGAGACAAAGTGAGTGGGGTGGAAAAGAGGGAGAGAGAGAGACAAAGTGAGTGGGGTGGAAAAGAGGGAGAGAGAGAGACAAAGTGAGTGGGGTGGAAAAGAGGGAGAGAGGGGGGACAAAGTGAGTGGGGTGGAAAAGAGGGAGAGAGAGAGACAAAGTGAGTGGGGTGGAAAAGAGGGAGAGAGAGACAAAGTGAGTGGGGTGGAAAAGAGGGAGAGAGAGAGACAAAGTGAGTGGGGTGGAAAAGAGGGAGAGAGAGAGACAAAGTGAGTGGGGTGGAAAAGAGGGAGAGAGAGACAAAGTGAGTGGGGTGGAAAAGAGGGAGAGAGCGAGACAAAGTGAGTGGGGTGGAAACGAGGGAGAGAGAGAAAAAAAGTGAGTGGGGTGGAAAAGAGGGAGAGAAAGAGACAAAGTGAGTGGGTGGAAAAGAGGGAGAGAGAGAGACAAAGTGAGTGGGGTGGAAAAGAGGGAGAGAGAGACAAAGTGAGTGGGGTGGAAAAGAGGGAGAGAGAGAGACAAAGTGAGTGGGGTGGAAAAGAGGGAGAGAGAGAGACAAAGTGAGTGGGGTGGAAAAGAGGGAGAGAGAGAGACAAAGTGAGTGGGGTGTAAAAGAGGGAGAGAGAGAGACAAAGTGAGTGGGGTGGAAAAGAGGGAGAGAGAGAGACAAAGTGAGTGGGGTGGAAAAGAGGGAGAGAGAGACAAAGTGAGTGGGGTGGAAAAGAGGAGAGAGAGACAAAGTGAGTGGGGTGGATAAGAGGGAGAGAGAGAGACAAAGTGAGTGGGGTGGAAAAGAGGGAGAGAGAGAGACAAAGTGAGTGGGGTGGAATAGAGGGAGAGAGAGACAAAGTGAGTGGGGTGGAAAAGAGGGAGAGAGAGACAAAGTGAGTGGGGTGGAAAAGAGGGAGAGAGAGAGACAAAGTGAGTGGGGTGGAAAAGAGGGAGAGAGAGAGACAAAGTGAGTGGGGTGGAAAAGAGGGAGAGAGAGAGACAAAGTGAGTGGGGTGGAAAAGAGGGAGAGAGAGACAAAGTGAGTGGGGTGGAAAAGAGGGAGAGAGCGAGACAAAGTGAGTGGGGTGGAAACGAGGGAGAGAGAGAGAAAAAGTGAGTGGGGTGGAAAAGAGGGAGAGAGAGACAAAGTGAGTGGGGTGGAAAAGAGGGAGAGAGAGAGACAAAGTGAGTGGGGTGGAAAAGAGGGAGAGAGAGACAAAGTGAGTGGGGTGGAAAAGAGGGAGACAGAGAGACAAAGTGAGTGGGGTGGAAAAGAGGGAGAGAGAGACAAAGTGAGTGGGGTGGAAAAGAGGGAGAGAGAGACAAAGTGAGTGGGGTGGAAAAGAGGGAGAGAGAGAGAGACAAAGTGAGTGGGGTGGAAAAGAGGGAGAGAGAGAGACAAAGTGAGTGGGGTGGAAAAGAGGGAGAGAGAGAGACAAAGTGAGTGGGGTGGAAAAGAGGGAGAGAGAGAGACAAAGTGAGTGGGGTGGAAAAGAGGGAGAGAGAGAGACAAAGTGAGTGGGGTGGAAAAGAGGGAGAGAGAGACAAAGTGAGTGGCGTGGAACAGAGGGAGAGAGAGATAAAGTGAGTGGGGTGGAAAAGAGGGAGAGAGAGAGACAAAGTGAGTGGGGTGGAAAAGAGGGAGAGAGAGACAAAGTGAGTGGGGTGGAAAAGAGGGAGAGAGAGAGACAAAGTGAGTGGGGTGGAAAAGAGGGAGAGAGAGAGACAAAGTGAGTGGGGTGGAAAAGAGGGAGAGAGAGAGACAAAGTGAGTGGGGTGGAAAAGAGGGAGAGAGAGAGACAAAGTGAGTGGGATGGAAAAGAGGGAGAGAGAGAGACAAAGTGAGTGGGGTGGAAAAGAGGGAGAGAGAGAGACAAAGTGAGTGGGGTGGAAAAGAGGGAGAGAGAGAGACAAAGTGAGTGGGGTGGAAAAGAGGGAGAGAGAGAGACAAAGTGAGTGGGGTGGAAAAGAGGGAGAGAGAGAGACAAAGTGAGTGGGGTGGAAAAGAGGGAGAGAGAGACAAAGTGAGTGGGGTGGAAAAGAGGGAGAGAGAGAGACAAAGTGAGTGGGGTGGAAAAGAGGGAGAGAGAGAGACAAAGTGAGTGGGGTGGAAAAGAGGGAGAGAGAGACAAAGTGAGTGGGGTGGAAAAGAGGGAGAGAGCGAGACAAAGTGAGTGGGGTGGAAACGAGGGAGAGAGAGAGAAAAAGTGAGTGGGGTGGAAAAGAGGGAGAGAAAGAGACAAAGTGAGTGGGTGGAAAAGAGGGAGAGAGAGAGACAAAGTGAGTGGGGTGGAAAAGAGGGAGAGAGAGACAAAGTGAGTGGGGTGGAAAAGAGGGAGAGAGAGAGACAAAGTGAGTGGGGTGGAAAAGAGGGAGAGAGAGAGACAAAGTGAGTGGGGTGGAAAAGAGGGAGAGAGAGAGACAAAGTGAGTGGGGTGTAAAAGAGGGAGAGAGAGAGACAAAGTGAGTGGGGTGGAAAAGAGGGAGAGAGAGAGACAAAGTGAGTGGGGTGGAAAAGAGGGAGAGAGAGACAAAGTGAGTGGGGTGGAAAAGAGGGAGAGAGAGACAAAGTGAGTGGGGTGGAAAAGAGGGAGAGAGAGAGACAAAGTGAGTGGGGTGGAAAAGAGGGAGAGAGAGAGACAAAGTGAGTGGGGTGGAAAAGAGGGAGAGAGAGAGACAAAGTGAGTGGGGTGGAAAAGAGGGAGAGAGAGACAAAGTGAGTGGGGTGGAAAAGAGGGAGAGAGCGAGACAAAGTGAGTGGGGTGGAAACGAGGGAGAGAGAGAGAAAAAGTGAGTGGGGTGGAAAAGAGGGAGAGAGAGACAAAGTGAGTGGGGTGGAAAAGAGGGAGAGAGAGAGACAAAGTGAGTGGGGTGGAAAAGAGGGAGAGAGAGACAAAGTGAGTGGGGTGGAAAAGAGGGAGACAGAGAGACAAAGTGAGTGGGGTGGAAAAGAGGGAGAGAGAGACAAAGTGAGTGGGGTGGAAAAGAGGGAGAGAGAGACAAAGTGAGTGGGGTGGAAAAGAGGGAGAGAGAGAGAGACAAAGTGAGTGGGGTGGAAAAGAGGGAGAGAGAGAGACAAAGTGAGTGGGGTGGAAAAGAGGGAGAGAGAGAGACAAAGTGAGTGGGGTGGAAAAGAGGGAGAGAGAGAGACAAAGTGAGTGGGGTGGAAAAGAGGGAGAGAGAGAGACAAAGTGAGTGGGGTGGAAAAGAGGGAGAGAGAGAGACAAAGTGAGTGGGGTGGAAAAGAGGGAGAGAGAGACAAAGTGAGTGGCGTGGAACAGAGGGAGAGAGAGATAAAGTGAGTGGGGTGGAAAAGAGGGAGAGAGAGAGACAAAGTGAGTGGGGTGGAAAAGAGGGAGAGAGAGACAAAGTGAGTGGGGTGGAAAAGAGGGAGAGAGAGAGACAAAGTGAGTGGGGTGGAAAAGAGGGAGAGAGAGAGACAAAGTGAGTGGGGTGGAAAAGAGGGAGAGAGAGAGACAAAGTGAGTGGGGTGGAAAAGAGGGAGAGAGAGAGACAAAGTGAGTGGGATGGAAAAGAGGGAGAGAGAGAGACAAAGTGAGTGGGGTGGAAAAGAGGGAGAGAGAGAGACAAAGTGAGTGGGGTGGAAAAGAGGGAGAGAGAGAGACAAAGTGAGTGGGGTGGAAAAGAGGGAGAGAGGGGGGACAAAGTGAGTGGGGTGGAAAAGAGGGAGAGAGAGAGACAAAGTGAGTGGGGTGGAAAAGAGGGAGAGAGAGACAAAGTGAGTGGGGTGGAAAAGAGGGAGAGAGAGAGACAAAGTGAGTGGGGTGGAAAAGAGGGAGAGAGAGAGACAAAGTGAGTGGGGTGGAAAAGAGGGAGAGAGAGACAAAGTGAGTGGGGTGGAAAAGAGGGAGAGAGCGAGACAAAGTGAGTGGGGTGGAAACGAGGGAGAGAGAGAGAAAAAGTGAGTGGGGTGGAAAAGAGGGAGAGAAAGAGACAAAGTGAGTGGGTGGAAAAGAGGGAGAGAGAGAGACAAAGTGAGTGGGGTGGAAAAGAGGGAGAGAGAGAGACAAAGTGAGTGGGGTGGAAAAGAGGGAGAGAGAGAGACAAAGTGAGTGGGGTGGAAAAGAGGGAGAGAGAGAGACAAAGTGAGTGGGGTGGAAAAGGGGGAGAGAGAGACAAAGTGAGTGGGGGTGGAAAAGAGGGAGAGAGAGAGAGACAAAGTGAGTGGGGGTGGAAAAGAGGGAGAGGGAGAGAGAGACAAAGTGAGTGGGGTGGAAAAGAGGGAGAGAGAGACAAAGTGAGTGGGGTGGAAAAGAGGGAGAGAGAGAGACAAAGTGAGTGGGGTGGAAAAGAGGGAGAGAGAGAGACAAAGTGAGTGGGGTGGAAAAAGGGAGAGAGAGACAAAGTGAGTGGGGTGGAAAAGAGGGAGAGAGAGAGACAAAGTGAGTGGGGTGGAAAAGAGGGAGAGAGAGAGACAAAGTGAGTGGGGTGGAAAAGAGGGAGAGAGAGAGAGACAAAGTGAGTGGGGTGGAAAAGAGGGAGAGAGAGAGACAAAGTGAGTGGGGTGGAAAAGAGGGAGAGAGAGACAAAGTGAGTGGGGTGGAAAAGAGGGAGAGAGAGAGACAAAGTGAGTGGGGTGGTATAGAGGGAGAGAGAGAGACAAAGTGAGTGGGGTGGAAAAGAGGGAGAGAAAGAGACAAAGTGAGTGGGTGGAAAAGAGGGAGAGAGAGAGACAAAGTGAGTGGGGTGGAAAAGAGAGAGAGAGAGAGACAAAGTGAGTGGGGTGGAAAAGAGGGAGAGAGAGAGACAAAGTGAGTGGGGTGGAAAAGAGGGAGAGAGAGAGACAAAGTGAGTGGGGTGGAAAAGAGGGAGAGAGAGACAAAGTGAGTGGGGTGGAAAAGAGGGAGAGAGAGAGGCAAAGTGAGTGGGGTGGAAAAGAGGGAGAGAGAGACAAAGTGAGTGGGGTGGAAAAGAGGGAGAGAGGGAGACAAAGTGAGTGGGGTGGAAAAGAGGGAGAGAGAGAGAGACAAAGTGAGTGGGTTGGAAAAGATGGAGAGAGAGACAAAGTGAGTGGGGTGGAAAAGAGGGAGAGAGAGAGACAAAGTGAGTGGGGTGGAAAAGAGGGAGAGAGAGACAAAGTGAGTGGGGTGGAAAAGAGGGAGAGAGAGAGACAAAGTGAGTGGGGTGGAAAAGAGGGAGAGAGAGAGACAAAGTGAGTGGGGTGGAAAAGAGGGAGAGAGAGAGAGACAAAGTGAGTGGGGTGGAAAAGAGGGAGAGAGAGAGACAAAGTGAGTGGGGTGGAAAAGAGGGAGAGAGAGAGACAAAGTGAGTGGGGTGGAAAAGAGGGAGAGAGAGAGACAAAGTGAGTGGGGTGGAAAAGAGGGAGAGAGAGAGACAAAGTGAGTGGGGTGGAAAAGGGGGACAGAGAGAGAGACAAAGTGAGTGGGGTGGAAAAGAGGGAGAGAGAGACAAAGTGAGTGGCGTGGAACAGAGGGAGAGAGAGATAAAGTGAGTGGGGTGGAAAAGAGGGAGAGAGAGAGACAAAGTGAGTGGGGTGGAAAAGAGGGAGAGAGAGACAAAGTGAGTGGGGTGGAAAAGAGGGAGAGAGAGAGACAAAGTGAGTGGGGTGGAAAAGAGGGAGAGAGAGAGACAAAGTGAGTGGGGTGGAAAAGAGGGAGAGAGAGAGACAAAGTGAGTGGGGTGGAAAAGAGGGAGAGAGGGAGACAAAGTGAGTGGGGTGGAAAAGAGGGAGAGAGAGAGAGACAAAGTGAGTGGGTTGGAAAAGATGGAGAGAGAGACAAAGTGAGTGGGGTGGAAAAGAGGGAGAGAGAGAGACAAAGTGAGTGGGGTGGAAAAGAGGGAGAGAGAGACAAAGTGAGTGGGGTGGAAAAGAGGGAGAGAGAGAGACAAAGTGAGTGGGGTGGAAAAGAGGGAGAGAGAGAGACAAAGTGAGTGGGGTGGAAAAGAGGGAGAGAGAGAGAGACAAAGTGAGTGGGGTGGAAAAGAGGGAGAGAGAGAGACAAAGTGAGTGGGGTGGAAAAGAGGGAGAGAGAGAGACAAAGTGAGTGGGGTGGAAAAGAGGGAGAGAGAGAGACAAAGTGAGTGGGGTGGAAAAGAGGGAGAGAGAGAGACAAAGTGAGTGGGGTGGAAAAGGGGGACATAGAGAGAGACAAAGTGAGTAGGGTGGAAAAGAGGGAGAGAGAGACAAAGTGAGTGGCGTGGAACAGAGGGAGAGAGAGATAAAGTGAGTGGGGTGGAAAAGAGGGAGAGAGAGAGACAAAGTGAGTGGGGTGGAAAAGAGGGAGAGAGAGACAAAGTGAGTGGGGTGGAAAAGAGGGAGAGAGAGAGACAAAGTGAGTGGGGTGGAAAAGAGGGAGAGAGAGAGACAAAGTGAGTGGGGTGGAAAAGAGGGAGAGAGAGAGACAAAGTGAGTGGGGTGGAAAAGAGGGAGAGAGAGAGACAAAGTGAGTGGGATGGAAAAGAGGGAGAGAGAGAGACAAAGTGAGTGGGGTGGAAAAGAGGGAGAGAGAGAGACAAAGTGAGTGGGGTGGAAAAGAGGGAGAGAGAGAGACAAAGTGAGTGGGGTGGAAAAGAGGGAGAGAGAGAGAGACAAAGTGAGTGGGGTGGAAAAGAGGGAGAGAGAGAGACAAAGTGAGTGGGGTGGAAAAGAGGGAGAGAGAGACAAAGTGAGTGGGGTGGAAAAGAGGGAGAGAGAGAGACAAAGTGAGTGGGGTGGAAAAGAGGGAGAGAGAGAGACAAAGTGAGTGGGGTGGAAAAGAGGGAGACAGAGAGACAAAGTGAGTGGGGTGGAAAAGAGGGAGAGAGCGAGACAAAGTGAGTGGGGTGGAAACGAGGGAGAGAGAGAGAAAAAGTGAGTGGGGTGGAAAAGAGGGAGAGAAAGAGACAAAGTGAGTGGGTGGAAAAGAGGGAGAGAGAGAGACAAAGTGAGTGGGGTGGAAAAGAGGGAGAGAGAGAGACAAAGTGAGTGGGGTGGAAAAGAGGGAGAGAGAGAGACAAAGTGAGTGGGGTGGAAAAGAGGGAGAGAGAGAGACAAAGTGAGTGGGGTGGAAAAGGGGGAGAGAGAGACAAAGTGAGTGGGGGTGGAAAAGAGGGAGAGAGAGAGAGACAAAGTGAGTGGGGGTGGAAAAGAGGGAGAGAGAGAGAGACAAAGTGAGTGGGGTGGAAAAGAGGGGGAGAGAGACAAAGTGAGTGGGGTGGAAAAGAGGGAGAGAGAGAGACAAAGTGAGTGGGGTGGAAAAAGGGAGAGAGAGACAAAGTGAGTGGGGTGGAAAAGAGGGAGAGAGAGAGACAAAGTGAGTGGGGTGGAAAAGAGGGAGAGAGAGAGACAAAGTGAGTGGGGTGGAAAAGAGGGAGAGAGAGAGAGACAAAGTGAGTGGGGTGGAAAAGAGGGAGAGAGAGAGACAAAGTGAGTGGGGTGGAAAAGAGGGAGAGAGAGACAAAGTGAGTGGGGTGGAAAAGAGGGAGAGAGAGAGACAAAGTGAGTGGGGTGGTATAGAGGGAGAGAGAGAGACAAAGTGAGTGGGGTGGAAAAGAGGGAGAGAAAGAGACAAAGTGAGTGGGTGGAAAAGAGGGAGAGAGAGAGACAAAGTGAGTGGGGTGGAAAGAGAGAGAGAGAGAGAGACAAAGTGAGTGGGGTGGAAAAGAGGGAGAGAGAGAGACAAAGTGAGTGGGGTGGAAAAGAGGGAGAGAGAGAGACAAAGTGAGTGGGGTGGAAAAGAGGGAGAGAGAGAGACAAAGTGAGTGGGGTGGAAAAGAGGGAGAGAGAGACAAAGTGAGTGGGGTGGAAAAGAGGGAGAGAGAGAGGCAAAGTGAGTGGGGTGGAAAAGAGGGAGAGAGAGACAAAGTGAGTGGGGTGGAAAAGAGGGAGAGAGGGAGACAAAGTGAGTGGGGTGGAAAAGAGGGAGAGAGAGAGAGACAAAGTGAGTGGGTTGGAAAAGATGGAGAGAGAGACAAAGTGAGTGGGGTGGAAAAGAGGGAGAGAGAGAGACAAAGTGAGTGGGGTGGAAAAGAGGGAGAGAGAGACAAAGTGAGTGGGGTGGAAAAGAGGGAGAGAGAGAGACAAAGTGAGTGGGGTCGAAAAGAGGGAGAGAGAGAGACAAAGTGAGTGGGGTGGAAAAGAGGGAGAGAGAGAGAGACAAAGTGAGTGGGGTGGAAAAGAGGGAGAGAGAGAGACAAAGTGAGTGGAGTGGAAAAGAGGGAGAGAGAGAGACAAAGTGAGTGGGGTGGAAAAGAGGGAGAGAGAGAGACAAAGTGAGTGGGGTGGAAAAGAGGGAGAGAGAGACAAAGTGAGTGGGGTGGAAAAGAGGGAGAGAGCGAGACAAAGTGAGTGGGGTGGAAACGAGGGAGAGAGAGAGAAAAAGTGAGTGGGGTGGAAAAGAGGGAGAGAAAGAGACAAAGTGAGTGGGTGGAAAAGAGGGAGAGAGAGAGACAAAGTGAGTGGGGTGGAAAAGAGGGAGAGAGAGAGACAAAGTGAGTGGGGTGGAAAAGAGGGAGAGAGAGAGACAAAGTGAGTGGGGTGGAAAAGAGGGAGAGAGAGAGACAAAGTGAGTGGGGTGGAAAAGGGGGAGAGAGAGACAAAGTGAGTGGGGGTGGAAAAGAGGGAGAGAGAGAGAGACAAAGTGAGTGGGGGTGGAAAAGAGGGAGAGAGAGAGAGAGAGACAAAGTGAGTGGGGTGGAAAAGATGGAGAGAGAGACAAAGTGAGTGGGGTGGAAAAGAGGGAGAGAGAGAGACAAAGTGAGTGGGGTGGAAAAGAGGGAGAGAGAGAGACAAAGTGAGTGGGGTGGAAAAAGGGAGAGAGAGACAAAGTGAGTGGGGTGGAAAAGAGGGAGAGAGAGAGGCAAAGTGAGTGGGGTGGAAAAGAGGGAGAGAGAGACAAAGTGAGTGGGGTGGAAAAGAGGGAGAGAGGGAGACAAAGTGAGTGGGGTGGAAAAGAGGGAGAGAGAGAGAGACAAAGTGAGTGGGTTGGAAAAGATGGAGAGAGAGACAAAGTGAGTGGGGTGGAAAAGAGGGAGAGAGAGAGACAAAGTGAGTGGGGTGGAAAAGAGGGAGAGAGAGACAAAGTGAGTGGGGTGGAAAAGAGGGAGAGAGAGAGACAAAGTGAGTGGGGTGGAAAAGAGGGAGAGAGAGAGACAAAGTGAGTGGGGTGGAAAAGAGGGAGAGAGAGAGAGACAAAGTGAGTGGGGTGGAAAAGAGGGAGAGAGAGAGACAAAGTGAGTGGGGTGGAAAAGAGGGAGAGAGAGAGACAAAGTGAGTGGGGTGGAAAAGAGGGAGAGAGAGAGACAAAGTGAGTGGGGTGGAAAAGAGGGAGAGAGAGAGACAAAGTGAGTGGGGTGGAAAAGGGGGACAGAGAGAGAGACAAAGTGAGTGGGGTGGAAAAGAGGGAGAGAGAGAGAGACAAAGTGAGTGGGGTGGAAAAGAGGGAGAGAGAGAGACAAAGTGAGTGGGGTGGAAAAGAGGGAGAGAGAGACAAAGTGAGTGGGGTGGAAAAGAGGGAGAGAGAGAGACAAAGTGAGTGGGGTGGTATAGAGGGAGAGAGAGAGACAAAGTGAGTGGGGTGGAAAAGAGGGAGAGAAAGAGACAAAGTGAGTGGGTGGAAAAGAGGGAGAGAGAGAGACAAAGTGAGTGGGGTGGAAAAGAGAGAGAGAGAGAGACAAAGTGAGTGGGGTGGAAAAGAGGGAGAGAGAGAGACAAAGTGAGTGGGGTGGAAAAGAGGGAGAGAGAGAGACAAAGTGAGTGGGGTGGAAAAGAGGGAGAGAGAGAGACAAAGTGAGTGGGGTGGAAAAGAGGGAGAGAGAGACAAAGTGAGTGGGGTGGAAAAGAGGGAGAGAGAGAGGCAAAGTGAGTGGGGTGGAAAAGAGGGAGAGAGAGACAAAGTGAGTGGGGTGGAAAAGAGGGAGAGAGGGAGACAAAGTGAGTGGGGTGGAAAAGAGGGAGAGAGAGAGAGACAAAGTGAGTGGGTTGGAAAAGATGGAGAGAGAGACAAAGTGAGTGGGGTGGAAAAGAGGGAGAGAGAGAGACAAAGTGAGTGGGGTGGAAAAGAGGGAGAGAGAGACAAAGTGAGTGGGGTGGAAAAGAGGGAGAGAGAGAGACAAAGTGAGTGGGGTCGAAAAGAGGGAGAGAGAGAGACAAAGTGAGTGGGGTGGAAAAGAGGGAGAGAGAGAGAGACAAAGTGAGTGGGGTGGAAAAAGGGAGAGAGAGACAAAGTGAGTGGGGTGGAAAAGAGGGAGAGAGAGAGACAAAGTGAGTGGGGTGGAAAAGAGGGAGAGAGAGAGACAAAGTGAGTGGGGTGGAAAAGAGAGAGAGAGAGAGAGAGACAAAGTGAGTGGGGTGGAAAAAGGGAGAGAGAGACAAAGTGAGTGGGGTGGAAAAGAGGGAGAGAGAGAGACAAAGTGAGTGGGGTGGAAAAGAGGGAGAGAGAGAGACAAAGTGAGTGGGGTGGAAAAGAGGGAGAGAGAGAGAGACAAAGTGAGTGGGGTGGAAAAGAGGGAGAGAGAGAGACAAAGTGAGTGGGGTGGAAAAGAGGGAGAGAGAGACAAAGTGAGTGGGGTGGAAAAAGGGAGAGAGAGACAAAGTGAGTGGGGTGGAAAAGAGGGAGAGAGAGAGACAAAGTGAGTGGGGTGGAAAAGAGGGAGAGAGAGAGACAAAGTGAGTGGGTGGAAAAGAGGGAGAGAGAGAGAGACAAAGTGAGTGGGGTGGAAAAGAGGGAGAGAGAGAGACAAAGTGAGTGGGGTGGAAAAGAGGGAGAGAGAGACAAAGTGATTGGGGTTGAAAAGAGGGAGAGAGAGAGACAAAGTGAGTGGGGTGGTATAGAGGGAGAGAGAGAGACAAAGTGAGTGGGGTGGAAAAGAGGGAGAGAAAGAGACAAAGTGAGTGGGTGGAAAAGAGGGAGAGAGAGAGACAAAGTGAGTGGGGTGGAAAAGAGAGAGAGAGAGAGACAAAGTGAGTGGGGTGGAAAAGAGGGAGAGAGAGAGACAAAGTGAGTGGGGTGGAAAAGAGGGAGAGAGAGACAAAGTGAGTGGGGTGGAAAAGAGGGAGAGAGAGAGGCAAAGTGAGTGGGGTGGAAAAGAGGGAGAGAGAGACAAAGTGAGTGGGGTGGAAAAGAGGGAGAGAGGGAGACAAAGTGAGTGGGGTGGAAAAGAGGGAGAGAGAGAGAGACAAAGTGAGTGGGTTGGAAAAGATGGAGAGAGAGACAAAGTGAGTGGGGTGGAAAAGAGGGAGAGAGAGAGACAAAGTGAGTGGGGTGGAAAAGAGGGAGAGAGAGACAAAGTGAGTGGGGTGGAAAAGAGGGAGAGAGAGAGACAAAGTGAGTGGGGTGGAAAAGAGGGAGAGAGAGAGACAAAGTGAGTGGGGTGGAAAAGAGGGAGAGAGAGAGAGACAAAGTGAGTGGGGTGGAAAAGAGGGAGAGAGAGAGACAAAGTGAGTGGGGTGGAAAAGAGGGAGAGAGAGAGACAAAGTGAGTGGGGTGGAAAAGAGGGAGAGAGAGAGACAAAGTGAGTGGGGTGGAAAAGAGGGAGAGAGAGAGACAAAGTGAGTGGGGTGGAAAAGGGGGACAGAGAGAGAGACAAAGTGAGTGGGGTGGAAAAGAGGGAGAGAGAGACAAAGTGAGTGGCGTGGAACAGAGGGAGAGAGAGATAAAGTGAGTGGGGTGGAAAAGAGGGAGTGAGAGAGACAAAGTGAGTGGGGTGGAAAAGAGGGAGAGAGAGACAAAGTGAGTGGGGTGGAAAAGAGGGAGAGAGAGAGACAAAGTGAGTGGGGTGGAAAAGAGGGAGAGAGAGAGACAAAGTGAGTGGGGTGGAAAAGAGGGAGAGAGAGAGACAAAGTGAGTGGGGTGGAAAAGAGGGAGAGAGAGAGACAAAGTGAGTGGGGTGGAAAAAGGGAGAGAGAGACAAAGTGAGTGGGGTGGAAAAGAGGGAGAGAGAGAGACAAAGTGAGTGGGGTGGAAAAGAGGGAGAGAGAGAGACAAAGTGAGTGGGGTGGAAAAGAGGGAGAGAGAGACAAAGTGAGTGGGGTGGAAAAGAGGGAGAGAGAGAGACAAAGTGAGTGGGGTGGAAAAGAGGGAGAGAGAGAGACAAAGTGAGTTGGGGTGGAAAAGAGGAGAGAGAGAGACAAAGTGAGTGGGGGTGGAAAAGAGAGAGAGAGTTAAGTTATAGATCCCCTTCTTCTGTCCCCCTGGGGTGTGTTTGGTTGTTTCTAACATGATTAGAACAGACAGACAGACAGACAGACAGACATGTGGCCCAACATACATGGCCCTTGGACCAGGGTGGGTAATGTAATGAGTATTACCTGTAGTCTGGGAAACAACGGTCCATACAGCCCAATCCAAACTCACTCAGCCACGATTGATTGGTGATAAAGACTTTGAAATTATGTGCCCTTTGCCCTCTGACCTCAGCCTGATAACCATCCATGAGAGGACATGGAGATGGAGATCTGAAGGGGTCACAGGACTTACCAGAGAGTGGCATTGGTTGGTTCTAAGGGTTTGTGTCATTGTAAGCATATCAGTTAAAGCAGAGACTTTAGTATTTGGTAACTGTGTGACTTTGGGTTTTCTCCTCAGACATTTGGCAGAAATATACTAAATATAATGTCATGTCCTGTTTTCTGTTCCATTGTGGTTCTGTACTAAATACTGTGTGACACCTGTTTATTGATATTCAGAGCGTGTTACACGTGGAAACGGTCAGACGCAACAAACTGTCAGTGTTGATCATTAGAATGGCTCACCTGAATCTTTGGAAGTTCCACTGCAACTTTTAAAGAACTAATCATCTTGTCATGTGTTGGAGTAATCTAACCTGAATGACTGACAGGAAGGGAATTAAATGTGAAGGGGTTTGGGAGACTTACTTTGTCTTTGCACAACACACTCACTTGTTACAATGATTGATGAGCTAACTGACGTACCCTCCCCTCCCATGGAACACAACATTTCATGCGAGGAAAGGGGAGAATTTTCCATTTGTGAGAGGGAGAGAAAGGTAAATGTAGCGGGAAAAGTGTGTCCGTGTGATGGTATCTGGTGGGAGCTCCAGTAAGTGACAGTGTCACATAGAGACAGAGATAACCTTGCTGTCTGAAAGCCTCCTCTATCAGTTAGAAATTCACCTTATTAGATTAACAAGCACCTACCCCGTCACACAACATCAGATCTCCAGACGATAAGCATGAATATTAAGTACAGAGTGCAATTAAGTTTTGATGGCCACCAATTAGACTAAAACACATTACTGGGTTACAGTACATCTGCTGTGTGTTCTGGTCAGAGGGACGGACGGACAGACGGACAGACAGACGGATGGACGGACAGACAGACAGACGGACGGACGGACGGACGGACGGACAGGCGGACGGACGGACGGACGGACGGACGGACAGACAGACAGAGACACGTACAACAGAACGATGGAGTTAAAGATGGGTTTCAAATGTATTTAATTTTTTTGTCTGCATACAGTCAGTATTTTGTAGGCAAGGCTGTGAAACTTTGAGTAAGAAGGTGAAAATGTCACAAAACGGACAGTACCCCATAATGAGGACATTTTGGAACGTGTGAAATTACAAGTAAGGGCATGTGTTGATTGTGAGGGGTCCTGAGGCTTGGCTTGGTCTGGGAGGAGGAGGAGAACAGGGAACAGGGTAACAGGGTAACAGGGATGACTCCCCAGAGAGTGGTGGGGGATCAGATAAAACACTCTTCCCAGAGAGGGACCATATTGACTGGGTGACTGAGACAGAATGATGGGCTGGGGGTTTACAGCAGACATGGGCGTGGCTGTGTGGGTGTGTGTGTGTGTGTGTGTTTGTGTGTGTGTGTACGTGTGTGTGTGTGTACATGTGTGTGTGTACGTGTGTGCGTGCATGTGTGTGTTAAACATGTTGGTCCTTTGCCGCTCATTAATAGAACTAGTAAGTCCTGTGCAAGGCTGTATACTGAATGTAAATGATGGGGGATGATGCTGTTGGTCTCCAGAGGGTTATGCGGGGGGTCTGGGAGGAGGTGCTGTGGCCCATTCTCACGCTGTGTGGCTGGGATAGGACAGGCAGGACAGGACAGAGAGGGACAGGCTATAGGACAGGGCAGGACTATGTGTAGGGGGGTCACCTGTGTGTCTGAGATCCACATACTGTATCTGCCCTATTCTCACAGTGGGTTCATATTGATCTCACCGTCTGAGTGACAGCCCTATTTATAGATAATACTGTAAAATGTATAATACAATAGTAGAGTAAAACCAACTGAATCATAAATGCCTGGTCCTCTGATCCAGAGTGCCAGCCACAAAATGTTGCCATAGGGAATGCAAAGTCAGAACTCACCACGATCACCTGTGGTGTCCCTCAAGGCTCTGTCATAGGCCCCATCTTATGCATCATCTACATGCTCCCCCTTGGTCTCCTAATCAGGAAACACAGCATCCAATTCCACTGCTATTCTGAAGACACACAGATCTACATAAAAAACAACCCTGGACTCTCTCCAATAAATACCTTCACCAGTTGTCAGGATGACCTCAAGGTCAGACAATTTCCTACAACTCAACAATACTAAAACAGAAGCATTCCTCATCGGCACTCCCCATCACACCAAAACCAGTCTCATCACCACCCTTACCCTTGGCGGCCACTCCATCCCATGGTCCTCCTCGGTCTCCAACCTTGGAGTGTTACTGGACCCCTCCCTCACTTTCTCCGTCCACATAAAATCTGCCTGCAAATGTATTTTTATTTCACCTGAGAAACATCACCCGGTTCTATCTTGTTCTCTCCAAATCTGATCTGGTCAACTCCCTCATCACCTACCGACTTAATTACTGCAATGTCTTCAAGTTCACTCTGGTCAAATTATGAAAGACTCCTTGCAGTCTCAAAGACGTGACTAAAATCAATGGGTGACTGAACATTCTGCTGTCTCGGCCCCCAGCTCTGGAACGAGCCCCCCCCCCCCCACCTCTGCATGCCCCAGACCACCACCTTTAAGTCTGAGCTCAAGAAACACTTCTTCGAACTGGGAGCTTGGGCCAGAGGCCTATAGAGAGATCTGTGGACGTGCCCTTGGGCAGGGCGTTGATCCTGGTTGCTTCTGTGGGTCGCTCTAAATCAAAAACGCTCTACAAATGTAATATATTATTCAGAATATCTTATTGTCATGGGTTGAAATGATTTCCAGGCTCAGATGTAGTCCCACTGTGAACTTTAACAACCCTAACGTGTAAAATTATGTTGCAGTAGTTATATGTGTACATGAACAGCACCAAAAGTATGCATAGTAATAGT
Source organism: Oncorhynchus clarkii lewisi (assembly GCF_045791955.1). Classification (NCBI taxonomy): domain Eukaryota; kingdom Metazoa; phylum Chordata; class Actinopteri; order Salmoniformes; family Salmonidae; genus Oncorhynchus; species Oncorhynchus clarkii. The sequence continues at coordinate 57,759,676 of NC_092153.1, forward strand.
TGAAGTCAGTTGAAAAGGAGTTCACATACACCTTAGCCAAATACATTTAAACTCAGTTTTTCACAATTCCTGACATTCAATCCTAGTAGAAATCCCCTGTCTTAAGTCAGTTAGGATCACCACCTTATTTTAAGAATGTGAAATGTCAGAATAAATTTCTTTCATCACATTCCCAGTGGGTCAGAAGTTTACATACACTCAATTAGTATTTGGTAGCATTGCCTTTAAATTGTTTAACTTGGGTCAAACATTTGGGGAAGACTTCCACAAGCTTCCCACAATAAATTGGGTGAATTTTGGCACCTTCTTCCTGACACAGCTGGTGTAACTGAGTCAGGTTTGTAGGCCTCCTTGCTCTCACACGCTTTTTTCCGTTCTGCCCACAAATGTCCTACAGGCTTGAGGCCAGGGCTTTGTGATGGCCACTCCAATACCTTGACTTTGTTGTCCTTAAGCCATTTTGCCACAACTTTGGAAGTATGCTTGGGATCATAGTCCATTTGGAGGACCCATTTTCCACCAAGCTTTAACTTTACTTTTAACTGATGTCTTGAGATGTTGCTTCAATATAGCCACATACTTTTCCTCCCCATGATGCCATCTATTTTGTGAAGTGCACCAGCCCCTCCTGCAGCAAAGCACCCCCACAACATGATGCTGCCACCCCCGTGCTTCATGGTTGGGATGGTGTTCTTCGGCTTGCAAGCCTGCCCCTTTTTCCTCCAAACATAACGATGGTCATTATGGCCAAACAGTTCTATTTTTGTTTCATCAGACCAGAGGACATTTCTCCAAAAAGTACGATCTTTGTCCCCATGTGCAGTTGCAAACCGTAGTCTGGCCTTTTTTATGGAGGTTTTGGAGCAGTGGCTTCTTCCTTGCTGATCGGCCTTTCAGGTTATGTTGATATAGGACTCGATTTATTGTGGATATAGATACTTTTGTGCTTCTTTCCTCCAGCATCTTCACAATGTCCTTTGCTGTTGTTCTGGGATTGATTTGATTTGTCTCTAGGAGACAGAACGCGTCTCCTTCCTGAGCGGTATAACGGCTGCGTGGTCCCATGGTGTTTTTACTTGCGTACTACTATTTGAACAGATAAACGTGGTACCTTCAGGCGTTTAGAAATTCCTCCCAAGGATGAACCAGACTTGTGGAGGTCTACAATTATTTTTCTGAGATCTTGGCTGATATCTTTTGATTTTCCCATGATGTCAAACAAAGAGGCACTGAGTTTGAAGGTCGCCTTTGAAATACATCCACAGGTACACCTACAATTGACCTAATTAGCCTATCAGAAGCTTCTAAAGTCATGACATAATTTCTAGGAATTTTCCAAGCTGTTTAAAGGCACAGTCAACTTAGTGTATGTAAACTTCTGACCCACTGGAATAGTGATAGAGTGAATTATAAGTGAAATAATCTGTCTGTAAACAATTGTTGGAGAAATTACTTGTGTCATGCACAAAGTAGATGTCCAGACCGACTTGCTAAAACTATAGTTTGTTAACAAGAAATTTGTGGAGTGGTTGAAAAACGAGTTTTAATGACTCCATCCTAAGTGTATGTAAACTTCCGACTTCAACTGTACATTATTTACACTGAGTAGACCCCACATCTACTACGACTCCAGGATGGCTCATCCAGACACCCAGCGTCGGGCGACCTCCTACCCAGCTCCCCTCTCTCTATCTCTGGGTTGCTGGGTTGAGCTGCCTGCTGGCTCAAATCTGACCTCTCTGGAGCACCAACAGCATAGGCCAGCACAGAGCTCAGCTTTCATATATTGTATACAGTTTAGACTGGAATGAAGGCCTGAGCCTGTTTACATTAGAACTGGATTAGTGTGCTGAGGAGAGGGAGAAGAGGAGATGAAGAAGAGGAGGAGAGGACGGGGAGATGGAAGAGGGAGAAGGATGGAGAATACTGAGGTATATACGAAAACATGCTTATAAATTGTGTCATTGTGAGGAATTTGTTCTAGTGCACTTTGAATGGGAGAAGCTTTTTATGTAAACGTTTGTAATACACGTATTGAGTCCCATGGTCATGGGTGTATGGGTGGGGGGACATTGTTGGTTTTAAATGTTGTTTGAAAGGAGGTGAGTCATTGTGAATAAGGATGTTGGCGTTTCGGGGCAGAGAAAGGCACCATTAACACAGATGAACGTAGCACTGTTCGTATGACAGCAGACTGATTGCAACCATTGAGAGAAAAAGCTTTTAATTTGGATCTGGTGTGGTAATTGGGTTTAAATTCTCTCCTCTCACTAAGAGGAATGGGCTGGGTAATCAAGTTAATCAAGTTAATCTCACTTCTTCCAGCTTTCCTGTACTGTATGTGTGTGTTTGTGGGATATGTTTCAGTGCCCCCCTCTCTCTCTCTCTCTCTCTCTCTCTCTCTCTCTCTCTCTCTCTCTCTCTCTCGCTCTCGCTCTCTCTCTCTCCCCCTAATTCATCATGTAATGCTGTTTATTGTGGGTATCATGGTGCTTTTATGCATTAGTTAAATGGACCCAGCACATTACTGTAATGGAGAGGGAGCATGAAAACACACTGAAACCAGATCTACTTCTCCCTCTCTTTCCTCTGTCCCCTCTATCATTATCTCCCTGCCCCCCTTTGCCATTAGACCTCAATTTGCACTCCATCGTTCCATTTCATTCACTCTCTCTCTCTCCATCCCATCTTCATCTCCCTCTCCTTTCTTTCCTTCTATCCTTGTCCCTCTCTCTCTCTCTGCTGTTCCCATTCTGCTCTGTCCTTATCATCCTGTCCCTCTATACTCCATCCCGCTGTCCCTCCCCTCCCCCTCTCCCTCCCCCTCCCCCTGCATCTGTACTGATTTGATGTCACTAATGGCTGGGGATATTTAGCAGAAAGAACAGAATAGTGACTTCTCATTTTACATGACCTGGGAGAGAGGCAGGAGAAAAGAGGGGGGCAAGAAAGGAAAAATAGAATTAAAGGACTGGGACACTAGGAGAGAAGAACATTGGGGCAGTAGAGGAAACAAGGGGAAGCGAGGGCTGCAATAGAAGAGAAAAGCGGGAGGAGGAGGGGAAAGAAGCATAATGAGATGTTATTAGGTAATAATGTTCTGATTTTCCAGTTTTATGACATCAATCGCTCAAGTGTGTATATGTCTGTATGAATACTTTTCTGTTCATGTGAGAGTTCCTGCCCCTGTGATTGTGTGTATGTTATATCCTGTGTGATTATGTATGTGTGTGTTTATGCCTGTGTGTATGTTATTTAGTGTGTGTGTGTGTGTGTGTGTGTGTGTGTGTGTGTGTGTGTGTGTGTGTGTGTGTGTGTGTGTGTGTGTGTGTGTGTGTGTGTGTGTGTGTGTGTGTGTGTGTGTGTGTGTGTGTGTTTATGTATTTGGCAGTGGGCACAGTAGCCACATGACGACCCCTGGGTGACCCCTGATAAGCGTGTAGGCGCCAGGCTGCTTCAGTCTGACTCGCGCAGCTCTCCTGCTCTATTCACACAACAGTATTAAACATCTTAACACACACACACACACACACACACACACACATTAAACACGTTCAATATCAACCATGGGACACAACCCACAATTAGATCATACACGCTACCTCTGAGCAGTTCACACAACACACACTTATCTCAATCTTTTCCTCGCTTCCTCTTCCTCACTCTATTGCTCTAATTTGTCTCTCTCCTTTCATCCCTGTATTTTCTCCATGCTTCCTTCTCTCTGTCTGTATCTAGTGGTAGTGTTCAGCTGCCTGAGCTGAAGGCTGATGGAAAAACACCACAGTTAGAATTCTTCAATTCCGTGGCCTCCCGGGTGGCGCAGTGGTTAAGGGCGCTGTACTGTGCCATCAGAGTCCCTGGGTTCGCGCCCAGGCTCTGTCGTAACCGGCCGCGACCGGGAGGTCCGTGGGGCGACGCACAATTGGCCTAGCGTCGTCCGGGTTAGGGAGGGATTGGTCGGTAGGGATCTCCTTGTCTCATCGCGCACCAGCGACTCCTGTGGCGGGCCGGGCGCAGTGCGCGCTAGCCAAGGTTGCCAGGTGCACGGTGTAGCCTCCGGCGCATTGGTGCGGCTGGCTTCCGGGTTGGATGCGCGCTGTGTTAAGAAGCTGGTTGGGTTGATCGGAGGACGCATGACATTCAGCCTTCGTCTCTCCCGAGCCCGTACGGGAGTTGTATCAATGAGACAAGATAGTAGCTACTACAACAATTGGATACCACGAAATTGGGGAGAAAAAGGGGTAAAAATAAATAAATAAATAAATAAAAATAATTCTTCAATTCCTGAGAAGTTGAACTGCACCTGGGGCCACAGCCCAACCCTTTCCATTCCAGTCCAGACCTGCCTAGCACAGCCAAAGGATCCACATCATCATCCTCATCAATTTTCATCATCATCACCACCATCCTTCTCCTCCTCCTCATCATATCCACCATCCTCCTCATCATCATCACCACCACCACCCTCCTCCACTCCCTCCTCACCACTCTCCTCCTCACTGTCATCACCACCATCCTCCTCATCATCAGAGGTCTCTCATCAGAGAGACCTCTCATTTGACGGACAACCATTTTCAATTGGTCCCTACAGACATGGGAAATTTGACTAATTCGTTTTTCATCAGTCCTCTGGGACAGTTCCCTCTCTTTTGCTCTCTCTTTTTCTCTGTCTTCTGCTTTCTGTAGCCTCCCTCTCCCTTGCTCCCTAGCTCTCTCCCCCTCCCTCTCTCTTAGAGGTCGGTCATTATAGGATTAGTTGGTTGATTGAGTGAAGCTGACAGGTTGAGTGGAGGTAGAGGTGGAGGAGGGGGTACACTTTCACTGCTGTGTAAATCATGGACACGTGCCTTCTGTCAGTCAAACATCCCTCAACCAATGACTCTAACTTCAGGGTCTTAAAGCTTGACCCATTGGCCAAAGCTAGCCGTTCTCTGCTTACTTAATCAGTAGAGGTTATATGTTAGATTGAACAGTTGAATCCAGTAAATGCAGTACAGTCTAATGTAAATGTAATTAGTCCCCTAGCTTGTACCTTTTCCCTCTCTCCCACGGTCTGTGCCTAGCCTGGCCTCCAGCATACCAGCATCCTTGGTGTGGGCCTCACTTCCAGTTATGGAAACTTATGGAACCATGCCCCCCATACCACCACCACCAAAATGTCCCATAACCACCCTAGAGGTGTCTGTAGGTAAGTATCTGTGTGTGTCTGTTTGTATGTGTATGTGCGCAAGTGTGTGTGACACAAGTGTGTGTGTTTGTGTGTGTTTGTGGTTAGATGTTGCTTGTTCACACAATGAGGTCCGCACGCAAGCCAGCGCAAGTGGAGCTACAACGGTAAAAGAGTAGGCTACACTGTTACAATGGTGAAGGAGTAGCCTATACTGCTGCAATGGTGAAGGAGTAGCCTATACTGCTGCAATGGTGAAGGAGTAGCCTATACTGCTACAATGGTAAAGGAGTAGCCTACACTGCTGCAATGGTGAAGGAGTAGCCAAACTCTGCTACAATGGTGAAGGAGTAGCCTATACTGCTGCAATGGTGAAGGAGTAGCCTATACTGCTGCAATGGTGAAGGAGTAGCCTATATCGCTGCAATGGTAAAGGAGTAGCCAAACTCTGCTACAATGGTGAAGGAGTAGCCTATACTGCTGCAATGGTGAAGGAGTAGCCTATACTGCTGCAATGGTGAAGGAGTAGCCTATAGTGCTGCAATGGTAAAGGAGTAGCCTACACTGCTACAATGGTGAAGGAGTAGCCAAACTCTGCTACAATGGTGAAGGAGTAGCCTATACTGCTGCAATGGTAAAGGAGTAGCCTATACTGCTACAATAGTGAAGGAGTAGCCAAACTCTGCTACAATGGTGAAGGAGTAGCCTATACTGCTGCAATGGTAAAGGAGTAGCCTATACTGCTACAATAGTGAAGGAGTAGCCAAGCTCTGCTACAATGGTGAAGGAGTAGCCTATACTGCTGCAATGGTAAAGGAGTAGCCTACACTGCTGCAATGGTGAAGGAGTAGCCTATACCGCTGCAATGGTAAAGGAGTAGCCAAACTCTGCTACAATGGTGAAGGAGTAGTCTATACTGCTGCAATGGTAAAGGAGTAGCCAAACTCTGCTACAATGGTGAAGGAGTAGCCTATACCGCTGCAATGCTAAAGGAGTAGCCTACACTGCTACAATGGTAAAGGAGTAGCCTACACTGCTACAATGGTAAAGGAGTAGCCTATACCGCTGCAATGGTAAAGGAGTAGCCTATACCGCTGCAATGGTAAAGGAGTAGCCTACACTGCTACAATGGTAAAGGAGTAGCCTACACTGCTACAATGGTGAAGGAGTAGCCTATATCGCTGCAATGGTAAAGGAGTAGCCAAACTCTGCTACAATGGTGAAGGAGTAGCCTATACCGCTGCAATGCTAAAGGAGTAGCCTACACTGCTACAATGGTAAAGGAGTAGCCTACACTGCTACAATGGTAAAGGAGTAGCCTATACCGCTGCAATGGTAAAGGAGTAGCCTATACCGCTGCAATGGTAAAGGAGTAGCCTACACTGCTACAATGCTGAAGGAGTAGCCTTTGTGTTAAAAGCAAGGTTCAGGGCCATGTCTAGAGGGTAAAAACTTAATGAACATAGAAAACAGAATGCATTGGAGAAGGAGAGGAGAAAAGCGGAAGTACAGTGCATTCAGAAAGTATTCAGACCCCTTGACATTTTTCACATTTTGTTACATTACAGCCATATTCTAAAATTGATTCAATTGTTTTTTTCCCTCATCAATCTACACACAATACCCCATGATGATGAAGCAAAAACAGGTTTTTAGACACTTTTGCAAATGTACAAAAAATTAATAACAGAAATATCACATTTACATAAGTATTCAGACCCTTCACTCGGCACTTTGTTGAAGCACATTTGGCAGCGATTACAGCCTCAAGTCTTTTTGGGTATGACACTACAAGCTTGGCACACCTGTATTTGGGGAGTTTCTCCCATTCATGTCTGCAGATCCTCTCAAGCTCTGTCAGGTTGGATGTGGAGTGTTGCTGCACTGCTATTTTCAGGTCTCTCCAGAGATCGGGTTCGATCAGGTTCAAGTCCGGGCTCTGGCTGGGCCACTCAAAGACATTCAGAGACTTGTCCCGAAGCCACTCCTGCATTGTCTTGGCTGTGTGCTTAGAGTTGTTGTCCTGTTGGAAGGTGAACATTCACCCCAGTCTGAGATCCTGAGCGCTCTGGAGCAGGTTTTCATCAAGGATCTCTGTACTTTGCTCTGTTCATATTTCCCTCGATCCCTGACTAGTCTCCCAGTCCCTGCCGCTGAAAACATCCCCATAGCATGATGCTTCCACCACCATGCTTCACCGTAGGGATGGTGTCAGGTTTCCTCCAGATGTGACACTTGACATTCAGGCCAAAGAGTTCAATCTTGGTTTCATCAGACCAGAGAATCTTGTTTCTCAGGGTCTGAGAGTATTTTAGGTGCCTTTTGGCAAACTCCAAGTGGGCTGTCATTTGCCTTTTACTGAGGAGTGGTTTCTGTCTAGCCACTCTATCATAAAGGCCTGATTGGTGGATTGTTGCAGACATGGTTGTCCTTCTGTAAGGTTCTCCTATCTCCACAGAGGAACTCTGGAGATCTGTCAGAGTGACCATTGGGTTCTTGGTCACCTCAATGACCCAGGCCCTTCTCCCCGGATTGCTCAGTTTGGTAGTCAGCCAGCTCTAGAAAGAGTCTTAGAGGTTCCGAACTTCTTCCAATTAAGGAAGATTGAGGCAACTGTGTTCTTGGGGACCTTCAATGCTGCATAAAGTTGTTGGTACCCTTCCTCTGATCTGTGCCTCGACACAATCATGTCTCGGAGCTCGACAATTCCTTCAACCTCATGACTTGGTTTTTGTGCTGACGTGCACTGTCAACTGTGGGACCTTATATAGACAGGTTTGTGCTTTTCCAAATCATGTCCAATCAATTTAATTTACCACAGGTGGACTGCAGTCAAGTTGTAGAAAAGGAAACAGGATGCACCTGAGCTCAATTTCGAGTCTCATAGCAAAGGGTCTGAATATTTATGTCAATAAGGCATTTCTGTTTTTAAAAATGTCTAAAAACCTGTTTTTGCTTTGTCATTGGTTGCTTTTGTCATTATTGTGTGTTGATTGATGAGGGGAAAAAATATTGAATACATTTTAGAATAACAAAATGTTTAAAAAGGGAAGGGGTCTGAATACTTTCTAAATGTACTGTATACTATGGTAGGAATACTATTGCACTTTCTGTAGTGGTTTTGCAGACTTTACTGTAGTACTTAATTTACTGTAGTATACTGTATTATTTACAGTTTAGTGTTTTTTGCAGACTAGTATTTATTGTAGTGTTTTTGCTGACTATACTGTGGTATTTACTTTATTTACTGTAGTGTTTTTGGGGACATTACTATAATATTTACTAAATTGTTTTTGATTTATTATCTATGACATAGAAGCTTTCTCCTTGACAAAACCTACTGGTGAAATACTGAAAGAACAAATTGTAGGTAAGACTGGGTTCTTAATGGAGTGGTCAGCACTTCAACTCTATTCTAGAACCATAGAGAACACAATATATGGTCTATACTTGGCATGTAGGTTTCCCACTTACGGGTGGCACAAATTGAGATATGGGTGAGGGGAATGGGTAGGGTATATGCAAATTAAATACTGTAGTATTTTCTATAGTTAAAACATTTTTGTGTTTACAACATAATTATATAGGAGGTAATGTAGTACTCTATAATAAACTGTGTGGAAGGTTTATAGTCTCTTCAGGACACCTGTTTGGATAATGCAGACTTGATGCAAGAATATGCTCCTTGATAGTTTACTGACCAGAAACAGGCAGGACTCCATACACGCAGCTTCACTTTGGCAACAGTACTATATAATGATCTGTTCATGCTCAGTCTAGATATGACATATACAGTAGGTCTACAATATCAACCACTGAAATACCTTTCAAAAAAATCTCACACTGTCTTAATTTGAACTCTGTAGAGACAAAGTGCAGCTGACCTTGTGTGTGTGTGTGTGTGTGTGTGTGTGTGTGTGTGTGTGTGTGTGTGTGTGTGTGTGTGTGTGTGTGTGTGTGTGTGTGTGTGTGTGTGTGTGTGTGTGAGGAAAGCAGAGAAGACACTGCGGCCTATAGTAAGTGTAGTTCAAGTACTAATGGTGGTGGAGGCGTAACTGTAACTGAAGTGTGGTACAGTACAAAGTGTAACAGAGAGGGGAGGAGAGGGGTGAGGCTGGTGAGGAGGGTGAGGTTTCAGTACTAATAACCCTCAGTGTCACTAAATCCAGTGTGATTGTGCCTCTGCCCTGGGTCGTTGTCACGGCGATCTGAGCACTACCCAGTGTGCCCTGAGGCTGTGCTTCTCTAAAGGAAGGATTTTCTTAAATGACAAAAAAATCAAGTAGTCAGCTGTGTTATACAAATGTATTTAATAGTTGTATAAGTTTGCTGCTGTGCATCCCTGTGTTAATTTACATTTAGTCACTTAGCTAACAGAGTGACTTCATCTTAAAACAGGTGAGACAACCACACATTTCAGTCATAGTAAGTACATTTTTCCTCAATAAAGTAACTATCAGCAAAGTCAGTGCTAGTAGGAAAAAGTAAAGTGTGAGTGTTAGTTCACAAAAGGCAAGGGTGTGGGTGAGAGGGTGCTGTGGGATTATTTCAAATACTCTTTGAAGAGGTATGGTTACACAGAGCCACTGTTAGTCAGACAGTGTGTTCTCATGCCATCTTCTCCACTGGTAGACTCTCTCAATCACACACTGAGCCCTAATGATTATGTTGCGCTAACTGTAGGCGTGTGGACAGCTGGGTAAGATGGCAGAGGTAAGGCTGACCTGGCTGGCTTGGTGCTATGTGATTGGCTGAGCCTGGACTGGTCCTGCCCACACTGAGGCCTGCTGAGCTGCCATCGTGACTAAAGTCTGATGGTTACACAGTATACACATTGTGCTCCACACTTCCCCCCTCACCACCTCACCCCTTACCCCTTCTCTGTTCATAGTTTGGTGACATGACGTGGAGAGGGGAAGAAGGGGGAGGCTATCTCCACTGATCAGCAGGTCATGAGAAGTAGCCTGAAACTGAGTTAAAGAGGGAAAAATCTACAGAGAAATGGGTTGCAGAGAGATAGAATGAGAGAGAGGTATATTTCTGTACTGTTGTTCTCCACATATAGGCCTATTTTCTCTCACACTCACTCTCTCTCTTTATTTTTACTCTCTCTTACTGTGAAAAAAAATCCTGTAATTGTTACAATAAATTACTGGCAGCACCGTAGCCAGTTATTACTGTATAGTTACAGGACCTTCACTGTAACACACATTTACAACATATTACAGGAACACCTGAATACAGTAGCAAGTAAGATATTATTACATTCACAATGACACACTGTACAATACTGTAAAATTGACTAAATTCTAGTTTAATTGCAATTCATTAAAACTGAAATTCGTAATGGTGAAACTGCCACGTCTTTCTAACTGGCAGTGACTTCAGGGCAAAACAGACTAAAAGGACATGGCAAAATATTCAACCATTGAAGGTTTAAGACTTGCTTCTACTCCAATCTTTCCCCTGTACACATACAAATACTGGGGCCACATATCAGTTCAATTGGTACAGCGCTCTCACTAACAGGGGCAAATATAGCCTCTTAAAAGGCACGCCTCAAAATATGTTAATGAGCCAACAATTCTTTCCCCACCCATAACATCTCACAAGGCACCATAATTTACAGTACTCTGCAGTAAATACGTATATAGAAAAACAGTAATACAGTACTTTATTGAAAAATCTTATTGTAAAATTACAGCAATTGCTAACACTGCACTGAACCCTCATAATGCATTGCTCTTTAAAGTACTGTACTGTAATATAGAATTCCAGTAGCTAACTGTAAGAGTTTTGCCGTAAATGTACATACATTTGTACAGTATTTTAGATCTCTGTTTTCCAGCATTCCACAGGGATATCAGTCGTGTCTGACTGCCTGCCAAGGGAATTTATCGAATAGCCCTCTCATTAACTGTCTCTCTCTTCCACGCACTCTGTTCCCTACTTTATTTCCATATACCCCTCCACATACAGTATCACTCCTATTTGCCATATCTCAATCTAAAGTGCTGACAAAAACATGTGCGCCATTTGTGCGCACATTGATTTTGTTCTCCCACACCAGAAGCCATCATGACAACCATGGTTATAATATCATAACAAACTCTGAACCAACTATATTAATTAGTGGACAGGTCGAAAATCATTAAACATTTATGTCAATTTAGCTAGCTAGCTTGCTGTTGCGAACTAATTTGTCCTGGGATATAAACATTGGGTTGCTATTTTACCTGAAATGCACAAGGTCCTCTACTCCGACAATCCACAGATAAAACGGTAAACCAAATTAGTTTGTCGTCATCTCCCCTCCTTGGCAACCAACTTGCATTACTACAACCGACTGGAGTGTGGACATCAGTTCATCTTTCAGTCACCCACGTGGGCATATGCTCCTAAAAACCAATGAGGAGATGCACGTGGGTATATTCTTCTAAAAACCAATTAGGAATTTGAGAGGCAGGACTTGCAGCATGTTGAAGGTCACAAATAGAACCAACTTCTGCTTTAGCACCTGGCCACGCAGTCGTGCGCGAGCAGTGTGGGTGCAATGATTGAATAAAATGTATGTGTAAATGTATTTTGCAACGTTCGCGCACATGACGCGAGCGGCGTGGTCATATCAAAGTCAGAGGCCGAGCAGTTGCCATACCAGGCGGTGATGCAAACGGTCAGGATGCTCTCAATGGTGCAGCTGTAGAACCTTTTGAAGATCTGGGGACCCATGCCAAATATTTTCAGTCTCCTGAGGGAGAAAAGGTTTTATTGTGCCATCTTCATGACTGTCTTGGTATGTTTTGACCATGATAGTTTGTTGGTGATGTGGACACCAAGGAACTTGAAACTAATGACTTGCTCCACTACAGCCCAGTCGATGTGAATGGGGGCGTGTTCTGCCCTCCTTTTCCTGTAGTCCACGATCATTTCGTTGAGGGAGAGTTTGTTGTCCTGACACCACACTGCCAGTTCTCTGACCTCCTACAGGAGGGTAGTAAGCACGCACCCCCGAGGGAACCCCGTGTTGAAGTCTGTGTTGCAGATGTGTTGTTGCCTACCCTTACCACCTGGAGACATCCCGTCAGGAAGTCCAGGATCCAGTTGCAGAGGGAGGTGTTTAGTCCCCGGGTCCTTAGCTTACTGATGAGCTTTGTGGGCACTATGGTGTTGAACGCTGAGCTGTAGTCAATGGACAGCATTCTCACATAGATGCTCCTTTTGTCCAGGTGAGAAAGGGCAGTGTGGAGTGCGATTGAGATTGTGCCATCTGTGGATCTGTTGGGGAAGTATGCGAGTTGGAGTGGGTCTAGGGTGTCCGGGAGGATGCTGTTGATGTGAGCCATGACCAGCATTTCATAGCACTTCATGGCAACCGACGTGAGTGCCACGGGACGGTAATCATTTAGGCAGGTTACCTGTTTAAAGCTTTTGTTCACATCGGCGTTATCACACAGTCATCCAGAACAGCTGGTGCTCTCTTGCATGCTTCAGTGTTGCTTGCCTCGAAGCGAACATAAAAGGCATTTAGCTCATCTGGTAGGCTCATGTCACTGGGCAGCTTCTGGATTAGTCTCCCACTCCTTGAAAGCGGCAGCTCTAGCCTTTAGCTCGATGCGGATGTTGCCTGTAATCCATGGCTTCTGGCTGGGATATGTACATACAGTCCCGGTGGGTACTGATTATTGATGAAGCCCATAACTAAGGTGGTGTATTCCTCAATGCCATTGGATGAATCCTGGAACATTTTCCAGTCTGTGCTAGCAAAACAGTCCTGTTGTGTAGCATCTGCATCATCTGACCACTTCCGTATTGAGCGAGTCACTGGTACTTCCTGCTTTTGTTTTTGCTTGTAAGCAGGAATCAGGAGGATAGAATTATGGTCAGATTTGCCAAACGGAGGGCAGGGGAGAGCTTTGTATGCATCTCTGTGTGTGAAGTAAAGGAGGTCTAGGATTTATTTTCCCCTGGCTGCACATGTGACAAATTTGGTCACAATTTGGTTTCAATTTGGTCACAATTTGCTTGTAAACATTTGGTAAAACGGATTTAAGTTTGCCTGCATTAAAGTCCGCGGCCACTTGGAATGCCGCTTCTGGACTTCGAGACTTATTTAATATTAGACATCGTGCACAAGCTGTTTTTGACAAAAAGACACACACCCCCACCACTCGTCTTACCAGAGGTAGCGTCTCTGTTCTGCCGGTGCATGGAAAATCCCACTAGCTCTATATTGTCAGTATCTTCGTTTAGCCACGTCTCGGTGAAACATAAGATGTTACAGTTTTTAATGTCCCGTTGGTAGGATAATCTTAATCATAGGTCATCAATTTTATTTCCCAATAATGGCATATTAGCAAGAAGAATGGAAGGCAATGGGAGTTTACTCACTTGCTTCCGGATTCTCAGAAGGGTGCCCAATCTGCAACCTATTTTCCGGCGTCTTTTCTTCATGCAAAAGGCATGGATCTGGGCCTGTTCCAGTGAAACCAGGATATCTTTCTCGTCGGACCTCGTTAACCTCTTGAAGCTAGGGGGCACTATTTTTATGTTTGGAAAAATAACGTTCCCAAAGTAAACGGCCTATTTCTCAGGACCAGATGCTAGAATATGCATATAATTGACAGATTAGGATAGAAAACACTCTAAAGTTTCCAAAACTGTCAAAATATTGTCTGTGAGTATAACAGAACTGATATTGCAGGTGAAACACTGAGGAAAATCAAACCAGGAAGTGGCTTCTATTTTGAAAACTCCATGTTCCATAGCCTGCCTTTGCTCCATTTAAAGGGATGTCAACCAGATTCCTTTTCCTATCACTTCCTCAAGGTGTCAACAGTCTTTAGACATAGTTTCAGGCTTTTATTTTGAAAAATGAGCGAGAAAGATAACATTGCGTCATTGTATGGCCGGGTGCCAGCAGCGTTTTGCTTGGCGCAACAGAGTTTGGGCAGCCATTGCCTTTCCCTCTCCTACTGAAAAGGACAGTTGCGGTTGATATATTATTGATTATATATTTTTAAAACAACCTGAGGATTGATTATAAAAAACGTTTGACATGCTTCTGTGGACATTACGGATACTATTTGGAATTTGTCTGCGTTGTCGTGACCGCTCTTTCCTGTGGATTTCTGAACATAACACGCCAAACAAACGGAGGTATTATGGATATAAAAATAATATTTTTGGAACAAAAGGAACATTTATTGTCTAACTGGGAGTCTCGTGAGTGAAAACATCCGAAGATCATCAAAGGTAAACGATTAATTTGATTGCTTTTCTGATTTTCGTGACCAAGCTACTTGATGCTAGGTGTTCGTAATGTTTTGTCGAGCGATCGATAAGCTTACACAAATGCTTGGATTGCTTTCGCTGTAAAGCATATTTTCTAAATCTGACACGACATGTGGATTAACAAAAGGCTAAGCTGTGTTTTACTATATTGCACTTGTGATTTCATGAATATAAATATTTTTAGTCATATTATTTGAATGGGGCGCTATACAATTTAGCGGTTTTTGATGACAATTAATCCGCTAAATAGATGGGTAGCGTCAAGAAGTTAAAGGAAAAAGTTTCTTCCAGTCCGCGGTGAGTAATTGCTTTTCTGATGTCCAGAAGTTATTTTCGCTCATAAGAGACGGTAGGAGCAACATTATGTACACATTAAGTAAAAAAACAAGTTTGAAACAAAACGCAAAAAAATTAACAAAATAGCACAATTGGTTGGGAGAATGTAAAACATCAGCCATGTTCTTCAGTGCCATGTTATACAGATGGCACTACATGTAAGCCTACTAGAAAGTGCTTGGCCTCAGGCCTGGAGGGAAGCAAAAGCAATTCCGCAAACCAAAAATATTAAAGCCCCCTTTACTAGCCAACCAAATAGCCTTTTACCAACACTTAGTAAACTTTTGGAAAAAATGATGTTTGACCAGATACAAGGTTATTTTACCATAAATTGACAACAGACTTTCAGCACTGTTATGGGGAAGGAAATTCAACAAGCACAGCACTAACACAAATTACTGATGATTGGCTGAGAGAAATTGATGATAAAAGGATTGTGGGGGCAGATTTGTTAGATTTCAGTGTGGCTTTTGACATTATCGATCATAGTATGCTGCTGGAAAAAGTATGTGTTATAGCTTTACACCCCCAGCTATATTGTGGGTAAAGAGATACCTGTCTAACAGAACACAGAGGGTGTTCTTTAATGGAAGACTCTCCAACATAATCCAGGTAGAATCAGGAATTCCCCAGGACAGCTGTTTAGGCCCCTTACTTTTTAAAATCTTTACTAATGACATGAGCAAAGCCAGTGTGTTTATGTATGTGGATGAGTCAACACTATGCATGTCAGCTACTTCAGAGACTGAAATGACTGCAACACTTAATAAAGAGCTGAAGTTGGTTTCAGAATGTGTGGCAAAGAATAAGTTTGTCCTAAATATTTCAAAAACTAAAAGCTTTGTATTTGGGACAAATCATTAACTAAACCCTAAACCTCAACTGAATCTTGTCATGAATAATGCTTCAATTGAGCAAGTTGAGTGACTAAACTGATTAGAGTAACCCTGGATTGTAAACTGTCATGGTCAAAACATGTTGATACAACAGTCCATAATAAAGCACTGCTCTGCCTTCTTTTTTATTCTCCCCAATCCGTGATATCCAATGATGATCTTGTCCCATCGCTGCAACTTCCCAACGGACTAGGGAGAGGTGAAGGTCAAGTCATGCGTCCTCCGAAACATGACCCACCAAACCGTGCTCATTAACACCCGCCCGCTTAACCCGGATGCCAGCTGCCCCAATGTGTTGGAGGAAACACCGTTCAACTGACGACCAAAGTCAGCCTGTAGGCATGTAGCCCACTGCAAGAAGACACTAGAGTGCGATGAGTCAAGTAAAGCCCCCCCCCGGCAAATCCCTCCCTTAATCCGGACGACACTGGGGCAATTGTGCACCGCAAGATGGGACTCCCAGTCACTGCCTGGGATCGAACCCGGGTCTGTAATCCCGCCTCATGCAATGCAATGCAGTGCCTCAGGAAGCTGCTCTGCCTTCTTGACAACACTGTCAATAAGGCAGGTCCTATATGCCCTGGTTTTGTAGCACCTAGACAACTGTTCAGTTGTGTGGTAAGGTGACACAAAGAGGGACTTAGGAAAATTGCAATTGGCTCAGATCAGGGCAACGCTGCTGGTCCTAAAATGTACACAGAGAGCTAACATTAATGATTTGCATGTCAATCACTCATGGCTCAAAGTGAGAGATTGACTTCATCACTACCAGTTTTTGTAAGAAGTGCTGACATGCTGAATGCACCAAGCTGTGTGTTTAAACTACTAGGTCACAGTTCGGACACCCATATGTATACCCCACAAGACATGCCACCAGAGGTCTCTACACAATCCCCAAGTCCAGAACAGACTATGGGAGGCGCACAGTACTACATAGAGCCATGACTACATGGAACTCCGTTCCACATCAGGTAGGTGATGCAAGCAGTAGAATCATATTTAAAAAACAGATACAAATACACCTTATGGAACAGCGGAGACTGTGAAGAGATACACACACACAGGTACAGACCCACGCATACGCACACAGGCCTTAGCACACACACTCTACACACACGTACATTGTAATATTGTTGTATAGTGGTATCATACGTTTTGTGTTGTGGATATGTGGTGGTGTGACATTTGTATATGATGTACTGTTTTATCTTGTGTTTTATGTGTAATATAAGTGTCTTAATGTGTTTGGACCCCTGGAAGAGTAGCTGCTGACTCTGATGTCACCAGGATGACCTGTAATGTCAGTCACCATGGTGACCGGGGCAGTTGAGGAAGGACTATCCCAGCCAGACACAGCAGGTCACTGGAGAATTAGTTTTTACATTGGGAGTAGTGCTATGGGCCAATGTTCCAGTTATGGCGTTGAATGTCTGGGTCTCAGCTGACCCCTGACATCTGCTCCTGCCTCCTGGTACACACACCTGTCATTCATTTTCCTCAGAAACGGATATCCTATATAAATCCATCATTGATGTTAACTATAGCAAGTGTAGTAACTTTTATAGTGACTAACTTGAAGTTTTCCTGGTCAAGTCATGTGGTCTGGCCCTTCACATTGTTACTACTTTGGCTTGAGTTAACATTTATGAGTGCAGTGTGGTTAAAGGTTAAAGGTTAAAGCGTTTGGGCGAGTGTGTATATTACCTAAAGGCTCATTGAATTGTTGCTGTGGTAAATGGCAGAAGTGTTTTTCTGTCCAAACACAATGCATTTTCAGCCGTTGATAAAACATAATAATTATGTGGAGTATTATAAAGGACAATACATCACGAGGCTGTGGCCACGGTAACAATATGCGTAAAATTAAAGATGTAAGGAGGCAGTGGCAGGGAGTGTGTGTGTGTGTGTGTGTGTGTGTGTGTGTGTGTGTGTGTGTGTGTGTGTGAGGAGAAGGGGTGGTTATTTATGTGTCATGTACTGCACAGTGACAGTGGCGTCTGTACTTCAAACTGCAGGATATGATGATCTTTGTATATCACTGCCTTTCTTTCTTTCCCTCTTTTTCTCTCAGTACTCACAAAAACAGTACTCCACTTTCAAATGTGTAAACGAGTCTAGATGTGATCAAATCAGGAGGAGATGGATGGGACAATGGGTGAAGGTAGGGTGGGTTTATAGAGATAAGATGGAGAGTTCCGAAGTTGAGGGACCATGGGGCATAAAAGGCATATGTAATGTACACGAGGGGAGACAGAGTGCTGGTTTCAAGCGGAGGGCGCAGCAGGTGTTTATTGCAAAGGACCACAGGAGGAGGCAGGTAGCTGGGCCCAGGGGCAGGCAGAAGGTCATACACAGGGTGCCCAAAAGGGCAACAGTACAGGCAGGGAAAAGGCAAAAGGCGTTGTTAATGAGGCAGGCAAAACTATCATACACGGGAGGAGTAAATCACAGGGAAAACAGAACTCTGTTTGAGCTTGTGTGGTCACTTAGGCCTGCACATCAACCAGTACTGGGACCATTTGAGACTTGGGATGCTTGTTCTCAAAGTGCTGCTTGAATGTCTTCAGGTCTGCATCTATAAAGGTGAAGTACAAAATGGAGGAATTTAATCAGTGGCTTGAATTCATAGTTGACACAAATGATAAACCAAGCAATGCGATGCAACAAACTACTAGCAATTTAGCCAGGCTAATGTGGCTAACTAGCTAACCATGAGCTAGCTAGCTATATAACAGGCATCTTCCATTAAAAACTTGCCCAAGACAGTTCGCAGAACTGTCAATTCAAACAAATGTTGCCAATTTATTCATTACTAAATTTAGTTCACATTAGATAGTTAATCCAGAGATTCTTACATTTGATCTCGTCCAGATCATCATGGCCCTGGTGAGTAAGTAAAGCTTGAGACAGCCATTTGTAGTTTTGTATGATAGCCACGTTAGCAGCTAATTAGCATTTAATTTTTTTGGGGGGGGGGGATAAATACAGGTGACTATATTGATAAAAGTCACCTTGCCCGAGAGAGATTTACACGGTTATCAAAACGTCACGCTACAAGACGTTACAAGCTCTCCATCTTTTATCAGACTGTGTGTGTGGGGGGGAGGGAGGCGGGGGACATGCAGCAGAGGCTGTGAGTGTTAGATACTTGTTATTAGTGGTTTTGCCTGTAGCGATATTGTAAGTAACGACAGAGATGGCAACTAATGATAACAGCGATGACACTGGGAACAACGCCCTGTTGATCCATGGGAGGTCACGAGGGGTCAGCGTGTGTGTGATGTCAGAAGCGATGTTAGCGCCCAGCCAGGTGGTCGAAGGGTTAAAGTTGCACAGCTCCGAAATGTTAAAAAGAAAAGCAATAAGGAGGAGAGGAAATGAAAGAGCAGCAAGATGGAGGAGGATGATAAGAGGAGCAGTCGTCAGAATGGCATTCAGCCTAAATTAGAGAGAGAGAGAGAGAGAGAGAGTTTGAGTTTTAAATAATATTTATTGGGTCTGGGGGCCCACCACACAATAAATACTCATACAAAACCACAGTTACACATCAATTAAAAACACAACTCCAATTCCTCCTTCACAGTAACTAAACACAACAGCCTCTGAATACCCCATATACTCAAAAACAGATCAATATTGTTGACAAGTTTATAATAGGCAAACTCAACCCCTATTCTCGCTGCCAACATTCCCTCCAGCATTCCCACGACATCCACAGACCCCTGTCCCCGAATACTGTTCTTTCGGGTCTTCCATATCGCTAATTTTGCTGCCCCTAACACAAAATTAAGCAACACAACTACACCCTTTTGACTGAACCTGTACTTTGGCCCAAATATATATAGTTGGGAAGAGAAAACCTCTCCCAACGTTGAGAATCAATTAGTGATCAGGTCAATCATCCCGACCAACCTGGGACACAGTAAAAACAGATGTGCCAGAGATTCAGACTCAGCACAGAATGGACACCCCTCCCCAACAGTAGGGTCCTGGTGTACCAGATTCATGTTGGTGGCTATAGATCCATGTATTATCCTCCATTGGAGGTCAGCTGTCCTCTTATCAATAGGCAGTTTGTATAATGATCGCCAACAGCCTTTTGGAGAGGCACCTGGACCAAGCACACCCGCCCACCGCGTCGATTTTACCCCTTCCAGGGAAGAGGCATGGGACACCTTTACACATATTCTGTACATGACCTTCTTTCCCACCTCCTTGAACTCCCCCAGCTCCGGGGTATCGAAAGAAAGCAGCATCCCCACGTCCTCCTCGAATGCCCCCATCGCAGCACTAACAATCAGTGCAGGGAACACATAATCCAGACCCTCCTTCCACCGATCAGAATTGGAAGTGTCAGTCACATACTGCAGATGAAGCACTGGCAAGGAGTCGCAGACCTCAGCAACGACCTTACTCAGTAGGCGAGATAATCGGATCCCAGCTCTTTCTCCTAGCTCCTCCAACGATCTGCTCCTGCTCCGCATCAGATGACCCAGCTTGGTACACCCCACGCCTAACAGGCATGAACGTAGGCTAGCTGAACCCAGAACACGGGACTGGATGGCAGTGTTGTCAAAAAGCCACATCCCTGGTGGCGTGCAGGCCTTACGGGACTTGACAAGGACTCTCCAAGCCTGCATAACATACTCATAAAATGGAGTCAGGCCAGTCAAATCACCCCCTCCAGCTTTAAGAGGAAAAGGTGCTTGTCTAAGCCCAAACAGCCCGCTCTCCTCATCAATATGTAGGCTGTTTCGACCCAGCTAGAACCGTCTCTGTACAATAATCTCTGGGCTGCTTGAAGCAGGAAAGCCATGATTCTAGAGGAAATGTCCACCTGGCCTTGCCCACCCTCGTGCAGTGGCAGGTACAGGGCTGCAGCTTTAATACAGTGTTGTCCAGACCAGAATAAATTGACAAGGGTCCTCTGAAGCTCTTGTATCAGACCCTTTGGTGGCTGCAAAATCATTAGTCTGTGCCACAGGGTAGAGGCAGCAAGATTATTAGCTACCAGGACCCTTCCCCTATAAGACAGCTGGGGCAGCACCCATTTCCATCTTGACAGTCTGGCACACACTTTCTCCAATACACCCTCCCAGTTCTTTTTCTGAAAGACATCGGAGCCTAGAAAATCCCCCAAAGTCTTCATCCCATCTCTGCCCCACTGAAGCCCCCCTGGTAACCGTGGAGCGGACCCCGTTTGAAGCTGACCTGCCCACAGCGCTTCACTCTTTCCCCAATTGACTCTAGCTGAGGAGGCCCCCTCATACACCTTTAAAGCGTTTGAGAGAACCTTAACATCCTCACCCCCTGTAATAAAAACTATCACGTCATCTGCATATGCAGACAGTGCTATCGTGGGACCCTTCATTACACCTGGCACAGAGAAACCAGTAAGCTTCGCTCTTAAAAAACAAAGCATTGGTTCAATCGCCAGACTATATAACTGCCCTGAAATTGGGCATCCCTGCCTGATGCACCATTGGACAGGGATGGGGCAACTTAAACCACCACCCACCTTCACCATACACGAGGCCCCAGCATACAGTAAATTCATCCAAGACAAAAAAACATTCCCAAACACAAAGGCTTTCATTGTTTTAAACAAATACTGGTGGTCCACACGATCAAAAGCCTTCTCCTGATCCAAAGAAAGTAAACCCACATTTACATCAGACAGTTTACAAATGTCTAAAACATCTCTTATCAGAAACAAGTTGTCAACAATAGAGCGATCTGGTAGGACTGGTCCTTGTGGACCAACAATCCCAGATACTCGTTCAACCTGTTTGAGAGACATTTAGAAACAATTTTGTATTCAGACCACAGCAAAGCAACAGGTCTCCAATTTTTTACGAGAGCCAAATCCCCCCTTTTTTTGGCAACAGTGAAAGCACCGCACGTTGACAGGATACAGGAAGAGAACCCTCATGAAAATATTCACACACCACTTCATAAAAATCCTCCTCAATAGACCCCCAAAAGTGCTCATAAAACTCAGATGGTAAACCATCGATGCCAGGGGCTCGGCCTGTTGAGAGCTACATAACTGCTGTGGACAGCTCTTGCAGTGTAATGTCAGAGTCCAATGCGACTCTGCTCAGGTCCCAATTGAGGAAGACCGTGTAACAATTGTTCAGTACACAGAGAGTCACAATCCCCCGCCTTATAGAGGGCTGAGTAGAAATCCACGGCATGTTGACGCATTTCACTGTTTTCGTTGCAATGTCATCCGTGGTCACCTTCCCATCAGGGAGACGAAGGCAGATCATCTGTTTGCGTTGCAATGTCGACTGTCCTAAGTTTAAAAAAAACACAAGGAGCATCCATATCCTTGAGCAAAGCGAAACGAGACCTAATCAAGGCACCCTTCACTCTTTCATGCAGAAATGACCTCAGTTCATGTCTCTTGTCCTGTAAGTTCATGACTAGTCCAGGGTCGTTCTGAGTGAGCAGCTTCAATTCAATAGACTTGATGTCCTGTTCAAGGGCCTTGATAGTCTCTTTAACTTCAATTTGAGACAGAGCAGTATACTGTTGACAAAATAATCGTATTTGGGCTTTCCCAACCTCCCACCCTCCATTTTTCACAAAACAACAAAAACCTTTCACAAAACATGACATCTTGTAACAATTTAACATTAAAATACCAGTAAGGTGATGACCTTCGTGGACAGGACAAGTGAATATCAACAGTAACAATATGATGATCAGAGAAACCCACAGGAGTAATGTCACACCTTCCAACCCTACTACAGTATTGCTCAGATATATACAACCTGTCTAACCTTGCTGCACTGACACGACCTTCATGAACTTGTAGCCATTTGTACTGCCTAACTTTCACATTCTTTACTTTCCACACATCAGAAAGCTCAAACTCAGTTTATAGGCCAGACAGGCAAGTGGCTGACCGCAGGTGAGGTTCTTCAGCGGTGCGATCAACAGTAAAATCCACTGTACAGTTCCAGTCCCCCCCTCTTGGTCACACTGTCTTAAGGTTTCCTTTATTTGATCAAATATAGCAATACGCTCTGTACCCTCATTGGGAGCATAAACATTCAAAAGAAGAAAAAAAAGAACATAACATCCATCTTGACCAATAAAACCCGACCCTTGACAATCTCTGTTGTAGATACCACAGTCACCCCTAAACCTGAGGAAAACAAGATTGCCACCCCAGCACTGAAATTAGTACCACGACTGAGTACATGCTGCCCCTCCCACCACATACCCCAGTCAACCTCATTTTCCTCATCACTATGTGTCTCCTGTAGGAAAACTACATTAAGCCTTTTCTGTTTTATTACTTCTAATACCCTTATTCCTGTCCCTTCCCCCATTAATATTGAGAGAACCTACCCTTAGTACCTCCATATAGAAAAGAAAAAGGAAAAGCAGAAGAAACCACAGAGAAACCAAAGAGAAAAAAGACACCCTATGAAGCATGATCATCATCGTTTTAATCTTCTTTTATTAACCTGACCACGTTTCCCACCACCTTTTGCTGCTGCAACAGCAGTAACACATTTCCTCAAGTGAAACCGCTTCTTCTCACTCAATTGGTCTAACCCCACCATCTTCTGTAACATCACAGCTGACCTCTTATCAACATCAAAATAATCTGCCAATTTGACAGATTTCCCAAAAGTCTGATCCAGAAACCAGCTGCTATCATTTCAAAAGAGATATCCTTCTCCTGATCCTCCTCAGCTGAGGCCACAGACAACTAACTCCCCTCTACCACATCCCTTCCAACACTCCCCACTTGCACCCCATCACTCGTACCAGGCATCTCCTCCACTACCTGGGAGACTAGCCCCACCTGCACCTCATTACTCGTAGTGGGCATCTCCTCCACTACCTGGAAGCCTAGCTCCACATGAACCCCCTCCTGTACCCCATTACTCGTAGTGGGCATCTCCTCCACTACCTGGGAGCCTAGCTCCACATGAACCCCTCCTGTACCCCATTACTCGTAGTGGGCATCTCCTCCACTACCTGGGAGCCTAGCTCCACATGAACCCCCTCCTTTACCCCAGCACTCGTACTGGGCACCTCCTCCACTACCTGGAAGCCTAGCTCCACATGAACCCCCTCCTTTACCCCAGCACTCGTACTGGGCACCTCCTCCATTACCTGGGAGCCTAGCTCCACATGAACCCCCTCCTTTACCCCAGCACTCGTACTGGGCACCTGCTCACCAGACTGAGGAACTGGCTCTTCAGATACATCCTTACCTTCTACAACAATACTTTTCTGCTGCATAACATTTCCCTCTAATAGTTGCAACTCCGGAGTTGCAACTCCGTGCCCTCAGCACGGATAACTTGTTCCTCTGCAACAGGTGCTTGTGGCTGCTCTACCGCTGTCGGTCCACCTCTCCCTACATCAGTGGGCCCAGGCGTTACGATGGCCACCTGCGCCCCTCCCTCTGCCTTCTCCCTTTTCGGGCAAGCATGTCGCTTATGACCAACATCCCCACACTCAAAACACTGTTGACTACCCGTACTAGCATAAGCCATATACAGTCTATTGTCATACTCGATTTTAAACGATAACTCTAAAGTCTGCTCCGGTGAGTCCAAAAACATAAACACCTGTCGCCGAAATGACATAACCTGTTTCAACGCCGGGTGTTAGCAACCCAACGGGACAACCTTAATTGAACTGGCGAACTTCCCAAAGCGCAATAACTTGCGCTCCAATAGCTCATTTGGAATAAACGGCGGGACATTTGAAATCGTTACCCTTGTTGACGGAGAAAAAAGCGGCGTAACTTGAATAAACATTCCTTTAAGAAGTACACCATGCTCAACCATCCAATCAACCAGACACTCTTCTTTAAGAAGTACACCATGCTCAACCATCCGATCAACAAGACAGTCTTCTTTAAGATGTACGCCATGCTCAACCATCCGATCAACCAGACACTCTTCTTTAAGAAGTACACCATGCTCAACCATCCGATCAACAAGACAGTCTTCTTTAAGAAGTACACCATGCTCAACCATACGATCTACAAGACACTCTTCTTTAAGAAGTACACCATGCTCAACCATACGATCTACAAGACACTCTTCTTTAAGAAGTACGCCATGCTCAACCATACGATCTACAAGACACTCTTCTTTAAGAAGTACGCCATGCTCAACCATACGATCTACAAGACACTCTTCTTTAAGAAGTACACCATGCTCAACCATACGATCTACAAGACACTCTTCTTTAAGAAGTACGCCATGCTCAACCATACGATCTACAAGACACTCTTCTTTAAGAAGTACACCATGCTCAACCATACGATCTACAAGACACTCTTCTTTAAGAGGTACACCATGCTCAACCATACGATCTACAAGACACTCTTCTTTAAGAGGTACACCATGCTCAACCATCCAATCAACAAGACTCTCTTCTTTAAGAAGTACACCATGCTCAACCATCCAATCAACAAGACTCTCTTCTTTAAGAAGTACACCATGCTCAACCATCCAATCAACAAGACTCTCTTCATAAAGAGATCCTGCAACATGGAACATACACAACATGCACACCTATTTCCACACAAAGCAAACATTGGCTGTGTCCGAATACCTGTACTTGCGTTCTAAGTAGTGGGCATTTTGGGTATGCAAAAAAATAACATTTTATAGTTTGTGAAAACTGAGTATGCTTTAAATGTCAGGATATCATACTAATTTTGGCTTTTCATCAACTAGAATTCGCTGCACACTATTGAGAAAGAGAATCATCTTTCGAGACCCATGTGTTTGACAATAGCTGATAATCAACTGAGGGGATGCTCTGTACCAAAATTAACAAAAAGCAGGATTTACTGCAATTGCGCATTAGATTGCGCATTACATTCTCATTAGAATGAGCCTAGTATACTGATATTTGTTGTTTACTGCATTATTTTTTCTAAACAGTACATTATAAATCTCTCTCTCTCTCTCTCTCTCTCTCGCTCACACTTTCTGTGGTACTTGCTGTGGTACTAGAACAGATCCCTCTGGTCTCCCATAGAAAAGCACTCGGTGTAAATATGTTTCACATCTTTCTATGTGATCACCCTGACAAAACACTGCTGAATGACAGAACACCAGCAGAATAGAATACAAATAAACAGAGGCCTTAGATAAACATTTCTGAGGTGGTAACGGTGAGTGGTTTGTAGCCTGCTGGGTGTATTATAGTGATGCAGTGATAGCGAGAAAGAGCGAGAGAGAGTGAGGGAAAGAAGGAGAAGGAGTGAGAAGTCTCCATAGACAGATGCAGTGATAACATGTTTTATTTCAGTGGACCGGGCTAAATCCCCTGACAAGATGCAACAACAGGCTGGCAGACAGAGGCCTTCAGATAGCCACATAGATCCGTGTCAGATCGGTGCTATCACACCAATCTCCCCTCACACACGCACAATGAGCGAGACGAGGAGAGTGTGTGGGGAGTTTGGTCAGATTGGCACGTGGGGCATCAGAGACCAGTTCAAGTGTGTGTGTATCTGTGTGTGCTTCTGTATGCGTCTGTCTGTGTGTCTGTCTGTGCATCTGTGTGTCTTGTCGTTGTGTCACTAGGAGCATTCCTGGAAGGTCCCATTGTGCTGTTGGCGGATGCCCCTGAGGAGCAGCAGACACTGGGGGAGATGGAGGTGAGAGGGAGGGCAGGGGGTAGGCAGAGGGGTAAGGGCAGGTGGGGGAGGTGGAACTGCAGACACAACACAGGGCGGCATCGTCTGTGAAAAAAGAGACAGCCTTATCTGTGGGCGCCTGCAGTCTGCCCAGAGCCATTGAGGATAGCGACAAGCCCCAGCAGGCCCAGTGGCTCTGGCCCAGATTCAATCCTCCTGTCTGGGGTGAGAGGATGGGGGACACGGCCTCTGGTGGAACCACTGGATCTAACACCAGGGCAGAGGGCTGGCTGAACCCTAGATTTGCCCATGACCTTTCCCATAATGTGTGACCCCCCCCAGGTTGTGTGTTTACCACATGGTAAACAGTATATCAGTTCTATGTGCTGCCTGAGTGTTCAGACCAGTGATGAGCAGCTCGCATGTCTCAGTGGAGAGATGTGGGAAGGTGTTCACCCACTTTCTTAGGTGTTTGTGGGCCAATGTAGCATCAGTGACACACCTGCACCTCTTCTTTCGTCCCTCTGTGCATCACTCCCTCCCTTCCGCCCTAGATTCCCCCACTCTCATGTTTCCTTGGAGTCAAGCCGTCGTCCTTTTGTCAGGCGTGTCATAGGATAGTGGGGCCCAATCCCAGGGGCCCTCACACACACAGGACGATGCAGTGCTAGCATTAGCCTAGTGCATGGATCTGCCTCACCGTGTGTGAACAGCAGCTCTGCTCATCCATCTCTCTCTCTCTCTCTCTCTCTCTTGAGCCACGAGCTGAAAAAAAGGATTGATTGTTTGAAGACAAGAGGGAAGAATTTGTCCTCTTCAGACAGGAGGAGAAAGGGTCTTGAATGGGAGCTGTCATGGGTGGTGGTTGGGGTTTGCAGTGCGTCCCACTTTTCACAGAGAATGAACTGTGTGTCAGCAAGTTCTTCTGCCACCACAGCCTTTCTACTATTTAACCAGTGGTACAAATGTGGTGAAATAGGTGTGTAAGTGTGTGCATAGCTGGGTGTGCATCTGCGCACATGTGTGTGTGTGTGTGTGTGTGTGTGCGTATGCGTGTATGTGTGTGTGTATGTGTGTGTGTGTGTGTGCCAGATATTCTCCCTTTGGTCATAATAAATCCCCATAAGTGTTTCCTGTTATGCCTTTCTCTTCCTGTTTTGTTCCAGATTGGGGACTGTAATGCTACATGGAGAGAAGACAAAGCTACCTGCATGGCTCATGAAAAACAAGCAGCTTCTCATGAAAATGGCCTCCCAGAATTTGTATTGTGTCTGACTCCCTATGATCATAACTCCACAGTCTGTGTGTGCGTTTTTGTGTGTGCCTGTGTGTGTGTTGGTGTGGTGTGCGTGCATGATACTTTCTTTTCCAACTCCTCTGGGGTGCTGAGATTATATTGCAGATTGGCTCATCTAAGATAGTAACAATCTCTCTGGGTGTTTTTGTATGTGAGATTCTAGTAGAGACCTATATCCGACTTAGGCCTTATAGTTCATGTCCCAGATCGGATCATTGGGACACCAGGACACAAAGTTATGATCGGAGTTAACAAGTCACACACTACACTTTCCTAATCCTGACCTCAGATAGCCTACCACCCTGACCCTTAAACCTTGACCTCTAACCATGTGCTGTAGCTGTGCCACCCAGCTGATGCCGCTCTAGTGTATTTAATGACTTAACATCAGTTTAACAGTGGAGGTCATGCATTCATCTACACGCTGCTCTGCTATGCTGTTGTTCCTCCTTTCCACGTCCAGCTTGGTACATAAGTCTGGATACCCACTGAATACTAATCTATGAGCTAGAATGGTTTGGAAAACGTACAGCTTAGAAACACTCATTTACTATGAGTTATTGCCTGTGGTTTGTCTGTAGTTCTGTGGATGCTCTTTGATGATACTTCTCCTTTACTTCTTTTGTTTTGCCAAATGTTGGCATCTCTAAATGGACACCCCCACCCACCCCAACCCCAACCCACCAAAAGGGACCATGGGCTGAACTGAACCAAGCTAATCCTCTTTCATCTTCTTTATCTCCATCTCTCCTTTAACTGGTCCCTCTGAAGTCCAGCCTGGCCTGGCTTTTGATTCCATTAATTGAGTTTGGTGGAAAAACATATGGAGGAGGAGGTATGTAGGGGAGCGGAGGGGAGGAGGTCTTGTAAACCTCGAAGGCCACGTATTTAGGAGGCCCACCCGCTCCTCTCGTCTCTCAACCCCCCTCCAACCTCCCCTCTCCGGCCCTCCCAGGGAATCACCCTGCCAGTCGACTCTTCCTTTATCGCTATGCTTTTCATCTCTCCTTCTTTACGATTGCTTGTCTGTTTTGCCGCGTCATATTTTTGCGGGGAGTCATGACATTTTAAAAGGATCAGTAAATATGTCTGTTTGTGGAGAGTGGGAGGGTCTGGCAGAATGACAGTGTAAGTGCTTCCAAGGTGAGAGGTCAAGGAGGTTGGGAGGGGAGGGAGGGAGGGTGATTCAGGGGCTCGCACTCAGGTTGACCCCTGCGGTGTGCTGTCTGAGACCCTGGTCCTGTACCCATCCATCTGTGGCCCATGTGGCTTTGATAAGGATCCTCATCCTCACAGACACATTTTCATTATTTTTCTGTGTGTTGACTGCAAGGCTGAACCAACATGACTCCCAGGAACAGGGCCAAGATGGCATCTGAGCAGAGAGGACCCGTATTACACAGTGAGTTTATTGAGTCTTTTCACTGAACAGATGCTGCCGGTTGAGTAACAGTGCAGATGTAACATGTGGTTCAAACCTCTCCGATTCTGTCAACATTGAGTGTCCCAAATGTTTGGAGCACAGCAAGTCAATTAGAGAATGGATATAATTTGATGCCGGGAGGGGTTAAGGTAACACTACTGTAGGCTGAGACTATGATCCACTGAGGATCAGGACTTAGTGTTCTCTAAGAAACATGTCTCTCTTTGGAGAGAAATCTCAAGCAGGTACATGAGAACGCTCTTAGGATACATCATGTGTTATGACACGTTGCATACATCTATAACAGGTAGAAGGAGATCAGTGGTAGGTCTTTTGTGTCAGGTTTGGTCTTTGGATTTGCCCGATTTTTCACATCCGATCTTATGGCATTAATGTACATGTTAATGCAAGGTGTAAAGAGCTGTGAGAGAGAATGAGTATGTACACTGAACAAAAATGTAATTGCAACATGTAAAGTGTCGGTCCCATGTTTCATGAGCTGAAATAAAAGATCCCTGAAATGTTCCACATGCACAAAAAGCTTATTTCTCTCAAATGTTGTGCACAAATTGGTTTACACCCATGTTAGTAAGCATTTCTCCTTTGCCAAGATAATCCATCCACCTGACAGGTGTGGCATATCAAGAAACTGATTAAACAGCATGATCATTACACAGGTGCACCTTGAGCTGGGGACAATAAAAAGCCACTCTAAAATGTGCAGTTTTGTCACACAACCTTGTCACAGATGTCTCAAGTTTTGAGGGAGCGTGCAATTGACATGCCGACTGAAGGAATGTCCACCAGAGCTGTTGCTAGATAATTTAATGTTAATTTCTCTACCATAAGCTGCCTCCAACGTCGTTTTAGAGAATTTGGCAGAACGTCCAACCGGCCTCACAAACACAGACCATGTGTAAGGCATTGTGTGAGCAAGCGGTTTGCTGATGTCAACATTGTGAACATAGTGCCCCATGGTGGGGTTATGGTATGAGCAGACATAAGCTACAGACAATGAACAATTGCATTTTATCGATGGCAGTTTAAATGCACAGAGATACCGTAATGAGATCTTGAGGCCCATTGTCATGCCATTCACTTGCCACCATCACCTCATGTTTCAGCATGATAATGCATGGCCCCGTGTTGCAAGGATCTGTACACAAATCCTGAAAGCTGAAAAAATGTCAGACATGTCACCCATTGAGCATGTTTGGAATGCTCTGGATAGACGTGTACGACAGCATGTTTCAGTTCTCAACAGTATCCAGCAACTTCGCACAGCCGTTGAAGAGGAGTGGGACAACATTCCACAGGCCACAATCAACAGCCTGATCAACTCAATGTGAAGGAGATGTGTCATGCTGCATGAGGCAAATGGTGGTCACACCAGATACTGACTGGTTTTCTGATCCACGCCCCTACCTTTTTTTGTAGGTATCTGTGACCAATAGATGGATATCTGTATTCTCAGTCATGTGAAATCCATAGATTAGGACCAAATGTATTTATTTCAATTGACTGATTTCTTATATAAACTGTAACTCAGTAAAATCTTTGAAATTGTTGCATGTTAAGTTTATATTTTTGTTCAGTATATATCCCATACTGCAGTAACATGTTGCTAGTGTTATAATTACTCTCCCATTCCCATTCACAGTGTATGCTACAGTATAAGGTGTGTGTGTGTGTGTGTGTGTGTGTGTGTGTGTGTGTGTGTGTGTGTGTGTGTGTGTGTGTGTGTGTGTGTGTGTGTGTGTGTGTGTGTGTGTGTGTGTGTGTGTGTGTGTGTGTGTGTGTGTGTGTGTTGAGTCCTGAATCTCTCACGGGGAAAAGAAGTCTCCTTCATTTTTACAAGGTTTCTTTATTATCATCAGTATGCAATGGCATCCAGATTGTCAGGTTATAATTGTTCTGAACAGGTAATAGTGAGCAGGTCTGTGGTTTTCTATCTGTTAGGTTGACTGGAAGCAAATCAAAGCTGTGCTGTGACACAGAGACACACACCACAGAGAAACAGAGAGGTACAGGTTCTGCCCATTACCATGGCAAAGCTGGCAAAACAGGAGAAGCCTAGGTAACATAGAACAAGACGGGTCAATAAGGCTGTCCCAAACATAGAAATAGGATTGATAGAACAGATTGTTGCTTCGTGTTAAAGTGTAAATTACCTTATTATTTCAACAATAGCGTCAGTTTCTGTACGACGTATCTAATATGGCAGCTGAAATGGCAAGGGTATCTGTTTTATTCAATAAATTCTATGCTCTGTGTATCTCTCCCTGTCTCCTTGAAGGATTTTAACACACAGCCCTGTGGGGATCATTTAAAGAGGGAGCAATTGGCCGAATTAAACTTGATTTCTTTATTTTCATGAAGAGAAAAATGTTTAACAGCTCAGAGAAAGCGCTTCAGCTGAAAAATATATTCATAACGAAAGAAATGGTGATAACATTATCCATAATAGTTCAGGTGAAAGAAAAAGGAAAAAATAAAATAAATTATCTGAATGACAATAATAATAACAATAAGTATAATAACAACAACAACAATAATAAACTGTTTCAAATGAAGCTTTATAAACTTGTTTTCTTTGCTTGTTTCTTTTTTTCTTTGTAATGTCCATTAAAAATAGTAGAAGTCATTGAGCAGAAATCCAGCATATATTTATTAAACAGTGTGAAGGGAATTGCTCTGTCTTCACCACCCCAGTATATCACACATTTACATTATTCACAGTTACTAGAGACCTGCTCGGCACATACAGTACCACTGCAACAGGACGGGGGAGAGGTGGTAGGAGATGGTAAATGCATGGGGATGGGTGTAGGTGTAGTCTATACAGTATCTGGTCTAAGCGGGTACCTAGTAGAAAGGAAAATGACCCCCTCCCATCCACTCATAAGTGGATGCTGTGGATGCTGCCTGGTTCCCCATATACCCCCTGTACCCTTTACAGCCTCTCTATTCATAGATTGCACCTCAGTCACTCCGTCACACACTGCCATTGTTATCAACAATCTACAGACGCCACAGCCATATTAATGCTCAAATGTAGAACGAGGCTAATGATTTGTTTTGTCTAAATTACACTATAGGGGCTTGGGAATATGATGACATTGCTAAAGTATTCACAAATTTAGTAGAAAACAACTTTGCCCTCATCGTTATGTTATGAAATGTACTTTAGACAGGTGGCAATGTTGTAATTTGCTAGCAAAGTTTGTAAAAAATAGCTAGCAATGCTAACGTTATCTAGCTCAAATCTGGAGGTCTCCCCTCAATCTTAGCTAGCTAGCTAGCGTTATACTCTAAAGTCAATCTTGCGACATCAAAATGATGACAAAAGGTTTTCCTACTAATTATTTGCCTTCTTTAGAAATGTCATCGTGTTTTCAAGCCACAGTAATGCACTATAAACAAAATCTTCATCAACTCCCAATGAGGATGCATTGAGTATTATGCTCAGTTGGGCATAGTCCTAAAACGAACATTCAAAACAATATTGTGGCGCAATGTGGAATGCATGAATACAACAAGACAATCAACACAGACACACCAAATGCATGTCTTTAACATTTTATACATTGTCCTCAAGCCAGAGGCCTATCTGACCCTCAACCCCGATTAGAAAACTCAAACAACCTTCACTTCCTCTGTGCCTCCCTGTCCTCCCCAGCTCAGCCCATGGCTGTGACCATGTTGGAGTGGTGGGGGTGGCCGAAGGAGGGGTGTATGGGTGTGGGGGTGGGCAACATGTGTCCGGAGTGACTGAAGGGTGGCAGGTGGCCCATGTGGGTCATGTGTCCGGCCAGGGAGGCAGCACTGAAAGGAGAAGACTTGTCGTGCATACACTTGGACAGCTCCTCATAACCATCACCGCCCCGCCTGCCCTTCTTGGACTTGTTGGACATCTTGCGGTTGCGTGTCTGGATGCCTTCCTTCTTCATGGTCAAAGGCCGGTTTACCTGTAGGGAGACGGGGTTGGAGGGAGAGATGAGTGACCGGGTTGAGATGGTGGTAAGTGTTTTTAATCGACTCAATATGTTTGAGCTTAATGGAGTATGTGCAGAAATAACGTACTGTATATTATCTGAAAACCATATTATTTATTATGAGAACTCTAGACACACTCATTTGCCAATTTTTCTAACATTTTTTAAACAAAAAAAATAACATGCAGAAACAGTATGCAGCTTATTCCCTAAAACTAGGCCATATTCAATGTAATACATGGCAATACACCAAGGCTGAACATTGAACAGTTGTGCCTCATTTGAACAGACGCAGTTGGTCTGATGGAATAACAGTCCCACCATTGTGAGTCTCAAGGGGATGACGCCTACCATGGAAACAATAAAGCACAAAGAAAGAAAACACCAACAGGGCCCAGTGTGTCTGAGGGGCCAAGCTCTGGATCCCTGTCTCCCTCCCTCCTTCCCTCCCGATCCCTCTTTCATATGCTGTTCCAATCAATGCAACCTGTCCATATACTTGACCTGGCTGGCTGAGTGTGGGTAGGGCTGGTGGTCGGTCAGGCCAGGCGGTTAGCAGTGAAAGACTTACGTTGTGCAGCTTGTAGTACAGGCCGCAGGCGTTGCACACGGGGTCTCCATTGCCGTTGCGCCTCCACAGTGTGGTGGTGGTTGTCTGGCAGTTAGCACAACAGGTGCCGGCTCGTCTGGCCGCAGACTGGATGGAAACATGAAGAAAGCATTTATTAGACCACAACTGAATGGACACATAACACATGAAAGAATAGGTTGGGGATTACTTTAGAGCTGGAAGGTGTGTAGTTAGTATTTGCATATTGACTGCCAGGAGCGGAGAGGACATATAATATTCCATGCTGTTTTAGATCAAAGTTGTTCATTATAGTTATAGATTTGCATATCATTTCAGTAATTTATTCATATTGCGTGACAGTTTGATAGTTCATTGTAATGCTATGAAATACTGAATGAAGTATGCAATACAAATGTCTCAGGTCTTTACATTCCCAGACAGAATATTTATCAAAACACTAAATAGTTGTTAACGTGTGAATTAATTGGTCTCTATTAACAAGGAGCGTGCCAGAGTACTCGCACAAAACGAGTATCTTAACAGATATGGATCATTTTCCGAAAAAGACAATGACAGGACTATTTTTTGTAATTATCCATGATCGAAATGTGTTATTTAGTTTTAGCCGCCAGCACGCATCTCTCTTTCACTCAAACAGTGTGAAGCGCTGTGCGCTCCGCTCCGACTGTTGGCTAGATGGTATTAACCTACAATAAACAATATATTACTATAAAAGTAATGCTGAATAGATCATATAAGAAAGTAATGGGTTGTCTATATAGGCTACAGTTTTTTCCCAGCATGAGAAATCGTTTTCATTTCACAGACACAGTAGTGATGAACACTCACTATCAAAGGTCTTCCTGTCAGATGCAAAGCATCGCTATTGAATGGAGATTAGGTAGCGAGGGGGGCTATAGGCCCTCCAGTGTCCGGGCTGTCTGTGCGATCCCCTGCTATTACAAATGGTTTCTTCACACTTAATAATATGAGACATTTACAAGTATACCCCTATAGCTAAATATGGTAATCTGAACCCTCAGTCAGAATAGTGCATGGCCCTATACAGCTACGGATCATTTTAAAAACATGGATTAGTGCAAATTACCTCTATTAAATCAAATAGAAACGCCCCAATTTGTGTAAACCTGGCCCTGCATAAACATCTCTCCAAGTAAATAAGTCTAGGCTCCAGCCCTAACCTTGGCCCGACAGGAAGCAGGGCATAAATCCATGTATTTTATCTCCCCCTGCGCCCTGCTTGCATCTCGATAGCCCTCGCTTTTTTCTGTGCACATAACCGGGCCTGAAATGTTGTGCCGGTCCGCTTTACTGTATGCTATGAGATGAGGACTGACCGGCTTGACCACTGCTATAGAAAAGTATGTGTAGTTAGCGCGCCACGGACGGAAACATGCGCTGCCCCCGCGTCCTTATCCGTACCCGCAGATATCCGGATATAGGAAACAACTGGAAGGCCCCTGCGCGAGCACTGAAAACACGCGAGCAGAAAAGTATCTACAAACTCACCAGGCACTGACTCGTATGGAAAAAAATGTGAATGGATTTTTCAGTCATTAGGACCAAAGTGACAGTTATTAAACGTTATTATGCTTGTCATGCACGTTTAGGCTATATTGATTGTGGTTGGTCCAGGAATATCCTTTGGACTTCTATTATTTCTCAAGGCACAAATATTCATAGCCTAGACCTATGGCGTTGATGCTTACAATGTTAAGCAGCTCAAGTCACGATAGTGTTCAAATGTTTCAAAAATGATCTAAAAATGGGTCTCTAAATAGTCTCGGCGGTGATGCCTTTTGTATAGCCAGCATTGTCTGGCTCAGTGCCGTCGGCAGAGACCTTGTGAAAACGACCATTCTCTTATTAAGATGCTCACGGGATTATATGATCTTTAGTTAGGATGGTCCTTTAAAAAACGCAGTCGACATGAAATACTGTATGTTAAATAACCTATGTGTGTCTCAACCATAAATGCGTTTCAATACTAGTATCCGTACCCTTTGATTAATATATGAATAATCCTATTATGCATCCTGAGACGTTTGGGAACCAATTCGTAAATCATTTGAATAGGCATACCCTAATTATGCATACATTCGCATTTCAGATATGAATTACCAGAAATTATAAGCCATATGTATTTCATTTCTATAGATGGATCTCCCTTATAATGGTTCAGTTTATTTTATAGTAATTTCTCTATTTCTGCAAAATCCCAATGTATTCAAGAGGGGCGTGGAAAAAATGCTCTTGCAAAAATCAACCACGAGTTGCCAGAATAAATCAATTATCGAGAGGTTATGGGCCTAGTGAAATTATAGCTCAGTGAAATACGTTTATGGTTATTATTATATGCTATTTTACATTATTTCTATCATTCTTCTTATTATTATTATTATGCTATTGATTTATTAGTCTACATGTAAATAGGTTTACGCCCGCAAACAGTAGCTGTGGGCTATTTAAAATGTTATAAATACAGGAAATATTCAGATCATATCTCGAATATAGTTATTTTGTCATTTATGCATATCATTTTTTGGTTGCTCATTTATCTTTCAACAGGCCATGGAGAAAGGTATTTCTTTGCTTTTTGTATTTGATGCAAATCCGACTGGCCATCACGCAATATAATATTATCTAAATCACAACTGATGTTCTGTTCTTATTTATGTCTTCTGGTTTCTACATCTCATTGGGTCATCATATCAATTCCCTCCATCGCAGAGTTTCATATATGTGCATTCTTCATTGCGCATATGTTATTGTTGAGACCAGGTGTTTTAAAGTCTGGTTATCTCAGGGCTATAGATACTGTAACATGTAAAAAATAGCTTTTCATTTTAACCCAACAATTTAAAAAAAAATGCAATCAATGGAGTTACCAGCACATTAAGTCTAAAACGACTGTTTTCAGTAATTACAACATTTACATAGTCCATTGAACTGCTGTCTGACTAGAGAGAGGCCTGCACTGGCCCTGATATCAGTAACAGTATCAGAAGTAGCAGCAATAATGATAGCAGAAACAACAAAGTTAGCTGCACTCAGCTAACAGCCTGTGTACAGGAGCACAGGGGTGAGTGGGAAACACAATTCCCGGAAACTGATTGGGAAAATATAACTTTCCTGGAATTGTGCCCTTCTTGCCCTCTCCCCCCCACCTTGTGCTCTTATTTACCTCTGCACTCCATGATCTGTGTGTGTGTGTGTGTGTGTGTGTGTGTGTGTGTGTGTGTGTGTGTGTGTGTGTGTGTGTGTGTGTGTGTGTGTGTGTGTGTGTGTGTGTGTGTGTGTGTGTGCGTGTGTGTGTGTGTGTGTGTGTGTGTGTGTGTGTGTGCGTGTTTGTGTGTGTGCGTGTTTGTGTGTGCGTGTTTGTGTGTGCGTGTTTGTGTGCATGTGTTGTTTGTGTGCATGTACTCACCAGTCTACGTTTGGGCTTGATGAGGGGTCGGTTCTGACCGTTCATCTTGTGGTACAGGCCGCAGGCGTTACACAGGTAGTGGCCCGTACCATCCCTTCGCCACAGTGGGGTAGAGGTGGCTCCACAGTTGACACACTCACGCCCCTCTGAGCAGCATGCAGGTGGAGGGAGAGCACAGGGACATTTATAAAATTAACCTGTCAACTCTGACACATTTATCATACGCAAAAACTCTGTAACCTGTAGCAGTGAAATTTACAATTTAGTAAAATGTCATGTAAGTAATTCTGGACTGCATATTTTTATACTAGGTTCACCAAAGCATGGGAAAAGTTTTGAGAGTTAATTTTAGTTACTAAGTTCTAATCTCTAGTATGAGAAAGCTGAGTGTTTTTGGTGTGAAGTTTGTGTGAGAGCAAGAAAGTGTGTGTTTAACCCTCTGCAGACTCTTGGAATAACAAAAGGCTTTGTTCTGTTTGATCTGGTTAAGTTCCTCCCTGTCAGTTTTGGGTCAGCTGGGACGCATACACCCACAAAGAATTGTAGGCTATCTCTTACGTTTCTGCTCATTTTGCTGTGATTGCAATCAATGTTCCCACTAAACTGTGCGTGAAAGCACAGCTCCCCTTGAACTGCCGTGCAGAAGAAATATCAACACGTGCAGAGAAGCACAAGATTAAACTTCACTCAACTTTCTAGAGTTTTCCCCTTTAGTTCACTCTATCAACGTTTCACTCTAAGGTGGGAATTGTACTCGAATCAACGCAATATTAGCCACTTCCAATATAACATACTGAAACAAAACAAACTATGCAAGACATTTTCTTGTAGGCAGAGCGTATTGGAGTAGGATACAACTACATTGTCTAGCACGACTCAGGACCATACTCTACACAGACCTGTGCACCATAACCAATCAGAGCTACAATGGGCCTATATCCGCATATCCATTGCCATATTTCATGCCATATTGCCATTCACATTGAACTGAACTGTGTTTACCATATGAGTAGTCACAAGTAGATGCAAGAGCTGCATGTAGCCACCTGTGCACATTTGTTTATATTATTTGATAGTTAATGAGTTATTAGCCCAGTTATAGCTAATTAGTAGATAACAATGGGGGAGTGGTTGCTTCCTACAAGAGCACAAAATGTGTGCATTTCGAGACATCTTTGAAAAAGCAAGTCAGGTAAAGAGATTTTTTTTATGTCTTAAAGGAACAGTGTTGTATTTTCAGTTGTCTTGAAGAAGCTAAGTAGACAATAGGCAGAGGGTAGCATAATTTCTGGAATAATGGTATGGGAATAATAATGAATGTTATATTGTAAAGTGGTTTCTTCCATCAAACAACACAACATTCTCAGTCACCGTGTCTGAAGGACAAGTGGATAAACAGGTTCATGTCAAACCCTGCATGTATTTTTCAATAGTCTCATGGAATGTTGGCCTATATTGACCACCACACATTGGCTGCTACTGTATGCTGAATGATATTTCCATGTTAAAATGTTATGGGATGCATTTTTCTCCATTGTTTTTAATGGTAGGCCACTCTAGTAGGCCTACATTATGATCAAATAGCCACAGTAGTCTACTTACACAGTAGGCCACTGTTAAATCTGTAACTTAAAGCGGGTACAGTCTCAGTGTTCACAGTAAACGAGCAGCAGAAGTTTAACAGAATTTTCACAGTGTTCACAATGTTTCACAAAGTTTGCACTAAGCAGACCTTTGCTCAAGATAAAAAATGTTTGAGGGAACCATTTTTACATGTTTGTGCTGCTTATAATGTGGATCAGATTCTCAGTCTAGATTAGTAGAGGTAATAATAGTGTGCTTGTGGGCCTTTGCCTCTGTTGGTGGCTCCAGATAATAGTATGGACAGCCAGGGAAGGAGGGAGAGAAAAAACTGGGGAGACTGAGAGGAGAGAGAGGAAGGGGGCCTGAATTAGGTTTAGTCAAACAGGAAGTACCTCTAAGGTATGCATGATCAGGGACTTCACCATAATAGTGTGACACTATAGTGTTCTATAGTCCTGCAAGCCACCAGTAATGGACATCCCCACAGAGATAGGCTCCTAGAAACAGGACAGACTATTCCTGCATGATGTCAGGGAGCGCCCCTAACACACAAATCTATCAGGGAGGAGGATTCACTACCAAACACCTAGCTGGGTCTTCCTGATGGAAGTTGTCCCTTTGTCTGAGATTGACCATAATACCACTGTGACAGATGTTTTTATTTGTATTTTTAAGAATACTCTTAGGGTTTATGTTGAGACATCTAATCCCTATTTATGAAATATGGTGAATTAGTTTTTTTGTTGGTGCTTTCTTTCTCTAACAAATGAATACTGGTTTATAAGGGAGAATGGTTTATAAGATAGGGGGCTGCTTCAAGGAAATCAGCTCAGCCTATAGTTGCCAAATGTAAGTCTTGACAATGCTATATTATGTAACAAAGAAATGTCTCGTTTTGGCTATATGCTCTAGCAGATCTTCTTTTCACATCTCCGTGGCTGTATCTAGTTTGTCATTCTCAAGGGCAAGGCAGCTCGAGCGTAATTGAGTCGCGGTTTGCAAAAGAGGATAATAAACGTGTCAGCCAAAGCGCGCCCACGCTCAGCCGAACGAAAGGTATTGGGTGTGTGCGGGGCGGTGCTCGAGGCGTGGCAGTATGCTTTACCTGTCCCTTCCAACCAAATAGGCCTAAGCAAATTATTCCTCTGGGGCTAGGCCCTACATTTCTCAGACCCGGGACACTGGCAAAGTTGTGTCACTGGGACACTGGGAACGTTGTGTCTTCACAGCTTACAATAAGCAAGGTTTCTTATCATTATTAGGCAGAGACTATCATTATAATTATATTACATCTGTTGATATTACCGATTTGTATTATTAACAAAATATGCAGATTTGATATGATCATTTGGTCTAATAAAGAGGAAACGGTAGACCTATAGGGAGTAGGCCTACTGTTTAAAAACGTGGCTGCATAAATAAGGCCAGACAAAATCGAGGAAGAAGACACTGTATATCATAACCTCACACCACCTCTTATTGTTGTATCTGTCCCCCCCATAACAAATAAACAGTTATGAATGGCCTTTTTATATGTAATTAGTCTATTCCTTATAGTTAACCATAATATCTGCTTTTGTCCTCATGGGGATGAAAAGATTGAGATATCCTTCTTCATCAATAGGCTATGCAAAGTAATTCACATACAGGATTACTATTATGTGGATATGTGACACTGCTTTATGTGTATGTGTGTAGAGGCCTACAGCTTCCTACTGGTTCTTTGAAGCGGATTGTGTTTACTTTTGGCGACTAAAGAAACCGGTGTGTTTGAAAATAGCTATGAAAGGAGTTGCTAACAACATGCACCCAGATAAAATGTAACCTCATCCCAATTATCTTCTGCAAACCACACGTCAAGGCTTATTGTAATGATATTGTCACCCTTTTCTAAGGACGTCAATGGAAAGTTGGCTAACTGAGTAAATCAAATTGCATTAAACTGGAGGTTTTGAAAATGCCAAAGACGTTTTATTCAGGATATTTGTCACAAAGGACCAGTCTTATAGAACAGTAGTATATTAGGGGAAATGTTCTCATGCATGTAAAATAAACATAGGCGTTAATATATTGAGTATTATATAAAATAATATATTAATTCTAGGCTAACTATTATATATATATTTTTATAGGCTATATATATTTATACCTACATAAGTAGCTTTGGTCTAAAATGTGCCTTAGTTTCTGTTTTTAGTTTAAACGGTGTTCCATAATATTTCATATTATTCTTGTTTTAAAATATGCTATTTGTTTTTAACTCAATAATGGGTTTAGATACAACAAACCTGTGATAATGCTAAAACAGCCTAAATATACCTAGCGTATAAGAATAGTCCAATAAAGTAATTTCGGTGTGTTCTGTCAAAATAATAATTATATTATTAATGATGATGATAAAAATAATAATACATAAAGTATTGCCATCATCATTAGGCTATGTCATCATCATTTTATTCTGTAGTACAAACATTTGAAATGCCACATTTTCGAGATGAGAGGAGACTCACCTGAGCACGACCGAGTTTTGCTTTTACATTTCGGGGTGAAGCTGGAGGACGATCCTCCGAGTAGGCTGCCAGGGTGGAACAGACTGCCCCCGTAGTCATGCGCTGCCGGGAGAGAGTACGTGGGGTAGGTCGGTATGGGGTGGTGCGTGGAGGGGGTCTGGGCGCTTATTGATGCCAGGCTGCTTCGGAGAGGACTGGAACCCTCCATCTTCATGCCGTCAGAAAGGGACATTTGGTACTTTATAGACTCCTTCTCGTCCATTCTCGGGGTAGAGGACAAGGGAGAGGCGGCCCCGGGGTCTGGGGAGACGTCTTTCGGCGGGGTAGGGGGGAAACTGTAGAGATGTGGACTCGAATGGGATGCGGGCGTTAACGAGGAGGCGGAGGCCGTGCTGGCGTTGCTGCTGCAGGGATATAGGCCGCCTGAAGCCCCGGAGCCTGAGGAATGCAGCCCGGTCTTGCTGAAGTGACTGACCGCCCATGCGTTGTGATGGTGGGCCGCTGAGAGGGCTGCTTTGCCCGGCTCTAGCCATGAAATTCCCGGGCTATGGATGAGATGTGGCCGGCAGACCTGACCCCCAGCTAGGCGAGCTGTAAGAAGAGAAGAACAATCTGTTTTTTAGATCGAATACATAGGCCTACACAAACATACTAATTATATGGCCATTACAACTCTCATTGCCCTCTTGATGATGTGATGTCATAGGATTAGAGAAAGTTGGTACACCAGTCCTACACCTGTTGATGCAGGGTGACAATAATCCGACAATAATCCATCATTGTGCAAGGTATTATTCGATTCGTGAGGGGCACAAAATACACAGTTCGCAGGTATTCAGACAAAAAACAGTGAAATGATAACCCCAGAAATGTTTGTTCTGGTGTTGGGTCATCGTTTTTTATTTTGTTTTTATAGTCAATGACAAATAAAGATATCTGGTCTAGTAAATGCATTGGAACATGCAGGACCTATTTTGCAGAAGAAGCCTTTAAGAATGTTTTATTGATTTTAGAAAAATAGGCTCCAATCCGCTCTGACAATTTTGAAGAAAATATTCAATGAATATAGGCCCACAATAATTCCCGCTTTATCCTGAAATGTAAGTCACTTAGCAAAGTGAATTTTAGGTCTTACCGTGAGCTTGGCTGTAGGACACTCTGGCCCGCGCATGAGCGGAGTTGTGGTAGTACGGGTTTCCCTGCGAGTCAAGATGGTTAAAGAAAACATCCACCTCGTCCGGAGGCAGAAGTTGTGCGGTGGGCTCCATGTAGTTGTGCGAAAGGCCGGGGTGGTGCGAGTCCGGGTGTTGGCCGTTTAGTACGGCATGGTGGTGCATCCACCGAGACGGATCAGCCCCTACATCCATGTCTGCGTGAGTCTTTCCGTGTGGGGCAAACAGGTTGAAAAGAGAAGAGGAGCCTCTCAAGGGAGAGGACAGTGTGTTCCTGAACCGTCCTCTCTTCGCTTTATCTTTCAGAAAAAAACGCGTCTCCCTCTCCTGATAAAAATGTCCTATTGTGGAAAACAAAACATAAATGTGTTAAGAAGTTGCGCTAGTCAATCTCCAATACATCGGTCCTCACTCGTAGTCCGATGAGTTCCTCTTGTCACTCTCCTTCTTCAACAGGCATCGAGTCGTGTTTAAAACTGGACTTATAACTGTAATACGACCAACAATAGGATGTTAATATTTCAGAGGCATTTACAAGGTGTTGCGTGGTTATCTCTGTGTGGTCGTCTAGTCCTAAGAGAAGAACTCGGGAAGGCTGCTCCTTTTTAGGTGCGTTTTGTTAGTGATGCATGTGAATATGCAACATAAGACATAAAGACATCGAGTCACTCGTCCCCAACCACTCCCATTCCGAGGAACCTGAAATCACCGACCCATCCTCACCGTTACGCGCGCAGATAAGTAGGCTATAGTTTTGAACCCATGCCTACAACTCAGAACAAACAGTTAACATTCTTACATAGTAAGAAGTCATATATTTCCATACACAATTTGGAAAATAAATAATACAGATTTCATGTAAATACCTTGACTTTCTCAGGTTTGGTTATTCCGTTTTCAAGCCCCTTTGAGATAATTTTCCTTCAGTTAGCAAATGTATTTTCCTTTCCTGTATTGACTCAATTTATGCGGAATATCTTTGGCAAAATATCTTTGGTCTGTTTTCCTTGGTTTTGGTTTAGGGTTATCGTCTGGGTAAACTCCGTTGGAGACGGATAGAGCTTTAGCAACATACAGCTGAACTAACTGTCAGCACTGGTGGCAGTGAATTCAATATCATATGTGCAAGGGCAGGGTCTTAGATTTAGCGTTGACACCGCGACATCCAATTGGATTCTGCCTTCCCTGATTCTGGCAACTCCTTCCGCCGAATCTCCATGCCATTCACCTTCTCCAGCCCAAGCACCAGCGAGAAAACAGCCATGGTCCCTGAGTGTAGTAGGCCTTACTGGTCTCATCCCACTGATCCCAGGGCGTATTAATCACCTTATTAAAGATGCAGCCTCGGGCTACCGCCCACACATCAATGCTTTCTCAACCAAGGGAGACATTTATTTGTTGATGCCAAGTGTAATGATCACTATATATTTTAATAAAAAACGTTTTTTCCATAAATAGGCTACTCATGAGTATTTCTATTTTGTATTTAGG
This sequence comes from Oncorhynchus clarkii lewisi, assembly GCF_045791955.1. Taxonomy (NCBI): domain Eukaryota; kingdom Metazoa; phylum Chordata; class Actinopteri; order Salmoniformes; family Salmonidae; genus Oncorhynchus; species Oncorhynchus clarkii. The sequence continues at coordinate 57,803,493 of NC_092153.1, forward strand.
CTAAATTAAACTATGTGCCAGATTTGTAATCACATGCGTAAAAGTGCGTAATAATACAAATAGTATGGGCTACTCCAATGTACATTTTATTAATGTTGTTCAGTCTATGAATTACGCAAATTAGATAGCTTTTCGGACAGTGACGCTGTGGTGTAGGCCAGTGTGACGTCTGTGGATGTCTGTCTGTCTTAAGTCTTTGCCTAATTGTGTTTAATTTCCAGTAATGTCATAAACGTGTTTTTTGTTTGTGAATCAGGGGCGATCACACGCTGCTTTACATCTTAATGCTTCCTTTGACTGGCGGGTCAGCAGAGCACAGGGGGTAAGTACCAGCCATAGAGGTCCACAGCCATAGAGGGCCGCTAAATGGGGTTTGTTTAGTAGGCTGTGGTCACAATAAAAACTACCCCAAAGAACCCAGCAGCCCAGCCACGGGCGCAAAGACACAGTGTCGCCACCGGTCTGTGATGGCTGTGAGAGAGTATCCTGCGGGTAAAGCTTTACAAAAATGTTGTCGCACCTATTTAACCTGAGTACTCACATGAGAGAATGATGCGTGTTTGTTGAGAAACTGTTTGATTTTGGAGTCGGGGTAGCACATTGCAGCTGGTATGTAATGTGTGTCATAGCTCCTCCAAATAGATTTGTAATAGGCTCTTCGCCACTTCCTGGTCGCTTTGCGTCCTGCAGAAACATTTGATAACAGTGGATCATTCAGTGACTAACCCTGCTTGTCCGGACTACAATCCAGCGGTGTGTGCAGTCTATAGCAGAGCAAGGCGGGAGAGTGAATATGAATGACAGGGAACTTTGTGACGAGGGAGCTCGACTAGCCGCCTATCTGACGCCACTCCCTGACGTCACCACAATTTAGAGGAGGAAAAAAGAATCATCAGGAAATTAACTTTTAATAATAGTTAAAGTAGGGAGATGGGGGAGCACGAGATCTGCTTACGTCCCAAAGGATGAACTCGAGGAACACATTCAAAGACACTCTCTATTGGGAGGACTGCAATAGATATTCACTATAGTGGCATTAATAATGAATAAAGTACAGTCTTTTGACCTTTGATGTGGTTTAGAAATGTGTCTACATAGATCCAGTGGCGACAGAAGACAGCGAAACCGAGATTTGGTCACATTAGCCCGACTAGGGATTTGATTTGACCCCAGAGAACACTTTGGGTCTAATTTGAAACGCAATCAATAAAGCGCAGAACTGCAGTCTGATGGACTAAGGAGTGGACACAGCCTGGGGGAGCACCACGTAGCTGAACAATATCTGTTTAATGCACTCTTGCTGTGAACATCATTCTTGATTGGATGGAGGGCAAAGTGCTATCATCAGTTCCCTCTCTACCAGTTATTACAATGTAATAAGTAGTGTGTGTGATTAGCCTATAGCCAGAGTATGTGTGTATGTTCTGAGACATAAGCCCTACTATTTTGATGACATTGTCACTAGGCTACTAGACAATAGTTATTTTTCCGCTGTGCTCTGTGCTATATATAGCAAAGGGTCTTCGTAAAGATGGGATAGGTACCTTTGGGAAACAAAAAAAGGCATTCAGAGCAGGAGTAATCACACTGATAATTAGCAAATGTCGCGACATGGATTTGCGCTGCTAACCTGTTTGTTCCCACCGCGCTTCATCGCTCTCCGATTGTCCATGTGGGGCGCGCGGCAGATAGAGCGCCACGGTGTGAGTTCGCTCAGCAGAGAGATGTTCCCTGGTAATTGGTAATTTGCCCGGATTGAAGAGGCGAGAGAGGCAGCAGGTCCTGCACAACAGGGCCCAGACAGTTTCTAGCCCAGCCACGGGAATGTGGCACCGTTTCAGAGGACTTGTGGGATGCTTGTGGAATCAAATTATTTTGAATTAGGTTAAACAAATGAAACTTTTCAAAGTCAAATTAAATTATTATTAGGCTATTATTATTATTTGATTATTGTCATATAGACTAGCCTATATACGCACACTATAGCCTACTAGACTTTATGTTATTGTTTCGTCATTGTTTTATTGTTATAAAGCAATCATCATTATTAACGGAAAAATGCTCTCTCTCTTTTCAATCAGACGATAAGCTGGATTTCAGGTATTTTGAAACTAATAGCCTACAATGCGTCAGATAACCCAACCTACTTCACCCCTACCCTCTGTCTTCCGGGTCATGGTATGTGACAGCAGGGTATGTTACATTCCGGGGAAAGCTGGAAAGCAGGCTGCACTTTGAGGGATAGAGAGACTGATTGCAAAGGGGCAAGTCCCTGTTGTGAGAGAGCAAACCCGGGTGCTCGTGGGGAGTCATATTTTACACGCACGAGACACTCAAGAGCCTGAACGCAAGGACAACAGCAGAGAAACCACTGGTATTCTGGATAGTTAAACTCTGCACAAACTCAAGACAGACCGTTGGAAAGGATATGAGGCCAATTTTGATATTATTTTGGGAGAAAAAAAATTCTAACATAACATAATTTGCCAAGCTGCATTTATCGACAATTTTGACAGATCTTTAAAACGGTGGTGTCAGGTGAGCAGGTGCAAGTTTGAGAGACCATTAGCTATAGGCCTATCTCTTGGCTATCATAACCATAAACCTGACTGACCAAGGCTGACCTGACGGTATTTAGATTCATGTATCTTCTCATTTTACTGTAGCCTATGGATGGATGAGACAGGACTTTGACAAATTCTGCCCAATCAGGTGATGCAGGTGACCTTGTTTAATTTTGGGATCAGGCCTTCTTTGAAGTTACTTCCCCTCCTTGGTTATTGTGATGATAAAATACACCATTTACTCCTCCATTCATCTCCTTCACACATAACCTACACGTCACATAGGCCTATGGCAAATGGCCTACTACACACTAAGCCCTTGCAAAGCTGCCTCAGGAGACCATGTGCTCTTGGCGCCGGGAAGATGCTTGAGTGCACTGTTACAGTGTCTAATGCCCACGTCCCCCGGGTTCAAAGGGTAACAGACACAAAAACAAAAGTATCCAAGAAACAAAAACGTTTACTGAAATAAATGCACCCATTTCAGAATAAGACAATACAAATATACTGGAAGCAAAGGTGACTGCTCTCAATTGCCTAAAGGGCCCCTCATTTACCTTCGTCTTGTGGTTGGATGGATTTGGAGTTGGATGTGAGCTGCATGATCATTGCAAAGAAGAATTATATACAGAATCATTTAGAATGTTGAGATTTTGTTAATGATCATAGGGTTATAGCCTAGCCTAATAACCATTTTAATTGATCTTACTCGTGCTCCTCATCAGAATTTAGCTTCTTCTCACCATTACCGCTTAAAATGGTCTTGCCGGTGTGTGTGTGTTATCCCTGTACAATAAAAACGATTGTTTAGAAGCGTGCCTACTCCGTCATTCTGACCCGCCTTCTTGAGAGAAAGCAAGAGAGAGAGAGAGAGAGAGAGAGAGAGAGAGAGAGAACGTTGCCACGGTTCTCTGTTGCTATGTGACAGCTATCTCTCGCAAGCTGGGTGCATTGTGCCAGTTGTGTATTTATGAGAATAATGACACCGCTCGTCCTTTCGTCTTCATGTGCATCATTACAATATCTGTACAAGCGTGTGGCATTGTGCTTCTTCTTTTGTGCACTGGCCAAGTGAGCGGTCCGTGTGTCTCGACTTTCATTTTAAACGAAAGGGAGCCCATTTCAGCCGTTCGTCTTTCAAAGAGGCGCTATATCCGCTATAGCACGACAGAGCTTTAGCCTACTTGTTCGCATGATTATCTGAACAATTGGTTAATAATAACGATTATTATTATTACTGTTATGAGGAGGGAGTATAGTCTTGGATATTCTAATGATAAGGGTAAAAATCACAATTTACATTGATAATAATGAAGGCCTACATATTTTTTTTCAAGGAAAAATATTATTAGGCTATGTTTTGGAGCATTATTCTCAATAATCAAAATAAATTTAACAATGATTAAAAGCTAACGTTGTTCCTTCTCTGGTGTGTTTTTGTATCAGGTTAGGTTAGTCTGACTCAATTTACAAATGTCAGACATTGGTTAGGTTAGGTTGTCAATGTGGAGTCTGGAAGCCTGAGGTCCATGTCACTTGGTCGACTTAATCACAATAGGACTGAACGCAGGTAATCTTGTTAGGACGGATGACGGTGAAATATTTCGGTTGGGCCTTATCAGGTACTGCCACCACAGCTCTCAAAATAATCCTGTTTAAAAGACAGGAAAGAAGAGAACCTCAATGTCACAAATGAAATCGTGCATGAACAAGTGACAGCATTGTGCGCAGTGAATTCTTGGATACAATACCCAGCCAACATATTTAAGTGTGCCAAATATTAAACTAATCAGCATGATAATGTGGAGCTATCAATGTTGGCTGCGATGGGCGTTTAGCGCGAGCCCTTTTGATCTGGTGTGGTGGGCAGAACCGGAGCGCTCTTGATGCGCACGCGATAAAACCTTATCAGTGGCGAACATCCATTTCCATCTCACTTTTTTAATTAATCCCTCCACACTCACCCCTTTCTCTTTCTCTTTCTCCTTCTCCACACTCGTCTCTCTCTCTCTCTCTCTCTCTCTCTCTCTCTCTCTCTCTCTGTCTCTCTCTCCTAAACACACACAGGCGCACACACAAACACTGCCTTTTGCCACAGTGACATGAGTAATTCCATTCAAACTAACAACAAGAGGAGAAGAAAGAGGGAGAGGTAATAATTTATGCAGTAAATTACAACACTAATAATGTTATTTAAAGGTTGGTGCAATTATATTATTATTATTATTATGCCTGGTCATAATCCAATTCAAATAAATTCAAGATATCTGTTTTGCTCCCATTAGTTTGTCCCATGCAGCGGATAGGAGACACCCCTTATGCAATATATTGTGAGCGACAGGCAATGTTTGATTCATAGGAAGAAGAAACGGAGATTTCAAGGCTGGTGTGTGTGTGTGTGTGTGTGTGTGTGTGTGTGTGTGTGTGTGTGTGTGTGTGTGTGTGTGTGTGTGTGTGTGTGTGTGTGTGTGTGTGTGTGTGTGTGTGTGTGTGTGTGTGTGTGTGTGTGTGTGTGTGTGTGTGTGTGTGTGTGTGTGTGTGTGTGTGTGTGTGTGTGTGTGTGTGTGTGCGTGCATGTGTGTGTGTGTAAATATGCTCATTGGGTCCTCCTTCTTTTGATTATAACCCATCCCGGGGTAATTTTTCATCGGTGCTAGCTAATCTTTGTTCCTTGTGAAGATAATAAATAGCCTAATCGTTATCAGCAAGCTGCTGGAGGTGTCAGGAGAAAGGGACTGATCGGCCCGGGAAATAGGCTCCAAAGTACCGCGGAATAAATGGCATTTCTTATCTCCCTCTCCCAGATTATCACCGCCTTTTCAAACTCGCACGACAAATACATCCAATGCATCGAATGCATCATTTACCCGAGGAGATTTCTGCGAATGATAGACATAGCGGGGCGGGGTGGGGTGTGTGAGGGGGGGATGGGGGGGGATTTACAAGTTTAACAAACCGCGTGTGCAAAGGCTTATAGGTCCTATATTATAGGCCCTATATTTATATTGTTTTCAGTGTATTTGGACAGCCTATATATTTCAATTACTTACAATCATATTCTATTCAATTTGAAATAGGTCTACAGATTGTATCTTAAGAATTCTGAGCACCATGGTCTTCGTTGTGGTATCGCACACTAGTTAATTATTTGATGTTGGATTTCACTGGATAACCGTTTTCATCCCATGGATGAAAGAAATTGAAAAATAATCACATTCGGGGTTTTTTCTGCAATATAATTGTTGACTTTTCAGTTTCCTATGCTAACATGCTAAAACATGTCACAAAATCAATAAAAACATTTAAAAAAAAAAAACTTTTCGATTAGAATTAGCATTGTTTTAAATGTAATTTCGTTAATAATTCATTTCGTTAATAAAATAAGATCCCACTGGGCACATAGGCCTATGTCAGTTCAACGTCTAGTTTTGGTTGAGTTGTCAATCAATGTGAATTCAACGTGAAATCAACAAAAAATGTCATCATATCATCGGATTTAGGATAAAAGTTAGGTGAAATTCCCTTATTTTTCGGACTTTTTTCAAATCCAACCATTTTCTCATGTTGATTCAACGTCATCACATTTAATTTTTTGGTTGAAATTAAGTGGAAACAATGTTGATTCAACCAGTTTTTTTTTGCCCAGTGGGATGCATATTTAGGGGCCAATAGGGTGTTCTGTTATAATGTCATGTAGCCCACTGTTTACTTCTTATTATTGACTTTTAAGTTCTTGTTAAGCAAGGGATAATCAATGAGGGGCGTTCTATGGATAATAATGAACGACGTTGAAGGTGTGTTCCACAAGTTGAACTGAGAGTTGCATTATTTTACGGAGGACGCATAGAGCACCTACGTAGTTGATGATCCCTTTTATACCATGGCTATAATTTAACATTTGCCGCTAGAAATGTGTTCATTTATAGGTAGAAACGTGTTCAACATCCACTGAAGTAGCTAGCAAGTTTACTAGATAGCCTTGGTTGCCTTGGTAACCAAACAAACAGACTTGCTAGTTTAGTTAACCAAACCATCAGTCCTAGCTTGCTATTATGAAACTCGAATTCAACAATGCCAATAATGTTTTCATTTCGATTATTGTTTCAAAAGGAGCTCAAACATAGCACATGTAAGAATGAACTATAGCCATTGAATTCGCATTGCTGTGCGTTAGGGGGTGTAATATATGGACAATATACCATGACTAAAGGCTGTTCTCAAGCAGACTCAATGCGGAGTGCCTGGATACAGCCATTAGCCGTGATATATTGGCCATATACCACAACACCCGTACCAACATAATTGGAACAGTAAGAATACTTTTTTGTCATACCTATGTTATATGGTCTGATATACCACGTCTATCAAATCAAATCAAATCTTATTGGTCGCATACACACATTTAGCAGATGTTATTGCGGATGTAGGGAAATGCTTGTGTTCCAAGCTTCAAAAGTTCTGTAATATCTAACATATCACAACAATACACAAATCTAATGTAAAATAATCCTCATTCAGGGCTTGAACCACCCAGACTGTGTCCAGGCACTGTTGCATCGTGCCTATGAACAGTCCTTAGCCGTGGTATATTGGCCATATACCCCAACCCCTCGGGCATTATTGCTTAAATAATACACACCCTAGAATGTCCTTCAAGCCAATCAGAAGCAAGTATTCATTAATGCCATGGTATAATATCAGAATAATTAACTTGAATGAATGAGTGAATAGCCTACAGGCTACTCAACTCTGTGTCATGCACCACCATGAAACCCAAAAGGTTTTCAATTTTTCAATCTGAGAATCCAGAATCCATACACCTTCAAAGACCTTTTGCATAACATGGTACCCTACTTTTGGTTGGTGATTTCCTCGAATCAAAGCCATGTGCTGTGATGTTCACATTTCAGGGTATGGAGGTGCCACCCACACCTGCTCTATGAACGCTCTGGTGTGGCCAGTCAACCTGGTCTCAGAGTTGTTCTGTAAGTAAAGCCGAGATACATCAAACATCGCATTCCAAAATCATGGACATTAATATGGAGTTGTTTCCCCCTTTGCTGCTATGACAGCCTCCACTCTTCTGGGAACTATTTCATTAGAAGAGGAACATTGCTGCGGGGACTTGCTTCCATTCAACCTCAAGAGCATTACTCAGGTCGGGCACTGGACGTTGGTCAGTTAGGCCTGATTCGCAGTCTGTGTTCCAATTAATTCCAAAGATGTTCGATGGGGTTGAGGTCAGGGCTCTGTGCAGGACAGTCAAATTCTTCCACACTGATCTCTACAAACCATTTCTGTATGGATGGTGAAGCGTGATTCACCACTCCAGCTGACGCTTGGCATTGCGCATGGTGATCTTAGGCTTGTGTGCGGCTGCTCTGCCATGGAAACCCATTTCATGAAGCTCCCGACGAACAGTTCTTGTGCTGTCGTTGCTTCCAGAGGCAGTTTGGAACTAGGTAGTGAGTGTTGCAACCGAGGACAGACAACTTTTATGCGTTTCCCATTTCAGCACTCGGTGGTCCAGTTCTGTAAGCTTGTGTGGCCTACCACTACGCGGCTGAGCAGTTGTTGCTCTTAGCCATTTCCTCATCACAATAACAGCACTTACAGTTGACTGTGGCAGATCTATCAGGGCAGAAATATGACTAACTGACTTGTTGGAATGGTGGCATCCTATGACAGTGCCATGATTAAAGTCACTGAGAGATTGCAAGTCTGTGTGCTCAATTTTATACACCTGTCAGTAACAGGTGTGGCTGAAATAGCCAAATTCACTACTTTGAAGGGGTGTCCACATACTTCTGGCCATGCAGTGTATGTTAGGAATTATAATTCGCATTATTTGTTATGAATTTGCAAAACATATGATATGTTACGAATTCTAGCTAGGTGCATAACGTTAGCTAGGCTAGGGGTAAAGGGTTAGGGTTAAGTTTAGGAGTTAGGTTAAAGGGTTAAGATTAGGGTTAGGGAACAGCTAGCTAAAAGGGTTAGGGTTAGGGTAAGGGTTAGCTAACATGATAATTAGTTGCAAAGTAGCTAAAAATTAGTGAGTAGATGAAAAGTTGCTAATTAGCTAAAATGCTAAAGTTGTCCGTGATGAGATTCAAACTCACAACCTTCGGGTTGCAAGACATTCACATTATACACCCACCTAACCACCTAACCACCATCCTTTAGTTTTTTCCTTAAGCAACACTCTTTCTTATGTAACCATACCAAATGTAACATATCATATTAATTGGAGTGTCTCAAATTTACGTACAGAATAAAACTAAATGCTCTGAGACCAGGTTGGGCCAGTGATCGCCTTTCCATTAATTAAGTAATTTGCTTTCTGCAATAATGAGCTGGCCAAGATGATACAGTTGAAGTCGGATGATTACATACACCTTAGCCAAATACATTTAAACTGTTTTTCACAATTCCTGACATTTAATCCTAGTAAAAATTCCATGTCTTAGGTCAGTTAGGATCACCACTTTATTTTAAGAATGTGAAATGTCAGAATAATAGTAGAGAGAATGATTTATTTCAGCTTTTATTTCTTTCATCACATTCCCAGTGGGTCAGAAGTTTACATACACTCAATTAGTATTTGGTAGCATTGTCTTTAAATTATTTAACTTGGGTCAAACATTTCGGGTAGCCTTCCACAAGCTTCCCATAATAAGTTGGATACATTTTGGCCCATTCCTCCTGACAGAGCTGGTGTAACTGAGTCAGGTTTGCAGGCCTCCTCGCTCGCAAACGCTTTTATGCCCACAAATGTTCTTTAGGATTGAGGTCAGGGCTTTGTGATGGCCACTGCAATACCTTGACTTTGTTGTCATTAAGCCATTTTGCCACAACTTTGGAAGTATGCTTGGGGTCAATGTCCATTTGGAAGACCCATTTGCCACCAAGCTTTAACTTCCTGACTGATGTCTTGAGATTTGCACTTTTCGCACCAAAGTACGTTCATCTCTAGGAGACAAAATGCGTCTCCTTCCTGAACAGTATGATGGCTACATGGTCCCATGGTGTTTATACTTGCGTACTATTGTTTGTACAGATGAACGTGGCACCTTCAGATGTTTGGATATTGTTCCCAAGGATGAACCAGACTTGTGGAGGTCTACAATTTGTTTTCCTGAGGTCTTGGCTGATTTATTTTGATTTTGCCATGATGTCAAGCAAAGAGGCACTGAGTTTGAAGGTTGGCCTTGAAATACATCCAGAGGTACACCTCCAACTGACTTCTAAAGCCATGACATCATTTTCAGGAATTTTCCAAGCTGTTTAAAGGCACAGTCAACTTAATGTATGTAAACTTCTGACCCACTGGAATTGTGATACAGTGAATTATAAGTGAAATAATCTGTCTGTAAACAATTGTTGGAAAAATGACTTGTGTCATGCACAAAGTAGATGTCCTAACCGACTTGCCGAAACTATAGTTTTTTTTACAAGAAATTTGTGGAGTGGTTGAAAAACTAGTTTTAAAGTGTATGTAAACTTCCAACTTCAACCGTATGTCCTGCGAAGCCCACCCCATGCCCAGGGGTGTAAAGAACTTAAGCAAAAATACTTTAAAGTACTACTTTAGTCGTTTTGGGGGGTATCTGTACTTTACTTTACTATTTACATTTTGGACAAATTTTACTTTTACTCCTCTACAGTCCTACATTTTTTATTTTATTGTATTACTTTTTACTCCTTATAATTTCCCTGACACCCAAAAGTACATTTTGAATGCTTAGCAGGACATGAAAATGGTCCAAATCACACACTTATCAAGAGAACATCCCTGATCATCCCTACTGCCTCTGATCTGGCGGACTCACTAAACACAAATGCTTAGTTATTTATTATTATATTTGAACCTTTATTTAGTTCTTTCTAAACACAAATGCTTAGCCCCTGGCTACCATTAAAAAAACAAGAAAATGTTGCCGTCTGGTTTGCTTAATATAAGGAATTTGAAATGATTTATACTTTCACTTTTGATATTTAAGTATATTTTAGTAATTACATTTGCTTTTTATACTTAAGTATATTTATAGTATTTTACTGCGTGACTTTCAATTTTACTTGAGTCATTTTCTTTTAAGGTATCTTTGATTTTACCTAAGTTCGACAATTGGGTACTTCTCCAACCACTGTCCATGCCCAATGATCACGAATGGATCTAACCATCCCACCGGTTCAATCAACATCGTTTCCACGTCAGTTGAATGAAAATACTTTGAGCCAACGTAGAATAGACTTTGAATTGACGTTTGTGCCAAGTGGGAATAGTATTTCCTGTGAAAATCTTTCATCTACGAAAAGTAGCTTAAGTAATGAAAAAGGAGTCCTCCACATTTCCGCTCTAGAAATGTAGGCCTACATTCTTCAGGCACTCTGGAAAAACGAAACGGGTGCATGTCACGATGACTTATGTGAGAGCATGAAAAAGGGGCATCCACTTATTATCGCTCTTGCAACATTATGTATGAGTGTCTGTGAGTGATACCCTATGAGAAAAGTGGCATTTTTCAATATAAACAAAGTCGGTGCCTTATAACCAGGCATCTGCGCGCTGATGGTCTCCCGGGTAACACTGATAACGTTCCAGACATTTTCCATATCCTAGCCAGAATCTATTATATTCCGGGGTTGGCTCTCCTTCCGGGAAAGGTCAAACAAAGTTATGAAACCTCAAGTATTCTTCCATCCCTACACTTGATGGTGCAAATTATTTTCTTCGTCCTCTCATCATTCTGTTTTAATATAATTTAAAGACCCTTGTTAAGTTCCTTTGAGAGAATCACTGTGACCCGAAACAGCTCTTCTCACGGTTTCAGCGCATGTAATAAAGATTTAACAAATATAAACACGCGCCAATGTGTGTGTCATTATCCCAATGGCGGCATTGAGATATGCATTATTCCCGTTTATATGATTATGGTGCGAAAGTGTGTGCGCGCCAGGCAGTGCTTGAGGAGATATGGTTATAAACTGACGGACAGTGACACCCAGTGGAGAGGATGTGGCCAACACAACATTTTGCGTACTGTTTAACTCACTATTTCAAATGAAGCATGTTGTTTTGTCCGTTGATGGGGCGATGTTATGTAACTCAACAGGGTTATGGTGAAAACCCCTCTGTCTAAAGATTATTTAGAGTATTTCCTAGCCGAGCAGTAGAAGGTTTAGGTTCGATGTGATATATATATATATATATATATATATATATATATATATATATATATATATATATATATATATATATATATAGTTTATATATATATATATATAAAACAGTCATCCAGTGATCTTGCTGGTGTCAGAAAGAGGATACTGGAGGATTGTAGTCCATAGCCCTTGGGGACACGGGTTATAGACCTCATGTTTGTTATTGTAGAAAGTTAGAGAGGTCATACCAGGGGGAATGCTCCCTCCTCCATTTCTCTTTACTCTCACTCCCCCTCTTTTTCTCTTGTCTCACTCTCTTCGGCTCCCCTTTCCATCTTCCTTCTCTCTCATATCGAAATCCCAGGAAAGCTATTTGAATGATTCAATTGTATATATTTTTATATCTATATACAAGACAGACAGTCCTACAACCAGCGGTTCAGGGATAATTAGTAGAGGTTAAGCCTCATGCACTCTATACAGCCTGTCTTTTCACTGAAAGGTCCAATGCAGCCCTTTTTATCTCAATATCAAATATTCTGGATAACAATTAAGTACCCTACGGTTATGGTTTTCCATTAAACTGGCAAAAAATAAGAAACAAATGCTTCTTAGCAAACAATAAGTTCTCAATCATGAGAGGTTTGGAACTCTCTTATTGGTCTATTAACAAATTTAGGGCATATTGGCCCTCTGACAGTTCTGGCAAAGGCCAGAATGGCCAGACCATCTTTTATTGGTGTGGGGTGGTCAAACTTGACAAACATAAAATAATATATTTATAAAAGTAAATAAATAATGGACACGGCCGATGGCCCATGAGCCTGTTTTTTTAATGACTTTTGCACGATTTCTCTGTTGTCATAATCATCTATATTGAGCATTTGGCTGACCAGTGGGCAGCGGCCTGTCCCACTACCAAGACGGGCCGGCTCGGTTTTCTGATTGGCTGAGCTGAGGTGGCGCAAATTCACATTCAAAATCAAACACACATCATCAGAGCGAGTAAGACCCTCTCTGACTCTATCAGTCACTCAGCATAAAAAAAGGAAGTGGTGCTGAAAAAGTCAGAGACCAAAAAAGGGGTCTTTAGGCCGGTAATGCTAAATGTGTGAAATTAACAGATTGATTTGCTAAAGGTTCTGGTTCTGCTGGTTCCGAGTGCTGTGTCTATGGAGGACCAAACCTGCCATAATTAGAAATAAAATATAAAATAAATAAATATACACATAAATAGATAAATGCATCAATGGATGCACGAATGCACACATAAATAGATACATATTTAAATAATGAATCTCACTTTCTTTCAGTTTATTCATTTATATTATTTCTCAATTTATTTTATTTGTGTATTTCTTCCTCCAACATGATAATGAGGGGGTGACAAGCAAACATATGTGGTTGGTATTTAACACACAATTGGTTGATCCATTCCACTGCCCATTGCTCAATTGTATTTGCCTGGGTTGCTTTTAGTATGACAGAAAAGTGTTCAAACTTTAAAGGCCATGTTTCACATTAGCACCCCCCAAACCATAATGTGTAGCGCACAGTGGCAATCTGTCATTTAGGTAAGGTGGGGCAGAGCCCAGCCTGTTTTGAGCCCCACCTTTTAAGCATTTTTGTGGTTGAAATAATAATAATAACATTTATTTATTTATTTATGCCTGTTTCGCATGTTATTTTGGCATTAATATGTATCACGTATCATTTTGCTTTCTTGAGTAAGGCAGCTCCAAAATGCAGGTGTTTCAGCCTAGCTCAGTTATTTCTATGGTGGTGGGGCAGCCAGCGGAAAATACGAAGCGAAGGGGTTGGTAATGTTCTGTAGTTGCGCCGTGATCGGCTCAGCATTCTGTCACTCATGGGGTCACTACCTCACCGCAAAATCCACTGGGAGAGCTCGAAAATTCAAGCCCCTTGGCTGCTGCCATAGAGTTACATTAGAGGTGTCCATCCAAGAAGGGTCACGGTCATTGGCCACAGATAAAATAATTTCAAATCACCACGTTATATCTACTGTAGCTTTGATTGGATTGATCATGTCAACATCATATTTTCAAAATCTTAGCTAGCAAGCTAGAGAAGCAGTCAACATCATGAAGCACTTTGACAATCTACTGGCAAATCTTTTCCCATCCTTTCCATACGAAGATAAATTATACATAAAACATAAATCACTAGCCTGCTATTCAGTGGAGTAGGTGTGTGGGCCAAGTCTGGGTTCATGGGTCTCTTTTTCAAGCATAAAAGGATAAACATTCACATGCCATAGGCCATAAAAGGTTGAATACATTGACCATGCTGTCAATCCAGCATGATTTCTGTCGCGTTCAAAACAACTGGAAACTTGGAACTGGGAAATCTCAGACTTCAGTGAGTTCAAGACAACTGGGAACTCGGGGAAAAAACAAGCTCCAACTGGGAAAATTGAACGGTCATCCAACTTGGAATTCCAAGACCTCTTTCGGCCTCTTTCTAGAGCTCCAACCTGAAGATCACCGACGTCATGATTCAACCATGTGTTTTTCAGAGTTCCCAGTTCTCTTGATAGCACCATAAATCCAGAGAATGCCAGACTTTGATGACAAAATGTTCCCACAAAAGGACCAACAAGCACCACCTTCCTGTTCAAGTGAGCACAGCACAACAAGGTGGGTCCAAAAATGTAATGTATGCTTCTGCATAAATGATGTAATATGCCAGAGAGATATGTTTACTGTAGCTAAGAAAGTAATACAAAGTGTATGTTGTGTAGTAAGTTGTTAGTAGCCCATGTACCTCACCCTAATAATTTGATCCCTTTCCCCCTCATAACTTAGCCTACTGGTGCACATGTAGCCTATAGCCTGTTTTTAATCAAATCAAATCAAATTATATTTGTCACATGCACCGAATACAACAGGTGAAATGCTTACATACAAGCCCTTAACCAACAATGCAGTTTTAAGAGTTAAGAAAATATTGACTAAATAAACTAAAGGAAAAAAAAGCTAAAGGAAAAAGAAACACAATAAAGTAACAATAATGAGGCTGTATACAGGGGGTCAGTGTGCTGTGGTACAGGTTAGTTGAGGTATTTGTACATGTAGGTAGGGGTAAAGTGAATATGCATAGGTAATACACAGTGAGTAGCAGCAGTGTAAAAACAAGGGGGGGCACTCTGTACTTGGTGCTCCGGTACAGCTTGCCGTGCGGTAGCAGAGAAAACAGTCTATGACATGGGTGACTGGAGTCTTTGACAATTTTTGGGGCATTCCTCTGACACCGCCTAGTATATAGGTCCTGGATGGCAGGAAGCTTGGCCCCAGTGATGTACTGGGCTGCACACACTACCCTCTGTAGCGCCTTATGGTCAGATGCCGAGCAGTTGCCATACCAGGCGGTGATGCAACCCGTCAGGATGCTCTCAATTGTGTAGCTGTATAACTTTTTGAGGATCTGGGAACCCATGCTAAATCTTTTCAGTCTCCTGAGGGGGAAAAGGTGTTGTCGTGCCCTCTTCACAACTTTCTGGGTGTGTTTGGACCATGATAGTTGGTTGGTGATGTGGACACCAAGGAACTTGAAGCGAATGACCTGCTCCACTAAAGTCCCGTCCCGTGCTCTGCCCTCCTTTTCTTGTAGTCCACATTCATCTCCTTGAGGGAGAGATTGTTGTCCTGGCACCACACTGCCAGGTCTCTGACCTCCTCCCTATAGGCTGTCTCATTGTTGTCAGTGATCAGGCCTACCACTGTTGTGTCGTCAGCAAACTGGGTGCATAGAGAGTACAGGGGTTTCCTAGCCACACACCCCTGAGGGAACCCCGTGTTATTGCCTTACCCAGGCCTGGGCAACTCCAGTCCTCTGGGGCCAGATTGGTGTCACACTTTTCCCCCACCCCTAGCTAACACACCTGATTTAAACTAATTGCATTTTTAACTGAAGATCATGATTAGTTCATTATTGGATTCAGGTGTGTTAACTGGGGCAAAAGTGTGACACCAATCAGGCCACAGTTGCCCAGGCCTGGGTAAGGCAATAGCCAGCTACTAGACATGTATACAGTGCTTTTTACATATCACACGACATCATGTATTACAATAAAGATCCTTTTGCAGACTTTCTGTGTATTTTAATGGTTTTACCAATGTGTATTCGCTTCTGTATCTCAGTCTCTTCAGCCCAGCTAGTGAGTTTATGAGCTGTCGTAACAAGTGACTCTGGTGTGGGATTACATTACATAGCCACTGCACTGAAGGCTGGAAAGTCCCACCTATCTCCCGTTAATTTCAATCTCACTGAAAGGCCAGTCACTTCTTGGAAGAAAGAAATGCAAACACGCATGGCACTGTCAAACGAATCACAACGCTGGAAATGTATCCGCATCAACATAAACTAATCCCTGCATCGTTCTTTGACGAACACATAAGGTTGTATATTGAATTAAATTGAAGAAAACAGAGCGGGAGAGAGAGAGACTGCTTGTTCCTTAATATAGCCATTGGCTACAGCCAAAACATTAAGGGACTGGCTGTCTCTCTCTACTCTGCTCTGTTTTCTTCTATTGAATTATATGTAGCACAATATTTAAACACTTTTCTAAAGTGGGCAGGGGGAACACTTGAAATGCACTTATTTGAAATGTGTAGTAGGCTGTTCTGTTATTATATACCAGCCAACGGGGTAACACTTTATTTTAAGGGTCAATAATAAACCATTCATAAGGCATTTATAAATTGTGTGTTCACCATTTATTAATCATTACTCCCACATTAATAGACCATCTACTAATCATTAGTAAAGTATTTTTGCATACCCATCTCACAAAAGATGGGTATGCAATTGGTAGACATTCCTGCTGTGCCTGGTAAAAGAACAAGCACACAACAGAAGATGTTTAAGGAAATATATACATGTGTGTACTGGCTCGGAAACCAGATTGCACAGCGGAGAAGGTACGGTGGGATTCGAGATGGTCAGTGATCTGTTTGTTGACTTGGCTTTCGAAGACCTTAGATAGGCAGGGCAGGATGGATATAGGTCTGTAACAGTTTGGGTCCAGGGTGTCTCCCCCTTTGAAGAGGGGGATGACTGCGGCAGCTTTCCAATCCTTGGGGATCTCAGACGATATGAAAGAGAGGTTGAACAGGCTGGTAATAGGGGTTGCGACAATGGCGGCGGATAGTTTCAGAAATAGAGGGTCCAGATTGTCAAGCCCAGCTGATTTGTACGGGTCCAGGTTTTGCAGCTCTTTCAGAACATCTGCTATCTGGATTTGGGTAAAGGAGAAGCTGGGGAGGCCAGCTTCTGAAATGCCAGGGTTGAATTTTTGTTCCAGTCCACACCTGCCATCACCAGGCAGGCCAAAACTCCATCCCACCAAAACAGGCTGAAATGTCAGGCGTCGTTTTAAACAGCTCGTACACTAAAATGGCATTATAGTACTTTCACAGTTTCACAGTATTATTCCAACCTCAAAGAGTGATTATATAATACACTGCTCAAAAAAATAAAGGGAACACTTAAACAACACAATGTAACTCCAAGTCAATCACACTTCTGTGAAATCAAACTGTCCACTTAGGAAGCAACAATGATTGACAATACATTTCACATGCTGTTGTGCAAATGGAATAGACAACAGGTGGAAATTATAGGCAATTAGCAAGACACCCCCAATAAAGGAGTGGTTCTGCAGGTGGTGACCACAGACCACTTCTCAGTTCCTATGCTTCCTGGCTGATGTTTTGGTCACTTTTGAATGCTGGCGGTGCTTTCACTCTAGTGGTAGCATGAGACGGAGTCTACAACCCACATAAGTGGCTCAGGTAGTGCAGCTCATCCAGGATGGCACATCAATGCGAGCTGTGGCAAGAAGGTTTGCTGTATCTGTCAGCGTAGTGTCCAGAGCATGGAGGCTCTACCAGGAGACAGGCCAGTACATCAGGAGACGGGGAGGAGGCCGTAGGAGGGCAACAACCCAGCAGCAGGACCGCTACCTCCGCATTTGTGCAAGGAGGAGCAGGAGGAGCACTGCCAGAGCCCTGCAAAATGACCTCCAGCAGGCCACAAATGTGCATGTGTCTGCTCAAAAGGTCAGAAACAGACTCCATGAGGGTGGTATGAGGGCCCGACGTCCACAGGTGGGGGTTGTGCTTACAGCCCAACACCGTGCAGGACGTTTGGCATTTGCCAGAGAACACCAAGATTGGAAAATTCGCCACTGGCGCCCTGTGCTCTTCACAGATGAAAGCAGGTTCACACTGAGCACATGTGACAGACGTGACAGAGTCTGGAGACGCCGTGGAGAACGTTCTGCTGCCTGCAACATCCTCCAGCATGACCGGTTTGGCGGTGAGCACAGCCCTCCATGTGCTCGCCAGAGGTAGCCTGACTGCCATTAGGTACCGAGATGAGATCCTCAGACCCCTTGTGAGACCATATGCTGGTGCGGTTGGCCCTGGGTTCCTCCTAATGCAAGACAATGCTAGACTTCATGTGGCTGGAGTGTGTCAGCAGTTCCTGCAAGGGGAAGGCATTGATGCTATGGGCTGGCCCGCCCTTTCCCCAGACCTGAATCCAATTGAGCACATCTGGGACATCATGTCTCGCTCCATCCACATCCATAAAATTGCACCACAGACTGTCCAGGAGTTGGCGGATGCTTTAGTCCAGGTCTGGGAGGAGAACCCTCAGGAGACCATCCGCCACCTCATCAGGAGCATGCCCAGGCGTTGTAGAGAGGTCATACAGGCACGTGGAGGCCACACATACTACTGAGCCTCATTTTGACTTGTTTTAAGGACATTACATCAAAGTTGGATCAGCCTGTAGTGTGGTTTTCCACTTTAATTTTGAGTGTGACTCCAAATCCAGACCTCCATGGGTTGATAAATTTGATTTCCATTGATCATTTTTGTGTGATTTTGTTGTCAGCACATTCAACTATGTAAAGAAAAAAGTATTTAATAAGAATATTTCATTCATTCAGATCTAGGATGTGTTATTTTAGTGTTCCCTTTATGTTTTTGAGCAGTGTATATATAAAACAAAGGACATTCACGTTTTTGACTGCACAGGGCCTTTAACATTCAAATATCTCTATCCCTCCTTCTCCATCCCCCTTTCTGAGAAGTGGCTGTGCTAATTCATTAGAGGTCACTAGTTCACTTCCTTCCCACAGTGCAACAGGAAGTCTGCGTTTACAGCATCTCGTCACTGACAACCTGTCAATCACACTGGCTTTCACAGAGCATATCTAGGGAGTTGGAGAATTCCAAAATGTAACTCAGCCTGTTAGCTTTCATCTGTCTGTCTGTCTATCTGTCTCCTCTTGGTTACCACATACCTCTATACAACTTGTGTTCATGTTGCTGGGACGTTCCACGACAGGCAAACTTTTAAGAAATTAACTTTGAAATATGTCTTCTTTTAACATTCACTTGCATGGAGTACATGTTAAGCCTATGGGAAAACACATTTCCCATCTCAGGCATTAAAATCCTATGAAATAAAAGCATTTTATCTGCACTTGTACCACACTGTCTGTCAACCCTGTTACAGACACTTATGTAACTGCCAAACTATTATTTAAAAGCATGTTTGAGATAAATCCAATATTTTATCATTGATCAAGTGTAACTGATAAAGTTACCGTTGGGCCTTTAACAGGGTTGCCGATAACAGAGTTAAGGTTTTAGGTGACGATCAGCCATTACTCCTCATGTGGTGAAAGAGCATGGGACCACAAGGTGTTCATTAAATTAGGAACTATACATATGTTCCACACAAAGTTAAATCAATTCAAGTTTTCCTTAAATGAATTGTGAACAGGATTGACTGTTGACCACGACCCCCCCCCCCCCCCCCCCCCAGTCAAAGATGGTTAAACAATTGTAAATAAAATTGAGCAGAAAGGGGGAGAAGACTTCCTACCTTCTCCACCATGCTGTTCAGAGGACCCAAACAATGTCACCTGCTGTGAATCATTTAACTTAGTGGAATGGTCCATTATTTTAAAGGGGCAAATTGTTTGCATAACAGGGTTGGCCTTCAAATGAGGGACAGACGTGAATGCATCACTAATCACATGAATATAAATAATCATCTTCAGAAATGACTGTCATAGCAGCACAATAACTAGACCTTTACAATGATGGTGAACCTGGGAGAAACCTTTGGATTAAGTGGGTTGAAATCTTCAGAGAAGTGACACGGGTTGAAGGAGGGACAAAATGCTGAAGCCTTTATTCATATGAAACATCTGATTTCACAAAAGGCACTCATTTCGTGGAGTGACACTGCTATCACTACCAGTGTTAGTATTAGTGCTGAACAATTAGATTAGTGGTTTTTGAGGCCAGTTCAGTTTCAGTTTGATTATTGGACAATTATCAAGGTTTTCAATTTCGGTTTCAATAATTTTTCAACAAGAAATGCACTATGCATTATGTGGTTGAATGCTGAAACAACACAGAATAAATCCATTAATAAAAGTTCCATGATGGTAGTGACTGCCCATTACTGCTTGTCACGTATTAACCATAACTAATTCACATTACTTTACTTTAATAAAATATTTCAGTTGTTATTACATTTGTTTTATTTGATGACTTTATTATTTCATCCCAAGTCATCATCTCATCTCTATAGAGCTGCTGCTTAAAGCTGTCTGACAAAATCACTATTTTAGTAGTTCTTAAAAGTAAATAAGGCATACTTTATGACTGCTGAATACCAACTATCAATCACTTAGGTCATGTATTTTCAGGTAGAGATACCTTGCAAAGCAGCTGCTCTCTGTCCCTCTTGATCAGCATTCTTCTGTCTCTTTTGAATTCATCTGTCTCCTTTAAGTAGCATAAAAGAAACACAGATGGACAAGTAGGCGCACAATGGATTATAGTCCATTATGTTTTCTGTCCTAAACTACGTAGAATATTTGTAAGAAGTGCGTAACTGGTGGCAGGGAAGTCAGACACAGAAGAGTTTAGCCGAATAGCTGAGGCAGTTTAATTGTAAAACCAACGGCATGACGAAATCAACAAACATGGGTACAAAACCCGACGCGCACCAGTAACATGTGTACAAGCATGTTACAAACAATTCCACACAAAGACATGGGGGGAACATAGGGTTAAATACACAACAATAAATGAG
This sequence comes from Oncorhynchus clarkii lewisi, assembly GCF_045791955.1. Classification (NCBI taxonomy): domain Eukaryota; kingdom Metazoa; phylum Chordata; class Actinopteri; order Salmoniformes; family Salmonidae; genus Oncorhynchus; species Oncorhynchus clarkii. The sequence goes on from NC_092153.1 coordinate 57,824,369, forward strand.
GGAAATTGAAACCAGGTGTGTAGGAAAACAAGACAAAACAAATGGAAAATGAAAAATGGATCGACCATGGCTAGAAGCCCGGCGACGCCGACCGCCGAACACCGCCCGAACAAGGAGAGGAAACGACTTTGGTGGAAGTCGTGACAATATTGGCCTGTTGGAAAATACAACTCCCTACTACATTGCACAGTTTGGGCTTGATTTGATTTATCTCTAGAGAAAATTTGCAATGTTCACATAGAGCTCACAGAAAAAAACAGAATGAAATGGATTTAAAAAATAATTGAACCGACTTTGGTCAATTAGTTGTTTAAAAAACGAAAAATAACAAAATACATGGGTATGTATGTATGTATGTATGTGTGTGTGTGTGTGTGTGTGTGTGTGTGTGTTTGTTTGCACGTGTCCATTCGTTGTAACAACGTGCAAGAATGTTCCAGAATTAACGCCCAGTGGCTGGCCAGGAAGTATGTGGAGTCCATAAAGGAAGTATGTTCCGGTAGGGTACAGGGCTGAGAGAGAGAGGGATCATTGTTACAACAGTGTACATAGCCATAATATAACATTTGAAATGTCTGTATTCTTTTGAAACTTTTGTGAGTGAAATGTTTACTGTTCGTTTCTGATTTTTATTTAAATTTTGTTTATTATCTTGCTTTGGCAATGTGAACATATGTTTCCCATGCCAATACAGCGTTTTGAATTGAAATCGAATTGAGATCGCACACTCTGTCTCTCCATATTTCCCTGTATTTTCCCTATCTCCTCATCCTCATTGCAAGTACTGAATGTACCAAGTTTCACATTCCCTCTCTCACCTCACCTGGATGTAACAGTATCCATAATAATGAATGTGGGGTTGTGCAGAGATACGTTAGTTAGTAAGGTGCAGAGACAGAGGGTATGAGAAAGAGAGAGAGAGAGAGAGGAGGGGGAGAGAGAGAGAGAGAGAGAGAGAGAGAGAGAGAGAGAGAGAGAGAGAGAGAGAGAGAGAGGGAGAGAGAGAGAGAGAGAGAGAGAGAGAGAGAGAGAGAGAGAGAGAGTCCAGACCAAACAGGAAAATAGGGCAAGGATTGTATTGGATGGTTCAGAACAAAGGTGATGAATGAAAAGTGGTTGATTAACAACCTCTCTCTCTTTCTCTCTCCTTCTCTCTCTCTCCATATCGCTCCATCAGTCCGACAGTTCTAGTTTCCTATCATTGTTTCAGTAGGGGAATTTGGGTGCCCTGGGAGACACAGGCCACAATCAGCAGCCGATAGGAAGTGCCCCATCCTCCCAACAAGCCCATCATACAGAGAGAGAGAGAAAGAAAGAGAAATGGTTACCCAACCATTTTTCAAATTAGATAAACACTAACACTAAATCTACAAAACTTAGTCGACTATGTACATAACATATTCTAGTTTTGGGAACAGAAACTGTACTGAGATCAAATGTATCATTGATGAGAAAATTAGCAGAATGTCAGACAAAATCCATCTTGCTCCATCTTTTCCTACTTGCAGGCCACTGGGCTTCCTTTCATCACGATTTTTGGTAGTGAGTGGAAACGCCAACCGGATGCTTCCCACTTATACATCCAGTAAAATATCTGGCTCATTGGTTTATCTGTGGCAGAACAAAGCAGAAGCAGCAGAGCCCACAGGCACCTCAGCACTGGGTCCATTCTCTACCCCACGTCAAAAAATGACACAAACAGAAACTACTAAAGGGGAGGCCAGAAACTCTACAAAAACGGTGATGTGTGTAATCTCATGTTTCTCACTGACCAGCCATTTACATGGTGCTCAGCAGTCTGCTATCACTACCCATCCATAAAGAAAGAGGGAATCTGTAATGGATGGAATCTGAACGTAAAAGGCAGATTAAGGAGAGAGCATTAAGGAGGTGACAGAGCTACAAGGAGGTGACAGAGCTACATAAAGACAGGGAAAACAGTAATAACAAGCTGACCACACTAAGAAAGGAGTTGCAGGAGAGAAAGATAACAGAGGGCAGACTGCAGGAGCAGCTAGATCACCACTCTGTGCACTGCCCTCACACGGCAGATGAACCCACCCCATCCATCCAGGCCTCCCCAGCCCTGCCTGCTGCATGCCTCCCCTCCCCTCAGCTCACAAAACAGCATCCCACTGACTGTAGCGCCGGCAAAGACCAGCCCCACCCTAGCTCCAATACCCACCAGCCTCCACTCTACCACCTCCAGTCCGGAAGACACACTGGCTTACATCGTCCTGTTGATGGACTCAAATGCGAAGTTTGTTCAGGAGAATAAACTTTTCCCTTGACACAAAACGAGAAAGGTGTGGTGCCAAACAACACAGGGTGCCACGGAGCTACAGTACCAGTCAAAAGTTTGGACACACCTACTCATTCAAGGGTTTTTCTTTAATTTGACTATTTTCTACATTGTAGAATAACAGTGAAGACATCAAAACTATGAAATAACACATATGGAATCATGTGGTAACCAAAAAAGTGTTGAACAAATCCAAATATATTTTATATTTGAGATTCTTCAAAGTAGCCACCCTTTGCCTTGATGACAGCTTTGCGCACTGTCATCAAGACAAAGGGTGGCTACTTTGAAGAATCAGGGAAAATTAATTAGGGAAAATCTCAATAAAGACAATTGCCAGTTGGTCAGCGCATGCTCGGAGTACACGTCCTGGTAATCCGTCTGGCTTTGCGGCCTTGTGAATGTTGACCTGTTTGTGAATGTTGACCAGCTGTGGAGAGATCACACAGTTGTCCAGAACAGCTGATGCTCTCATGCATGTTTCAGTGTTACTTGCCTCGAAGCGAGTATAGAAGTTATTTAGCTCGTCTGGTAGGCTCGTGTCACTGGGCAACTCTCGGCTGTGCTTCGCTTTGTAGTCTGTAATAGTTTACAAGTCCTGCCACATCCGACGAGTGTCTGAGCCGGTGTGGAACGATTCTATCTTAGTCCTGTATCGACGCTTTGCCTGCTTGATGGTTCGTCGGAGGGCATAGCAGGATTTCTTATAAGCTTCCGGGTTAGAGTCCCGCTCCTTGAAAGTGGCAGTTCTACCCTTTAGCTCAATGCGAATGTTGCCTGTAATCCATGGCTTCTGGTTGGGGTATGTACGTACGGTCACTTTGGGGACGACATCATCGATGCACTTATTGATAAAGCCAGTGACTGATGTGGTGTACTCCTCAATGCCATCGGAAGAATCCCGGAACATATTCCAGTCTGTGGTAGCGAAACAGTCCTATAGTTTGGCATCTGCTTCATCAGACCACTTTTTTAGACCAAGTCACTGGTGCTTCCTGCTTTCATTTTTGCTTGTAAGCAGGAATCAGGAGGATAGAATTATGGTCAGATTTGCCAAATGGAGGGCGAAGGAGTGAAAAGTGCAATGTAACGTCAATAATATTTGCTTTTTTGTTTTGGCTTTCATACCATGCCATGTAGCTTTTCAGTCATGTTGAGACTGGCCTGCTACTATTGCTTTCATTTATTATTATTCTCATTAATATTGTTTTTCGTTGTTAATAGTAATACCATTTCCACTACTACTACTGTTATTGATGACTTATTGCTGTTGGTCCCACCTTTGTTGTTTTATGTGTACTTTGACAATGTAAGTAATTTAACTTGCCATTTAACTTGCCAGAGAGAGAGAGAGAGAGAGAGAGAGAGAGAGAGAGAGAGAGAGAGAGAGAGAGAGAGAGAGAGAGAGAGAGAGAGATTTGCAACAACTGATGGCCTTGGTCATGGATTCATCTCAACATTCAACCACTTTTGAAGTCTGAACATGCATGACAAAGTTTGATTTTAAAGTGAATTGACCTGAGAATTGAGGGTGTTTGTAAAGTGTTGTATATCTTTATGTCTGGTCTGTCAGTAGATCTTGGTTGATGGTAAGACTTAAATCCCCAGCAGACTGTCGTCCTCCTGCAGGGAACTGTGACTGTCTGTCTGCTTCTTAAGCTGATTCACCAGCAACAACTGGTCCTGCCTGTCATATTCACTCTATACACATGCAGACAGGGAGTAAATAAGATGCAGATCTGTGTGTGTGTGTGTGTGTGTGTGTGTGTGTGTGTGTGTGTGTGTGTGTGTGCGTGCGTGAGGAGAAGGGGCGGTTATTTATGTGTGTGTGTGAGATTATGATTGAAGTTAAGCTAAAGCTGGTCTTTTACATAAGCATCTAAATAAATTATCAACTTTATTTTTTACTCACTCACCCACTCACTCACTCACACACTCACTCACTCACTCACTCACACACACACACACACACACACACACACACACACACACACACACACACACACACACACACACACACACACACACACACACACACACACACAAAGTTTGTTTCCTCCCTCGCCCACCTTCTTCAGCATACATCTATTTCTCCTCTCTTTGCCACGGTATGTCGCTCTCTCTCCTCACATAAATCCTCTCCTCTGTTTGAAGTTACTGTATCAGTCAGTCAGTGAGTCTTTCTCCCACTCAGTGTGTGTGTGTGTTTGTGTTTGTATGTGTGTGGGACTCTCCCTCTCTCTCTCTCTGACTCTCTGTCTGTTTTCTTTTAGCCACAGCCAACCCAGGCCCTGCAGGTGCAAGAGAGAGAGACACAGTTGGCCATTGTGCTACTTTACCACATCCTTCATCCTCCACCTCTCTCTCCGTCCCTCCCCAACATACACACCTGCACATACATGCTGGTGGGGAAAGACAAGGGGAGTGGTCTGGGGGCTACTGTCACTGAAGACGGTGGTGTTGATTGGTCTGTGGATGATTATTGAAAAAGGTCATGCTTTGCCGGTGCAATGCATTCCATAATCCATCTACCTGTCTCTTATTCTGATTCCTCTGAGCTACTCCTGACCCCTAGTGGTGATGTAGGCAACTAGCTCTTACAGTCTCACGTCAGAATTAGAAGTTTATCCATGTTTCTCAAACCTCAAATTTCGTAGTTGTTGCGAACGTCACATATCAAAGTGTTTAAGGTCAAGTTCAGGCATTAACAACGAAGTCTTAAGGTTAGGCATTAACCCCCAGTGGTTAAGGTAAGGGTTAAGGTTTGGGATAGACTTAAAACAAAAATCTGCAAAGCAACTAGCTCTGGATTTGAACTTGCAACCTTAGGAATCAGAGGCAGACAGGGTCCCGTGTCGCACAGCAGTCAAAAGCACTGCAACAGCTCACTGTTGCCTCTAGTGGCTGGTTTCTCCATCATCTTCTGACATCCTCAGACATGGATGGATGTCAAATACTGACTTGTATCACAGGTGACCTGGCTGGGTCTAGGGGGGTCAGATACACCAAATCAATCTGTGTGTGTGGTGAGTAAAGTTTAATGTTTTGATACTAGAATGTTGTGTATATGATTACATTTGTTAATGGTTGATCATGTTGACCACCCCCATGTTAATCATGTTTAAAATGTGTGTAAAATGGTGGTGTTTTTATGTACTCTTTTTCATTTGAGTGTATTTTCTGTGCCTTCCATTTAGCAGTGAGTGCCATTGCCAACAGTCCCTATGTGTGTGTGTTTGTGTCTTTCAGGGCAGGCTAAGCAAAACATCACTTTGATATAAGGATTAGATTTAGCCTCATCCTACCCTCTCCTTTCCTCCCTTTCCTCCTCTCTCTTGTAAAGGTGACAGACGACAGTTGAGCACTGGATTATTAGCGAGAAAAGCAGCACATTCTAGTAAACTCCTTCCTTTCACCCTATCAGTGCTCACAACATTTACGACATCTAGTCTTGTCTTCATATACAGTATGTGTGTGTCAGTGGCGGCTGCTGAGGGGAGGACGGCTCATAATAATGGCTGGAACGAAGCGAATGGAATGGCATCAAACACATGGAAACCATGTGTTTAATGTATTTGATACCATTCCACTTATTCTGATCCAGCCATTTCCATGAGCCTGCCCTCCCAAATTAAGTAGCCACCAACCTCCTGTGGTGTGTGTGTATGTGTGTGTATGTGTCATCATTCATTTGGCTAGCAGTCATTTCCAGTGTGTGAGAACAACTCTGTTCATGGATTTGGTTCAAGCTCACCAGACGAAGCACTCATAAGCGAAGGCCTGTTGTGGAGTTTGTGGTTGGAGATACACTGCACACATTTGATTTGAGAAGGGTTTACTCGATGTTACCGACCAATTACACAACAAAACAACCCCCATTCCCGCAAAAAAGCCCCTCTACTTCCACCACACCTCTCCCCTCTTTCACTCCACCCATCTGCCACCTCTGTGAATGCAGAGAGAGCGATAGAAACAGAGAAAGAAGGAGAGTGATGCCAGCCATATGGCGCCCCTGTCCTCTCCTTCCCTCCCTCCCCTACCCCCTCTACTCACCACATCAGGATACACTTGTTCTGGTGGGATCCGGTTTCTAACGGAATGCTGCCTTGCTCTGGTTTGCCGCAGGCCCGGTATTATTAGCAGACACATCCGTCCCCTCTCAGTGGGCTGGTGGTCAGGGAGGGGCACCCCTAACGGACTCTTAACCCCCCACCACCTTACTAACACCCCCACCCCTCCCCCCGACACACAACACACTCACATTCCCTCCCTCCCCAAATTCACTCACCTCATCTTGCTTGCGGCCCAGAGTGCATTGCATCCCTTCATAAGGATCTTTACACAGTAAAGATCTTAAAGGGAAAAAGAGAAACTGCTGCTTCTCACATACTGAGCTTTCTTTTTGCTTTTCTCTGTATCCCCTTTTCTAATCTCCTCTTCTGTTCACAACTCCTCTTCTGCCTCTGTAGCTGAGAGCCAAGGCTTCATTTCTCAGCTTAGGACAATAAGGGTTTGAGGCCCAGGGACTCTGAATCACGTCACCACGCTCTCTTACCATCCCCTCACTTTATGCGCTCCTCATGACCCTTAGGCCAGGGTCTAGTGCCCCAAGTGTTGAGATGAGGTTTAGCATGACTCATGTCAGCAGAAGCTTCAAATCAAATCAAATCAAATGTATTTGTCACATACACATGGTTAGCAGATGTTAATGCGAGTGTAGCGAAATGCTTGTGCTTCTAGTTCCGACAATGCAGTAATAACCAACGAGTAATCTAACCTAACAATTCCAAAACTACTACCTGATACACACAAGTGTAAAGGGATAAAGAATATGAACATAAAGATATGAATGAGTGATGGTACAGAACGGCATAGGCAAGATAGTCTAAACTCTATATCTACAGGATTGGATGTGGGAATGCCAACCTCAGCTATTATCATATGACTTTGTCATGGCTATTCAATATTCATGAATTTACATACTTTCAACAGTTCCTAAAGATCGCATTAGGACCCACTGGTGTGTCGTGGTTGAACTGCATTCTGACATACAGATTATTTAGAGGGTCACACGATTATTGGGTGTGTCATTCCCAGCACTAAAAGGTTTGGAATGTATTTTCCTCAAATACTCTTCAAATCTCTGTACAATAGCTATAGGATGGTATCATATTAAGCTGATCGTCCACTGTGGCTATGATACAGCCAGAGAACCATAAGGACAGAGTTCTCACGACGTCAAGACCCAGTGTGGTGGGAACAGCCTCTTATTCCAATAGAGAGGCACTGATCATGTCCCCTGTCGCCCTCCACTCTGCTCCGCCACAATGTGTTTCTTATACACACTGCCGTTTTGTGTGTGCACTGTATGTTCCCTTACTGTTTATTTTCCTACAAAACACCATTTCTATTGTCTGGTGACGGAGACCTCTCTTACACATTGTGCCTCTGCACGTAGCGGCACCGTGCCTCTATGTATTCGCATGAACCTTTTAGGCCTTTTGGCTAGTTTTTTCCCAAATTCTTTTTTTGGTACAAATCAGAAAGAGATTATTTTTTCCAGAACCTTCTCTTGACTTCAAGCGTCATCCCCAAGCAACACTGCCATCTGGTGTTGAGATCTGCTCTTGGGGGGGGGTTAGTGTGTTCAGACCTGCTGGGTGTGTCAGGATACAGCTCCATGGAAGGCTGGATATATAATCATGCTTCAAATCTAGGCCCATTCATTCATTGGGCCTGTTTGGGTCAGGATGAGTTTCATTGTGTTGGGTGTCTTTGTATAACATTCGCTCTATTTGACAGTATTTCAGTATGTATTGGACTTTACACAACTAAACAGGCCAACTGAATGTAGGCTTATATCACGTGTACCCAAAAGGTTCTATCTAATACAAGAACATCAGAAAAAGAGTAACACTGAGTCCCTCTTGATCATATATTGCTCTTGAACATCACCAGTAGTGCGTTGAGGTTACCATGGTAATGTTGGCACAGAACCAGAAGAGAGTGGGTTGTGAGAGCGCCTGTCTGCTGACTCTCATGGTCACTGTAGCCCAATGTCTATCTAGTACCAGTGTCGAAGTGAGGTGAGGCAGGTTGTTGTTTGTAACACTGTGTACTCTGTGCTCCAGAGCTGTTGAAACGGCGCGGGTCACATGTGCTACTTCCCCCAGCGGCATATGGCGGTTCTCAGGGGGGATGTTGCTGGCTAACCGCTGCCCAGGCTGGGCTTCCGGCCTTTGGGCAGCTAAGCCCACAGGTGCCCCTCTCGCCCTCCAGCACCCACGCTATCATCCCACTCCAGACACCGTGCCAGGATACTGTGGTGACACAGCCCTGGGCCCTCGGTTCCTCCCATGTCAACAAGACTGAATATGGGAAATTGGCTCCAATTCCATTAATATGATTAAAATAGTATATGCCAATCCCTCATCCATAATTATAACAGGCAATATCTGCTCTGCTCTGTTCAGAATCATTAGAAGCAGCAGACTGCGATCCAATTTCTCCTTTACTATTTTTATTATTCATGGCAACGCTGGCCCAGGCACTTCGTCAATCAAAGGGAATAACACACATTTCCCTTAAATACACTGATCCTTTCATCTCACTATACATTGACATTATTTAGCTTTTTCTAGGCAATGTATCTCAATTTCTCCAAAATGCTTTGAGGATCATAGGATAAATTCAGATTCATCTCAAATTAGCCCTACTGTCGCTCAAGACCCCCAATGGAGGACTCATCTCTACTTATGGAATCCCAATAGTTTCGTTTAAATCTTTGGGAGTAGATATATTTCCTCCCTTAGGTAAAACCGTTGCCAGAAACTTTAACAGAGCGCACAAATCAATGAAACTCAACCTCAGTAGATGGACAAACATTCCAGTTCCTTTAACCGGCAGAATATCTGTTGTCCAAATGAATATGTTTATGGTTGAATTTGTGCAGTTCAATGTTTCCCATGTCGCCCCCTTCTGGCTATTGAGAAAATATATAAACAAGAAAACATAATTTAGGAAAATATGAAACATAATTTGGGAAAAATCACCATTATTTTTACCAGGTACAGTGCATTCCGAAAGTATTCAGACCCCTTGACTTTTTCAACATTTTGTTACATTACAGCATTATTCTAAAATGTATTAAATTATTTTTTCCCCCTCATCAATCTACACACAATACCCCATAATAACAAAGCAAAAACAGGTTTTTAGAAATGTTTGCAAACGTGTATATATATCACTCAGTAATGTCTTGCATCCCCCAAATGGTCAGAATGTGGAATCCGTACCATTGCCAATATCATGGAGAGTAATTTTTGAGAACATTCACAAGATTTGAAAGATACAAACATTACAAGACACATTTTTTTTCTATATTTACAACTTAGGTCAGCTATGCTGGTCTATGGAGTCCCTTGGGAAACCCAACTACCAAACCATCCAATGATGGGATTCATAAACAAATTATCTGGGCTACCAAAAGGACTAATTTCTATAATATATAAACAACTTTTGGAAAGCTCATGTTCTCAGCTAGCCATTAACAAAGTATGGACCACAAATGTAAGTGAATCTGAACAGCCATTTAACTGGAACAGAATATGGAAAAATGTGACCTTGGCATCTCGTAAATGACTGCCCCTCATTGAGGACAACATGTTGGTTGGATTAGTTTTAGGGGATGGGATGAGAGGTTGGGGGTGGAGATATGATATGAACTAAATATGAAACTATATGAATTTGTATATTCAACCTGTAAGCCCCCTCAATGAAAAAAATGTATAAATAAATCAATTGGTCACAAAAAAACAACACTGATGGGAGGCGAGGAGAAGGGGAGAGAGATGCTTACAGGTATGAGGAGTTACTGAGTGACAAGTGTTTTTAATCATCAATGTAGGGATCTTAATTGTGTGTAGTGATCCAATATTCCATTGTCATATGTTCATATGTTCTGAGATAGTCCTCTCAATGTCCACATGTTCAACTCAGTTCAGCGATTCTTGCAGGCCCACAAAACATTGCCCTTGAATATTACTGTAACTCCATTATACTACATTTCCGTTGACGTCATGTAATGTTGATTGTACCAGTGGCAGTGAACCTGTTAGGTTTTGATCCTAACTAAATATTTTCAGGTCTGAGTTTGTCAGTACTAATAGCTAATGAACCTCATAGAGAACAATATGCCTGGTTTGGTTTTACTATTTATAACTCAACCCAGGTATCAGTGATCATCAGTTCTCTCCAAACACAAGGGGGCAGATTGTCTCTTATCCCACATCAAGTTACATTAAAGCCAGAACTGTCAATCAATGACATGGCAAAAGAGACATCACAGGAGTGTGTGTGTATGTGTGGGTATGTGTGTGTGAGAGATATATAGATAGAGAGATAATGATAACTGAGGCGGTATGATCAAACCATGTCTGTGAGGGGAGAAGCCAGCTTGAAGCCTTTTCATCTCTAATAAAGGCTTGTCTTTATTAAGCCAAGCACATCATGCACCTCCCATTCGTGTGTGCATGTTTGTATGTGCGTGCATGAGCATGAATGTGTGTGTGCTTTTCTGGAAGTAGTGTTTATGCAGAAGTACTGTGTGGTCAAGTTTGCGTATTTAAGAACTGCACTGCATATAGTGTCTGCTATGCTGATGACAGTGTTTGTGTTTGCTTTGCTGCAGGCAGTATGTGTTTGTGCTTGTTGGTTTGTGTGTATAGGTAGTGTGTGTGAAATACTGTGGCTAGTTGAGAGCCTGCCTACCTGCGGTATGTCCGTCCGTCTAACCCACCTCGTTGTTATTATTAGCCACTCAGACTGGCAGCTCGTCGCGAACACTGCTAAAACGGGCAAAGCAGTTAACACACCCCCCTCACACACCACCCCCACATAGCCTCACCATCCCCCATACACACACTCACATCCCCGCACACACACTCACATCCCCGCACACACTCTGCAACCCCCCCCCCCCCCCCCCACACACACACTGCTCACACACACACTCTAAACTCCCAAAAAAGCTCTGTAAACCACAGCCAGAGGGAGCCGCCCGTCTGACGCCAACTCCAAAGGCCAGCCGGGGGTCAGTGTGTGTGTGTGTGTGTGTGTGTGTGTGTGTGTGTGTGTGTGTGTGTGTGTGTGTGTGTGTGTGTGTGTGTGTGTGTGTGTGTGTGTGTGTGTGTGTGTGTGTGTGTGAGTGCGAATATTTGAGTATGTGTGTGTGTCTTTCTCTCTCTGTGTGTCAGAAAGTGTGTGAGCTCCTAATGCCATCATTGTGTGGGACTTTGGTATGGGACAGTGTGAAAGCTGTGACAGGTTATTTGTGGTAGGAGAAGGGGAGGCCCGTTACCAAAACTGAGCTCTTCTCTGTTGACTGTCATAGCATCATTTCAAACAAAAAGACAGTTAGGGTTTGGCTGAGCAATCCCACAGCTGGAGTCAGAACACAGGGGCCTGGAGACCTAGGGGTAGAGAGCGCTGAGTTGGCTGTCGGCTGCCCCTCTGTTGTACATTAGCACGTTAGCATGTTATCGGGCCATGGCTTTGAGGGGTCTGAGTATCACCCAACTGATAACTGATCCCCCTCTGCATGAACCTGGCACCAGCTGACCCTATATCCAGGGGGGAGGGAACAGGAGAAGCAGCCACCATGAAACTCTGACTATCTAAGTTTTATAGTGTAACTTAGATTTTTTTGTGAAACTACAGACCTGAAAAATTAAGAGGTGCTTTGCTAAAGTACTGTACTCAACTGACAGGTACTGTCACATACTCATACTGTATGAGTACATACATACTGTAATTTGCTACATGATGCAGGCTTAGGGTGAAGGGTCTTTACTTAGGTTCCTGGTCAGCTAATTCTCCCTGGTTTGGATCTATTAACAACTCCTGCTGAGACTGAGGCATTCCTAATATGGACACCATAAGAGATTATCAGATGGATGAAATGAATATGCTTGTTTGGGTGATTGAATTAAACCTGTGTAGAATGTGATACGTGTAGACCTAACAGGACACCTGGATGTCAAGTACCTTTCTTACATAACTTCAAACTGATTTTCAGGCAGAATCTGTTCATCTTTTGTGTTTTATATGTTGACATATCTTATTTACCCAAAATAATACTGGTAAACCATATTCAGAGACACAATAACTCAAGTCAGTGGTTACAAATGTTATAGAAATGTATTTCAATAATAATTTCTCTATACTAAAGCCATGATTGTCAATGTACATTTCTATATTTCAAATTTGTGGAAAGATTTGCGTAACATACTGTCTGAAAACTTTACTGCCGTTTAAACATCACAACTACAAAAAGATGCGGGTGGCAAAGTACATGGCTTGAATGATGGATAATACAAATGAAGCAGGGGTGAGGAACCCATGAGCCTTTATGATCACATATTCTGCTGGTTAATGGTGTAATTCAACTTCTTCAATACATACTTGAATTATAAATAAGGACAGAGACATCTAACCACTTTTCCATTTAGCACTATATTTACACCTGGAAGAAGTGATTTAGTGGCTCTCACTATCCCAACATCATCCAGTGAATCAAACATCCAGTCATCAGCTGGTTAACAATAACCTTCACACACTCTGCAACCAGATGAGCGTTTCCCTGGCTGGAGCACATAACAAACAGATCTGGGACCAGGCTAGATTTATATATACAGAACCTGACTCAGAGTATGTAGTAGGCCTACATTTTATAGATTGCTACTTCACATTAACTGTCCCATTTCAATCTGCTCCCCAGTCATTCATTATTAGAAGTTGCGTGGGCGTGTCTTCATCTCCACACTCTTAAAGGAGTAGCGCTCTCCACTGCGGCTGTCTGTCAGGATGTACCAGGTGCCCCAGTAAATGCCGTTGGTCAGCCCGCTGTAGCGCCCGTGGTAGTACCGTCCATTCAGGTTAGCCGCTAGGCAGGCATCGAACCACCAGCCCGCACCGTAGTACTGCGCACAGTTCCCCGAGGTGTAGCGGTCATGATCACGGTCGTTGGTGCTGAACGCTCGGCCGTCGTGGTTGTAGCGTTTGCTGTAGCTCAGGGCATTTCCCGCGTCACCAGAGTACTCCCGTGCTGTCAGACGGTACCTGGGAGAAGGAGCGACAACATTTACTCAGCGTTCATAACCAAGTGAGAAGGTGGTATTTACCACACACGACTAGGAAAATACACTTGAACGCCCCTCCAACTGGTAATTACTAGTGGGACACTCGTCTATCATCCCTGATCTCTGTCTTCTCCCACATACTGACCTCTGATGTCACCTACTAAGGAAATTACCTCAATAACAGCATTTTCGGAAGTTACATCCAACAACAAAATACAATTTATAAAAAGCTATCTATTAAAAGTGTTTTTGAACAATAGAATTTGTTTGCGAGCACGACGGCTGTACTTTTAGTTGATAGTTGCCGCAACTTGTTTACCATTAGCCAATCTCAATGAGTTCAAAGCATGTGAATGCATCCAACTCATATTTATTACTTCACAACTGGAAATTGCCACATTCCCACTTGGTTATGAACACAGCATAACACCATGAGTGTATTAGTTTATTTTATGTTAAAAAGATATGTTCACTCCAAAATCAAAGTTTGTCAGATGTTTACTGACTTCCAAAGAGGTCTTATGTTGAGATGAGTCCACGTCATACTCCATCAGTTGTGTAGATCCAGATACATGCATTAAAGATAGGCACTGTCTAATTTCAGGCTGTGCCTATCCTCACATTCAGATGCCGTGGGACCTGAACTGATCTTGACATTATCCCACTTTTGTAAAAAAAAAAATATATATATATATATATATATATATATATATATATATTTGGTCATCTTTGATTTTGAGTTAAACAATTTATTTAATTTGTGCATAATATACACTGTACATCTTAGTCTGCCTATCTATCTGTGTTTCCATTACTTCTGTGTCTCTGTTGCCACTCTAAAGGTGTTGTAGGTGGCTTGGCGTTTCTGCTGGTGCCAGTCCTCCAGTTGAATACGCAGTAGGTGTTGACCAGTGTTGGTGAGAGCATGCAGCGCTGCGTTCCCCAGCCAGTGTTCTCCCTGTGGGGAACCAAAACCCTCGCGATACTCCTGCCACGTCCGATTGAAGTCCACCGAGCCATCTCTCCGACGCTGGAACATCGTCCACCCTCCGCCTGCCGTCTCCATGTCACACTCTGCCTGGGGAGGGGCAAAGGTAACAACTCTTGGACATCCGACACAATAATGATGACGTTTCCCTGACCATTGCCAATAGTAGAGAGAATATACGGGGTGATTATTGAGATACAGTATGTAACGCATTGAGACATTTTTCTGTAATCAGTGGCCTTGTGGTTTGAGTGTCCGCCATGAGATTGGAAGGTTAGGAGTTCCATCCCCAGCCGAGTCATACCAAAGATTGTAAAAATGGAACACGGTGCATCTCTGCTTAGCACTCAGCAGTAAGGAGATATATTTGGGGTAAGGCCCTGTGATAGACTAGCATCCTGTCCAGAGGGTGTACTTGTACATCAAGCTGCCTTGGGCTCCTGCGAGCCGTTCTGGCTTGCACAAACAAGGCTGCTTTACTGTAATCTGTAACATTAGCTCCCTCCTTGTCTGTTTTTTCTCGCTGCATGTTCCCCTCCAAGCTCTACAGATGGTGCATAACACACATACAGCAAACAGGTTGTTTGCATTTTGTGTGTGTAAGTATTATGTGGTACCTCGACTGCAGGTCTGTGTGGGTCAGGCTGGATGGTGTAGATTCCGTTCTCTCGGATCCCCAAACGATAGATCTCAGCACAGTCCTGAGGATGCAGCCTCACTGAGGGGGCAACTGCAACACACACACACTTGCGCTCTTACATCTGTATATTTTGTACGCACATGCGCACACAAGCACTCAAGTAAACACACACACACACACACACACACACACACACACACACACACACACACACACACACACACACACACACACACACACACACACACACACACACACACACACACACTGCTCTCACCTGTTGGAGGGTGTTGTGTGATGCTTCTCAATAGTAGTAGCAAGTCTTTCTCTCCCTCTCTCCCAACCGCTGCCCCCTCTAAACACATAAAACAAGAAGAGGTTGTGTGAGATTGAGGACTCATCCCACTGTAGTTACATATAGCAGTTATCTTCTGATCTGTTGTAGAAGTTATATGGTGGTTTTGTGAAGGTTAAAGAGTTGTGCACTGGGTTGTGAGATACCAGTGAACTATCTATCTGCCTTACTCATCCCACACAGAGCCTTGCATTCCTGTGCACTCACCTCTGACCGACACAGACCAGGCCTCACTACGACTTTGTTAACTGTGAGTGTGTGTGGCCCTCTTAAGAGATAGGAGATACACCGTCATTGTGTGGAGAGGGTTCAAGAGAATGAACAGGAGGATACACAGAAAGAGAGAAGATAGGTAGTAACAAGGTGTGCATCTGTGTGTGTGTATGTGTGTGTGTGTTCGCCATGCTCCTCACCCAGTCGTCTGGCCATAGCCCTGAGGGCCTGGCTGTGACAGTGAAGGTCACACTCTGTCAGCACTGCAGCCATCAGAGCCAGAATGGCCCCCAGCGTGTCCCCTCCCTGGCCTGCCTGGCCCCTGGGGGCCCCCGGCTCCTGGAAGGAATGCATACATCGCTGCAACTGGAACAGACGCTCCGACACATCCCCTGCCTGCAGAGACCACACACAGCATTACAGTCATGACATGACACACACACACATGCATGTACCAGCATTTACAGTCACATCACACAAACACAAACCGACACTAAGGCATGCAAAGTAGATGACTGCCACAGACTCAATCACTCAGTCACGCTTACATCCCTCCTAGCCATGTCAGTGGAACACCTGTCATTGCATGAGCTCAGCAAAGCCATATGATGAGGACATTTATAAACCCAAGCCTAATTTTACTCCCACTTTGATTGTTATCTCTGGAAAGCATCTGTCAAGTGGTGCCAAGTGAAGAGTGCCCCTAATCCCCAGAGTAGGGACCTGTTGCCCGCTCTCCACATACTATACCACTGACACTAATGCTTACGACACCAGATACTACCCACTGGGCACAGACGTCAATTCAACATCTATTTCACGTTGGTTCAACATAATTTCATTTAAATTATGTGGAAACGTTGATTCAACCAATGTGTACCCAGTGGGTGTCTATGCCACTATGCTACAGAGTTGGGCTCAATTCCATTTCAATTGGCTGAGTGACGTTATGTCCATAGTCACTGTTTCAGCGGCCTAAACTTTACACCCCTGCCACACAAACCAGAGGGACATGGTGTGTCAGACTCAGAGACTCTGCACCAGCATTATCTAATCACCCCTACCGAGCAAACATTGTCCAGGCCTTCCTCTGTGCCACCCAGCTCAGAATACTCATTGTTTGGTGTGTACAATACCTGAGTCCGTTATATCAATACCTCACTCATTCTACTGGGAAAAGCACAGGAAATGACCTCAGATTGACCTGGTGATGTCACTCACCTCGGGCTGGACCTGTCGGACTTCTTGTCTGTGTTCCTCCCTCAGAGGGGGGTCGGAGCCAGCCAGGGGGGCAACCACCACCCTGCAGCCCGCTGTCCCAGGGCTCCCCTCACACCCCCCTGACCCTATCCTCGCAGGCGGAGCGGCCACCAAACTGTCCCTGCAAGGGGGGTGGGGACAGACTGGGTCTGCGTCTGGGAGGGACAACACGGCCCCCACACACAGGGACAGCAGCAGTGGGACCACGCCGATTGAGCCCAGTAGAATCATGGGAAAACTCCTAAAAGAATTTGAAAAGCTGGCAGAATTCAGTCTCTCAGACACCTCTGAGTTTCGTCGTTTACTGTGCCTCCCGACACCGGTTTTCACCTTAAAGCAGTTCCGCCTTGCCAGCCTCTTGGATTTGGGTGCCCACACCTCTTTGGTGCCACTTGTCCTTTAAAAATTGTTTTTTTGTACTTGATGGGTTTCTACTCCACTCCTGAGTCTGTCGGCTTGATGCTTTGTTTGAAGCCTTGGATGGTGTCCCTCCACTCTCTGCCCATATAACCTTCTTCTATTTCTGTGTGAACTTCATCTTTTTCTGTCTCTCCATGTCTATCTCTTTTTTTAATCTAATCTTACTGTAATCCCGATCTCTGTGTATGTCTCTTTCTATCTATCTATATACCAATTTCATCCTCTCGACTTCTCTTCCTATTTTTTCTCTCTCCCTCTGTTTCTCTTTCTCTCTCTCTTTCTGTTAGTGAGGTTCTTTTGGCTCAAAATCCTAGATAACTGCGCCTCTCTTTGCTGTCTGGCACGCACTAACGCACACACCTCCTGATTCTCACACACACACACACACACACACACGCACAGACACATGGTCACACACAATCCATCCATCTCCTTGACCAATCCCCTCTCTCTCTCTCTCTCTCTCTCTGACTCTCTCTCTCTCTCCCTCTCTGACTCTCTCTCTTTCTCTCTCCCTCTCTCTCTCTGACTCTCTCTCCCTCTCTCTCCCTCTCCCTCTCTCACTCTCCCTCTCTCCCACAGTTTATGGACACAGAAATCAGAGGAGTGTTCGAGGAGCTTGTTGTAGAGTTGCATCCCTATCTCAAATGAACAGACATTTTCAGTAGACTGGATTTTTACTCGCCTCTCCATTTGTCTCTTATCTCACACACATGCTCAAGTCACATATTCCTCCCCCTCCTACCTACCTCTCTCTCTCTCTCTCTCTCTCTCTCTCTCTCTCTCTCTCTCTCTCTCTCTCTCTCTCTCTCTCTCTCTCTCTCTCTCTCTCTCTCTCTCCCTCTCTCTCTCCCTCTGACAGTCAGTGCCTGCCTTTAACTCTCCCCTGTTAACGTGTGTATGTGTGAAAAATGTGTATGTGTATATTTGAGACGCTTTTCCTCCAAGAGGCCAAATCTTTTCTTCCTCTCTTGTATATCCTCCCCCCATACCTTTAGTTTATTGCTGGACGTGTTTACCAACTGAGTTCCTACCAGGTCTTAAAGACTAGGCACTCAATAGTGTAGAGCAGTCAGGAATTCTTCCATTAACACTAGGGCCATCCCGACTCATTAGCAGTGGTGTAAAGTACTAAAGTAAAAAATACTTTAAAGTACTACTTAAGTCGTTTTTGGGAGTATCTGTACTTTACTTTACTATTTATATTTTGGGAAACTTTTACCTTTACTTCACTACATTCCTAAAGAAAATAATGTACTTTTTATTCCTTACATTTTCCGAAACCCAAAAGTGCTCGTTGCATTTTGAATGCTTAGCAGGACAGGAAAATTGTCCAACTCACACACTTATCAAGAGAACATCCCTGGTCATCCCTACTGCCTCTGACCTGGCAGACTCACTAAACACAAATGCATCTTTTGTAAAATATGTCTGAGTTTTGGAGTGTGCCCCTGGCTGTACGTACTTTTGCTTAAAATATAAGTGATTTGAAATTATTTATACATTTACTTTTGATACTTAGAACCAAATACTTTTTGACATTTACTCAAGAAGTACTTCAAGGAAAAACTTCCACTTTTACTTGAGTAACTTTCTATTAAGGTATCTATACTTTTACTCAAGTATGGCAATTGGGTACTTTTCCCACCACTGCTCATTAGGATGTGCCAAATGGACGCATCAACAGAATACACACCCACGGACACACAGTCTGCCCCCCCCCCCCCCCCCCAGTACGTGTTCAGTCAGTCAGGAATGGAGAGCAGTCCATCATCCCTGTCCCAGTGTCCCTTCTTTGAATGCACAGACAAGCATGGAGGACTGAATGTCTTCAGGGAGTTCAGAATCTCAGAAAATATCCGGGTAAGATTGGACACAACAGCACTTTGATGATGAAGTACAGGGCTGAGCAGCTGCATTCTAGATATATAAAAAACAGACACAGAACAGAACCTTGAGTTAGAATCACAGAGTTCTATTATGGAGCCTTGATTGAATATAATTGTGTATTTGACTTATGAGATTCATTATACAAATCATTCAGCTACAGACAATAGATACAACAGAGAGTAGCTCCTCAACATCTGTGGTGAATATGATGCTCAGGCAAGATAGTAATTATGAGTAGATCAGTTCTCTCAATAGGCCCCCCCAAAAAAAAATCAGTATTGGAGATGATTTTTGGCCTGCACAAGAACGCCCTCTTCACCAGTATTCAGAGCTTCTGCCAGAAATGAACGAAGACTGCCCTCTAGTGGTGCTCATATTTGCTGTCTTCATCACAGAAATGTGATAATAACCAATAGGGATCCTAAATTAAATTTTCAGCCCTACATAAAAAACCAAATACACTTCCAGATATTAGGCTACATAAACATTAAAACATAAAAAACATAAAAAACCAAATACTATTCCAGATATTAGGCTAGGGGAGATATTATGCTATGGACTATAGACTGCAAATGTGTGGTATGTTTCGAGACAGTCTGCTTTGGGTAACATAATACGCCATTGTTTTATGGAACATAGACAGTCATGCCAGGTATGCTGTTCTTTTTTCCCAAACAAAATGTATCTTCCATAAAAACATGTTTAGGTGCTGTCTGCTTCTCTCCTACTGCTCATGGTGTTCTTTAGCCTGGCATGTTGTATCAGAGCAAATGAGCTATTGCAATTTGGAGAACTTTAAGAATAGATTAATTTGTACAATAAAAAAACAAGGATTTTACAAACTTACTATAGATCCATCTCTGGTGCAGTAAGTGGGCGTGGTGTATCCTGTTTGTGCGTGATTACGTTACAGCGCGGTGACGCAAGACTAGTTGTTTTGGAGGAAGTGAGAGAGAAAAAATCAGTCGCGAAAAGAAACCAGGGCAAAAGACAAGACAACAAAATCTGAACAAAAATTATATAGCTAAATATACGTATTTACACTAATGTGAAGGGAATCTGAATATCAAAGAGAGATAAGCATCTCAAGCTGCAGAAACCAACTTGATACATTAACATTTTAACTGGGTAATCTAGCTAACGCATTAACTAGCTATCTATTTTGCTCGTGACAGTTATTCAAATTCAACAAGAGGCTCATCTGAGTCGATACAGCGGTCTGGTGTGTTGGAAGTTGAAGGTAAGCTCTGAGATGTAATTAAATAGCTAATGACTGCGACATAATATAACATTATTTCATACGGAAAGCTTTTGTTCATGGTCTAACGTTACCGGGGGAATACAAGAAATGGGCGACCGTCACAGTGGGGCGGCCTCTTGCAGACGAATTGAGCAATAGGTCGGGGACGGTGTAGCCGTGGGCCTTCTGTCCTGTCAGCTCCGACGGAGTGAACATTGCGTTCTAATGTGGACATGACCGAAAATATTTTCTGTTGTCCATTAATAACCTCTTGAAATGGAGTTTGAACAACAACGACGCCGCAAATTGAAGGTTCAGGACATTCCAAATAGCTAAGCTTCCATGTTTCAAAACAACATTTTATGGAACATTACATATAATTTCTTTGTACAGAAGATTGATTCATGCATTGTTTGTTAGATATGTCACACGTAGGATCCCAGTTAGTCGATTGTAAAACAAACGTCTTGTCGGTCCTGAGCTTGTGGAAATCTTTCTCCCATGTGATCTGACTTCTATAACGCAGTGTCATGGGTTGCAGATTAGGCGAGGACTGGGGTTGTTACAGTAACAACTCACTTTTTACAGTAGGATTCCTAAATACAATTTAACAATTATACTGGTTTATATTATGACAACTATTCATTTGTATGTTGGTTATATTCAGTTACAGTGTTGGTTATAGTTCCACTACAACATAGGCATGATACTGTGCTTTCCAGCTAGACATTTTGTCAGCATAGAGATGACCTTTCTCCGCGTTAGAGCATCACTGTGTCACACTCACAGTATCTCCAGCTGCGGGAGTCACACTAGCAGGGACTCAGGTGCAGCTGTCAACCTGGTAGCATTGAGGGTGTTAAGTATGTGACATGTTTGGAAATGAGTTAATCTCATCAGGGTTAATTATGCACAACACATCTAGCCTATATTTAGACTTTGTTTGTGTCTGTATGTGTCGCTGTATCTGGGTGTACAGTGGGGCAAAAAAGTATTTAGTCAGCCACCAATTGTGCAAGTTCTCCCACTTAAAAAGATGAGAGTCCTGTAATTTTCATTATAGGTACACTTCAACTATGACAGACAAAATGAGAGAAAGAAGATCACATTGTATGATTTTTAATGAATTTATTTGCAAATTATGGTGGAAAATAAGTATTTGGTCAATAACAAAAGTTTATCTCAATACTTTGTTATATACCCTTTGTTGGCAATGACAGAGGTCAAACGTTTTCTGCAAGTCTTCACAAGGTTTTCACACACTGTTGCTGGTATTTTGGCCCATTCCTCCATGCAGATCTCCTCTAGAGCAGTGATGTTTTGGGGCTGTTGCTGGGCAACACGGACTTTCAACTCCCTCCAAAGATTTTCTATGAGGTTGAGATCTGGAGACTGGCTAGGCCACTCCAGGACCTTGAAATGCTTCTTATGAAGCCACTCATTCGATGCCCTGGTGGTGTGTTTGGGATCATTGTCATGCTGAAAGACCCAGCCACGTTTCATCTTCACTGCCCTTGCTGATGGAAGGAGGTTTCACTCAAAATCTCACGATACATGGCCCCATTCATTCTTTCCTTTACACGGATCAGTCGTCCTGGTCCCTTTGCAGAAAAACAGCCCCAGAGCATGATGTTTCCACCCCCATGCTTCATAGTAGGTATGGTGTTCTTTGGATGCAACTCAGCATTCTTTGTCTTCCAAACACGACAAGTTGAGTTTTATACATACTGGAACTCTAGGCTACCTGACCCCTAGCTTCTCTGACCACACTTCACTAGTTAATGGAGAGCAGAGCAGGAGCACTGAAGGGTTTCTTGTACTCAGACGAGAACTAGAGTGTTTGGCCAACTCTGATGTCTGTGCAGTGATGTAAGTTAAGACTGTTTGTAAATATAGCCACCATTTGTCATTATCATATTAATGTTGGATTTATGAGTATGGCTAAACAATCTTTAAAAGTCTCACAGGTGGAGCAGTTGTCTGTAGTTAGATGTCTGCTGGCGGTCGCCTATGGGTTGTAATTATGAGTACAGATCCAGAGACCTAGTTTCTCTCTCTCTCTCTCTATATATATATATATATATATATATATATATATAAGAGAGAGAGAGAAGGCTTGGGCGTTATACCGTTCGGAGTCGCCTCTTCACTGTTGAGGCTGGTATTTTGCGGGTACTATTTAATAAAGCTGCCAGTTGAGCACTTGTGAGGCATCTGTTTTGCAAATTAGGCACTCTAATGTACTTGTTCTCTTGCTCAGTTGTGCACCGGGGCCTCCCACTCCTCTTTCTATTCTGGTTAGGGCCAGTTTGCGCTGTTCTGTGAAGGGAGTAGCACACAGCGCTGTACGAGATCTTCAGTTTCTTGGCAATTTCTCGCATGGAGTAGCCTTCATTTCTCAGAACAAGAATAGACTGATGAGTTTCAGAAGAAATGTCTTTTGTTTCTGGCCATTTTGAGCCTGTAATCGAACCCACAAATGCTGATGCTACAGATACTCAACTAGTCTAAAGAAGGCCAGTTGTATTGCTTCTTTAATCAGAACAACAGTTTTCAGCTGTGCTAACATATTTCCAAAAGGGATTTCTAATGATCGATTAGCCTTTTAAAATGATAAACTTGGATCAGCTAACACAACATGCCATTGGAACACAGGAGTGATGGTTGCTGATAATGGGCCTCTGTACTCCTATGTAGATATTCCATAAAAAAATCTGCCGTTTCCAGCTACAATAGTCATTTACAACATTAAGAATGTCTA
This sequence comes from Oncorhynchus clarkii lewisi, assembly GCF_045791955.1. Lineage (NCBI taxonomy): Eukaryota > Metazoa > Chordata > Actinopteri > Salmoniformes > Salmonidae > Oncorhynchus > Oncorhynchus clarkii. Next base: position 57,847,576 of record NC_092153.1, read on the forward strand.
CATCCTCTTTCTGATCAATTTTATATTTTAATGGACAAAAAAATGCTTTTCTTTCGAAAACAAGGACATTTCTAAGTGACTCCAAACTTTTGAACGGTAGTATACATATACAGTACCAGTCAAAAGTTTGGACACCTACTCAATTCCGGGTTTTTCTTTATTTCTTTATTTATCTTAGCATTCTCTCAACCAGCTTCATGAGGTAGTCACCTGGAATGCATTTTAATTAACAGGTGTGTCTTATGTTATTTTGTGAAAATTCTTTCCTTCTTAATGTGTTTGAGCCAATCAGTTGTGTTGTGACAAGTTAGGGGCGTATACAGAAGATAGCCCTATTTGGTAAAAGACAAAGTTTATAATATGGCAAGAACAGCTCAAATAAGCAAGAAATGACAGTCCATTACTTTAAGACATGAAGGTCAGTCAATCTGGTAAATTGTGAGATGCAGAGTAGGTGAACGGATGAGCTCCGCATGTGTGGTTCCCACCGGGAAGCATGGTGGAGGAGGTGTGATAGTGTGGGGGTACTTTGCTGGTGACACTGATTTATTTAGAATTCAAGGCACACTTAACCAGCATGGCTACCACAGCATTCTGCAGCTACACACCATCCCACAGCATTCTGCAGCGACACACCATCCCATATCATCTGTTTTTCAACAGGACAATGATCCAACACACCTCCAGGCTGTGTAAGGGCTATTTGACCATGGGGAGTGATGGAGTGCTGCATCAGATAACCTGGCCTCCACAATCACCTGACCTCAAGCCAATTGAGATGGTTTGGGATGAGTTGGACCGCAGAGTGAAGGAAAAGCAGCCAACAAGTGCTCAGCATATGTGGGAACTCCTTCAAGAATGTTGGAAAAGCATTCCAGGTGAAGCTGGTTGAGAGAATGCCAAAAGTGCAAAGCTGTCATCAAAGCAAAGGGTGGCTTTTTGAAGAATCTCAAATATTAAATATATTTTGATTTGTTTCACACTTTTTTGGTTACTACATGATTCCATGTGTGTTATTTTATAGTTTCTACAATGTAGAAAATTGTAAAAATAGAGAAAAACCCTTGAAAGAGTAGGTGTTCTAAAACTTTTGACCGGTAGTGTATATCGTGGAACACTATCTTCAAAAAGGCAGCAACTTCAGCAGTGGCGCTTGTTTGTAGAGGACTATGGCTGTGCTGTGGCATAGCCTTGTTTTGTTAATTTAGTTTTTTCCTGAGCACTTGTCACAGTCAAGTCACAGCTATTTTATAGTAAAAAACATATGATTTAATATAGCAGAATTAAATTGACTAGAATATTTTTCCTAATAAAAAAAGTTTCCAGTGCAAAGTGATGCTAATCTCGTGCCTGGAACAGTTATTCTCTGTGATCATTTAAAACGGGTCTCAATTTAGCGAGTTGAAAGACAATTTTTTTCAGTGATACAAACCAAAATTTGTCTTTTCAATATACAGATATTCGATTTAGTTTATTCTGCCTGTTCTTTGGAGTTTTCAAAATGGATGAGCGATTCCACATTGAACACTGCATGGGGATGAATTACGGCCACAGCATCTGCTTGGTGAGTAGGCCCAGACTTAATGATTCTGATAAATATGCTCTGTCTTTATCAAACTAATGTTTTTGCATATTTTTAGTGTGGAACCGGTCTATGTTTAGGGGGGTTATTCGCCTAGGCTAACCAATTCTAGATGGCACTAGCAGTTTGCAAAGTAGCTTAAGAGGAAAATAGATGGAATGCAATTATTCAAAAATCGCAGCTTGTTGCTGGAACACATTTTCTTTATTTTTTGTATTTTTGTTGAATTTTTCCCTTTTTTCTCCCCAATTTCGTGGTATCCAATTGTTGTAGCTACTATCTTGTCTCATTGCTACAACTCCCGTACGGGCTCGGGAGAGACGAAGGTTGAATGTCATGCGTCCTCCGATACACAACCCAACCAGCCGTACTGCTTCTTAACACAGCGCGCATCCAACCCGGAAGCCAGCCGCACCAATGTGTCGGAGGCTACACCGTGCCCAGGCTCTGTCGTAACCGTCCGTGACCGGGTGGTCCGTGGGGCGACGCACAATTGGCCTAGCGTCGTCCGGGTTAGGGAGGGATTGGTCGGTAGGGATCTCCTTGTCTCATCGCGCACTGTGGCGAGCCGGGCGCAGTGTACGCTAACCAAGGGGCAAGGAATGTTGCTCCTGTATCCCATTAGTTAAATATGTTTTTATAGGCATTTATTTCTGTTGGCCTAACGGGAGCTTGTGTGCGTACTCAGCACACGTGAGTGAATGAGACACAGAGGGGAAAGAAAATTTAGGGGGAAGAACGGTGTGATGTTTGACTTGTTTTCATTTTGGTTTTGCCCTGCCTGCCAATGCACATGTACAAATGGAACACTAAAGTCAAAGCAAATTAATGTTGTCAAGACAATTTCACTTGCCCGTTCGGGCAGCCACAAATCACATTCCACCAAATAGTTTTACAGTATTGGATAAAAAAATCTCTGGTTGAAGATCGAGATTTGACATCCGTTCAAGTACTTGAGTACTCAATTACTCATGCCCATCTCTACCTGCAAATAGTTTGTCAGAGACTGTATGAAATGTTCACATTGTCCTCGTTAGCATTTAGCTAGAGTTCTCTATGGGATTGTATACGTATTTGTTAGCATTGTTAACCTTCGGATTCGAGGCTGTGTGGTCTGAAAGTAGTGCCCCTTGTGTCCAGTGCCAGTATTACTGAATATCCCGGCATGGCACCAGGTTGGTATGACAGTCTGTATACCGCCCAAGCCTAATGGATAGTACATGCAGGGGAATGTTGGGGATTGTGTAGCGGTGGCCTATCCTCCTTACTAACTGGCAAGTTACTCTCTTTGTTTAGACGGACATATATCTTGATGGTAATAGGCCGGACAAAGGCTGTTGTACTCATTAATCTGACTGTTGGCCTGGCTGTTACGTTGTTGTTTCCCATGATAAACACAAGATGGATTTGAATGGGTCACTCTCGTCATTGTTTCAGTATAACATTGGGGGGGCTTTTCTATTATCCCTTATCTCAGTCAGTGCCAGATAGGACTGGGCTGGGTTCTTTCCCATGACACTGCACCAGGTGTGTGAGAGATCTCACCTAGGTTTCTCCATTGAGAGAATGTGCCCTCAAAGTTAGGATGTTTGCCATTAGTATTGAAGCCTAAGCACTTATTAAAACTGCAGTTTGGGAACGGCCACCCTGGAAGTGATTGGGAAAGAGTAGAGTTTTATGGTTGTGTCGTTCTCTCGCCTCTGATGTGAAACACGATCTAGTCCTCAGTGTGTGTGTGTGTGTGTGTGTGTGTGTGTGAGAGAGATTAGGGAACACATGACTGGAATGAAGAGTTCAAGTCTGATGCCCAGTGGAATAGCACTCACTCTACAGTACACACAGTGCTAAATCACACACATTATAGCATTTTCTGACGTTCATGGTGCGGAGCTATGGATTTCAACCCCAGCGATCAGTTTGAAACTATTTGAAAAATATAAAATGTCTAGAGAAATCAGGTCAATATACTTGCAAGAACAACTTTTTTCCAGGTGTGTGCATATTTTTGTGTTTAGGTAGGGCAGGGGTGTCAAACTAATTTCCCAAGGGGGCCCGTTTGGTCTTCACCATGGTCTGGACCCCGGTAGGGCCACGCTGAAAATGTGTTATTTCCTCGCCGTCAAAATGTGCAAATAATGATCCGCTATCCATCATTTCTGGAATTTCAGATGCTCCCTTACTGTCTAGCTTTAGTTTTGATGATTGATGAAGACATTATAATGTCTACACAGTTTCGATTTGGTTTTAGTCATTTGGAAGAAACTAATTATACAAAAAATATATATAATTTTTAAACTAAGACATCATGGCAGGCCTTATTAAATCATCTCGTGTGCGTGCGTGCATAGTCCAAGTCCTGGGTTGCATCCAAATAATCAACTTTCTCCCAAAGTATGGATTTGAAAGGAAATGACTGGTAAATGGAAACTCCCTCTTGGCCTACATCAATACAATGCTTTTAAATGTTTAGGGAGTAGTGAACGAGTGCACACTTCAGGAGGAAGGAGAGATTGAGACTCCAGCCTGATTTTGTGTGTGTGGTCTCTCCTCAGACACGACAGAATGACGTCCAGGAAGAAAGTGCTCCTGAAAGTCATCATCCTTGGTGATTCTGGGTTAGTCATCGAGTATTTGTGTTCTCTTCCTGTTTGACCAGCGTTTCGTTTTCCACTTTGATAATAGACTGCTGTTTGGGTATTCCAGATTCATTAGAAACTGCAGTCTACTACAGTCTTCCTGTACAATCAGACTGCTGTTTGGTTGTGCCACACATCTACAGATAACTGCCAAAATAAAGAAAACACTAGAGTAAGTGAGGGGTACAAAGTATATTGAAAGCAGGTGCTTCCACACAGGTGTGGTTCCTGAGTTAATTAAGCAATTAAAACATCCCGTCATGCTTACGGTCATGTATACAAATGCCCAGTTGCCCATTATTTTGGCTACCATGGCTAGAATTAGAGCGCTCAGTGACTTTGAAAGAGGGGTCTCAAAGGAGCATAGGGGGTTTAAAGGGTGAGTGTATGTCTGTCACCAGATCTCAATCCAATTGAACACTTATGGGACATTCTGGAGCGGCACCTGAGACCTCATTTTCCACCACCATCAACAGAACACAAAGTTATGGAATTTATTGTGGAAGAATGGTGTCGCATCCCTCCAATTGAGTTCCAGACACTTGTAGAATATATGCCAAGGCACTTTGAAGCTGTTCTGGCGGCTCGTGGTGGCCCAACGCTCTATTAAGACCCTTTATGTTGGTGTTTCCTTTATTTTGTTCTGTTATTCCTGTATGTCTCCATTTGATTTATGACTGTACTTTTTATTTCACTTTCCATCCCCTCACACTGTGTAATCTGATGCTGCTTTATTCTCATTGTGTCACTGCATGCTCAGCACTGCAGAGGAGAACTAGAGAGTGTGAGTGTCCACAGTATTGCATCAGAGCACCTCTAATGGGGTTTTAATGGTGTCTGATCTCTCTGCTCCTCATTGAGTTTGGCTCATGAGCCATTGCCCATGGTTCCTCTTTCACCGTTAGAACTGAATGGATAGATGTAATAATGCAGCCATGTAAATAGATGAATAATTATCTTTAACACCTTTCTTTCCCCTGCTTGTTGTCCACCTCTCTTTCCCTTCATATCTCTCTCCTTCTCAGAGTTGGGAAGACCTCCCTGATGAACCAGTATGTGAATAGGAAGTTCAGTAACCAGTACAAAGCCACAATAGGAGCTGACTTCCTGACCAAGGAGGTGATGGTGGACGATCGGCTCGTCACAATGCAGGTACAGAAACATGGCTACAGCACCACCATCACAGCCACAATATCCAATAATAAAGATGGCGCCGATAGACATGGCCGCCTTGTTTCAGGCTCCGAAGCAACTTTGAAGTATTTTGTTTTTATAATGTTCTTTCTCACGTTATTAGCCCAAAACTTTCTTTGCATTATTACATACAGCTGGAAATAACTTTTTGATATCAGAGAGGTGGTAACTCACCTGCATTCCTGAATTGTATCTTTTGTTCGTACCATCCAAGGCATTTGAACTTATCCCAGAGGAAGCTCCAAGACGCCGCCGGCGTAGAAGAGGTATTCGGAGTGGACTTTTAGTCCGACTCAGGAGGTGTGCACACTATCCACCGCTTCCGAGTATACTAGTCACGAATGTTCAGTCTGTGGAGAAAATAAAGAATCTACTTCCAGAGAGACATCAGGGACTGTAACATACTCTGTTTCACAGAATCATGGCTCTCTCTGGATATACTGTCCCCGTCCATACAGCCAGCTGGGTTTTCAGTACATCATGCAGATAGGAATATAGTACTCCAGGAACGAGAAAGGCGAAGGTGTATGTTTCATGATTAACTACTCATGGTGTGATTGTGGTAACGTACAGGAACTTAAGTTCTTTTGTTCACCCGACCTGGAATATGTCACAATCAAATGTCGACCGCATTACCTCCATACAGAATTTTCTTCGGGTTATCGTCACAGCCGTGTGTATATCTTCAATTCGATACCACGACAGCTCTCAAGGAACTACACTGGACCTTGTGTAAACTGCATATCCTGAAGCCGCATTTATTAAAGTTGGGGACTTCAGTAAAGCAAATCTGAGGAAAACGCTACCAAAGTTATATCAACACATCGCCTGCAGTACTTGTGCTTCAAAAACTCTTAACCATTGTTACTCTCCCTTCTGGGATGGCTACAAGGTCCTCCTCCGCCCTCCCTTTGGCAAATCAGAGCACGACTCCATTTTGCTCCTCCCTTCCTATAGGCAGAAACTCAAACAGCTAAGGTCTATGCTAAGGTCTATTCAAGGCTGGTTTGACCAATCGGAATCCATGCTTCAAGACTGTTTTCATCACGTGGACTGGGACATGTTACAGGTTGCCTCTGAGAATAACATTGATGTATATATTGATACAGTGACTGAGTTCATCAGGAAGTGTATAGGGGATGTTGTTCCCATTGTGGCGATTAAAACCTATCCAAACCAAAAACCGTGTATAGATGGCAGCATTCGTGATAACTGAAAGTGTGAACCACCACATTTAACTACGGCAAGGTGACTGGGAATTTGACCAGTAAGGCAAACAGGCAAAACGTCAGTGCAGAAAGAAAGTGGATTCCCAATTCAACAGCTCAGACACGAGGCGTATGTGACAGACTCAAGATAATCACAGATTATGAAGGGGAACACCAGCCACTTCGCAGACACCAATGTAATGCTCCCGGACAAGATAGCCTTCGCCAGCTTTGAGGATAACACAGTGTCGCTAACATGGTCCGCTCCCAAGGACTGTCAGCTCTCGTTCTCCATGGCTGACGACAGTAAGACTTAAGTGTATTAACCTTTGCAAGGCAGCCAGCCCAGGCGGCATCCTTAGAGCGTGCGCAGGCCAGTTGGCTGGAGTGTTTACGGACATATTCAATCTCTCCCTATCTCAGTCTGCTGTCCCCACTTGCTTCAACATGTCCACCATTGTTCCTGTACCCAATAAAGCGAAGGTAACTGAACTAAATGACTACCGCCCCTTACCACTCACTTGCTTTGAAAGGCTAGTAAACCTACACAGGATCGGTGCCTCCCCTGCGGACGGTTGAGCTAATGTAGGCTAAGTAACAAAAAAAGTTCCCAGGACATAGACATATCTGATATGGGCAGAAAGCTTAAATTCGTGTTAATCAAACTGCACTGTCAAATTTACAGTAGCTATTACAGTGAAAGAATAGCATGCTATTGTTTGAGGAGAGTGCACAATTATGAACTTGAAAATGTTTTATTAAACCAATTAGGCACATTCTGAACAGATATACAATGGTTCATTGGATAAGTCTAAAACTTTGCACATACACTGCTGCCATCTAGGGGCCAAAATCTAAATTGCGTCTGGCTGGAATAAGACATTATGGCATTTCTTTTGCATTTAAAGAGTGGAGAAGTGTAGCAAAATGCTTGTTGAACAACAAGAAAATCCTAAGAACTAGAAGCGAGGCAGCCCTCTGTCGTAGTCATTTTTACCTGCAATACAATATAACAATAGATCCACAGATGATGCAATCACCATCGTACTGCACACTGCCTTATTCAAATCAAATCAAATGTATTTATATAGCCCTTCGTACATCAGCTGATATCTCAAAGTGCTGTACAGAAACCCAGCCTAAAACCCCAAACAGCAAGCAATGCAGGTGTAGAAGCACGGTGGCTAGGAAAAACTCCCTAGAAAGGCCAAAACCTAGGAAGAAACCTAGAGAGGAACCAGGCTATGTGGGGTGGCCAGTCCTCTTCTGGCTGTGCCGGGTGGAGATAATAACAGAACATGGCCAAGATGTTCCAATGTTCATAAATGACCAGCATGGTCGAATAATAATAAGGCAGAACAGTTTAAACTGGAGCAGCAGCACGGTCAGGTGGACTGGGGACAGCAAGGAGTCATCATGTCAGGTATTCCTGGGGCATGGTCCTAGGGCTCAGGTCCTCCGAGAGAGAGAAAGAAAGAGAGAATTAGAGAGAGCATATGTGGGATGGCCAGTCCTCTTCTGGCTGTGCCGGGTGGAGATTATAACAGAACATGGCCAAGATGTTCAAATGTTCATAAATGACCAGCATGGTCGAATAATAATAAGGCAGAACAGTTGAAACTGGAGCAGCAGCACGGCCAGGTGGACTGGGGACAGCAAGGAGTCATCATGTCAGGTAGTCCTGGGGCATGGTCCTAGGGCTCAGGTCCTCCGAGAGAGAGAGAGAGAGAGAGAGAGAAGGAGAGAATTAGAGAACGCACACTTAGATTCACACAGGACACCGAATAGGACAGGAGAAGTACTCCAGATATAACAAACTGACCCTAGCCCCCCGACACATAAACTACTGCAGCATAAATACTGGAGGCTGAGACAGGAGGGGTCAGGAGACACTCTGGACAAGAGGAATGCATACAGTTGAAGTCGGAAGTTTACATACACCATAGCCAAGTACATTTAAACTTGGTTTTTCACAATTCCTGACATTTAATCCTAGTAAAAATTCCTTGTCTTAGGTCAGTTAGGATCACCACTTTATTTTAAGAATGTGAAATGTAGAGTGATTAGAGTGATTTATTTCAGCTTTTATTTCTTTCATCACATTCCCAGTGGGTCAGAAGTTTACAAACACTCAATTAGTATTTGGTAGCATTGCCTTTAAATTGTGTAGCTTGGGTCAAACATTTGGGGAAGACTTCCACAAGCTTCCCACAATAAGTTGGGTGAATTTTGGCCCATTCCTCCTGACAGAGCTGGTGTAACTGAGTCAGGTTTGTAGGCCCCCTTGCTCATACACACTTTTTCAGTTATGCCCACAAATGTTCTATAGGAGTGAGGTCAGGGCTTTTTGATGGCCACTCCAATACCTTGATTTTGTTGTCCTTAAACCGTTTTGCCACAACTTTGGAAGTATGCTTGGGGTCATTGTCCATTTGGAAGACCCATTTGCAACCAAGCTTTAGCTTCCTGACTGATGTCTTGAGATGTTGCTTCAATATATCCATATATCCTTGTGATGCCATCTATTTTGTGAAGTGCACCAGTCCCTCCTGCAGCAAAGCACCCCCACAACATGATGATGCCACCCCCGCGCTTCACGGTTGGGATGGTGTTCTTCGGCTTGCAAGAGTCCCCCTTTTCCTCCAAACATAACGATGGTCATTATGGCCCAACAGTTCTATTTTTGTTTCATCAGACCAGAGGACATTTCTCCAAAAAGTATGATCTTCTGGATAACTTATTTGTATTGCTTTTAATCCTTTTTAAATGAATTTATCTTATTAACACTTTGTTCTAGCTAGCTATTTGTGTAGGTAGCTATCAAGTAAACCCAAAGTATGATCTTTGTCCCCATGTGCAAACCGTAGTCTGACTTTTTTATGGTTGTTTTGGAGCAGTGGCTTCTTCCTTGCTGATCGGCCTTTTAGGTTATGTCGATATAGGACTCGTTTTACTGTGGATATAGATGTTTTTGTACCCATTTCCTCCAGCATCTTCACAAGGTCCTTTGCTGTTGTTCTGGGATTGATTTGCACTTTTCGCACCATAATATGTTCATCTCTAGGAGACAATGCGTCCCCTTCCTGAGCGGTATGACGGCTGCGTGGTCCCATGGTGTTTATACTTGTGTACTATTGCTTGTACAGATGAACATGGTACCTTCAGGCATTTGGAAATTGCTCCCAAGGATGAATCAGACTTGTGGAGGTCTACAATTATTTTTTCTGACGTCTTGGCTGATTTCATTTGATTTTCCCATGATGTCAAGGAACGAGACAGTGAGTTTGACGGTAGGCCTTGAAATACATACACAGGTACACCTCCAATTGACTCAAATTATGTCAATTAGCCTATCAGAAGCTTCTAAAGCCATGACATAATTTTCAGGAATTTTCCAAGCTGTTTAAAGGCACAGTCAACTTAGTGTATGTAAACTTCTGGCCCACTGGAATTGTGATACAGTGAATTATAAGTGAAATAATCTGTCTGTAAACAATTGTTGGAACAATTACTTGTCATGCACAAAGTAGATGTCCTAACCGACTTGCCAAAACTATTTTGTTAACAAGAAATGTGTGGAGTGGTTGAAAAACGAGTTTAAATGACTCCAACCTAAGTGTATGTAAACTTCCGACTTCAACTGTAATTAAATTGGGGTTTCCTCTTCATTTTCTTAGACAGTTAGGCTAAGGCAAGGGCTGTTTCCTCTTCTATGCTGTTGCCGCTTCCGCTGCATTGTTCTCAATCCCAATATGCTTGTTCACTTTGCAATTATGCACGTATTAACATGGGGAAAGGCACCAGTTCTATGGCATACTGAAGATTATTTTTCAGAACCGCGGACAGCGACCATATCCAACGCGGGAGAAAGTTTTAAATAATATTCCATTTATTAGTGTTGCACCATTATTTTTGTATAATTTAACCATATACAATTTCAGTATCACATGGAGTGATGGACTATGCCATCCCCGTGGTCTCCGCAATGGATTAGTCCACTGAGAGAGGTGCGAATCAGACAGGTATCTTGTGCACCATTAGAAAAATTCTAAATTGTTAAAGAAATGTCGGTCTAAAGAAATGTAGGTCAACCACCAGCCTATTGACCAAAAAAATCAACCAGTCGACTAAATGAGGTTAGCCCTAATAAACAGTATATCATTGGAGCACTTCATTTTATTTTTATATATACCCTTCATTTTGACAAGGAGTAATGTTGAGACCAAGGTCACTTTTTAAAAATGAGCCCTGTAATTACAAAGATACACACCATTTTCAGGCTGAGAAGTGCCAAACGGATACACCTGTTTTGTCTGATTTACATTTACATTTGAGTCATTTAGCAGATGTTCTTATCCAGAGTGACTTACAGGGTTAAGTGCCTTGCTCAATTGCACATTGACATATTTTTCACCTAGTCAGCTCTGGGATTTGAACCAGCAACCTTTCGGTTATTGGCCCAACACTCTTAACCTTTAAATCAAATCAAATCACATTTTATTTGTCACATACACATGGTTAGCAGATGTTAATGCGAGTGTAGCGAAATGCTTGTGCTTCTAGTTCCGACAATGCAGTAATAACCAACAAGTAATCTAACTAACAATTCCAAAACTACTGTCTTGTACACAGTGTAAGGGGATAAAGAATATGTACATAAGGATATATGAATGAGTGATGGTACAGAGCAGCATAGGCAAGATACAGTAGATGGTATCGAGTACAGTATATACATATGAGATGAGTATGTAAACAAAGTGGCATAGTTAAAGTGGCTAGTGATACATGTATTACATAAGGATACAGTCGATGATATAGAGTACAGTATATACGTATGCATATGAGATGAATAATGTAGGGTAAGTAACATTATATAAGGTAGCATTGTTTAAAGTGGCTAGTGATATATTTACATCATTTCCCATCAATTCCCATTATTAAAGTGGCTGGAGTTGAGTCAGTGTCAGTGTGTTGGCAGCAGCCACTCAATGTTAGTGGTGGCTGTTTAACAGTCTGATGGCCTTGAGATAGAAGCTGTTTTTCAGTCTCTCGGTCCCAGCTTTGATGCACCTGTACTGACCTCGCCTTCTGGATGATAGCGGGGTGAACAGGCAGTGGCTCGGGTGGTTGATGTCCTTGATGATCTTTATGGCCTTCCTGTGACATCGGGTGGTGTAGGTGTCCTGGAGGGCAGGTAGTTTGCCCCCGGTGATGCGTTGTGCAGACCTCACTACCCTCTGGAGAGCCTTACGGTTGAGGGCGGAGCAGTTGCCGTACCAGGCGGTGATACAGCCCGCCAGGATGCTCTCGATTGTGCATCTGTAGAAGTTTGTGAGTGCTTTTGGTGACAAGCCAAATTTCTTCAGCCTCCTGAGGTTGAAGAGGTGCTGCTGCGCCTTCTTCACAATGCTGTCTGTGTGAGTGGACCAATTCAGTTTGTCTGTGATGTGTATGCCGAGGAACTTGCTACCCTCTCCACTACTGTTCCATCGATGTGGATAGGGGGGTGTTCCCTCTGCTGTTTCCTGAAGTCCACAATCATCTCCTTAGTTTTGTTGACGTTGCGTGTGAGGTTATTTTCACCACACTCCGAGGGCCCTCACCTCCTCCCTGTAGGCCGTCTCGTCGTTGTTGGTAATCAAGCCTACCACTGTTGTGTTGTCCGCAAACTTGATGATTGAGTTGGAGGCGTGCGTGGCCACGCAGTCGTGGGTGAACAGGGAGTACAGGAGAGGGCTCAGAACGCACCCTTGTGGGGCCCCAGTGTTGAGGATCAGCGGGGAGGAGATGTTGTTGCCTACCCTCACCACCTGGGGGCGGCCCGTCAGGAAGTCCAGTACCCAGTTGCACAGGGCGGGGTCGAGACCCAGGGTCTCAAGCTTGATGACGAGCTTGGAGGGTACTATGGTGTTGAATGCCGAGCTGTAGTCAATGAACAGCATTCTCACATAGGTATTCCTCTTGTCCAGATGGGTTAGGGCGGTGTGCAGTGTGGTTGAGATTGCATCGTCTGTGGACCTATTTGGGCGGTAAGCAAATTGGAGTGGGTCTAGGGTGTCAGGTAGGGTGGAGGTGATATGGTCCTTGACTAGTCTCTCAAAGCACTTCATGATGACGGAAGTGAGTGCTACGGGGGCGGTAGTCGTTTAGCTCAGTTACCTTAGCTTTCTTGGGAACAGGAACAATGGTGGCCCTCTTGAAGCATGTGGGAACAGCAGACTGGTATAGGGATTGATTGAATATGTCCGTAAACACACCGGCCAGCTGGTCTGCGCATGCTCTGAGGGCGCGGCTGGGGATGCCGTCTGGGCCTGCAGCCTTGCGAGGGTTAACACGTTTAAATGTCTTACTCACCTCGGCTGCAGTGAAGGAGAGATCGCATGTTTTCGTTGCAGGCCGTGTCAGTGGCACTGTATTGTCCTCAAAGCGGGCAAAAAAGTTATTTAGTCTGCCTGGGAGCAGGACATCCTGGTCCGTGACTGGGCTGGATTTCTTCCTGTAGTCCGTGATTGACTGTAGACCCTGCCACATGCCTCTTGTGTCTGAGCCGTTGAATTGAGATTCTACTTTGTTTCTGTACTGACGCTTAGCTTGTTTGATAGCCTTGCGGAGGGAATAGCTGCACTGTTTGTATTCGGTCATGTTACCAGACACCTTGCCCTGATTAAAAGCAGTGGTTTGCGCTTTCAGTTTCACGCGAATGCTGCCATCAATCCACGGTTTCTGGTTAGGGAATGTTTTAATCGTTGCTATGGGAACGACATCTTCAACGCACGTTCTAATGAACTCGCACGCCGAATCAGCGTATTCGTCAATGTTGTTGTCTGACGCAATACGAAACATGTCCCAGTCCACGTGGTGGAAGCAGTCTTGGAGTGTGGAGTCAGCTTGGTCGGACCAGCGTTGGACAGACCTCAGCGTGGGAGCCTCTTGTTTTAGTTTCTGTCTGTAGGCAGGGATCAACAAAATGGAGTCGTGGTCAGCTTTTCCGAAAGGGGGGCGGGCCAGGGCCTTATATGCGTCGCGGAAGTTAGAGTAACAATGATCCAAGGTCTTTCCACCCCTGGTTGCGCAATCGATATGCTGATAAAATTTAGGGAGTCTTGTTTTCAGATTAGCATATGCTGATAAAATTTAGGGAGTCTTGTTTTCAGATTAGGCTACATACTAAGGAAATGCAAACAACTTGTCATACCAATGGGGGATCAACAGTTAATTATGGAGTACGCTTTTGGTAACACTGATGCAAACTTCAAGTGGCAACCAAACAAGTCTGATGACAGTGCGATTAGTTTAAGATCTTAGTTCAGAAGAAAACATGTTTCCCAGCAATAGTTAACCCTCTTTCTTTCACGTTTTCCCTCCCTCCTTTCTTCCCTCCATCGCTCCCTCCACCTGTCCACATGGTCAGATCTGGGACACGGCAGGGCAGGAGAGGTTCCAGTCTCTGGGTGTGGCGTTCTACCGCGGGGCAGACTGCTGTGTGCTGGTGTTTGATGTGACTGCTCCTAACACCTTCAAGACTCTAGACAGCTGGAGGGACGAGTTCCTCATCCAGGCCAGTCCCAGGGACCCCGAGAACTTCCCCTTTGTGGTGCTAGGCAACAAGATCGACCTGGAGAACAGACAGGTGGGTGACAGATGACTATAGGCGTTACCACATCTAATGTTACCACCTCTAGTACTACAGTCATTGGCCCTAATGCTAATGTCATCTGCAGTGGAGTTTCCATACATATGATTCAAAGTTTCTCAGTAGCAGGGTACGATCTAATGTGTGTTTTTCACCAATATTGGGGTCTCCTCATAGATCTCATCTGATGTTTGTGAATGTCTTTCCCTACACACCCAGGTGACGACCAAGCGAGCTCAGGCATGGTGTCAGAGTAAGGACAACATCCCTTACTTTGAGACCAGTGCTAAGGAGGCCATCAACGTAGAGCAGGCCTTCCAGACCATCGCACGCAATGCCCTCAAACAGGTGGGTTGGGCCAGGATCATCATGGCAGCTCACAGGAGGGAATTGGGGGTTTTGGTGAATGAATTACATTTTATTTTTGTGTCAAATCGCCAGTTGGCAACCCATTCCTTATGGGATTAATTGACACATAAACAAACATTACAATAATTCCCTGTGATAATTCAGTGCGCATCGCATAAAGAGTTAAACAATAAATATCAACACATAAGTTAAATAAGGTTATCCAAACAATAATTATATCCCTAGGGCAGCGAAAATATATAGACAGATACAGAACCATGAAACAGAAGGCATTTGAACCCAGTCTGGCATAAAGAGAAGATTCAAGTGGGAGACAGGCCTTGGTTTTGTTGACTGTTCTTTCAGAGGACTACTTAAGTAGAAGAGCAAAACTTAGATCCCAGTTTCTCCATCTTCTCATTGTTTCTCCCTCTTTTATTTTTATCAGGAGACGGAGGTGGAGCTGTATAACGAATTCCCGGAACCCATCAAGCTGGACAGGAATGATC
Organism: Oncorhynchus clarkii lewisi; assembly: GCF_045791955.1. Taxonomy (NCBI): domain Eukaryota; kingdom Metazoa; phylum Chordata; class Actinopteri; order Salmoniformes; family Salmonidae; genus Oncorhynchus; species Oncorhynchus clarkii. The sequence goes on from NC_092153.1 coordinate 57,862,686, forward strand.
GAGCAAAGCCTTCAGCAGAGGCCTGCAGCTGCTGAGGCACAACATGGACTATCTTCTGTCTGGCTTTCAGGAACAAACCCCTTCTCTCTTTCTACAGGAAAGGACAGCCTCTCTGGTTTCTGCATGCACCCATGTCACATTCCCCTCCCACCAGAATCCCAACGAGTGTCCAGTTATTTACATGTACTGCACATGATGGGTGTATACATACACCTTTAACACACATTCATTCACTCCCACACATACACATCTTGATGAATCCAATGCCTTTAGAGAAGAATTGGTACACCCCTGTAGACTCCACTATTACTGCCCGTTCCTGAATCCATACCATGAGTGAACCCACAGCCTGGCCCACCCTGTCTGACTCTGTCCCCTCTCTGTCTCTCACATTGGGGGGTCCAGATGGAGCCATGTCATAGGAGTGCAGTGGAGAACTCTAAAGTGATGGCTGAAGCTTCTTGACATGAGATTATGATGATGATATCTTTGTCTCATTGTCCTGAAACATTTAATCCTCTGTATTTTCTGTTCTTCATAATTGTTTTGTTTTGACTTGAAGTTCTATATTGCCTAACTTACTGTTAACAAATAATTAGCTGTACTATAATTTTTTGTTCGTATTGGCTGTCGATGTTAAGTCTTAAGCCAAATCGGAAGCTTATACTTGGTTTTGCACTGTGGTTTTACTGATATTTTTTGTTATAAACTCTTATTTGGGCTTGACTGACAACAAGCCATTAACAACAACACTGCTCCCACCATCCTTCTCTACTACCCCCAGGAAGCCTGTTGATGCTATAAAAAAAAATGCACAGGTGGCTGGCTCCCTTTTGTTGGGAGTGCGCATTGGTTGGTTTAGTAGCTTATGTTGCAGGGGAAATATTCATAAGTAGGCGATGAAGAGAGAAAAGCTGATGACGCAAACACAATGGAAGACATGGAGAAAGTTCTTATTAAGATATTAATAGTCCTAGAACTACTGCTACTACTATGTTCTATATGTCCTTTCCTTTGTCAGCCAATGTGTTTCAACACTACAATTACAGTTCTGATCCTCTACATATGTCCACTGTTATGCCTGTATTGTCTATACTGTATCTTCCTTTCTGCTGGTAGCTCAGGTTGGCAAGAGTTTGTTAATAAGTGCTTAATATGACTTAACAGATTGTGTACTACTATTGAGTGTGGGTATAACAGGAACAGTGGGGAAAAGATGAGAGATTAAACAATTGGATGTTATTTCTATCAATCACAAAGAAACAGTCCAAGGATTTGCCCTGGTATTACTCCTCCTCTTCACGAAATAATCAGTGCTATGCCAATTCAGTTGTTGAGTATTGGGATTTCAAAAGTAATGATAATAAAAAGTAATTCAATATAAAAAAATGTATGATTGTTTTACTGCCATGTGTTTTAAAATGCTGGTGAGTGAGTTAAACAGTATGGGTGTGTGGATAAAGTCACTGAGGAAGCCAAGCCAGTAAAAAATCCATATTACAAACTACTGTAATTGTGTTTGCTCTTTAACCCATTTGTTCATATGCCAGCATGATATACAATAAGGCTGTGACAAAAAGAAAAGTCACACAGTGGTGCAATAGATTAAATTACCCACATTTGTTTCATCACAAAACCAGAGAGCAACATCTGTCCAGTGAAATCTACAAAGCAAATATTGCATGTAACAAACTGTTATGACCTGCAACATGGTCAAGGAAGTTCAATGTTTTAGACAGTTTACTAAACTGATTTAGAAACACGCAAGTCAGTAAAAAGACAACGGGAGCATTATATTTCAGCACCATTTCAACTTAGATATGATCAAATCCGCAAGGCAATATATAGTTTAATACACTGAAAACAAAGATAGCAAAAATGATTTAGTCCAATCAATGTTCCTAAATATCATGTGGCTGTCCATGGTACTGATTTCTCTGTCTGTGCGTGCACAAGTAAAACATTTGGACTCACCCTACTTGTAGACTAGTTGAATGTCAATGCCATCCTCCTCTTTTTCATGTTGGCAATACGGTCTATGGCTCTGTCATACAGTACACTTTTAGTTTTTGTTGTCATAGGCTACCTAGCTAAAATGCTTGCTAGCCTAACTTCCTCGCATGGGCAACAATGAACCAGCTAAGTTAGCTAGCTAGTTAATGTAAGCCTAAAAGGGATAGGCAACATCTAGGATACTTATTGAACTTCAATCGTATCAGGCCAGTGGCATAATATATTAATTTATGGTTAGATCAGAATTGCCATCGTAATCATTGGCCTGTAGAGATAATTAAGTCAAAGTCCAAATCCCCATCTCCATCCATAGCTTAGCTTAGGAAAGGGACGATTTAGCAAGCAACCTACTGCCGGATATCAACACAAGCAGACCAGAAATGAAAATGAAGATTTGCTTAGGATGTGATTTGATTGGTGTGAAGCCAAATCCAAACTGGCCTCCCTTGGGGGCATTTTGCTGCACCAGGACAACCCACAGTTGAGCTCAGCTCAACGCTCATTGGCTAATTATTTTTTAAATTATACTTTCTGACAATCAAATGCTACAGTTGCAATGTCATACTTTTTTTGGTCCAGACAGCATCAGATACATGAGCTACAAATTCTGAGACAGAGGGACGCTGTTTCTCTTACTCTGATTATTTATCCGGTGAGATTCAGCCACTTGCGAAATTGACAGAAAATTATGAAAACACAGAGAGACTAAATATAAATAATTTTACATTTTTTATTGGTCATATATTTGGGGAAGCCTGTCTTCCCTTGGCATCCATGAATACACGCCACTGGAGTTAATGGGATATATTTATTTAGAATATGTCATCAGCAGGTAGCCTAGTGGTTAGAGAATTGGACCGGTTGCTGGATTGAATCCTCGAGCTGACAAGGTAAAAATCTATTGTTCTGCCCCTGAACAAGGCAGTTAACCCACTGTTCCCCGGTAGGCTGTCATTGTAAATAAGAATTTGTTCTTAACTCACTTGCCTAGTTAAATAAGGTTCAATCAAATAAAAAAAGTGTTTTATTTACCTTTATTTAACTAGGCAAGTCAGTTAAGAACAAATTCTTATTATCAATGACAGCCTAGGAACAGTGGGTTAACTGCCTTGTTCAGGGACAGAACAACATATTTTTACCTTGTCAGCTCGAGGATTCGATCTTGCAACCTTTTAGTTACTAGTCCAACACTCTAACCACTAGGCTACCTGCCGCCCAATGAAGACTGCATTTATGAAGACTGAATTTAGCCATTTCCATTTTGCTACTCAAATAAAGTTTAATTTGGGAAAGCATGTTTAACTGATAGCATGTATTAAAGTACTCTTTTAAAAACCCCAGTCATCATATAGGCCTACAATCATTTTTTAATGGCTACTTTCTTGCCAACTCCCTTACGCTACAAGTTGTATGATTGGAAGTTGGAGTTACATATTTTTCTTAAACTATTTTGCTTAATTGTGGGCATTAAGTAAGGAATGTTTGAGAATTCTTATCTAATAGTATCAGGGCCCCACGTGATGAGGCACAATATGGTCTGACTTGTTAATAGGCTGCCATGCGAGGGCATTTGCTGTGTTAGTTTACATGAACTAAACGTTTTGTATTGCAGTGGTAGTTCACTTAAAAGGAAAAGCATTGGTCAATTTCAATTGGCCATACTCTACACTGTTGGTTTGCAAGAAGTTATTTTGTCAAATAATTTGCAGTTTTCAAGTAAGTTGCTCCTGAAGTGGACGCCCCCACTTCTATTTGGTGCTACGGTTTTTACATATTGAGTACCCCAGTATGAGCTACAATACCCATAAAACCTAGCGGTAAAACCCGGAAATGGTTCCAATCGTTTTTCCATTCTTCATTTTTCCATACTTCATATAAGGTCTGTGTTTCATGTAGTCACCCTGGCATGACGTTTTGATTACCGCGTAAATATCTCACGGACAAAGGAACTTTTTTCGCTTGTAATTACCCCCCAAAAATGAAATGCTAATTACCACTAATGTGAGAACTACACATCCTGTCGCAAGCTTTGACATCATGACTCAAGGCAGTGTTGCAGGGTGGGAAAAACCTTAACATTTATCCATGCAAACTCTCAGGAACAAGTAGCAAGGAACCTAGCAAGTAAAATAGAATAACTAGTAGATATTTAAAAAATGTATGTGTGTTTCTCGTGTGTATTGTTGTTTAGCATCTTTCCAATTGACCTACCGTAGCATTTTTAAATGACTATAATTATTTTTATTACCCTGGTCTTTGTAGCTAACTAGCTAGCTAACCTTAAGTTAGGATGGTTCTGTGCTATGTACCAGATTGTAACGACTACTACGATAAGCACACGTGCATTTTATCACTGGAGCCGTGTGATTAGGTAAGCCCTGTTTGTTAGCTGCTAACAAGCTATTTTGATTAGGTCAAAGATTTGTGGTTAGCTAGATGCTTATGAAAATTAGCTAGATAACTACAGTCGGTGGTTATGTGTACAACGCACATTACCTTCCTTACAAGTAAAAAGAATACCAGCAAATTCAATTTTATTGGTTGCATAGACATATTTAGAATATGTTTTTTGGGTGTAGAGAAATGCTTGTGTTCCTAGCTCCGACAGTGAAGTATTATCAAACAATACACAAATCTAAAAGTAAAAGAATGGAATTAAGAAATATTCGGACGAGCAATGTCGGAGTATACACACACACACACGCACACGCACACGCACACACACACGCACACGCACACACACACACGCACACACACACACACACGTTCAAAAGTTTGGGGTCACTTAAAACCAGTTGCATCTCTAGGGGCGCTATTTCATTTTTGGATAAAAAACGTTCCCGTTTTAAGCGCGATATTTTGTCACGAAAAGATGCTCGACTATGCATATTCTTGACAGTTTTGGAAAGAAAACACTCTGAAGTTTCAGAATCTGCAAATATTTTGTCTGTAAGTGCCCAGAACTACAGGCGAAACCAAGATGATACGTCAAACAGGAAATGAGCAGAATTTCTGAAGCTCTGTTTTCTAATGTCTCCTTATATGGCTGTGAATGCGACAGGAATAAGCTTAGACCTTCTGCCGTTTCCCCAAGATGTCGGCAGCATTGTGACGTATTTGTAGGCATATCATTGGAAGATTGACCATAAGAGACTACATTTTCCAAGTGTCCGCCTGGTGTCCTGCGTTGAAACTGGTGCGCAAAGCCATGTGCAAGTATTTTTCCATTTGATTGAGAGGAGAAACCATGCTTCCACGAACGATATATCATCGAAGAGATATGTGAAAAACACCTTGAGGATTGATTCTAAACAACTTTTGCCATGTTTTCAGTCGATATTATGGAGTTCGCGTTTTGAGGACTGAATTTTCGTTTTTTTTTGGTAGCCAAATGTGATGTATAAAACGGAGCTATTTCTAATACACAAATAATCTTTTTGGAAAAACTGAGCATCTGCTATCTAACTGAGAGTATCCTCATTGAAAACATCAGAAGTTCTTCAAAGGTAAATTATTTTATTTGAAGGCTTTTATGTTTTTGTTGAAATGTTGCGTGCTGGATGCTAACGCTAATGCTAACGCTAAATGCTACGCTAGCTAGCTACTTTTACACAAATGATTGTTTTCCTATGGTTGAGAAGCATATTTTGAAAATCTGAGATGACAGTGTTGTTTACAAAAGGCTAAGCTTGAGAGATGGCATATTTATTTCATTTCATTTGCGATTTTCATGAATAGTTAACGTTGCGTTATAGTAATGAGCTTGAGTCTGTATTCCTGATACCGGATCCGGGATGGGGAGATCAGAGAGGTTAAAAATGTCCTTGTTTTTGCAAGAAAAGCACATTTTTTTTGTCCATTAAAAAAACATACAATTGATCAGAAATACAGTATAGACATTGCTAATGTTGTAAATGACTATTGTAGCTGGAAACGGCTGATTTGTTATGGAATATCTACATAGGCGTACAGAGGCCCAATATCAACAACCATCACTCCTGTGTTCCAATGGCACGTTGTGTTAGCTAATCCAAGTTTATCATTTTAAAAGGCTAATTGATCATTAGAAAGCCCTTTTGCAAATATGTTAGCACAGCTGAAAACTGTTGTTCTGATTAAAGAAGCAATACAACTGGCCTTTTTCAGACTAGTTGAGTATCTGTAGCATCAGTATTTGTGGGTTCGATTACAGGCTCAAAATGGCCAGAATCAAAAGACCTTTCTTCTGAAACTCGTCCAGACTTGTCCCAAAGCCACTCCTGCATTGTCTTGACTGTGTGCTTAGGGTCGCTGTCCTGTTGGAAGGTGAACCTTCACCCCAGTCTGAGGTCCTACACGCTCTGGAGCAGGTTTTCAGCAAGGATATCTCTGTACTTTGCTCCGTTCATCTTTCCCTCGATTCAGACTGGTCTCCCAGTAACTGCCGCTGAAAAACATCCCCATAGTATGTTGCTGCCACCACAATGCTTCACCGTAGGGTGGCAGGTTTCCTCCAGATATGATGCTTGGCATTCATGCCAAAGAGTTCAAACTTGGTTTCCTCAGACCAGATAATCTTGTTTCTCATGGTCTGAGAGTCTTTAGGTGCTTTATGGCAAAATCCAAGCGGGCTGTCATTTGCCTTTTACTGATGAGTGGCTTCTGTCTGGCCACTCTACCGTAAAGGCCTGATTGGTGAAGTGTTACAGAGATGGTTGTCCTTCTGGAAGGTTCTCCCATCTCCCCAGAGCAACTCTAGAGCTCAGTCAGAGTGACCATCAGGTTCTTGGTCACCTCAATGACCAAGGCCCTTCTCTCCTAATTGTTCAGTTTTGCCGGGCGGCCAGCTCTAGGAAGAGCCTTGATGGTTTCAAACTTCTTCCGTTTAAGAATGATGGAGGCCACTGTGTCTTGGGGACCTTCAATGCTGCAGAAGTGTTTTGGTAACCTTCCCCAGATCTGTGCTTCGACACAATCCTGTCTCAGAGCTCTACAGACAATTCCTTCGGCCTCATGGCTTGGTTTTTGCTTTGACATGCACTGTCAACTGTAGGACCTTATATAAACAGGTGTGTGCCTTTCCAAATCATTCCCAATCAATTGAATTTACCACAGGTGGACTCCAATCAAGTTGTAGAAATGGAAACAGGATGCACCTGAGCTCAATTTCGAGTGTCATAGCAAAGGTTCTGAATACTTATGCAAATAAGGTATTTCTGTTTTTTATTTTAAAACATTTCCAAAAATGTCTAAAAGCCTGTTTTTGCTTTGTCACTTTTGGGGTATTGTGTGTAGATTGCTGAGAAGAAAAATAACAATTTAATCAATTTTAGAATAAGGCTGTAACTTAACTGTAACGAGTGCGCTGAGAGTCGGGAAGCAAGTCCCGGGAGTGAGAGTTTTAATAAATAAATACGAAACACAAACAACGCATCGACATGAAAACAGAGTCAATAACACCTGAAAGAACCACGGGGAGTGACAGATACAGGGAAGATAATCAAGGAGGTGATGGAGTCCAGGTGGGTGTCATGAGGCGGAGGTGCGCGAGACGATGGTGTGCGGGATAATCAGCAGCCTGGTGACCTAGAGGCCAGTGAGGGAGTATATGTGACAGTAACAAAAACTTTCCAAAGGCACTGTTTATATATATATATATATATATATATATATATATATATATATATATATACAGTGCCTTGCGAAAGTATTCGGCCCCCTTGAACTTTGCGACCTTTTGCCACATTTCAGGCTTCAAACATAAATAAAACTGTCTTTTTTTGTGAAGAATCAACAACAAGTGGGACACAATCATGAAGTGGAACGACATTTATTGGATATTTCAAACTTTTTTAACAAATCAAAAACTGAAAAATTGGCCGTGCAAAATTATTCAGCCCCTTTACTTCCAGTGCAGCAAACTCTCTCCAGAAGTTCAGTGAGGATCTCTGAATGATCCAATGTTGACCTAAATGACTAATGATGATAAATACAATCCACCTGTGTGTAATCAAGTCTCTGTATGAATGCACGTGCACTGTGATAGTCTCAGAGGTCCGTCAAAAGCGCAGAGAGCATCATGAAGAACAAGGAACACACCAGGCAGGTCCGAGATACTGTTGTGAAGAAGTTTAAAGCCGGATTTGGATACAAATAAAATTCCCAAGCTTTAAACATCCCAAGGAGCACTGTGCAAGCGATAATATTGAAATGGAAGGAGTATCAGACCACTGCAAATCTACCAAGACCTGGCCGTCCCTCTAAACTTTCAACTCATACAAGGAGAAGACTGATCAGAGATGCAGCCAAGAGGCCCATGATCACTCTGGATGAACTGCAGAGATCTACAGCTGAGGTGGGAGACTCTGTCCATAGGACAACAATCAGTCGTATATTGCACAAATCTGGCCTTTATGGAAGAGTGGCAAGAAGAAAGCCATTTCTTAAAGATATCCATAAAAAGTGTCGTTTAAAGTTTGCCACAAGCCACCTGGGAGACACACCAAACATGTGGAAGAAGGTGCTCTGGTCAGATGAAACCAAAATTGAACTTTTTGGCAACAATGCAAAACGTTATGTTTGGCGTAAAAGCAACACAGCTCATCACCCTGAACACACCATCCCCATTGTCAAACATGGTGGTGGCAGCATCATGGTTTGGGCCTGCTTTTCTTCAGCAGGGACAGGGAAGATGGTTCAAATTGATGGGAAGATGGATGGAGCCAAACACAGGACCATTCTGGAAGAAAACCTGATGGAGTCTGCAAAAGACCTGAGACTGGGACGGAGATTTGTCTTCCAACAAGACAATGATCCAAAACATAAAGCAAAATCTACAATGGAATGGTTCAAAAATAAACATATCCAGGTGTTAGAATGGCCAAGTCAAAGTCCAGACCTGAATCCAATCGAGAATCTGTGGAAAGAACTGAAAACTGCTGTTCACAAATGCTCTCCATCCAACCTCACTGAGCTCGAGCTGTTTTGCAAGGAGGAATGGGAAAAATGTCAGTCTCTCGATGTGCAAAACTGATAGAGACATACCCCAAGTGACTTACAGCTGTAATCGCAGCAAAAGGTGGCGCTACAAAGTATTAACTTAAGGGGGCCGAATAATTTTGCACTCCCAATTTTTCAGTTTTTGATTTGTTAAAAAAGTTTGAAATATCCAATAAATGTCGTTCCACTTCATGATTGTGTCCCACTTGTTGTTGATTCTTCACAAAAAAATACAGTTTTATATCTTCATGTTTGAAGCCTGAAATGTGGCAAAAGGTCGCAAAGTTCAAGGGGGCCGAATACTTTCGCAAGGCACTGTATCTTCTTCACTTGAGAGTTTCAGAGGATTTTACCATTTTCTGGTCTGGTAGTTTGAAACAATTTCAACATGTGTTGACTGGTCCTCACATTCTCTGGCCTCAATGGTTGTTTATTCGGGATACAGCTAGGACCACTTTACACACTGGCAGCAACCCTGCACGTTTTGGGGCTTTTTAAGCACTCTGGTTCAAAGGGTGCATTCCATCACGCCGGCATAATATCTGTGCTCACGTGGGCGTGGTTACTGACTGGATAAAACTTTATATGACAACAATTATCTAATTTAGAAGGCTAAAATCACATTGTTATATAAACAAAAGTATTCTTATACGTAATAATTTATTTTATACAACATTTAGATGCAAACCTGATAACTAGAATGCGTACACCTTCAGAGATACAGTTATTTATAGTTATACCATCTGTAATGACATCACAAAATACTAAATTATATGACATGATTATTGTTTGGATCCCCACCAACCATTCCAAACATCTGGATTTCAAAACTAATGTACAAGTGTCCAGTCATTTGATGTTAAATTTTTTTAGCCCGAATCTCTCTGTGTAACACTCAGACATTCCATTCTCAATACTCAGAGCCAAGGGCAGAGTTTCTGGAAGGTATTTACGATCTGGTTGTTAAGTCATAAAACCGGGCCAACTCCCCCAGGAGAGAGGGTTTGGCTATCTGTCAGCCATTGGCCTAGCTGATCCGGCACTTTTGATCCTCACCCAGGAGAGAGTCATGACAATTCTACAATGTATAAAATAGCAAAAATAAAGAAAAACCCTGGAATGAGTAGGTGTGTCCAAGATTTTGACTGGTACTGTGTACATATGAAATGGGTAAAACAGTATGTAAACATTTGCTCCAACATATATGGCTGCTCTGCTTCTAGCTCCTAAGCAACTATGTTTTTGTGCGTGTTATTTCTTACATTATTAGCTCAGGAAATGTTTTGAGTTATTACATACAGCCGGAAATAACTTTTGGATATCAGAGCGGCGGTAACTCACCAGCATTATGAGCAGGAATATGACTTTCCCAAATTGGAACCTTTGTTCGTACCCAGCAGCGCAATTTACCTTATTCCAGAGGCTGCTCCAAAAACACCGCCGGTGGAGAAGAGGTATTCGGAGTAGACTTCTAGTCCGACTCAGGAGGCACACATAACATCCACCGCTTCCGAGTATATTACTCGCTAATGTTCAGTCTCTGGATAATAAAGTAGACGAGCTCATGGATAATAAAGTAAACTCAAGTCCTTTTGTTCACCCAACCTAGAATACCTCACAATCAAATGCTGACCGTATTATCTCCGAAGATAATTCTCTTTGGTTATAGTCACAGCTGTGTATATTTCCCCTCAAGCAGATACCACAATGGCCCTCAAAGAACTACACTGGACTTTATACAAGCTGGAAACCAGATATCCTGAGGCCGCATTTATTGTAACTGGGTATTTTAACATAGCAAATTTGAGGAAAACGCTACCGAAGTACTACCAACACATTGACTGTAGTACTCGTGTTGGAAAAACATTGGACCACTGCTACTCAACTTTTCGAAATGCCTACAAGGCCCTCCCCCACCCTCCATTCGGCAAATCAGATCACGACACTGTTTTGCTCCTCCCTTCTTATAGGCAGAAACTCAAACATGAAGTACCTGTGCTAAGGTCTATTCAATGATGGTCTGACCAATCGGAATTCATGCTTCAAGATTATTTTGATCACGAATAACATCAATGAATACATGGATACGGTGACCGACTTCATCAGGAGGTGTATAGGAGATGTTGTATCCACTATGACTATTCAAACCTACCCAAACCAGAAACTGTGGAAAGGCGACTGGAAATATGGCTGAACTGAAACTTCAGTACAGAGACAAAGTGGAGACATAATTCAACGGCTCAGACACAAGACATATATGGCAGGTTCTACAGACAATCACGGACTATAAAGGAAAAACCAACCAAAAACTTTGCCCGCTTTGAGGAATAACACAGTGCCACCGATGCGGCCCGCTACCAAGGACTGTGGGCTCTCCTTCTCTGTGGCCGATGTGAGTAAGACATTTAACTGTGTTAACCCTCGCAAGGCTGCCGGCCAAGACAGCATCCCTAGCCTCGTCTGAAGAGCATGCTCAGACCAGCTGGCTGAAGTGTTCACGGACATATTCAATCTCTCCTTATCCCAGTCTGCTGTCTGCACTTGCTTCAAGATCTCCACCATTGTTCCTGTACTCAAGAAAGCAAAGGTAACTGAACTAAATGACTATGGCCACATAACACTCACTCCTGTCATCATGAAGTGCTTTGAGGCTAGTTAAGGATCATATCACCTCTACCTTACCTGACACCCTAGACCCACTTCAATTTTCTTACCAACCCAATAGATCCACATACGATGCATTCACCATCGCACTGCACACTGCCCTATCCCATCTGGACAAGCGGAATACCTACGTAAGAATTCTGTTAATTGACTATAGCTCAGCATTCAACACCATAGTACCCTCCAAGGTCATCATTAAGATCGGGCCCTGGGTCTGAACCCTGCCCTGTGCAACTGGGTCCTGGACTTCTTGACAGGCCGCCCCTAGGTGGTGAAGGTAGGAAACATCCCTCGCTGATCCTCAACAGAGGGGTCACACAAGGGTGCGTTCTCTGCCCCCTCCTGTACTCCCTGTTCACCCATGACTGCGTGACCACGCACGCCTCCAACTCAATCATCAAGTTTGCAGACGACACAACAGGAGTAGGCCTGATAACAAACAATGACGAGACAGCCTACAGGGAGGAGGTGAGGTGAGGTGAGTGTGGTGTCAGGAAAACAACCTCTCACTCAACATCAACAAAACAAAGGAGTTGATCATGGACTTCAGGAAACAATAGAGGGAGCACGCCCCTCTCCACATCGACGGGACCGCAGTGGACAAGGTGGAAAGCTTCAAGTTCCTCGGCGTACACATCACAGACAATCTTGGCTTCAACCTCAGGGGGCTGAAGTTGAAGGCCATCAGACTGTCAAATAGCCATCACTAGCCGGCTTCCAGCTGGTTTCCTAACCCTGCACCTTAGAGGCTGCTGCTCTATATAAATAGCCTTGGCCACTTTAAAACTTGTTTGGAATGGGGGCAGTATTTTGATGTCCGGATGAAAAGGGTGCCCAAAGTAAACTGCCTGTTACTCAGTCCCAGAAGCTAGGATATGCATATGATTGGTAGATTTGGATAGAAAATACTCAAAGGTTTCTAAAACTGTTAAAATTATGTCTGTGGGCCTCCCGGGTGGCGCAGTGGTTAAGGGTGCTGTATTGCAGCGCCAGCTGTGCCATCAGAGTCCCTGGGTTCGCGCCCAGGCTCTGTCGTAACCGGCCGCGACCGGGAGGTCAGTGGGGCGACGCACAATTGGCCTAGCGTCGTCCGGGTTAGGGAGGGCTTGGTCGGTAGGGGTGTTCTTGTCTCATCGCGCACCAGCGACTCCTGTGGCGGGCCAGGCGCAGTGCGCGCTAACCAAGGTGGCCAGGTGTTTCCTCCGACACATAGGTACGGCTGGCTTCCGGGTTGGATGCGCGCTGTGTTAAGAAGCAGTGCGGCTTGGTTGGGTTGTGTATCGGAGGACGCATGACTTTCAACCTTCGTCTCTCCCGAGCCCGTACGGGAGTTGTAGCGATGAGACAAGATAGTGGCTACTAAAACAATTGGATACCATGAAAAAAGGGGAAAAATTCAACAAAAAAAAAAAAATGTATGTCTGTGAGTATAACAGAACTGATATGGCAGGCGAAACCCCGAGGACAAACCATCCCAAAAAACAAAAATTCAGCTTACCACTATTTTCAATGGCTATCACTTTTATTATTGAGGTGAAGTCCTCCCAGATTGCAGTTCCAAGGATGTCAACAGTTTTTAGAAAGAGTTTCATGCTGGTTTTTGGAAAAATGAGCCAGAAATTGTAGTTTCTCAAAGTGGCTCCCATTTTAGCTGTAGTGTTTCCAAGCGCGTGGAGGAGAGCGCGTTCTTTGGTATTTTTCTCTGGTAAAGACAATAACGATTCTCCTTCTTAAATTGTATCGTTTATTTACCTATTAGGGTACCTAAGGTTTGATTATAAACGTTGTTTGACTTGTTTGGAAAAGTTTATTAGTAATGTTTGGGATTCATTTTGTATGCATTTTGATGGAGGGAAATTGGGTGGATTATTGACAGAAGCGCGCCAGCTAAACTGAGTTTTTGTGAATATAAGGAAGGACATTATCTAACAAAAGGACCATTTGTGATGGAACTGGGACCTTTTGGAGTGCCAACAGAAGAAGATCATCAAAGGTAAGCATTTTATTATATCGCTATTTGTGACTTTTGTGTCGCACCTGCCCGGTTGAAACATGTTTTCAATGGTTTTGTATGCGGGGCTCTGTCCTCAGATAATCGCATGGTTTGCTTTCACCGTAAAACCTTTTTGAAATCTGAAACAGCGGCTGGATTAACAAGAAGTTATGCTTTATTTTGATGTATTACACTTGTGATTTTATGAAAGTTAAATATTTATAATACTGTCGTTTGAATTTCGCGCTCTGCAATTTCACCGGATGTTGTCGAGGTGTCCCGCTAGCGGCACGCCTTTCCCAAATAATGTTTAAATAATGTCTACATACTGCTTTACTCATCTCATATGTATATTCTGTGTTTATTCTACTGTGTTTTAATCAATGCCACTCCTACATTGCTCTATCTAATATTTATCTAATATTTATATATTTATGTATTACTTTTAGATTTGTGTGTATCGTTGTGAAATGTTAGATATGCCATGCAAATAAGGACTGTCTCCGTAAGAAGCATCTCAAGGTCCTGGAGTGGCCTAGCCAGTCTCCAAGACCTGAACCCAATAGAAAATCTTTGGAGGGAGCTGAAAGTCCGTATTGCCCAGCGACAGCCCCGAAACCTGAAGGATCTGGAGAAGGTCTGTATGGAGGAGTGGGCCAAAATCCCTGCTGCAGTGTGTGCAAACCTGGTCAAGAACTACAGGAAACGTATGATCTCTGTAATTGTAAACAAAGGTTTCTGTACCAAATATTAAGTTCTGCTTTTCTGATGTATCAAATACTTATGTCATGCAATAAAATGCTAATTAATTACTTAAAAATCATACAATGTGATTTTCTGGATTTTTGTTTTAGATTCCGTCTCTCACAGTTGAAGTGTACCTATGATAAAAAGTACAGACCTCTACATGCTTTGTAAGTAGGAAAACCTGCAAAATCGGCAGTGTATCAAATACTTGTTCTCCCCACTGTAGCCTCCCCAGTCCCACTTGCGTGACTTTTAATCAGTCTAACCTCCCCTTGACAGCAGCAACCATCTTGACAGCAATTAAAAGCTCAGAAGTGGGTTTGACCAAAACTTAACCTTTCATCTTAAGTATAGAGTCATAACAAGGTGAACGAGTCTAAGCATCTTCTGACAGGTGGCTATTTTCATCAGGCCTGTGGTAGCCTTGTGTTCTCAAAAAAACAGTCGTATTCTCTGAACCTCAGACAGCCACGGTGGGGCTCAGACAAGAAGAGTATGAGCGTAGGCGGATTCCGCCTTCTGATAGTGTCTGAAGGGCACAACACTCAAAACAGGTTTTAACACACACACACACAGTTCTCCTGGGAGGAGACCTTACAGTTTATCATAACATAATTTATTAACCCTTTAAAAGGTATGAGGCCTTGGTTTAACCCCTTCAGTTACAGCAAGGTTGGTGTACTTAGAAAGCAGGTTATTTTTCTCGCAGCAGAACTAACAGCCGGAGGATCTCTTCCCGTAGCTGCTTGGTGCATTTAGGGCAGACAAATCCCTGTCCATATTCCAGTTCCACCTTATTTTTGTCTTGTGATTATGTTGAAATCATCTCACACCTGAAGCATTTGTGCCCAGCCCCTGATAAATACACCAGTTGGCTAGCACTGCCAGCGTTAGCCTACTCCGTTTTCATGATGTCTAGCAGCTAACTCAAATCAAATCAAACTTTATTTGTCACATGCACCGAATACAACATACCTTACTGTGAAGTGCTTACTTACAAGCCCTTAACCAATAATGCAATTCAAGAAAAGTTAAGAAAATTGTTACCAAAAAAACAAAAGTAAAAAATAATAAAAAGAAACACAATAAATAACAATAATGAGGCTATATACTGGGGGTACCGGTACCGAGTCAGTGTGCGGGGGTACAGGTTAGTTTAGGTAATTTGTACATGTATGTAGGGGTGAAGTGACTATGCATAGATAATAAAAGACAAGTAGCAGCAGTGTACAATACAAATGGAGAGGGTGGGGGGGTCACTGTAAATAGTCCGGTGGCCAATTAATTAATTGTTCAGCAGTTTTATGGCTTGGGGGTAGAAGCTGTTAAGGAGCCTTTTGGTCCTAGACTTGGCACTCCGGTACCGCTTGCCGTACGGTAGCAGAGAAAGCAGTCTATGACTTTGGTGACTGGAGTCTCTGACAATGTTATGGGCTTTCCTCTGACACCGGTTATTATATAGGTCAGCCCGACCTGCGCCCCCTTTTCCTCCGCCTTTTCTTCACGCAAATTATGGGGATTTGGGCCTGTCCCTGAGAAAGCAGTATATCCGTCTTGTCGGACTCTTTAAAAGGAAAAAGCTTTCTCCAGTTCGCGTTGAGTTGTCGCTGTTCTGATGTCCAGAGGTTATTTCCGGTCATAAGAGACAGTAGCAGCAACATTATGTACAAAATGTGTTACAAAATAAGTTACAAACAAAGCAAAAAAACGAACAAAATAGCACAGCCATCCTCTTCGGGGCCATCTTACAGCTACATAACAGGAATCCGGAACACAAACTTGCGGTCCTAAACGTAAAGGCTGACCGAGTCGCGGAATCCGTAGCAATACAAACTTTAGCTATGATTGAAAACAACTTAATGAAAACAATTTCATGAAAAAGAACAAACCGAGTGTAAACAGTACACTGTTCTGTTGCACGCTTTGATGACGTTTGTTGCGTGAATCGAGAGAGACGCCAGACGGCATTATAGGATGAGAGCGACTCCAGATGGCATTATAGGGTGTGTTCGTAAATTCAATCTGGAGTGCCAGAGTGAGTTCTGAGTGTTCATAAATTCCAGTGGTGGAAAAATATCATACTTAGGTAAAAGTAAATAGAAAATGACTCAAGTAAAATTAAAAGTCACCCAGTAAAATTATACTTGAGTAAAAGTATAAATGTATTTGGTTTAAAATATACTCAAGTATCAAAAGTAAAAGTATAAATCATTTCAAATTCCTTATATTAAGCAAACCAAATGGCACCATTTTCTTGTTTTTTTAATTTACAAAAAGCCATGGGCACACTTACTAACGAAGCATGTGTGTTTAGTGAGTCCACCAATTCAGAGGCAGTAGGGATCACCAGGGATGTTTGGTTGATAAGTGCGTGAATTTGACTATTTTCCTGTCCTGCTAAGCTATCAAAATGTAACGAGTACTTTTGGGTGTCAAGGAAAATATTTGGAGTAAAAAGTACAATATTTTCTTAAAACTTCTTATGGCTGGGGGTAGTATTGAGTAGCTGGGTGAATAAGGTGCCCAGAGGTGCCCAGAGTAAACTGCCTGCTACTCAGTCCCAGTTGCTAATATATGCATATTATTAGTATATTTGGATTGACAACACTCTGAAGTTTCTAAAACTGTTTGAATAATGTCTGTGAGTATAACAGAACTCATATGGCAGGCAAAAACCTGAGAAAAAATCCAAACAGGAAGTGGGAAATCTGACGTTGGTCGTTTTTCAACTCATTCCCTACTGAAGATACAGTGGGATATTGGTCATGTTGCACTTCCTAAGGCTTCCACTAGATGTCAACAGTCTTTAGAACCGTGTTTGATGCTTCTACTGTGAAGTGGGGGTGAATGAGAGGGGAATGAGTCAGAGGTCTGCCAGAATGCCTTGAGCTCTTGATGCTCGTTCACGTGAGAGCGAGCTCTGTTCCATCGCAATTCTACAGACAAAGGAATTCTCCGGTTGGAACATTATTGAAGATTTATGTTAAAAACATCCTAAAGATTGATTCTATACTTCGTTTGACATGTTTCTACGGACTATCGTCTGCTCGTGCGTCATGATGTTGGGTTACTGGGCTGAACGCGCTAACAACAAGGTGGAATTTGGACATAAATGGTGGACATTATCGAACAAAACAAACATTTATTGTGGAACTGGGATTCCTGGGAGTGCATTCTGATGAAGATCATCAAAGGTAAGTGAATATTTATAATGTTATTTCTGACTTCTGTTGACTGCACAATATGGCGGATATATTTTTGGCTTGTTTGGTCTCTGAGCACTGTACTCAGATTATTGCATGGTTTGATTTTTCCGTAAAGCTTTTTTGAAATCTGACACAGCGGTTGCATTAATGAGAAGTGTATCTAAAGTTCCATGTATAACACTTGTATTTTCATCAACATTTATAATGAGTATTTCTGTAGATTGATGTGGCTCTCTGCAAAATCACTGGATGTTTTTGGAACTACTGAACATAACGCGCCAATGTATACTGAGATTTTTTTATATAAATATTAATTTTATCGAACAAAACATACATGTATTGTGTAACATTAAGTCCTATGAGTGTCATCTGATGAAGATCATCAAAGGTTAGTGATTAATTATATCTCTATTTCTGATTTTTGTGACTTTGGCTGGAAAAATGGCTCTGTTTTTCTGTGACTTGGCTCTGACCTAACATAATCGTTTGTGGTGCTTTCGCCGTAAAGCCTATTTGAAATCGGACACTATGGTGGGATTAACAAGAAGTGTATCTTTCAAATGGTGTGAAACACTTGTTTGTCTGAGGAATTTTAATTATGAGATTTCTGTTGTTTTGAATTTGGCGCCCTGCGCTTTCACTGGCTGTTGTCATATCGATCCCGTTAAGCGGGATCTCAGCCATAAGAAGTTTTTAAGGAATGTAGTGAAGTAAAAGTAAAAGTAGTCAAAAATATAAATAGTAAAGTAAAGTACAGGTTCCCCCCAAAAACTACTTAAGTAGTACTTTAAAGTATTTTTACTTAAGTACTTTACACCACTGGTAAATTCAGAGCCTTGTCAGAGTGAATTTACGAACGCGCTCTCTTCCAGCGCTGCTGGAAATAAAGAGTCTAGTGATCAAGTCACTTTTCCAATCCCTACAGGAGAGAAGAGGAGATGTCACTGTGGAAGGGAGAATTTGTGATGCAGCCTAATGGGCCAAGGGGGAACTACTTACAAATTCAGTTGGGGATGTACTGCACCAAAACCACCTCATGCAAGTTTGTCATGTCGGTCAAATCAAATCAAAGTTTATTTGTCACGTGCGCCGAATACAACCTTACAGTGAAATGCTTACTTACAGGCTCTATCCAATGGTGCGGAAAAAAGGTATGTGTGTGTGTGTGTGTAGGTAAGTAAAGAAATAAAACAACAGTAAAAAACATTTGAAAAAAGAGTAGCAAGGCTATATACAGACATATACAGACACCTGTTAGTCAGGCTTATTGAGGTGGTACAGTATGTACATGTAGGTCCCCATCAGAAGAGATAATACTGGACATATCATTTGACAACAAATTCATACAGCAGCAAGTAGAACGGCTCTGAAAGTTCTACTTTGGACATATGCTACCTTCTTTGGCAGGTGAGTTTCCACAGGGCAGACTGCAGCAATGCCAGAAATATCTGGACATTCTCATGAGCTAGACACCATAGATGTGAGATAGGGTAAAATTACACAATCTGCTTTAAAAGTTGTTCATTCATGGAAATCTCCTTCCACAGTCTTCAATCCACCCTGATAAATACACTGCAGTATTTTATCATGTGTATGTCATAATATAATATGCATGTTCACATTAAACTTATTAAAGAGCAATGAAGAAACTGTTGAATCTTTTTCACATCGTAATGCTTATGCTTACTATGTTACATTGTCTAAGTGGATGTAGAAAGTAACATTTTCACATTTCTCACATTCAATAAATAAATTACATTTAAATGCTTGTACAAAAAAAGTAACATTTTCATTTGAGGAAATAGTAAGACCCACAGGATCAGAAAAATATGTACATTTTCAATTGAGGAAACAAACATATTTAAGGGAGGCGAAGTCAGGTGCAGGAGAGCAGAGCGAAATAAATAGGCGCACTTTAATTCCGCCCCATAAGTGACATACATAAAAAATCAACGTGCCAAAATAACATGGAAACAATAATAAAGTATAGCGCCAGACAAAACACCATCTAACAATAAACAATTACACACAAAGACACGTGGGGGAACAGAGGACTGAATACATTCAGTATGATTAGGGAATGAAAACCAGGTGTGCATGGAACAAGACAAAACAAATGAAAAGATGAAAAATGGAGCGGCGGCGGCTGGAAAGCCGGTGACGTCGATTGCCAAACATCGCCCGAACAAGGAGAGGAGCCGACTTCGGCAGAAGTCGTGAAAGTAGTAGTACCCAGACTATCACCACCTTTTTGTATCACCATATTTTTGTAGCTTCAGAGCACAGCCAGTGGGGTACAGTATACTACTAGGCCTTAAAGGATTCGTTGCTGACCAGTTTCCCTCTCAGGTTCACCATCCCAGCAAAGATTTTCAGGATTTTGTTGAATTTTGGTGTCAGACTGATTGGGATAATTTGTGACAGGATCTTGAACACCTTCAAGTATCTGATTGTGCGCTCGACATGTATCCTGACATTCGCCACTCGTCTCGGGCCAGTCACTCTTTTGCCTGTGAGTTGACCTCCCTTGTGTGTGAATGCAGGAATGTTCAGTTTCACTCCGCACTCATGCAGTAAGGTGCTGTTCTTAAGACCATTCTTTCCATAAGAGTGGTCTGCCAAGGTTGGATCCTTCCACTGGTTCTGAGCATCGGGATGTTGGTTGCCACCAGTGCTATCTTCATCTGGTAATTCTAGTCGTTTTATCATCATTACGAACTGGAATACAGACACATCACATACATTAATGTTCAAAGAACTTATATTATGCAATGCATCTTTTAGTCTCTCTCACTCACACACTTTACAATTTCATATTGATTTACATTTTGTTTTTTTTGTGATACAAGGGGTCTCTTCACAGTCCGCAAGTCCACAACAGAGTCTGGGAAATGAACAGTACTATATAAAGCCATGACTACATGGAACTCTTCCACCTTAGGTAACTCAAGTAAGCAATACAATCTGATAACAGATAAAACAACTCCTTACGGCAGAACACAGACTGTGAAGAGACACACTCTATATTGCATTATTGTAATATTGTAAAATGTGAAAATATGGAGAAATGTACATTATGATGTATTGTTTTATTCCTGTTTGGACCCCAGGCAGCAGCTAATTGGGGATCCTAATAAATACTAATACTAAGGGGCAGGCAGACACACATGCATTCAGGAATCTGTAACAACACATCTTGTTTATGCATGAACTATAAAATGTAGCTATAACATTACTACAGTTAACTGTTGATCCAGATTCCGCTGGACAGACTATCAAGTTTCTTCCTGTTCTTCATAACGGGTCGGTCGTACAATTCCGGATAGCGGTGTTGCTTGTTGAGGAAGTGGAATGAGCTAACAAACTAAATGTTTAGTGGCTTATTCTGATTTAAAGCCTTCAGCCATTGCATCTTGTCGACTTCAGTCACGGGCATCTTGTGAAAAGAAAACCAAGTGGGCATGAACATTCCTGTCTTGACCACTTGTCACGACTTCTACGGAAGGTAACTCCTCTCCCTGTTCGGGAGGCGCTCGGCGGTCAGCGACGCCGGTTTACTATCCGCCACCGGTCCCCTTTTCCGTTTGTTTTGTCTGTGATCCTTTCACACCTGGTTTCATTTGTGTTTAATTCTGTGTTGTATAAGGGTAACCTGTTGCCTGCCGTAGTTCGTGCGGGATTAGATTTGTGGTTATTGTGCTCGTTCGTATTTTGGATGTTTGTTGTTTTCACAGTTACACATGTGTATTTTGTGTCTGTACTGTGTTTTGTTTCTTCCGTGCGGTTGCACAAGTTTCCGAGTATGTGGAGTGTAGTTTGGGATTTTTGTTTGTACCGTTTTGTATTGGTGGACTATATTATTAAATTACGCTTCTCAGACATACCTGCTCTCCTGCGCCTGACTACACCGAGACGCACATCCTCACACCACTCCTGTAGTTTCTTCCAGGAATTGTGGCACCCACGAACTTCACAGGTAGTAAAAAAAAAACTGTATTTCTAGTTAGTAGCGGGTAACTCTGACACTAGTGAATCAAATCAAATTTTATTGGTCACATACCAGGGGCATAGCCAGATTTTTTTTGGGGGGGGGGATAGGCCTAGAAAATTTGGATAGGCATTCTTTGCAACATGCACAGTATATTATTTCGTAATACAATTGTTTTATACTAGTGCATAGTACTTGGAGCAACCTCGTTACATATACAAATAATTACATATCCCAGCATATTAAAATAAGACAGTAACTTTAGACCAGTTACCAACTTGCCAACAACATAAACTCCTCTTCAGACGCACTTTAATCTCGATGTGCAAACACGCCTATATTTGATGTTACAATTTATACCGCGGCGGGCAGTAGTACTATAAATGGTACCTTACCTTTAGTATCATAAGGCGTGACCTACATCATAAGGTGCAGACGGCGAGGCTTTGAGTTGAATATGGTGATGATTTCATCATAATCCAATGTATCTGTCAATTCACGCTCAAAAGACAGCAAACTGAAGAGGTTCAGCCTGGCGCTTGTCAATGATGTGCGAAGATGATTTTTTTTATCCTAGTTGTTCTTGAGAAAAGTCTCTCCACACTGCATGATGTCATTGGAAGTGTGACAATGATCCTTAACAGAGAGTCTATATTAGGCCCAGTCTAAGCACGGCGTCCAGTCCCGCTCCATGGCAGGAGCCTTCCTCTGCGCCGATGTCCAGGCACGGCGTCCAGTCCCGCTCCATGGCAGGAGCCTTCCTCTGCGCCGATGTCCAGGCACGGCGTCCAGTCCCGCTCCAAGGCCGGAGCCTTCCTCTGCGCCGATGTCCAGTCCAGGCACGGCGTCCAGTCCCGCTCCATGGCAGGAGCCTTCCTCTGCGCCGATGCCCAGTCCAGGCACGGCGGTCAACTCAGATCCATGGCCGGAGCCTTTTTCGGTGCCTAGTCCGGGTGCGGCGTACAACCCAGCTCCATGGCCGGGGCCCTCTGCGCCGAAGGCCCAGCATTCTACCTGGCTCCATGCCCGGACCCGTAGTCTGGGGGGGGGCAAAGTCCATGAGCGGAGTGGGTACTTCGCCCCGCACCTGAGCTGCCACCGACGCTAGACGCCCACCCGGACCCTCCCCTATAGAGTCAGGTTTTGCAGCCGGAGTCCGCACCTTTGGGGGGGGGGGGGGGTTACTGTCATGCCCTGACCATAGAGAACCTTTTTGTTCTCTATTTTGGTTCGGTCGGGGTGTGACTAGGGTGGGTGATCTAGTGCATTTATTTCTATGTTGGCCTGGTATGGTTCCCAATCAGATGCAGCTGTTTATCGTTGTCTCTTATTGGGGATCATATTCTGGCAACCGTTTCCCCACTGTGTTTTGTGGGATCTTGTTTCTGTGTAGTTGCCGTTGAGCACTGCTTGAGCTTCACGTTTCGTTGACTGTTATTGTTTTCGTGAGTTTCCTTTATTAAACATGTGGAACCCAAATCACGTTGCACGTTGGTCTGAGTATATTTCCAGTTCGTACGACGATCGTGACATGTGTCATGCACAAAGTAGATGTCCTAACCGACTTGCAAAAAACTATAATTAGTTAACAAGAAATTTGGAGTGGTTGAAAAACAAGTTTTAATGACTCCAACCTAACTATATGTAAACTTCTGACTTCAACTGTATGTCTGTCTAGAATATTGTTCTAAAGTTGCCTCAGGTCACTGTCACTCTTAATGCTGGATGTTTTCCCTAATGAAGTTGTGACTACACTGTCTGCCAATTTTACAGGCAGTTTTCGCTGCTGTGATGCACTCACATCCCAATTACTAATATCATGCTTAATCATCATCTCTTCAGTTAGCTTGAGAACTTTATCAAACTCTCCCCCTGAGTTATCTCTGAACGTAGAAAAGCTGCTTTTGCAAAATCACTAGTGTCAAACAATTGACTAAACATGACTAACAGGAATAAAAACTTATTGTTCTGGATTTGTTGTAACAGGGCATCGGCTTCTAATTTGGCTTGTCCACAATAACAATATATATATTTTTTGTATATATTTTTTTATTGCAACAATAATAACAATATTACACATCAGAATAATTCAGGACATCATTAATATGTGACAAGGCATTGAGATATTAAGACATTCAGAGACATCACCTCTAATAATTTTTTAAATGTTTAAGTTTCATAAGTGTGAGGGATTTATAAGACATTTGTACGCCCCCCCCCCCCCCCCCCCATAATAGTGGAGAGCTCCCTTTACCATATAAGGAAGAAATCACCAGCCACACACATTTTGCATTAATATAAATAATGAGACAAAATCACTCAATCAGTTTAACAATTTCGAGATTGATGATGTTTCTCATATGAAGAATGAGAACACCAAAACAATTGTCAGAATGTACTTTTACATAAACATTTTGAAACTGTAAAGGATATCATCAACATGTTCTCATCCTTGTAAATTGGGAAATTATGTAATCAAATAATGAAAACCACATATTTAACAATATGACATTTTTAAATAAATAAAACTAATGTATTCAATGTTCGTGTCTGCTAGATACAATCCATTACTTGTATAGAAACATCTTTGTCCAAATGATATAGGCTCCCCTATAAAGTCTTGCACATGGTGTGTTCCGGTTAGTGCATAGGGTCATGAAAGAGCCATGACAAGTGTACTACTTCCGTCTTCTCCTCCCCAGCGGATATAGAGAAATGGTAAGATCATTTATGTGGTTTACTATGAAAATAAAGACATTTCGACGTTATTTCAACATCAGTCATACGATGAGCAGTATATTGAATATGACATTATTCGTGGTTTACGCGAGGTCTGCGTTAATGCGTATGTTTATCGCTAGATTTGGTTTGGTAGCTAACGTTAGTTAGTTAGCATCCCACCCAAAATGTGAAATCTGTTTTTAGCTAGTGATATAGCTCTAAGGTAAGTTTTTTTTTAACTAGTGCCAAATACTGTAATCTAAAGTATCCTTTCAAATGTATTCATAAATATAAACATAATTTAGCTAGTTACCCGAAAATGTATCTGTAGTAGTGCATCAGGGAGGTCGCATATGTTCTTGGATGTCACTATCAAGATTGTAAATTCAAAACGAATACCATGAGTAAATATTCCCATGCCCCATTGAAATATATACCGAACACTAGCTGGTAGAAGAGGGTAGTTTGCCATCTTGCTAGCTATCTCGCAAGTAAGGCAGCCAGCCTAGGTATTTAAGACCGCAAATGTTTTCCAAATTTCTGGCCCCAGGAAATATCAGTTTTAATTTGGTGTAAACTGTGGATTCCAAAAGGCTTTAAATATCCTTTAACACCAAAAAAATAGATTCTGAAAGGGAACTTTATGCATCTTAAACACTTTTTGTCAGTGGATGTAGGCGTTTTTGCGATGTCCCCAGGTGTTATTTATCAACTTCCACTAGATCAAAACACAACCATTTTTAATCTGTCTTTTATAGTCCTAGTTAGTCTCTTTATATTCGTTTCTTTCATTATTATTTTATATAAGATTTCCTGTGTGTCCCTGATCACTTTCCACCCTGTTAGTTTGTTGTAAATCTCCATCTTAAGAAAACAACCCCTTCCTACAATGACACCACATTGAGGAAGTGTCATTTCTTTATATAAAAACATTTGTATCTATTTGTTCATGTTAGTCTGTATGTCACACTCATACATTTCCACCCTGTTAAGCTAAACATTTTTTTAAAATGAAAATGTTAAAATATGTTTGATAGAGAAGATAAAGTCCTGTTCAAGTTTTCACAATTATGCTAGATCAATCTTGCTCACTCAGAGCTATGGCTAATTTAGGTTTAACACATCCACCCTGTTAGGATTATGCACCTAACAAACTGGAAAATGCACCCAAAAATTTTGTAAGTACCTGAGCTTGACCAATTTAGTTTTTCTGTCGTGCACTGTCCAGTCAAACATGTCCCTTTTCTGATAGAATAATACAAAAGGTGTGTGTATCGCATAGTAGGAATGTCCCAGCTAACTATGCACTAGCCACTGATCTTGACTCTAGGTTCCATTACATTCCACATAAGTCATCTTCTGTACGGGGGTGTTTTGGTTAGAGCCCGGATGCTTGGTCTGAACTAGCCCAAAGGCCGGCAGATGGCGATATTGATCTGGTATTGAGGGTTTCATCTTACCATCCAAACGCATTGTATGCAGCTGGCAATACACTCGTATCGCCGTGGACTGGTTCGTACCAAAAACATTCTCCATCCAGGCTGTAAAGGCATCAATTTCATCCTTAACTAGATGTATTAATGGTGAGGAGGGGGGGACGAACGGTGGAAATATGCGTACTTTATGAAACACCACTTTTCCACCACCATACTAATGCTACTACTTGATGTTGCGCCCTTCATTCAGTTAGGGGTAAACAGACTGCTGCAACCTGATTGGCTGAACGCGATACACAACATCTGGAACTATCATACCTAGGCATTAGCCACTTCAGCATGGTGGTTGAAAATGGTGTTTTGTAAAAGAAGTAGGCATATTTTCCTTTATTTTTGCCTTTTTAAATCTAGTTAAGGAAAAATTGGCGCCTTTGCACCCTGAATGGAGAATGTTTTCGGTACGAACCGGTCCATGGGGGCTGCCTACAATACTTTTTGGATGGAAACTCCTCAATATCGCCGCCTGTCGGCCTCTGGGCTAGGTCTGAACATTAACCCCCATCACTTTGGAAGCATAAGGACCTAAACATTCATATCAGCAGGAAATTATTTTCTAAAATCAGTTATATTGTTACACAGCTGTTGACGTGCGTGTTTATGAACAATATGAAGACAGCCGACTACTTGTGCTAATTAGCTATCTGCGTCTCCTAATTAGAGGTCGCCCGATTAATCGGAATGGCCGATTTTTAATTAGAGCCGATTTCAAGTTTTCATAACAATCGGAAATCTGTATTTTTGGACACCGATTTGGCCTTTAAAAAAAAAATTTTTTTTTACACCTTTATGCTTCATTTAACTAGGCAAGTCAGTTAAGAACACATTCTTATTTTCAATGACGGCCTAGGAACGGTGGGTTAACTGCCTGTTCAGGGGCAGAATGACAGATTTGTACCTTGTCAGCTCGGAGATTTTTACCTTGTCAGCTCGGAGATTCAATCTTGCAACCTTACAGTTAACTAGTCCAACGCTCTAACCACCTGATTACATTGCACTCCACGAGGAGACTGCCTGTTACGTGAATGCAGTAAGCCAAGGTAAGTTGCTAGCTAGCATTAAACTTATCATATAAAAATCAATCAATCATAATCACTAGTTAACTACACATGGTTGATGATATTACTAGTTTATCTAGCGTGTCCTGCGTTGCATATGCTTTGCAGATGCTGTGCGTATTTGCAAAAAAGGACTGTCTTGCTCCAATGTGTACCTAACCATAAACATCAATGCCTTTCTTAAAATCAATACACAGAAGTATATATTTTTAAACCTGCATATTTAGCTAAAATAAATCCAGGTTAGCAGGCAACATTAACCAGGTGAAATTGTGTCACTTCTCTTGCATTTATTGCACGCAGTCAGTATATATGCAACAGTTTGGGCTGCCTAATTTGCCAGAATGTTATGTAATTATGACATAACATTGAAGGTTGTGCAATATAACAGGAATATTTAGACTTATGGATGCCACCCGTTTAGATAAAATACGGAACGGTTCTGTATTTCACTGAAAGAATAAAAGTTTTTTTCGAGATGACAGTTTTGACCATCTTAATGACCTAAGGCTTGTATTTCTGTGTGTTATGTTATAATTAAGTCTATGATTTGATAGAGCAGTCGAACTGAGTGATGGTAGGCAGCAGCAGGCTCGTAAGCATTCATTCAAACAGCACTTTCGTGCGTTTTGCCAGCAGCTCGTCGCTGTGCTTCAAGCATTGTGCTGTTTAACCGATGTGAAATGGCTAGCTAGTTAGCGGGGTGCGCGCTAATAGCGTTTCAAACGTCACTCGCTCTGAGACTTGGAGTGGTTGTTCGAGAGTGGCTGTTGTCGATGTGTTCCTGGTTCGAGCCCAGGTAGGGGCAAGTAGAGGGACAGAAACTATACTGTGACACTGGCAATACTAAAGTGCCTATAAGAACATCCAATAGTCAAAGGTATATGACATACAAATCGTATAGAGAAATTGTCCTATAATAACTACAACCTAAAACTTCTTACCTGGGAAGATTGAAGGCTTCTGTTAAAAGGAACCACCAGCTTTCATATGTTCTCATGTTCTGAGCAAGGAACTTTAATGCTAGCTTTTTTACATGGCACACACTTTTACTTTCTTCTCCAACACTTTGTTTTTACATTATTTAAACCTAATTTAACATGTTTAATTTTATTTGAGGCTAAATTGATTTTGATGTATTATATTAAGTTAAAATAAGTGTTAATTCAGTATTGTTGTAATTGTCATTATTACAAATACATTTAAAAAAATTGGCCGATTTAATCAGTATCGGCTTCTTTTTGGTCCTCCAATAATCGGCATCGGCGTTGAAAAATCATAATCGGTCGACCTCTGCTCCTAACACCTGTATAAATGGAAGCTAGACACCATAAACATGTTGTCACTGAAAAATACTGTTGACTGCAAATGTTAAAACCGGTTACAGTAAGTGTGTATTTTGCATTTGAAATGATTTTGATATAAGAATTGATTCACGTTCCAGAGGTAATTCGCCTTTTAAACAGAACATGTAAGGTCCTTGGACTGTTAAGAAGTAACATTAGACTCCTTTAGTCCATTGTAGAACTAGCTATGCACCTGCATCTTTCCTGAATTATTTTTGCTTTGCAGTAAGTAGGTCCAGAGTCTAGATTTCCCTTCCTTATACTCAACACACATAGGGTTGCAAACTTGTCCACTGAAATATTTTCTTGGCCCAAATCTGATGCAGACTGGATTGAAGTAGCTAGATATTTTCATCCTGAAAATGCAAATAGTGGCAGTGCATTCTACAGCTGTAAGGCCTGAGCCAATGTGTGCCCACTATCCTTATCTATTATAGTCTATGTGAAACAGTGGTGTACTTTTAAAGTCACATGCATACTAATGGTGCAATTGTTCAAACCATGAAAGGCTTCAGCGTGACTAGGCTATATTCTAGGGGTTTCAGTATGTACTCATGCGGTCAATATACTTCCTCTTTACATTTGAGGGATGCAGGGTATATAATCTTAATGGTGATTTCACTAATGTTCAGCAGTCAATGATTTTGCATATATTTTTTTTAATGGGGTTGATGGGACTTTTTTAAAACTTTTACTGACTAATGTGTTGGTGAGTTTCTGTGATAGTGAAATCAGTGTAAAATCTACACTGCAGCCCAAGCCCAGCCATGAGCCTTTGCTATGGAATAAACATTATGCCAGGAATTCTAGCTACAATCCTAGGTCTGCATTACTTTTACCTTTCTTCTCGTAAAGAGGTGTCGGGATAAGGGCCATTTAGCTAATAGTTTGAGGATAGTAGGTGGCGTGAGGCGGTATTTGGTTGGCAGGGGTAGAGGCTTCCCTCTTCTAACGTTTCTTTCTCCACTCCCTTTCCTCTCTCCCTCAGACAGCGACTCTGCGCCCGTACCTCAACGCTGTGCGTGCCACGCTGCAGGCCGCCCTCTGTCTGGAGAACTTCTCCTCTCAGGTGGTGGAGCGACACAACAAGCCAGAGGTGGAGGTCCGGTGAGTGTCGGTGTTTGTTCGTGTGCATGAGAGTGTGTTTGACCTTGCATGTGTATGTTATCCCCCTCAGGAGAGTGTGTTTGACCTAGCACGTGTATGCTATCCCCTTCAGGAGAGTTTGTTTGACCTTGCATGTGTATGCTATCCCCCTCAGGAGAGTGTGTTTGACCTAGCATGTGTATGCTATCCCCCTCAGGAGAGTGTGTTTGACCTAGCACGTGTATGCTATCCCCCTCAGGAGAGTGTGTTTGACCTAGCACGTGTATGCTATCCCCCTCAGGAGAGTGTGTTTGACCTAGCATGTGTATGCTATCCCCCTCAGGAGAGTGTGTTTGACCTAGCACGTGTATGCTATCCCCTTCAGGAGAGTGTGTTTGACCTAGCACGTGTATGCTATCCCCCTCAGGAGCAGTAAAGAGTTGCTGCTGCAGCCAGTCATCATCAGTCGTAATGACAAGGAGAAGGTTCTTATCGAGGGCTCCATCAACTCAGTCCGAGTCAGCATCGCTGTCAAGCAGGTCAGGGATATTATTTATTCTAATGTGTATAGTCGATAACCTGTCCTTTACAGGTGCAGTTGACGGGCTTGATTTTGGTGACTTTCATACTTTATTTAAACAATAAGGCCTGGTGGGGTGTAGATGGCCAACATACCACGGCTAAGGGCTGTTCTTATGCAAAACGCAACGCGGAGTGCCCTTAGCCGTGGTATGTAGGCCATATACCACAAACCCCTGAGGTACTTTATTGCTATTATAAAAGGGTTACTAATGTAATTACAACAGTAAACAATATGTTTTGTGTCATACCTGTGGTATATTGTCTGATATACCACAGCTTTAAACCAAACTACCTGATTTATAATTAAGCAATAACGCACGAGGAGGTGTGGTACATGGCCAATATACCACGGCTAAGGACTGTTCTTAATCTAAAATCTATTTAAATAAACACAATTACACAGCAATCTAAACGCCATACCCCATAATAACAAAGCAAAAAACAGTTTTTTTTAGAATGTTTAGAAATGTATTATAAACATAAATGCCTTATTTACATAAGTATTCAGACCCTTTGCTATGAGACTTGAAACTGAGCTCAGGTGCATCCTGTTTCCATTGATCATCCTTGAGATGTTTCTACAACTTGATTGGAGGCCAGCTGTGGTAAATTCAATTGATTGGACATGATTTGGAAAGGCACAGAGCAAAAACCAAGCCATGAGGTCGAAGGAATTGTCCGTAGAGGCCCGCTTGGAATTTGCCATAAGGCACTTAAAGACTCACAGATCATGAGAAACAAGACTCTCTGATCTGATGAAACCAAGATTGAACTCTTTAGCCTGAATTCCAAGTGTTACGTCTGTAGGAAACCTGCCACCATCCCTATGGTGAAGCAGGATTATGCTGTGGGGATGTTTTTCAGCGGCGGGGACTTGGAGACTAGTCAGGATCGCGGCAAAGATGAACTGAGCAAAGTACAGAGAGAACCTTAATGAAAACCTGCTCGGGGATTCAGCCTGGGGCAAAGGTTCACCTTCCAACCCTAAGCACTCAGCCAAGACAATGCAGGAGTGGCTTTGGGACAAGTCTCTGAGTGGCCCAGCCAGAGCCCGGACTTGAACCCAATCAAACATCTCAGGAGAGACCTGAAAAATAGCTGTGCAGCGATGCTCCCCATCCAACCTGACAGAGCTTGAGAGGATCTGCAGAGAAGAATGGGAGAAACTCCCCAAATACAGGTGTGCCAAGCTTGTAGCGTCACACCCTTGTAGTCTCAAGGCTGTAATCACTGCCAATGGTGCTTCAACAAAGTACTGAGTAAAGGGTCTGAGTACTTATGTAAATGTGATATTTCAGTTTTTTATTATTTTATTAGAAAAAATGTCTAAACCTGTTTTTGCTTTGTCATTATGGGATGCTGTGTGTACATTTGGGGGGGGGGGGGGGGTTGAATCAATTATAGAATGAGGCTGTAAACTAACAAAATGTGGAAAAGGTCAAGGGGTCTGAATACTTTCTGAAGGTATGTTGACCATATACCGCAAACCCCCGAGGTGCCTTATTGCTATTATAAATGGGTTACCAACGTAATTAGTAGTAAAAATAAATGTAATGTCATACCCGTGGTATACGGTCTGATACACCATAGCTGTCAGCCAATCAACATTCAGGGCTCGACCCACCCAGTTCATAATAATATTTTTAATACGCCTATCTTGTTGTGTTGTCGTTACCCAATGGATGGAAGCGCAGCTGTACCATTGTTTTTTTCTTTCTCTGTTCTGTGAGGCTGTGTTGGTTTGTCATAGACATGAAATTTACTACTGTGATTAGTTGTTTTTTTACAACCTGGTGACAATTGGTGGTTATTAGCACCCACCAATCACAGGACAGCAGCTCTGAGTCTGACTGCTTTGTGATTGGTGTGTCACTGCAGGCGGATGAGATTGAGAAGATCCTTTGCCATAAATTCATGCGCTTCATGATGATGAGAGCTGAGAACTTCTTCATCCTGAGGAGGAAACCGGTGGAGGTGAGATGAGAGGACTGGTGGTACAACCAACATCTCAAACTTATCACATCGAATGGTCACACAAATGGTCTTTTTTTTTTTGTCACTCAGACAACATTTTCTGCAAGAATTGGGATTTATTAGCCCCCCCCTTTTCTCTCCTTCATTCGTCCGCAGGGTTATGACATCAGTTTCCTCATCACCAACTTCCACACGGAGCAGATGTACAAGCACAAGCTGGTGGACTTCGTCATCCACTTCATGGAGGAGATCGACAAGGAGATCAGTGAGATGAAGTTGTCTGTCAACGCCAGGGCCCGTATCGTCGCAGAGGAGTTCCTCAAAAATGTAAGTCTTCATGTATGTCGTTCTTCTCACCTAGAAGTTAAACGTTTTATCTGACATCCATGTTTTTGACTTCCGCAGTTCTAAGAAAATTCCCAAACATTCCTTACGCTGATCACGACCGTCATCATGGTTTCTGAGGGGTCCGCAACACAGAACAGAGAGGGGGAGGGGAAAACATTGTGACCAGACATTCGCAATGGAAAAAAGTAAAGATGCATCAGACCAATGGGGTGTTGCCCTACGTCATTGAGGTATCCCTGTGCTCAGAAATATTGATGTTTGTACATACTTAATATTCACAGCCTCGTTTAATTTCTGCCCTTTAGAACAAAGCATTAAATCAGGGCGGGTCCTTAAAATAGAATCCTAATCAATATTAATGAGCACAGGGAAATGCATGGAGATTTCTGATAATTGAAACTATTTCTTTTTTTATATATAAATATTATATTCAGACTGTTTTGCTAAGTTTTTGTTACGACACCTGTTTCTTGTGTTAATACACACAGAGCAGACCCTATCATTGATGGAAATGATTGTGATAATAGTGCTGGCAGTGTTGAATAAATCCCTTTATTGTTTGTTTGTATTTTGCTGTGTTATTTTACCATAATAGTGTATTGCTTGGACCTGTTTATCTTTATGATGAGAAATTTGACATCTGTGGACGAAATGCCAGCTAGCTTGTCTGTCAGTCAGATTAAATGTTTGTCTCTACGCAACATGCCGTAGTAGATATATTACAACTGTATGATGCATGAGAATGGCACCTTGTTAGCTACTACATCATTAATACTATAAATATCCTCAACTATCTAGTAGGCTTTGGTTTGAATTCATATCGTTATTTTATATGGCTGTTAGTAGACCATGGCATTTGCAACGCCAGGACAGGGTGACCCTGGGAATCAAACCCACTCCACTATGTAAAATGTATGCACGCATAACTTTAAATCGCTACTAGCAGTAAATCCATTGGACATTAAGGTAACACTTTGGATAGTCAATCTATAGATGCTCTACAGAGTAACATGTTCAACTATCTATTAACCCTAGCTCTAACCATAATTCTAAACCTAGCCCTAAAGGTAACCTTGGCAAGCAGTTTCTTATCAACAGTTTTGATAGTTCAGATTTTCCATGTCATACTATCCAAATAAAGTGTGACTGAAATGAATAATTAGGCTACCAACATTCTCAACAACTGTGTGGCCATGCACACCTCAAACTCAATCATCAAATATGCAGATGAGAGTATGATAGTGGGCTACCAACAATGACGAGACAGCCTACAGGGAGGTGGTGAGAGCACTCGGAGTGTGGTGTCAGGAAAACAACGTCAACAAAGGAGATGATCATGGACTTCAGGAAACCGCAGAGGGAGCACCGCCCTATCCACATCGAAGGGACATCAGTGGAGAAGGTGGAAAGCTTCAAGGTCCTTGGCGTACACACAGACAACCTGAAATGGTACACTCACACAGTGTGGTGACAGCGCCTCTTCAACCTTAGGAGGCTGAAGAAATTTGGCTTGTCACCCAAAACCCTGAAACTTTTACAGATGCGCAATCGAGAGCATCCTGTCGGGCTGTATCGCAGCCTGGTACAGCAACTGTACCGCAAGGCTCTCCAGAGGGTGGTGCAGTCTGCACAAGGCATCACTGGTGGCAAACTACCTGCCCTCCATGACACCTACAGCACCCGATGTCACAGAAAGGCCAAAAGATCAAGGACATCAACCACTTGAGCCACTGCCTGTTCACCCCGCTATCATCCAGAAGGCGAGGTCAGTACAGGTGCAACAAAGCTGGGACCAAAAGACTGAAAAAAATATTTTATCTCAAGGCCATCAGACTGTTAAATCACTTGCACATTAGAGGCTGCTGCCCTATAGACTTGGAATCACTGGCCACTTTAAGGTTTACATATGTTTCATTACTCATCTCACATGTATATACTGTATCCTATTCTACTGTATCTAAGCCTCTGCCGCTCTGATATTGCTCGCCCAATATATATTCTTAATTACATTGCTTTATATTTGTCTATTGTTGTGAAATTGTTAGATATTACTGTTAGATATTACTGCACTGTTAGAGCTAAAAACACACGCATTTCACTACACCCGCAATAAAATCTGCTAAATGTGTATGTGACAAAGAAAATTTGATTTGAAATAAAACATCCTGCCTCTGTTGCCTGTTTGAGTGTTTGTTTAAAAGCCTACTGATTCCGTGAACACCAAGCTTCATGCAACGGCATAATGTCGGATAAAGCAATTTCACAGATTCGGCTGTTCTTAATTACAAGCATAGCAAAGATTAAGGCTTTACTTTTTTTCTCTCGTTAGAACAGACTGGTATTACTAATTTATTTACTGTTTACACTGTTCCAAACAGGCAGAAAAATAATATTGTAATCTAACAGCACCTGTTTGTGACAGACGATGTGCACGCAACTCTCACACCTATACCCTCCTTTTTCTTGATCTCCTTGCAATTATATTTTTTTATAAGTAATGTCTTTATCATTATACAGTAGCGTATAGTAAATAGCCTTGTATAACTACCATCGAGCTGTAGGCCTAAGAGCGAGTCCTGTTTAGTCTTACCATAACTTAACGTTAGGCCTATATTTCAATATGTACGCTACTGTATAAATCATGCTATCACACAGAATAAAATACATTCATGCTTTGAAATGCAATTAAGCATTTTAGTTTTAAAATGAAATAAAGGGAGTGTTACACCGAGGAATGAGCGTTACACCGAGGAATGAGCGTTAGACCGAGGTCTGTACTCTGGAGCAGGATCGATTTGGAGAAGGAGGGTCCGGCAGGGTCTGTCATGGTCTAGGGTGGTGTGTCACAGCATCATCGGACTGAGCTTGTCGTCACTGCAGGCAATCTCAACGCTGTGCGTTACAGGGAAGACATCCTTCTCCCTCATGTGGTACCCTTCCTGCAGGCTCATCCTGACATGACCCTCCAGCATGACAATGCCACCAGCCATACGGATCGTCCTGCAAGACAGAAATGTCAGTGTTCTGCCATGGCCAGCGAAGAGCCCGCATGCACTGCAGTACTCAAGGCAGCTGGTGGCCACACCAGATACTGACTGTTACTTTTGATTTTGACATAATCGACTCATAATTTGAGTCAATTGGAGGTGTACCTGTGCATGCATTTCAAGGCCTACCTTCAAACTCAGTGCCTCTTTGCTTGACATCATGGGAAAACCAAAAGAAAACAGCCAAGACCTTAGAAAGAAATTGTAGACCTCCACAAGTCTGGTTCATCCTTGGGAGCAATTTCCAAACGCCTGAAGATACCACGTTCATCTGTACAAGCAATAATACGCCAGAAAAACACCATGGGACCACACAGCCGTCATATCGCTCAGGAAAGAGACGTGTCCTGTCTCCTAGAGAAAGAATGTACTTTGGTACGAAAAGTGAGTCCTATATCGACATAACCTGAAAGGCCACCCAGCAAGGAAGAAGCCACTGCTCCAAAACCGTCATAAAAAAGCCAGACTACAGTTTGCAACTGCACATGGAAACTTACTTTTTGGAGAAATGTCCTCTGGTCTTATGAAACAAAAATAGAACTGTTTGGCCATAATGACCATCATTATGTATGGAGGAAAAAGGGGGAGGCTTGCAAGCCGAGGAAAACCAACCCAACCGGGAAGCACGGGGGTGGCATCATGTTGAGGGGGTGCTTTGCTGCAGGAGGGACTGGTGCACTTCACAAAATAGATGGCAGCACAAGGCAGGAACTATATGTGGATATGTTGAAGCAACATCAGTCAGGAAGTTAAAGCTTGGTCGCAAATGGGTCTTCCAAATGGAAAAATAGCTTAATAAGGATAACAAACCCAAGGTATTGGAGTGGCCATCACAAAGCACTGACCTCAATCCTATATAAAATTTGTCAGCAGAACTGAAAAAGCGTGTGTGAGCAAGGAGGCCTACAAACCTCACTCAGTTACACCAGCTCTGTCAGGAGGAATGGGCCAAAATTCAATGACAATGCTTTTGGCAATGCTACCAAATGCTAATTGAGTTTGTAAACTTTTGACCCACTGGGAATGTGATGAAAGAAAAGCTGAAATAAATCACTCTCTACTATTATTCTGACATTTCACATGCTTAAATTAAAGTGGTGATCCTAACTGAACTAAAACAGGGAATTTTTACTAGGATTAAATGTCAGGAATTGTGAAAAACCGAGATTAAATGTACTTGGCTAAGGTGTATGTAAACTTCCGACTTCAACTGTACATTGTAATTTACTACTGGTCCTTAACTAAGGCAGCAAAATGTGAAGACTACACAAAACAGTTCAAAACTTTGAGCAGAAGACAACAGCAAGAGACTTAACTCAAAATATTTATTACATTTGGATGATGTAGATATTTACATTGACAGAATCATATTCTTGACAAACAAGTCAAAATGAACAAACAAGACATGCTGAAAATGCTTAAAACTATATAATACCAGTGAGCGATTTAATGACATTCAACCAGTGAGCGATTTAATGACATTCAACCAGTGAGCGATTTAATGACATTCAACCAGTGAGCGATTTAATGACATTCAACCAGTGAGCGATTTAATGACATTCAACCAGTGAGCGATTTAATGACATTCAACGCATTACAGACAACAGATTATGGTGATCATTACAAATATACGCATTTACACAGGCATTAGAAGTCATTTCAATTGATTTGTTATGATACCAACAACTATTCCTGTGCTACTGAACTACAGCAGCATTTTAGATAAAGTATCCTTCACTAGTAGACATTGAACAATAGATAAAAACATTCTAGATATAGCATATCACTGATGCAACATGGAAATAAACTTGTCAATCTCTTTAGATTTTAACTAGATGAAGATTAACTTAATTGAAAATGATAGATACGCAAAACTGCCTTTATAGGAACAGCCTGATTTTATACCAGACATAAAAATTACTAGCTACAATTCGTGTCCCCGCTTTAGAGTCTGCATATCACAGCCTCAAACTTGTAATGCAATAGTTAGTTTAATAGGAAATTCAACAAATACATTATTATTATTATAATTTTTTAAATGGGGTGGACAAACACTAAAATACTAAGAACAAGAAATGTACAATGTCAACATATATGGTTCTTACACTGTGTTTGCACAGGCAGCCCAACTCTGATCTTTTGCCAAATTATTGTAAAAAGAGTTAATCTGATTGGTAAAAATACCAATTAGTAGAAAAAGATCAGAATTGGGCTACCTGTGACAGACACGATTTCAGAAAAGCTCAACTCTACAATTTGATGAAAAGCCATATGTCCTCTATTTAAAATAGGTTTCAAATCAGATTGTCCTTATCTTGATCATATTCACTCACACACATACAAAACACACTCACATGCACACACTCTCAAACATACCCCGATAGTGGGGCAAATCACCATTGAACTGGATTCCAGTTGTCTAGACTTTCATTGCACGGAAGAAAAGAGAAAGATGAGGTGAACCTGAACGAGGAATATGTCCAATGAAAGATCCGGATGCGTTTTTTTCCCAATCCCACTGCAAGGAACAAATTAAAAGAGGAATTTGGATTGATTGCTGATTGAGTAGAGGAAGTGGCCATGGTGAGTGATGTCACTCTGTTGTCTTGGGCACTGTCCCTAATCACTGGTGGGCGGGGACTGTGAACAGGGCTTCCTCCGGCATCCGTGAAGTGTCTACATTCTGTACAATGAAAAGAGATCAGTCAGCACTAGGACACAGATAAGGTTAGTCCAACTGACCCTGAACCTCTTACTCGCTCTGTTTTAGAGTGCAAGCCCAGTGAGGGCCACTTGTCTGGGGTACCTACCTCTGGCCTGTCCCTGTGGGTGTTCACAGCTTCCACGTTCAAAAAGACAGACTCTACTTTACAGCCTACAGGGACAGGAAGAGAAAAAAACAAAACAATAGTTAGAGACAGAAATAGAAAGGGAAGAGATTGAGGACAAATACTTTGTCCGAAAACTAGAGGGCAGCAGCAGTAGACTGTTTAATACATAGACTAAGGCCAGGGATCAATTAGATCAGTGTTACCCCACAGTAACCAACAATTGCAGGTAACAGCGCTGGAGATGTCAAATTAGTAAGCAACTGTTCTTGTGTTCTTTGTCACGAAGCCACACCCATCCCACCCACGTTAGAAGTTAAGAATGAGAAAATGTAGGCCATACTTTTTCCACATTTAGCTACAGCCTAATTTTTAAAAAACGGATTAAATTGTTTTTTCCCCCGACATCAATCCATAATGACAATTCAAAAACAGGTTTAGAATTTTTTGCAAATTTATTACAAATAAAAAAACTTAAATATCACATTTACATAAGTATTCAGACCTTTAACTCATTACTTTCTTGAAGCCCCTTTGGCAGTGATTACAGCATCAAGCCTTTTTGGGTATGACACTACAAGCTTGGCACACCTGTATTTGGGGAGTTTCTCCTAATATTCTCTGCAGATCCTCTCAAGCTCTGTCAGGTTGGATGGGGAGCGTTGCTGCACAGCTATTTTCAGGTCTCTCCAGAGATGTTCGATCGGGATCAAGTCGGGGCTCTGGCTGGGCCACTCAA
The DNA here is from genome assembly GCF_045791955.1 of Oncorhynchus clarkii lewisi. NCBI lineage: Eukaryota > Metazoa > Chordata > Actinopteri > Salmoniformes > Salmonidae > Oncorhynchus > Oncorhynchus clarkii. The sequence continues at coordinate 57,901,497 of NC_092153.1, forward strand.
GGACATTCAGAGACTTGTCTCAAAGCCACTCATGTTTTGTCTTGACTGTGTGCTTAGGGTTGTTGTCCTGTTGGAAGGTGAACCTTCACCCTAGTCTGAGGTCCTGAGCGCTCTGGAGCAGGTTTTATCAAGGATCTCTCTGTACTTAGCTCCGTTCATCTTTTCCTCGATCCTGACTAGTCTCACAGTCCCTGCTGCTGAAAAACATCCCCACAGCATGATGCTGCCACCACCATGCTTCACTGTAGAGATGGTGCCAGGTTTCCTCCAGACATCATGCTTGGCATTCAGGCCAAAGAGGTCAAACTTGGTTTCCAGACCAGAGAATGTTGTTTCTCATGACATGCACTGGGACCTTATAGACAGGTGTGTGCCTTCTAAATCATGTCCAATCAATTGAATTTACCACAGGTGGACTCCAATCCAGTTGTAGAAACATCTCAAGGATGATCAATGAAAACAGGATGCACCTGAGCTCAATTTTGAGTCTCATAGCAAAGGGTCTGAATACAAATGTAAATAAGTTATTTCTGTTTTTTTTATTTTTAGTAGATTTGCTAAATGGCTAAAAAACTGTTTTCGCTTTGTCATTAGGGGTTATTGTGTGTAGATTGCTGAGGATTGTTATTTATTTAATCCATTTTAGAATAAGGCTGTAAAATAACAAAATGTGGAAAAAGTCAAGGGGTCTGAACACTTTCTGAAGGGACTGTAGAAGCAATTACACTCAAATTGAATATCATTAAATAATAAGGATTTACATCAGCCTAATGAAGGAGTAGATAACATCACACATTCCAGTGTTTGAACTTGTAACACGGCTACTTGGGATTTCTACTAATGTGCATCCAATGGAAATGTCCGTGATAGGTATAATGCCAGGAGCCGTTTGTGGATTTGACAGATCCTACATTGCCTTAACAAAAACAATGACATGCTAAGTGATTGCCAGTTACCGCGGGTTAACGCTGACCTGATTGAATCCTGGCCTAACACTACTACTGTACATTTAAACAGTGGTACTGGATTAAAAGTATCCAGGTGATCCGAATCCAAGGGATGAATACATGTCATTGGAGTAAATATACATGGAATAAAGCATGTCACTGAACTCTTATGCTGTGTTACTAATACACGTTTAATGCAGTTATTGACAATAGTGTACTCACCATAAGCCACAGGTGTCAGCTTCAGTACAGTGTGCAAAGGGCACTTCAGGTAAGGCAGCTCCTCTGAAGAACAAAAACAGAACGTACAACAATGCCTAAATAGATTCAATTTAGTTGTATTAGAGCTAATGCAATCCTATACCAATGCTTATCTGATCATGACAGGTGAACAGGACATGCAGAACACTCACTCTGAAAAATGTTTGTTTTATAGTATAAATGAAGCTGTAATACTGGGGCGTATTACCTGCCCTTTTGACCCCTGGCCTTCCCCAGTCCCCCTGGTCACTGGGGTGTATTACCTGGCCTGGTGACGCCTGGCTGACCCCTCCCTCGATCTCCCGACCTCCTTCCCTCTCTCTCGACCTCCCTCCTTCCCCCTCTCTCGCTCTCGACCTCTCGCTCGCTCGCTCTCAACCTCTCGCTCGCTCGCTCTCAACCTCTCGCTCGCTCGCTCTCAACCTCTCGCTCGCTCGCTCTCAACCTCTCGCTCGCTCGCTCTCAACCTCTCGCTCGCTCGCTCTCAACCGCTCGCTCGCTCTCAACCGCTCGCTCTCAACCTCTCGCTCTCAACCTCTCGCTCGCTCGCTCGCTCTCAACCGCTCGCTCGCTCTCAACCTCTCGCTCGCTCTCAACCTCTCGCTCGCTCTCAACCTCTCGCTCGCTCGCTCTCAACCTCTCGCTCGCTCGCTCTCAACCTCTCGCTCGCTCTCAACCTCTCGCTCGCTCGCTCTCAACCTCTCGCTCGCTCGCTCTCAACCTCTCGCTCTCTCAACCTCTCGCTCGCTCGCTCGCTCGCTCTCAACCTCTCGCTCGCTCGCTCTCAACCTCTCGCTCGCTCGCTCGCTCGCTCGCTCGCTCGCTCGCTCGCTCTCAACCTCTCGCTCGCTCGCTCGCTCGCTCTCAACCTCTCGCTCGCTCGCTCGCTCGCTCTCAACCTCTCGCTCGCTCGCTCTCAACCTCGCTCGCTCGCTCGCTCGCTCTCAACCTCTCGCTCGCTCGCTCGCTCGCTCTCACCCTCTCGCTCGCTCGCTCGCTCGCTCTCAACCTCTCGCTCGCTCGCTCGCTCGCTCTCAACCTCTCGCTCGCTCGCTCTCTCGCTCTCTCTCTCTCCCTCGCTCGCTCGCTCGCTCTCAAGCTCTCGCTCTCTCGCTCGCTCGCTCTCAACCTCTCGCTCGCTCGCTCGCTCGCTCGCTCTCAACCTCTCGCTCGCTCGCTCGCTCTCAACCTCTCGCTCGCTCGCTCGCTCGCTCTCAACCTCTCGCTCGCTCGCTCGCTCTCAACCTCTCGCTCGCTCGCTCGCTCGCTCTCAACCTCTCGCTCGCTCGCTCGCTCGCTCTCAACCTCTCGCTCGCTCGCTCGCTCGCTCTCAACCTCTCGCTCGCTCGCTCGCTCTCAACCTCTCGCTCGCTCGCTCGCTCGCTCGCTCTCAACCTCTCGCTCGCTCGCTCGCTCGCTCGCTCGCTCTCAACCTCTCGCTCGCTCGCTCGCTCGCTCTCAACCTCTCGCTCGCTCGCTCGCTCTCTAACTCTCGCTCGCTCGCTCTCAACCTCTCGCTCGCTCGCTCTCAACCTCTCGCTCGCTCGCTCTCAACCTCTCAACCTCGCTCGCTCGCTCGCTCTCAACCGCTCGCTCGCTCGCTCGCTCAACCTCTCGCTCGCTCGCTCGCTCGCTCTCAACCTCTCGCTCGCTCGCTCGCTCGCTCTCAACCTCTCGCTCGCTCGCTCGCTCGCTCTCAACCTCTCGCTCGCTCGCTCGCTCGCTCTCAACCTCTCGCTCGCTCGCTCGCTCTCAACCTCTCGCTCGCTCGCTCGCTCGCTCTCAACCTCTCGCTCGCTCGCTCGCTCGCTCTCAACCTCTCGCTCGCTCGCTCGCTCGCTCTCAACCTCTCGCTCGCTCGCTCGCTCGCTCTCAACCTCTCGCTCGCTCGCTCGCTCGCTCTCAACCTCTCGCTCGCTCGCTCGCTCGCTCGCTCAACCTCTCGCTCGCTCGCTCGCTCGCTCTCAACCTCTCGCTCGCTCGCTCGCTCGCTCTCAACCTCTCGCTCGCTCGCTCGCTCGCTCTCAACCTCTCGCTCGCTCGCTCGCTCGCTCGCTCTCAACCTCTCGCTCGCTCGCTCGCTCGCTCTCAACCTCTCGCTCGCTCGCTCGCTCGCTCTCAACCTCTCGCTCGCTCGCTCGCTCTCAACCTCTCGCTCGCTCGCTCGCTCGCTCTCGCTCGCTCGCTCGCTCGCTCGCTCGCTCGCTCTCAACCTCTCGCTCGCTCGCTCGCTCTCAACCTCTCGCTCGCTCGCTCGCTCGCTCTCAACCTCTCGCTCGCTCGCTCGCTCGCTCTCAACCTCTCGCTCGCTCGCTCGCTCGCTCTCAACCTCTCGCTCGCTCGCTCGCTCGCTCTCAACCTCTCGCTCGCTCGCTCGCTCGCTCTCAACCTCTCGCTCGCTCGCTCGCTCGCTCTCAACCTCTCGCTCGCTCGCTCTCAACCTCTCGCTCGCTCGCTCGCTCGCTCTCAACCTCTCGCTCGCTCGCTCGCTCTCAACCTCTCGCTCGCTCGCTCGCTCGCTCTCAACCTCTCGCTCGCTCGCTCGCTCGCTCTCAACCTCTCGCTCGCTCGCTCGCTCTCAACCTCTCGCTCGCTCGCTCGCTCGCTCTCAACCTCTCGCTCGCTCGCTCGCTCGCTCTCAACCTCTCGCTCGCTCGCTCGCTCGCTCGCTCTCAACCTCTCGCTCGCTCGCTCTCAACCTCTCGCTCGCTCGCTCGCTCGCTCTCAACCGCTCGCTCGCTCGCTCGCTCTCAACCTCTCGCTCGCTCGCTCGCTCGCTCTCAACCTCTCGCTCGCTCTCTCGCTCTCAACCTCTCGCTCGCTCGCTCTCAACCTCTCGCTCGCTCGCTCGCTCGCTCTCAACCTCTCGCTCGCTCGCTCGCTCGCTCTCAACCTCTCGCTCGCTCGCTCGCTCTCAACCTCTCGCTCGCTCGCTCGCTCGCTCTCTCGCTCGCTCGCTCTCAACCTCTCGCTCGCTCGCTCTCAACCTCTCGCTCGCTCTCTCGCTCGCTCGCTCTCAACCTCTCGCTCGCTCGCTCGCTCGCTCTCAACCTCTCGCTCGCTCGCTCGCTCGCTCTCAACCTCTCGCTCGCTCGCTCGCTCGCTCTCAACCGCTCGCTCGCTCGCTCGCTCTCAACCTCTCGCTCGCTCGCTCTCAACCTCTCGCTCGCTCGCTCTCAACCTCTCGCTCGCTCGCTCGCTCGCTCGCTCTCAACCTCTCGCTCGCTCGCTCTCAACCTCTCGCTCGCTCGCTCGCTCGCTCTCAACCTCTCGCTCGCTCGCTCTCAACCTCTCGCTCGCTCGCTCGCTCGCTCTCAACCTCTCGCTCGCTCGCTCGCTCGCTCGCTCTCAACCTCTCGCTCGCTCGCTCGCTCTCAACCTCTCGCTCGCTCGCTCGCTCGCTCTCAACCTCTCGCTCGCTCGCTCGCTCGCTCTCAACCTCTCGCTCGCTCGCTCGCTCGCTCTCAACCTCTCGCTCGCTCGCTCGCTCGCTCTCAACCTCTCGCTCGCTCGCTCGCTCGCTCGCTCTCAACCTCTCGCTCGCTCGCTCGCTCGCTCTCAACCTCTCGCTCGCTCGCTCGCTCGCTCTCAACCTCTCGCTCGCTCGCTCGCTCGCTCGCTCTCAACCTCTCGCTCGCTCGCTCGCTCGCTCGCTCGCTCGCTCTCAACCTCTCGCTCGCTCGCTCGCTCGCTCGCTCGCTCAACCTCTCGCTCGCTCGCTCGCTCGCTCGCTCGCAACCTCTCGCTCGCTCGCTCGCTCTCAACCTCTCGCTCGCTCGCTCGCTCTCAACCTCTCGCTCGCTCGCTCGCTCGCTCGCTCTCAACCTCTCGCTCGCTCGCTCGCTCAACCTCTCGCTCGCTCGCTCGCAACCTCTCGCTCGCTCGCTCGCTCGCTCGCTCGCTCGCTCTCAACCTCTCGCTCGCTCGCTCTCAACCTCTCGCTCGCTCGCTCGCTCGCTCGCTCGCTCTCAACCTCTCGCTCGCTCGCTCGCTCTCAACCTCTCGCTCGCTCGCTCGCTCGCTCGCTCTCAACCTCTCGCTCGCTCGCTCGCTCGCTCTCAACCTCTCGCTCGCTCGCTCTCAACCTCTCGCTCGCTCGCTCGCTCGCTCGCTCTCAACCTCTCGCTCGCTCGCTCGCTCGCTCGCTCTCAACCTCTCGCTCGCTCGCTCTCAACCTCTCGCTCGCTCGCTCGCTCGCTCTCAACCTCTCGCTCGCTCGCTCGCTCGCTCTCAACCTCTCGCTCGCTCGCTCGCTCTCAACCTCTCGCTCGCTCGCTCGCTCGCTCTCAACCTCTCGCTCGCTCGCTCGCTCGCTCGCTCTCAACCTCTCGCTCGCTCGCTCGCTCGCTCTCAACCTCTCGCTCGCTCGCTCGCTCGCTCGCTCGCTCGCTCGCTCTCAACCTCTCGCTCGCTCGCTCGCTCGCTCTCAACCTCTCGCTCGCTCGCTCGCTCGCTCTCAACCTCTCGCTCGCTCGCTCGCTCGCTCTCAACCTCTCGCTCGCTCGCTCGCTCGCTCTCAACCTCTCGCTCGCTCGCTCGCTCGCTCTCAACCTCTCGCTCGCTCGCTCGCTCGCTCTCAACCTCTCGCTCGCTCGCTCGCTCGCTCTCAACCTCTCGCTCGCTCGCTCGCTCGCTCTCAACCTCTCGCTCGCTCGCTCGCTCGCTCGCTCGCTCGCTCGCTCTCAACCTCTCGCTCGCTCGCTCGCTCGCTCTCAACCTCTCGCTCGCTCGCTCGCTCGCTCTCAACCTCTCGCTCGCTCGCTCGCTCGCTCTCAACCTCTCGCTCGCTCGCTCGCTCGCTCTCAACCTCTCGCTCGCTCGCTCGCTCGCTCGCTCTCGCTCGCTCGCTCGCTCTCAACTCGCTCGCTCGCTCGCTCGCTCAACCTCTCGCTCGCTCGCTCGCTCGCTCTCAACCTCTCGCTCGCTCGCTCGCTCGCTCTCAACCTCTCGCTCGCTCGCTCGCTCGCTCTCAACCTCGCTCGCTCGCTCGCTCGCTCGCTCGCTCAACCTCTCGCTCGCTCGCTCGCTCGCTCTCAACCTCTCGCTCGCTCGCTCGCTCGCTCTCAACCTCTCGCTCGCTCGCTCGCTCGCTCTCAACCTCTCGCTCGCTCGCTCGCTCGCTCTCAACCTCTCGCTCGCTCGCTCGCTCGCTCTCAACCTCTCGCTCGCTCGCTCGCTCGCTCTCAACCGCTCTCGCTCGCTCGCTCGCTCGCTCGCTCTCAACCTCTCGCTCGCTCGCTCGCTCGCTCTCAACCGCTCGCTCGCTCGCTCGCTCTCAACCTCTCGCTCGCTCGCTCGCTCGCTCTCAACCTCTCGCTCGCTCGCTCGCTCGCTCTCAACCTCTCGCTCGCTCGCTCGCTCGCTCTCAACCTCTCGCTCGCTCGCTCGCTCGCTCTCAACCTCTCGCTCGCTCGCTCGCTCGCTCGCTCTCACCCTCTCGCTCGCTCGCTCGCTCGCTCTCAACCTCTCGCTCGCTCGCTCGCTCGCTCTCAACCTCTCGCTCGCTCGCTCGCTCGCTCTCAACCTCTCGCTCGCTCGCTCGCTCGCTCTCAACCTCTCGCTCGCTCGCTCGCTCGCTCTCAACCTCTCGCTCGCTCGCTCGCTCGCTCTCAACCTCTCGCTCGCTCTCAACCTCTCGCTCGCTCGCTCGCTCTCAACCTCTCGCTCGCTCGCTCGCTCGCTCTCAACCTCTCGCTCGCTCGCTCGCTCGCTCTCTCAACCTCTCGCTCGCTCGCTCGCTCTCAACCTCTCGCTCGCTCGCTCGCTCGCTCGCTCGCTCTCAACCTCTCGCTCGCTCGCTCGCTCTCAACCTCTCGCTCGCTCGCTCGCTCGCTCGCTCTCAACCTCTCGCTCGCTCGCTCGCTCGCTCGCTCTCAACCTCTCGCTCGCTCGCTCGCTCGCTCGCTCTCAACCTCTCGCTCGCTCGCTCGCTCTCAACCTCTCGCTCGCTCGCTCGCTCTCAACCTCTCGCTCGCTCGCTCGCTCGCTCGCTCGCTCGCTCTCAACCTCTCGCTCGCTCGCTCGCTCGCTCAACCTCTCGCTCGCTCGCTCGCTCGCTCTCAACCTCTCGCTCGCTCGCTCTCAACCTCTCGCTCGCTCGCTCGCTCGCTCTCAACCTCTCGCTCGCTCGCTCTCAACCTCTCGCTCGCTCGCTCGCTCGCTCTCAACCTCTCGCTCGCTCGCTCGCTCGCTCGCTCTCAACCTCTCGCTCGCTCGCTCGCTCTCAACCTCTCGCTCGCTCGCTCGCTCGCTCTCAACCTCTCGCTCGCTCGCTCTCAACCTCTCGCTCGCTCGCTCGCTCTCAACCTCTCGCTCGCTCGCTCGCTCGCTCGCTCGCTCTCAACCTCTCGCTCGCTCGCTCGCTCTCAACCTCTCGCTCGCTCGCTCGCTCGCTCTCAACCTCTCGCTCGCTCGCTCGCTCGCTCTCAACCTCTCGCTCGCTCGCTCGCTCGCTCTCAACCTCTCGCTCGCTCGCTCGCTCGCTCTCAACCTCTCGCTCGCTCGCTCGCTCGCTCTCACGCTCTCGCTCGCTCGCTCTCAACCTCTCGCTCGCTCGCTCGCTCTCAACCTCTCGCTCGCTCGCTCGCTCTCAACCTCTCGCTCGCTCGCTCGCTCTCAACCTCTCGCTCGCTCGCTCGCTCTCAACCTCTCGCTCGCTCGCTCGCTCTCAACCTCTCGCTCGCTCGCTCGCTCTCAACCTCTCGCTCGCTCGCTCGCTCTCAACCTCTCGCTCGCTCGCTCGCTCGCTCGCTCGCTCTCAACCTCTCGCTCGCTCGCTCGCTCTCAACCTCTCGCTCGCTCGCTCGCTCTCAACCTCTCGCTCGCTCGCTCGCTCTCAACCTCTCGCTCGCTCGCTCGCTCTCAACCTCTCGCTCGCTCGCTCGCTCTCAACCTCTCGCTCGCTCGCTCGCTCTCAACCTCTCGCTCGCTCGCTCTCAACCTCTCGCTCGCTCGCTCGCTCTCAACCTCTCGCTCGCTCGCTCGCTCTCAACCTCTCGCTCGCTCGCTCGCTCTCAACCTCTCGCTCGCTCTCAACCTCTCGCTCGCTCGCTCGCTCTCAACCTCTCGCTCGCTCTCAACCTCTCGCTCGCTCTCAACCTCTCGCTCGCTCTCAACCTCTCGCTCGCTCTCAACCTCTCGCTCGCTCTCAACCTCTCGCTCGCTCTCAACCTCTCGCTCGCTCGCTCGCTCTCAACCTCTCGCTCGCTCTCAACCTCTCGCTCGCTCGCTCGCTCTCAACCTCTCGCTCGCTCGCTCGCTCGCTCTCAACCTCTCGCTCGCTCGCTCGCTCTCAACCTCTCGCTCGCTCGCTCGCTCGCTCTCAACCTCTCGCTCGCTCGCTCGCTCTCAACCTCTCGCTCGCTCGCTCGCTCTCAACCTCTCGCTCGCTCGCTCGCTCTCAACCTCTCGCTCGCTCGCTCTCAACCTCTCGCTCGCTCGCTCTCAACCTCTCGCTCGCTCGCTCTCAACCTCTCGCTCGCTCGCTCTCAACCTCTCGCTCGCTCGCTCTCAACCTCTCGCTCGCTCGCTCTCAACCTCTCGCTCGCTCGCTCTCAACCTCTCGCTCGCTCTCAACCTCTCGCTCGCTCTCAACCTCTCTCTCTACTGATACAACCACTGAATAATATTTGACCCTGCTGGTCATCTATGAACATTTGAACATCTTGAAGAACAATCTGGCCTTAATGGGCCATGTACTCCTATAATCTCCACTTGGCACAGCCAGAATAGGACTGCCCCCCCCCCCCCCCAAGCCTGGTTCCTTCCTAGGTTCCTGCCTTTCTAGGAGTTTTTCCTAGCCGCCGTGCTTCTACATCTGCATTGCTTGCTGTTCGGGGTTTTAGGCTTAGTTTCTGTATAAGCACTTTGTGACATCTGCTGATGTAAAAAGGACTTTATGAAAATTGATTTGAAGAGATATACGCTACCTGCGCTCTTATCCAGAAAGTAAGCGAGCAGGCAGCGCATGACAGCCTGGTGACAGATGACCAGGACGTTCTCCTGCCTTTCCAGCTCCATGATGACTGGCTCCAGACGCTGCACCAGGTCCTCATAGGACTGAGGGAACAAGCAGAGGCCTGTTAACCTCTTGAACCTCTGGGGGCAGTATTTCATTTTTTGGATGAAAAACGTTCCCGTTTTAAACAAGATATTTTGTCACGAAAAGATGCTCGACTATGCATATAATTGACAGCTTTGGAAAGAAAACACTCCGACGTTTCCAAAACTGCAAAGATATTGTCTGTGAGTGCCACAGAACTAATGCTACAGGCGAAACCAAGATGAAATTTCATACAGGAAGTGAGCCAGATTTTGAATGCGCTGTGTTCCAATGTCTCCTTATATGGCTGTGAATGCGCAAGGAATGAGCCTACACTTTCTGTCGTTTCCCCAAGGTGTTTACAGCATTGTGACGTATTTGTAGGCATATCATTGGAAAATTGACCATAAGAGACTACATTTACCAGGTGTCCGCTCGGTGTCCTCCGTCAAAACTATTGCGTAATCTCCAGGTGCGTGCATTTTTCCATTTTGAACAGAGGAGAAACCAAACTGCCAGGAGTGATTTATCATCGAATAGATATGTGAAAAACACCTTGAGGATGGATTCTAAACAACGTTTGCCATGTTTCTGTCGATATTATGTTAATTTGGAAAAAAGTTTGCTGTTGTAATGACTGAATTTTCGGGTTTTTTTCTTAGCCAAACATGATGAACAAAACGGAGCGATTTCTCCTACACAAATAATATTTTTGGAAAAACTGAACAGAGTCTCCTCATTGAAAATATCCGAAGTTCTTCAAAGGTAAATTATTTTATTTGAATGCTTTTCTTGTTTTTGTGAAAATGTTGCCTGCTGAATGCTAGGCTTAATGCTATGCTAGCTATCAATACTCTTACACAAATGCTTGTGTAGCTATGGTTGAAAAGCATTTTTTGAAAATCTGAGATGACAGTGTTGTTAACAAAAGGCTAAGCTTGTGAGCCAATATATTTATTTCATTTCATTTGCGATTTTCATGAATAGTTAACGTTGCGTTATGCTAATGAGCTTGAGGCTATAATTACGCTCCCGGATTGCTCGTCGCAACAGGTTAACTTCATATGGCTGCAGGGGCAGCATTGAGTAGCTTGGATGAAGAGGTATAATAATATATGCATATTATTATTAGTATTAGAAACCCTGAGGAAAATCAAAACAGGAAGTGGCTTCTATTTTTCACTCCATGTTCCATAGCCTCCCTTTGCTGGATTTAAAGGGATATGAACCAGATTCCTTTTCCTATCGCTTCCTCAATGTGTCAACAGTCTTCAGACATAGTTTCAGGCTTTTATTTAAAAAATGAGCCAGAACGATAACATCGCGTCAAGTGGTGACACGAGTTTTGCTTGCGCAACAGAATTTGGACAGCCATTGTTTTCCCCTCTCCTACTGTGAAAGACATTTGCGGTTGATATATTATCAATTATATAATTTTAAAAACAACCTGAGGATTGATTATAAAAAACGTTTGACATGTTTCTGTGGACATAATGGAAACTATTTGGAATTTCCGTCTGCGTTGTCGTGACCGCTCTTTCCTGTGGATTTCTGAACATAACGCAACAAACAAACGGAGGTATTTTGGATATAAAAATCATCTTTATTGAACAAACGGAACATTTGTTGTGTAACTGGGAGTCTCGTGAGTGAAAACATCCAAAGATCAAAGGTAAACGATTAATTTGATTGCTTTTCTGATTTTCGTGACCGAGCTACCTGATGCTAAATGTACTTAATGTTTTATCGTGCGATCGATAAATTTACACAAACGCTTGGATTGCTTTCGCTGTAAAGCATAATTTCAAAATCTGACACGACAGGTGGATTAACAAAAGGCTAAGCTGTGTTTTCCTATATTTCACTTGTGATTTCATGAATATAAATATTTATAGTAATATTTATTGTATGTAGCGCTATGCTATTCAGCGGTTGTTGAAGACACTTATCCCGATAGGGGGATTGCAGCCATAACAGGTTAACACACACAGAAAGCGAGAGAGAGAGAGAGAGAATTGGTGCTGTGATGACTCACCTCTCCTTTAGGGTAGCGGTAGCGGTATTTGTCCTGGTCTCTCAGTGCAAACTCCTGAGGGAAATGTCCCTGAATCTCCTCATACATCATCTCCTCACACACACCCTGAAAGAGGGAGAGAAAACAAAACAACAAGCCTGTTTAACAGTAAACTTAGGAGACATGGTAACCGTCAATCACATTGACTGACGCAGAGAATAATCTTAGATAGATCTATAATCTATTAAATAATAAATACAAACAAAATATAATACCAATAGTCAAAATAGAAACAAACATTTGCACACACATACAAACACATACAGCATCTATCTCATTGAGAGCCTTCCACTGCTCGTAGGGCACAGCCACAGCCTCAGCTGTCTGGATGGTCCTCTTCATCTGGCTGGTCCACACCTTCAGATCCTTAATGTTCTGCTCTTGGATGAACTTCTCCAGACACTTTGCAAACTGACCAACAGGCAGGGAGAGAAATAATGACGTTACATGCAGTATATATTTCTATTACAAATAGATGGACAGACACATACAAATAAACACCTCCTTGCCCCTGCCAGACAGGCCAGAGTCTCCTCCGATGCGTCCCTTGACGTTGTGGTCACTCTCTCCATGGCGACACAGATAGATGGAGCGTGGTGTGATGTGGATGTTCATCAGGTAGTAGACGATCCGGCTCTGGATGTGGTCCTGGACCTGGTTCACCAGGTACCTCCGGCCCACATCCATTATCTTGATGTAGGACAGATCCCTGGGGGGATTTATTAGCAGTGTGAGGCTGTTAAATGACTGCGGACCTTGTCCATGTGTATTCTATGTGTGTGTATTCTCACCTGTCCAGTATATTGTTAGAGAGTATTCTGAAACCACTAGTGTGTGTGTGTGTGTGTGTGTGTGTGTGTGTGTGTGTACTCACTCACCTGTCTAGAACCTCATCCAGTGGCTGGTAAGAGTTCTCATAGCACTTGATCCTCTTCATGAAATCCTCAACGACCTCTTCTGTATTACAGTCTATGTAGTCAGGACTACCCAGCTTCACTTGCTGCACAGACAGACAGACAGGAAATAAAAACAGGAAGAGGAGTCAAGAGAAATAGAGAAAGCGTATGCTAGGAGAGCATTTAAGCTAGTCCTAACCCTTTTCCTAACCTTAACCCAAGTCTCCCAACCTGCCACGTTAATTATCCTAACCTGCTGCGTAAATTCTTCTAACCAGCTATGGAAAAGTTACTTCCGGTCGTAGCTGTACTCCCTCTAGTCAGAACTGAAAAACAGCTATCTCGCTTCATTTCTGAAAGTTAGCCAGGGCATGTCAACATAAAGATGGTAGAAATTATTAAAATCAAGAGGCCTGTCTTACAGGAATATAAAATATCAAAGCCGAAGTCTTGATTTTCCTGCGCAATCATGTCTGATCTTTTACATAACTAGTGGCCTACATACAATGTGGAAAGTTAGCAGAGATATCACACACCACTATGTTCTCCGCAATGACATCAGGGTCTTCACACACAGACTCCACAAAGAACACCTGGGAGGATGAATATGAAGATTCAGTATAAAATACACTACAGTGAAATATACTATAAGAAAAGTAGTGAATCCCACAAACAGAAAATAACTACAGATACTAATGTCTGACTCTGGGGTTCCATACCTTAAAGCCGTTCTGTTCTGCAAACCTGGTGATGGTCCCTCTCCTCTGCCGTGTGGTGTTAGTGGCATCAAACACCTGAGGCAATGAAGGCCAAACTCCAGTCAGTCACAACATCCTCATTACATTCAGGTTAAGAGTCCTGGGAGCACCAAGCAAACCATGAACATGTATACGAGTTGCGGTGCAAACTCAAACAAGTACTGTAGACTGAAGATCAATAGTGGGAAAAGGGTACACAAGGTTATTTCTTGCAAAGTAGCCTACATGAACTTAAGAAGGCCGTACCAGTCACTCACTCAATATGGAAGTGGTCAGATGAAGCGGATGCTACAGGACTGTTTTGCTAGCACAGACCGGAATATGTTCCTGGATTCATCCAATGGCATCGAGGAGTATACCACCTCAGTCGACGGCTTCATCAACAAGTGCATCGATTAATTCTTCCCCACAGTGACCATAAGTACATATCCCAACCATAAGCCATGGATTACAGGGAACATCTGCACCAAGCTAAAGGCTAGAACTGCCGCTTTCAAGGAGCGGGACACTAATCCGGACACTTATAAGAAATCCCGCTACGCCCTCGAACCATCACAAACCATCAAACAGGCAAAGCGTCAACACAGGACTAGGATTGAATCCTACTACACCGACTCCGACTTTCATCGAATGTGGCAGAGCTTAAACTACTACAGACTACAAAGGGAAACCCAGCCGCGAGCTGCCCAGTGACGCAAGCCTACCACACAAGCTAAATGCCTTTCATGCTCGCTTTGAGGCAAGCAACACTGAAGCATGCAAGAGAGTACCAGACGTTCCGGACATCTGTGTGATCACGCTCTCGGTAGCAAGACCTTTAAAACATGTCAACATTCACAAAGCCACGGGGCCAGACGGATTACCAGGACATGTACTTAAAGCATGCGCGGGCGGACCAACTGGCAAGTGTCTTCACTGACATTTTCAACCTTTCCGTGGCCGAGTCTGTAATACAGTTGAAGTTGGAAGTTTACATACACTTAGGTTGGAGTCATTAAAACTCGTTTTTCAACCACTCCACAAATTTCTTGTTAACAAACTATAGTTTTGGCAAGTTGGTTAGGACATCTTCTTTGTGCATGACACAAGTAATTGTAACAACAATTGTTTACAGACAGATTATTTCACTGTATCATAATTCCAGTGGGTCAGAAGTTTACACATACACTAAGTTGACTGTGCCTTTAAACAGCATGGAACATGTAAAAAAAATGATGTCATGGCTTTAGAAGCTTCTGATAGGCTAATTGACATTGGGTCAATTGGAGGTGTATCTGTGGATGCATTTCAAGGCCTACCTTCAAACTCAGTGCCTCTTTGCTTGACATCATGGGAAAATCAAAAGTAATCGCCATCAAAAGTAATCGCCAAGACCTCAGAAAAAAAAACATTGTAGACCTCCACAAGTCTGGTTCATCTTTGGGAGCAATTTCCAAACACCTGAAGGTACCACGTTCATCTGTACAAACAATAGTTCGCAAGTATAAACACCATGGGACCACGCAGCCGTCATACAGCTCAGGAAGGAGAAGCGTTCGGTCTCCTAGAGATGAACATACTTTGGTGAGAAAAGTGCAAATCAATCCCAGAACAACAGCAAAGGACCTTGTGAAGATGCTGGAGAAAACAGGTACAAAAGTATCTATATCCACAGTAAAACAAGTCATATATCGACATAAAAGAAAGAAGCCACTGCTCCAAAACCGCCATAAAAAAGTCAGACTACGGTTTGCAACTGCACACGGGGACAAATATTGTACTTTTTGGAGAAATGTCCTCTGGTCTTATGAAACAAAAATAGAACTGTTTAGCCATAATGACCATCATTATGTTTGGAGAAAAAAGGGGGAGGCTTGCAAGCCGAAGAACAGCATCCCAACCGTGACGCACGTGGGTGGCAGCAATATGTTGTGGGGGTGCTTTGCTGCAGGAGGGACTGGTGCACTTCACAAAATAGATGGCATCATTAGGAAAGAAAATTATGTGGATATATTGAAGCAACACTCAAGACATCAGTCAGGAAGTTAAAGCTTGGTCGCAAATGGGTCTTCCAAATGGACAATGACCCCAAGCATACTTCCAAAGTTGTAGCAAAATGGCTTAAGGACAACAAAGTCAAGGTATTAGAGTGGCCATCACAAAGCCCTGGCCTCAATCCCATAGAACATTTGTGGGCAGAACTGAAAAAGCGTGTGCGAGCAAGGAGGCCTGCAAACCTGACTCCATTACGCGAGCTCTGTCAGGAGGAATGGGCCAAAAATTCACCCAACTTATTGTGGGAAGCTTGTGGAAGGCTATCCGAAACGTTTGACCCAAGTTAAACAATTTAAAGGCAATGCTACCAAATACTAATTCAGTACTAATGTAAACCTCTGACCCACTGGGAATGTGATGAAAGAAATAAAAGCTGAAATAAATTATTCTCTCTACTATTATTCTGACATTTCACATTCTTAAAATAAAGTGGTAATCTTAACTGGCCTAAGACAGGGAATTTTTACTCTGACTAAATGTCAGGAATTGTGAAAAACTGAGTTTAAATGTATTTGGCTAAGGTGTATGTAAACTTCCTACTTCAACTGTACCTACATGTTTCAAGCAGACCACGATAGTCCCTGTGCTAGAGGAAGTGAAAGTAACCTGCCTAAATGATTACTAACCCATAGCACTCACGTCGGTAGCCATGAAGTGCTTTGAAAGGCTGGTCATGGCTCACAACACCATCATCCCGGAAACCCTAGACCCACTCCAAATTGCATACCGTCTCAACAGATGACACAATCTCAATCTTTCTTGAACTGCATTGTTGGTTAAGGGCTTGTAAATAAGCATTTCACGGTAAGGTCTACACCGGTTGTATTCGGAGCATGTGACAAATAAAATGTGATTTGAATTACATTTACCATGCACCCTTTTCCCCCATTCATCAACATCCTCATTCACAAACTGATCATGAGCCACACTTAAGTCACTGTGGATCTAACCTGGGTCCAGTCTGTTTATCTAACATTCCACTCCAAGTACTCTGTGTCTTATGTTTATCAGGACAAGGCGTGCCAAGAAGTGAAATGATAGCTAAACAGACTGGTAGTCATACTAGGATGTACTCTACTTACCGCCACCTGGCCTGCCTCCACACTCAGGTACTGGCGCACATCATTCAGCGCTGTCAGTGCACACTGCCTATGGGTGGACACATACACAACAGAATCAAAAAGATGACCAGAAAGTGACACTGTAGGTAAAGATCTACGAGAATTAACTTAATTCAAACTTCACTAATATAAAGTAACTGGTCAAAATGTAGATATGAATGTAAATATAACTCTTTGTTCTTTCAACGGTCTCTGCCTATTAAAAAGACCAATAAAGAGTACATTCCCTGCAACTTTGGTCTGTAATGAGATATAAGTGAATAGAGTGGTGGGTTAAGCCTAACTTGACCTGTTCAGCTCATTCCAAAACCCCTCATTCAGCCTCACCTCCTGATCTTCAGCCCCTCTTCATTGTCTGGACGGAAAAACTCAAAGGACTTGTAGATCTTCACACACTCTCTCCTGTACTGACCTACGTTGAACTCTAAACAACACAGACATACTATCAGTCAACCCTATTTCCTGTGTGTGTGTGTGTGTGTGTGTGTGTGTGTGTGTGTGTGTGTGTGTGTGTGTGTGTGTGTGTGTATGAGAGAGAGAGAGTGAGAGACCTCAAAAGAGACAGCTAATGAGAGAGCTTGAGCTGGTACCTTTGGTTGGCACACCAATCCAGTTGAGATAGCGGGTCAGCTTCTTGGAGATGTAGGTTTTACCTCTGGCTGGGAGGCCAACCGTCACAATAAGGGTGGGACAGTTGGTCATACATACTGAGAGAGAGAGAGAGAGAGAGAGAGGAGATACAGAAAAATAGGGGGAAAAAAATAGGACGAGAGACAAAAAGTCGAATGACTATTGTACACAGACACAGTGAATGTCAGTGGATGGTACAGTCTGTCGTTGAATCAAATGGGACCGTGATCCATTAATTCAGAATCTAATTAATAACTCAGACCTTAATAAAGGTGTAGACTGGATGGAGTAGTTTTGTTGTATCATTTCAGAAAAGGTTAAGCAGATGCAAACAGACACTTGTATACACTAGGTGATTTGTTGATGAAACAAAAACAAACTCAGCAAAAAAAGAAACGTCCTCACAATGTCAACTGCGTTTATTTTCAGCAAAATTACTGTGTACATATTTGTATGAACATAATAAAATTCAACAACTGAAACATAACTGAACAAGTTCCACAGACATGTGAATAGCAGACACTGAATAATGTGTCCCTGAACAAAAAGGGGGCAAAATCAAAAGTAAGAGTCAGTATCTGGTGTGGCCACCAGCTGCATTAAGTGCATCTCCTCCTCATTGACTGCACTTGTTGTGAGATGTTACCCCACTCTTCCACCAAGGCACCTGCAAGTTCCCAGACATTTCTGGGGGGGAATGGCCATAGCCCTCACCCTCTGATCCAACAGGTCCCAGACGTGCTCAATGGGATTGAGATCCGGGCTGTTCGCTGGCCATGGCAGAACAAGGACATTCCTGTCTTGCAGGAAATCACACACAGAACGAGCAGTATGGCTAGTGGCATTGTCATGCTGGAGGGTCATGTCAGGATGAGCCTGCAGGAAGGGTACCACATGAGGGAGGAGGATGTCTTCCCTGTAACGCACAGCGTTGAGATTGCCTGCAATGACAACCAGCTCAGTACGATGATGCTGTGACACACCGCCCCAGACCATGACGGACCCTCCACCTCCAAATCGATCCCGCTCCAGAGTACAGGCCTTGGTGTAACGCTCATTCCTTTGACAATAAACGCGAATCCGACCACCACTGGTGAGACAAAACCGTGACTCGTCAGTGAAGAGCACTTTTTGCCAGTCCTGTCTGGTCCAGCATGGTGGATTTGTGCCCATAGGCAATGTTGTTTCCGGTGATGTCTGGTGAGGACCTGCCTTTACAACAGGCCTACAAAGCCCTCAGTCCAGCCTCTCTCAGCCTATTGCGGACAGTCTGAGCACTGATGGAGGAATTGTGCGTTCCTGGTGTAACTCGGGCAGTTGTTGTTGCCATCCTGTACCTGTCCCACAGGTGTGATGTTCGGATGTACCGATCCTGTGCAGCTGTTGTTACACGTGGTCTGCCACTGCCGGGATGATCAGCTGTCCATCCTGTCTCCCTGTAGCGCTGTCTTAGGCATCTCACAGTACGAACATTGCAATTTATTGCCCTGGCCACATCTGCAGTCCTCTTACCTCCTTGCAGCATGCCTATGGCACGTTCACGCAGATGTGCAGGAACCCTGGGCATCTTTCTGTTGGTGTTTTTCAGAGTCAGTAGAAATGCCTCTTTAGTGTCCTAAGTTTTCATAACTGTGACCTTAATTGCCGACCATCTGTAAGCTGTTAGTGTCTTAACAACCGTTCCACAGGTGCATGTTCATAAATTGTTTATGAACAAGCAATTGTTTATTGAACACGCATGGGAAACAGTGCTTAAACCCTTTACAATGAAGATCGGTGGAGTTACAGTGCCTTGCGAAAGTATTCGGCCCCCTTGAACTTTGCGACCTTTTGCCACATTTCAGGCTTCAAACATAAAGATATAAAACTGTATTTTTTTGTGAAGAATCAACAACAAGTGGGACACAATCATGAAGTGGAACGACATTTATTGGATATTTCAAACTTTTTTAACAAATCAAAAACTGAAAAATTGGGCGTGCAAAATTATTCAGCCCATTTACTTTCAGTGCAGCAAACTCTCTCCAGAAGTTCAGTGAGGATCTCTGAATGATTCAATGTTGACCTAAATTACTAATGATGATAAATACAATCCACCTGTGTGTAATCAAGTATAAATGCACCTGCACTGTGATAGTCTCAGAGGTCCGTTAAAAGCGCAGAGAGCATCATGAAGAACAAGGAACACACCAGGCAGGTCCGAGATACTGTTGTGAAGAAGTTTAAAGCCGGATTTGGATACAAAAAGATTTCCCAAGCTTTAAACATCCCAAGGAGCACTGTGCAAGCAATAATATTGAAATGGAAGGAGTATCAGACCACTGCAAATCTACCAAGACCTGGTCGTCCCTCTGAACTTTCAGCTCATACAAGGAGAAGACTGATCAGAGATGCAGCCAAGAGGCCCATGATCACTCTGGATGAACTGCAGAGATCTACAGCTGAGGTGGGAGACTCTGTCCATAGGACAACAATCAGTCGTATATTGCACAAATCTGGCCTTTATGGAAGAGTGGCAAGAAGAAAGCCATTTCTTAAAGATATCCATAAAAAGTGTCGTTTAAAGTTTGCCACAAGCCACCTGGGAGACACACCAAACATGTGGAAGAAGGTGCTCTGGTCAGATGAAACCAAAATTGAACTTTTTGGCAACAATGCAAAACGTTATGTTTGGCGTAAAAGCAACACCCTGAACACACCATCCCCACTGTCAAACATGGTGGTGGCAGCATCATGGTTTTGGCCTGCTTTTCTTCAGCAGGGACAAGGAAGATGGTTACAATTGATGGGAAGATGGATGGAGCCAAATACAGGACCATTCTGGAAGAAAACCTGATGGAGTCTGCAAAAGACCTGAGACTGGTCTTCCAACAAGACAATGATCCAAAACATAAAGCAAAATCTACAATGGAATGGTTCAAAAATAAACATATCCAGGTGTTAGAATGGCCAAGTCAAAGTCCAGACCTGAATCCAATCGAGAATCTGTGGAAAGAACTGAAAACTGCTGTTCACAAATGCTCTCCATCCAACCTCACTGAGCTCGAGCTGTTTTGCAAGGAGGAATGGGAAAAAATGTCAGTCTCTCGATGTGCAAAACTGATAGAGACATACCCCAAGCGACTTACAGCTGTAATCGCAGCAAAAGGTGGCGCTACAAAGTATTAACTTAAGGGGGCTGAATAATTTTGCACGCCCAATTTTTCAGTTTTTGATTTGTTAAAAAAGTTTGAAATATCCAATAAATGTCGTTCCACTTCATGATTGTGTCCCACTTGTTGTTGATTCTTCACAAAAAAATACAGTTTTATATCTTTATGTTTGAAACCTGAAATGTGGCAAAAGGTCGCAAAGTTCAAGGGAGCCGAATACTTTCGCAAGGCACTGTATTTAGATTTTTACAAATTACCTTTGAAAGACAGGGTGCCGAAAAAGGGACATTTATTTTTTTGCTGAGTTTAGCATGATTTTGGGGGATTTCCACAACATTTTATCCATAGAAGGGTCCTTTGGAGGAAATATTATTGACATATATTTTACATTTGTATCTTAAAGCATGGGAGAGAAACATCATTAACCTAAATGCGGAATCAGTCAGGAAACGCATCTCATTTTTCTCACAACTAGCAGAGACCCCACTCGAGAACTTTGATATGCCCATTGAATATATTATGTTCAACAATATATTGAACATTTGCCAAATCTAGAGTTATTTTAATATATTTCAATATCAAATTTCTATTCATAATTTCTCAATTATGCTTTAAAAGGATACTTTGGGATTTGGTCATTTAGCAGATACCCATAGACTTCCAGTCATTGCGCTAACGCTAGTTAGCGAAACTACCTTTAATTTCTTTCACACTGGACACAGAGACATATAAATGGTATCCACAGGGTATCCACAAGTTCATCTGACTATGGGGAAGTAGATAAAGTCTTGAAGTATCCAAAATCTCAACGTATCCCTTTAAGATACAAATGTCCCCTTCCCCCCCACCACCACCAAAAAAAGGACCCTTCTATGGATTACATGTTGTGAAAATCCCCCAAAAAACATTAGAGATGCTGTCTCATGAACACTGCCAAACACTTAAGGACTGACTTGAGATCAGCCACTCCATAACAGCCATGACCTGTTAGATACCAGAGTCTGGAGAAGCAGGTGGAAAGAAGAACGAATTGGCCAAATGAGGAAAGAGGAGAAAGTAGAGCAGAGAAAAAAGCAGTAGGCATGATTAAGCCTTTTGTGTTGTTGACAGAGGGACTCTAGGAAAATCGCTCACATATCTAAGAGCAAGTCAAGCAGACAATGTCTTTGGAAGAGCTGGTGAAGCTGTGAGACACACACACACACACACACACACACACACACACACACACACACACACACACCCAGATGTAATTAAAGCTGCAATATGTACCTTTTGGGCAACCTGACCAAATTCACATAGAAATGTGAGTTATAGAGCTGTCATTCTCATTGAAAGATAGATATGGTAGATATGTTCAATGTGTGCTATTTCCCCATTCTTAAGTTTAGTTTGTCTTTTACTTTCATTTTTTTTACACCAGATTCAAAAAGCTGAAAATACAATATTTTTGGTTAATGGAAATATATTTCACACCAGTTTAGATGGTACAATGATTCTCTTGCTTGTTTTGTCACATACATTGAAATTAGGTGAACTATTGGAATTTTAGCAACCAGGAAATTGCAGAGCGACTTCTGCATATTGCACCTTTAAACTAGGGTAAATAGCAAAAAGTCTTGATGCTCCTCAGTGTGATCCAGACTGCACACAGGCATACTATCTGGTGATCTCAGAATAACCAAGTTTCAGTGGTCAACTGGTTAGGCTTAAGTGAAACAGTCAACCAAAGTTCAAATAGAGTGACACAGCATAAAACACTGACCAACTGCTCCACTACTAACCTAGTTTGCTAAAAGTAATTATGTGGCCCCCTTCAAAACAGAGGGAGAAGTAGTCTACTGTACTATAAAATCTGGTTGCTAACTGGCTATCCCTCCTCCTTAACCATTGTAAGCCCCCTCCAGTGGCCCTATTGGCTAGGATTGGGGGGCTGGATTAGTGAAATCACACAAAGCCTGGCATGGTTCTTTGTTCTCCTTTCTCCTTTCTCATTACTGTGCCAAATATGCAAGCCAATGGGGGAGAAAATCACTTCTGAAATCTGCAGTGTCTGCACCTGAAAGAGGAAGAGTCTCGAGCTCAGCACAAGGAAGCATCTGGAATAGTTCAGTGGGAGACAGTGTAGTTTTTTTAGGGTGAGGACCACTAACCTATAATAAGAACAGGGAACAAATCAACCCTAAAAGACTACAGATCCCAAGCACTATTGATTGGACACTTAGTTGACTCAGCGAAAAGTAATCAGAATTCCACAGCGAGGGAGACAAACCAAGTCTGCAGCGTAATCATCCCCATAAATGATGCCCTCTTAAGGACATTTTCTTCATAAAATCCGCTGGGCCAATCACGGTTGGCACAGGAGTGAATCTGTATGTTAGACTTTAGTAGTTCGGCTGGCTGTTATTTTGCGGCGCAACAATAACAGCAGCGTATATTGATAGTTTACCAGTCCCTTCTAAATGCTGCTGGGCCATGGACAGGTGGGGGTCCAAACAAACAAATAATGATACATAATCAGGCGCTCCTGTGCTATGTCAGTTCCATGTCGCCTTCACTGTGAACAGTAGCTCAAATTATGTTTAACAATCCATAGTTAAACAATAAAATAACCTTGTTGTATTGTACATGGACATGGTGTGGTTGTGCGGTGACGGGCAAATGGGCGCATTGTCATGCTTGTCATCTTCCTAGTCAAATTCAACACCGAGCTTCCTTACCAGTTCGATACCGTAGTAGGCCATGTGCAATTGCATAATTGGCATTAATAAACAACGTTTGACAATTGTAACACCAAGAAAAACATATTTAAAAGTCTAATCATTAGAGACGAAATGCTGCAACGTTACACCCTTGGAGAAAATGTTGAGCGCACAGAACCTGGTCAGGTTGCGCAACGCCGCAGTGTGTGTATAAAAATATGAATATCTAAGTTCCATGAGGTAACGTTAGGCCAACAAAATATTAAAATGTCTTAAAATCATGTGTATCTGCTATACACGCCTCCGTTGCGCCCATTGTGCGCTGTTGGCACAAGCCTGCCAAGGCAACTTACCCCTTCTCTGTGAAATATGCTTTTCAGGCAGCCCGTTTTTACATGGCATCCATATTTTCTTCAGCGGGTTCTGAGTAAGCTCGCGGGGTGATGTTGCCATCATGACATCTTCGTTGGAAGTCATTTTGGTTGCTGCACCATGCCCCGTTTCTAAGCGACAGAAGTGGTACGTGATGCGGGCTGGTCTGCGCAACAGAGCTGCGAGGGGATGGATGTCATATCGGCTGACGAACATCAGACGTATATTATTACCGTAATGTCTCTACGCTGAGCGCATCGAATGGTGTGAAATATTCACAAATTCCGGACACCACGGTGCTTCGTGCAAGCAGCACTGACTACACTTTTAGATGATCAGATTTCAAGAGTTGTCATTTATAGCCCGGTGCCAGTCTGTTTGTGCGATCATGCCAAACATGTTTTTCATAACAAGGACAGCAATGGAATAGGCAAGACCACAAATAGATCTGGGACCAGGCTAGTTGGCTACGTTTATGACCATTCAATAAAGGTAAACAAAACGCTGTAATTTATTTTCTGTTTATTAACATTTCTATGAAAATTATCTTTAATTAACAGAGCATCTAAGTGGGTATATGTGTGTGTATTATTTTCTTGTCCAATGCTCACTTGAAAAGGGAATGCCAATGTCTGGTTTAGCCTACAGGCCTCGGCTTAAATTATATACATTCATATCAAAAAGTAATCTTATATAGGAAGACTATAAATGCTCCAAATACTTCCAGAGTTTTGAGCAAATATATACAGCACGTTTGTTTTTACATGCTTCTTAATGCTTTGTTCCCTCATTATCTTTATTTGTAAATCCTTCTACCTGTAAAGAGATCAACAAGACCTTTCTTGACTTCATCTGGAAAAATAAGTCTCACAAACAAAAAAAGTCAGTTCTCTCTAATAAAGAAGGTATGGACCCAGCTAGCACAGTGGATCTGGGCCGATTCCGTCTGAGAGTAGTGGCACTCGGCAAACGTCATGTGGCCCCGAGTCTGGGCCGCCTTCAGCAGTATTACTTATGGCTAGGATGCAGGGATTGAGCTCGGGGCAATTTCCCATGTGAATTATCTGGCCCAAATGTATTACTTGGGGCTCGGACCAATTGGGGCTACATTCTGGCAGATGACTACACAGGCTGCTTTATATAATTAATTAACATTTCATTATTTATTTATTTGTCCATATTTTCCTCATTGTTTCTGTGATAAAAAAAATACAATTAACATTTCAATTAAATTCTTTAAGAGTCCTGTGTAGTATTTGAGTATTTTGATACTTTGTGCAATGCAATTGATATACATTAAAATCTTTGTGAATGGAACTTCCTGAGTGGCAGCGGTCTAAGACACTGAGTTGCAGTGCAAACTGCGTTTCTACAGATGCTGGGTCAAGACTCGTGCCGGCCGCGACCGGGAGACCCATGAGGCGATGCACAATTGGCCCAGAGTTGTCAGAGTTATGGGAGGATTTTTCCCGGCCAGGATGTCCTTGTTCCATCGTGCTGTAGCAACTCCTGTGGCGGGCGAGGCGCATGCACGCTGACACGGTCACCAGGTGTATGGTGTTTCCTCCGAGACTAAAAGGTTTTTTTGTGGATGGGTATAATCTGTATGTATATTTAAAATGACTAAATCGGGCTTCTGGTAAGACGCCGGCAAAGTGGGCTGAATTCTGGTAGACGGAAACGGCCCGATGTACTTGGGCCGATTCTGGGCAGTCATTCATTTTGATTCCAGGCCTAGTCAGACACCCTCAATCAGTTCCGGTCCCCCGGAAGAGGGCCGTTTCTGGGCCAATTCCTCATTGCTAGCTGGGGAAGTGCTGGATTTAGTTGAAAACCAATTGGTTGAAAAGATGTTTGGTCAATACTGAATCAATTTGGCATTTCATTCCAAACAATGTGTTTAATAAGTTGGGAGGTCTTACATTTTTACTGAAATGTAATTATATTCCTGAAAGAATACCTGCTAAATAAGTTGGGAGGTCTTACATTTTTACTGAAATGTAATTATATTCCTGAAAGAATACCTGCTAAATTGGCTATGTTTCACCAACAAGCTTTAATGGCCTGCACAATTTTTCCCCACATAAAGCTATTTTGTGGAATAATTCAGACATATCTGTAAGGAATAAGTCATTGTTCTACCCTAGCTGGCATGGGAGAAATATTGACTTTGTTCTTGATGTTTTTGACAACGGGTAATATTGTTGCATATGAACAATTTATAACATTCAATGAGTTTCCAATACCTTTCAGAGAGTTTATTTCTGTGATCAAAGCCATTTCCAGTGGTCTAACTAGTGGGGTGGCAGGTAGCCTAGTGGTTAGAGCGTTGGTCCAGTAATTGAAAGGTTGCTACATCAAATCCCCGAGCTGACAAGGTAAACATCTGTGGTTTTGCCCCTGAACAAGGCAGTTAACCCACTGTTCCTAGTCCGTCAATGTAAATAAGAATTTGTTAACTGACTTGCCTATTTAAATAAAGCTTAAATAAAAACTACACTAATGAAAACTCATCTTAGCTTTGGTGATGATCACAGAGCTTATCCAGAACTCAGTTTGGAAGGCGTGGGTTCCAGATGAGGCTACAGGAGATGGTGGTGGTGGAGGAGGTGGACAACACTGGACATCATCTTCACTGAGCAATGCTCAGTGGTGGAAAAAGTACCCAATTGTCATACTTGAGTAAAAGTATTGTTATCTTAATAGAAAGTTACTTGAGTAAAACTGAAAGTCACCCAGTAAAATACTACTTGAGTAAAAGCCAAAGTATTTGGTTCTAAATATATTTAAGTATCAAAAGTAAAAGTATAAATCATTTCAAATCCCTTATATTAAGCAAAGCCACGGGCACACTCAAACATAATTTACAAACGATGCATTTGTATTTAGTGAGCCTGCCAGATCAGAGGCAGTAGGGATGACCACGTGTTCTCTTGATAAGTGCGTGAATTAGATAAATTTTCCTGTCCTGCTAAGCATTCATCATGTAACAAGTACGTTTGGGTGTCAGGGAAAATGTATGGAGTAAAAAGTACATTATTTTCTTTAGGAATGTAGTGAAGTAAAAGTTTTCCATAATATAAATAATGTACAGATACCCCCCAAAATTACTTAAGTAGTACTTTAAAGTATTTTCTACCACTGGCAATGATCAAATGTAGAACATGTACAAGTAAGTATCCCATATTAGGTACTACTACTTGGATAGATAGGAGGCAGAGGTTGCAAGCACAGAGGTAGATACTGTGTACTGTATGTTTGCAAGTAATGATTTGGCAGTGACTGCGCAACCCAAAGACACATTGTGTGACACACTGAACAGACAGTGTACCCTTTCTCCTCATAGGAACTACTCAAATGAGTTGGACTTGTTGCAGAGTTACTGTCATGTTGCTGAGTTGTCCCGATTCTTCTGCCTTCTCCCGAAGTGTGCACTTGCATACTTCCATGATGAGGAGTTTGCAAGTGCACACCTTAAGAGAAGGGTGGAGAATTGGGATGTAGCCCTCATGTTCTCTCAACCACCTATATGCCTATTCCTGTAGAAGAGGCAACAGAAATATTACAAAGAGGGGATTCGATTAAGCTGGTCCGTGTGGGCGGAGATTGTACCGGATGAAAAGTGATTGTTTTGAAAATGGGGCTGTCTCGTGGGCGTGTGCTGGGTGCGCCGTTCAAAGCCCACGGCAATGTCGGCTCAAAACAAAGTGACGTGAAGAACGTGGTTCTCATTCTCATGGTTTATCATTCAGTGTGTTCACATGCAAGGTGTTGTTTGATCTTGGTATAAAATGTACTTTATCTGCCTTCCCAAGAAAAATTCTAACATATACTTTATGGAAAATACATAATGTTTCTTTTTTTTCTTCTTTTTTTTATTTTACCCCTTTTTCTCCCCAATTTCATGGTATCCAATTGTTGTAGTAGCTACTATCTCTTGTCTCAACTCCCGTACGGGCTCGGGAGAGACGAAGGCTGAATGTCATGCGTCCTCCGATACACAACCCAACCAGCCGTACTGCTTCCAGCCGTACCGCATCCAACCCGGAAGCCAGCCGCACCAATGTGTCGGAGGCTACACCGTGCACCTGGCAACCTTGGCTAGCGCGCACTGCGCCCGGCCCGCCACAGGAGTCGCTGGTGCGCGATGAGACAAGGAGATCCCTACCGACCAATCCCTCCCTAACCCGGACGACGCTAGGCCAATTGTGCGTCGCCCCACGGACCTCCCGACAGAGCCTGGGCGCGAACCCAGGGACGCTGCAGTACAGCGCCCTTAACCACTGCGCCACCCGGGAGGCCTATAATGTATGTTTCTGAATGATAATAAGAACAGCCCTTAGCCATATACATTGGCCATATACCACACCTCCTCATGCTTTATTGCTTAATTATTTACACTGTGTACACAAAACATTAAGAACACTTTCCTAATATTGAGTTGCAACCCCCTTTTGCCCTCAGAACAGCCTCAATTAATCAGGGCATGGATTCTACAAGGTGTTGAAAGCATTCCACAAGGATGCTGGCCCATGTTAACTCCAATGCTTCCCACAGTTGTGTCAAGTTGGCTGGATGTCCTTTGGGTGGTGGACCATTCTTGATACACATGGGAAACTGTTGAGCTTGAAAAACCCAACAGCGATGCAGTTCTTGACACACTCAAACCGGTGCGCCTCGCATCTACTACCATAAATATTAAATATATGTCTAGTTTCTGCCAATATCCAGCTACTTCGCACAGCCATTGAAGAAGAGTGGGACAACATTGCACAGGCCACCATCAACAGCCTGATCAACTCTATGCAAAGGTGATGTGTCACGCTGTATGAGGCAAACGGTGGTCACACTAAATACTGATTTGTTTGTGATCCACGCCTCTCTTTTTTAAGGTATCTGAGACCAAGAGATGCATATCTGTATTCCCTGTCATGTGAAATCCATAGATTACGGTCTATTTTATTTATTTCAATCGACTGATTTCCTAATATGAACTGTAAATCTATGGATTTCAGATGACTAGGCAGGGGTGCACTTGGGAGCCAGGTCCAGCCAACCAAAAAAGTTTTCCCCCACAAAAGGGGTCAGAAATACTCCTCAGTTTCAACAGCTGTCTGGGTGGCTGGTCTCAGACGATCCCGCAGGTGAAGAAGCCAGATGTGGAGGTCCTGGACTGGTGTGGGTACACATGGTTTTCGGTTATGAGGCTGGTTTGATGTACTGCCAAATTCTCCAAAACGACATTGGAGGTGACTTATGGTAGAGAAATTAACGTTACATTCTCTGGCAAAAGCTCTGGTGGAACATTTCTGCAGTCAGCATGCCAATTGCAGGCTCCCTCAAAACTTGATACATCTATGGCATTGTGTTGTGTGATCATAGCTTTCAAACTACAAAAGCTATGATCACTACAAAGATGGTTGACTCGGTTCTAGTCCTTAGGAATCTATGCAGTAATTTGTTTATGTATTATTTCTTACATTGTTAGCCCAGAAAATCTTAAGTGTTATTACATACAGCCGGGAAGAACTATTGGATTTCAGAGCGACGTCAACTTACCAACATTATGAACAGGAATACGTCTTTCCCGAAGCGGCTCCTTTGTTTGGACCTCCACCCTGGACATTGGATCTAATTCCAGAAGCTGAACCAAAACAACGTCATCGCCACAGGAGAGGCAGACGGAGCAGCCTCCTGGTCAGACTTAGAAAGCGAGCACACCGTTCACCGCTTCCGAGCATATTTGTCGCCAATGTCCAGTCTCTAGACAACAAGGTGGATGAAATTAGGGCATGATTAGCCTTCCAGAGAAACATCAGAGATTGTAACATTCTCTGTTTCACGGAAACATAGCTCACTCGGGATATGTTGTCAGAGATGGTACAGCCACCGTGTTTCTTCATGCGTAGCGCCGTCATCTCTCTGGTAAGAAGAAGGGCGGGGGTGTATGCCACATGATTAACGACTCATGGTTTAACAATAACAACATATAGGAACTCAAATCCTTTTGTTCACCCGATCTAGAATTCCTTACAATCAAATGCCGAGTCACAGCCGTGTATATCCGACCACGACTTAATCTTGCTCATACCATCCTATAGGCAGAAACTGAAACAGGATGTAGCCGTGACTAGAACCATTCAACGCTGGTCTGACCAATCGGAATCCACGCTTCATGATTGTTTTGATCACTTGGACTGGAAAATGTTCCAGGAAGCCTCAGACAATAACATTGATTTATACGCCGACTCGGGGAGTGAGTTTATTAGGAAGTGCACAGAAGATGTTGTACCCACTGTGACTATTAAAACCTACCCCAACCAGAAACCGTGGATAGATGGCGGAATACACGCACAACTGAAAGAGCAAACCACCACATTCAACCACGGAAAGAGGTCGAGGAATATGGACGAATATAAACAGTGTAGTTATTCCCTCCGCAAGGCAATCAAACAAGCTAAATGTTAGTATAGGGACAAAATGGAGTTGCAATTCAACGGCCTAGACACAAAACATATGTGGCAGGGTCTACAGGTAATTACGGACTACAAAAGGAAAACCAACCACGTCACGGACACCGATGTCTTGCTTCCAGACAAGCTAAACACCTTCTTTGCCCACTTTGAGGATAATACAGTGCCACTAACGTGGCCCGCTACCAAGGACTGCGGGCCTCCCACCTCCTTCTCCATTGGCCCCAAATATAACTGAACTAAATTACTATCACCCCATAGCACTCACTTCTGTCATCATGAAGTGCTTTGAGAGACTTGTCAAGGACCATATCACCTCCACCCTACCTGCCACCCTAGACCCACTTCAGTTTGCATACCGCTCCAACAGGTCCACAGACAAATCAATTGCTATCACACCGCACACTGCCCTATCCCATCTGGACAAGAGGAATACCTATGTAAGAATGCTGTTCATTGTCTACAGTTCAGCATTCAACACCATAGAACCCTCCAAGCTCATCATTAATATTACACAATCGAGAGCATCCTGTGGGGCTGTATCACCGC
This sequence comes from Oncorhynchus clarkii lewisi, assembly GCF_045791955.1. Lineage (NCBI taxonomy): Eukaryota > Metazoa > Chordata > Actinopteri > Salmoniformes > Salmonidae > Oncorhynchus > Oncorhynchus clarkii. The sequence goes on from NC_092153.1 coordinate 57,931,507, forward strand.
CTGGTACGGCAACTGCACTGCCCTCAACCGCAAGGCTCTCCAGAGGGTAGTAAGGTCTGCACAACGCATCACCGGGGGAAAACTACCTGCCCTCCAGGACACCTACACACCACCCGATGTCACAGGAAGGCCATAAAAATCATCAAGGACAACAACCACCCGAGCCACTGCCTGTTCACCCCGCTATCATCCAGAAGGCGAGGTCAGTACAGGTGCATCAAAGCAGGGACCGAGAGACTGAAAAACAGCTTCTATCTTCTAAGGCCATCAGACTGTTAAACAGCCACCACTAACATTGAGTGGCTGCTGCCATACATGTAAAAAATGTATCACTAGCCACTTTAAACAATGCCACTTAATATAATGTTTACATACCCTACATTACTCATCTCATATGTATATACTGTACTCAATACCATCTACTGCATCTTGCCTATGCCATTCTGTACCATCACTCATTCATATATTTTTATGTACATGTTCTTCATCCCTTTACACTTGTGTGTATAAGGTAGTAGTTGTGGAATTGTTAGGTTAAATTACTCGTTGGTTATTACTGCATTGTCGGAACTAGAAGAACAAGCATTTCGCTACACTTGCATTAACATCTGCTAACCATGTGTATGCGACAAATAAAATTAGATTTGATCATCGCTAAGAGTGGGCAACATTTAGTTTTGACTATTACACTGATGAGACAGCACCAACTTTTTGAAGGCTCTAGATTTTAAACAACAGATTCATATTTTTACTAAGATTAATATTTTTACTGTTAATGCGACAGGTTGAAATTATTAGATTACTGGAAAGGGGTTATGGGTTTGTTTATTGTTTATTGTAGGTGTCGATTTCACTTAATGAAACACTGTAGTATCTGAGTGTTTTGAGTAGGATTCTTCCTTCCGGGACTAATGGAAGTCCCCTACAGTATGTATGTTCAGGGAGACATAGGAGATCGCGTCTCAAACAACTTTTTATTAAATGCCTGGGATCAAATATCACTGATTCCTTATGCTGAGAAATGTACCACATTTGCGACAGAAAAAAAGTACTACATTTAGATGGGTAACAGGAACAGTCTAAGGTGAAACAGCTATCACAAATGTTGTTGGACATTGGTCTAGTAATGATACCAGGATAATTTGACATGGTTATGGAAAAGAGAGACCAGTCATATAATATGGGAGTGAATTGTTGACTTGGTGGCGAGATACATGTTGCAGTGTCCAAGGGTAGCATATGCTAAATTAAGAGCACATAAACATTGAGGTAGATTAAAACAAATGATGAATGATCTGAGGGAGTACAGTGGGCCTATCATTATTATCAGGTTTTGTTTGTAGTTTAAACTTTTGGGTTGCTGAAATGGTGTAGTATAGTGAAGGCTAACAAAATGTTGTTTTTCCGGGAAAATGGGGGTTTCGTGTAGAGGTCGACCGATTAATCGGAATGGCCGAATAATTAGGGACGATTTTCAAGTTTTCATAACAATCGGTAATCGGCATTTTTGGACACCGATTATGGCCGATTACATTGCACTCAATGAGGAGACTGCGTGGCAGGCTGACTACCTGTTACGTGAGTGCAGCAAGGAGCCAAGGTAAGTTGCTAGCTAGCATTAAACTTATCTTATAAAAAACTATCAATCTTAACATAATCACAAGTTAACTACACATGGTTGATGATATTACTAGTTTATCCTGCGTTGCATATAATCGATGCGGTGCCTGTTAATTTATCATCGAATCACAGCCTACTTCACCAAATGGGTGATGATTTAACAAGCGCGTCCGTGAAAAAAGCTCTGTCGTTGCACCAATGTGTACCAAACCATAAACATCAATGCCTTTCTTTAAAATCAATACACAAGTATATATTTTTAAACCTACATATTTAGTTAATATTGCCTGCTAACATTAATTTCTATTAACTAGGGAAATTGTCACTTCTCTTGCGTTCTGTGCAAGCAGAGTCAGGGTATATGCAGCAGTTTGGGCCACCTGGCTCGTTGCGAACTGTGTGAAGACCATTTCTTCCTAACAAAGACCGTAATTAATTTGCCAGAATTGTACATAATTATGACATAACACTGAAGGTTGTGCAATGTAACAGCAATATTTAGACTTAGGGATGCCACCTGTTAGATAGAATACGTAAAGGTTCTGTATTTCATTGAAAGAATGAATGTTTTGTTTTCGAAATAATAGTTTCCGGATTTGGCCATATTAATGACCTACGGCTCGTATTTCTGTGTTTATTATATTATAATTAAGTCTATGATTTGATATTCGATAGAGCAGTCTGACTGAGCGGTGGTAGGCAGCAGCAGGCTCGTAAGCATTCATTCAAACAGCACTTTCCTGCATTTGCCAGCAGCTCTTCGCTGCGCTTCAAGCATTGCGCTGTTTATGCCTTCAAGCCTATCAACTCCCGAGATTAGGTTGGCAATACTATAGTGCCTATAAGAACATCCAATAGTCATAAGGTATATGAAAAACAAATGGTAGAGAGAAATAGTCCTATAATTCCTATAATAACTACAACCTAAAACTTCTTACCTGGGAATATTGAAGACTCATGTAAAAACGGAACCACCAGCTTTCATATGTTCTCATGTTCTGAGCAAGGAACTTAAACGTTAGCTTTTTTACATGGCACATATTGCACTTTTACTTTCTTCGCCAACACTTTTTTGCGTTATTTAAACCAAATTGACATGTTTCATTATTTATTTGAGATTAAATTGATTTTGATGTATTATATTAAGTTAAAAGTGTTAATTTAGTATTGTTGTAATTGTCATTTATTTACAAATATATATATATTTATTAAATAAATAAATCGGTCGACCTCTAGTTTCATGGTCACTCTTTGAAATGTTTCCCGGGGCTATGGTCTTGATGAGAGCAGTGAGTGAGATTGATGCCATAAATTACCAAATGTTTGTTGTTTGTTTTTACTTTAAGGTTTGCAAATACACCCACTCCCACACTTGTTATGACTATTTGTTGGTGTTTTAAAAATACTGTTTGATTTATGTGTTCTATTTCCTTTGGGTTTAGTGAGTTGTCCCATCTGTCTTAGAGCTAAGGTATCTTGAAGGTGCACACACACACGGAAGTGTTTATTTCCTGAGTTTTAATTAAACACATTCATTATTTTGATAAAGAAATGTACTGGAAACCTGGGATACGACATGTATGAAATGTTTGACTGTTTTTCATTAAATTTGTCTAATATAGTGTCTAAACACTTATTTTAAGGGTTTGTATGACCTTTGACCTCTGTCCTGACTTTCCAGTGTGGTTTGATCACCCTCACTGGAAAGCCATTTGGATAATGAATTTGTCATTTGTAAAACTGATTTGAAGGTCATTTGTATTATTGATAATTATGAATATTATAGTTCTTAGCCATATTTGTGATTTGGACCAATGTGAAGGAGAGGGCGTTGCCTTTGACTAAGGGTAGGCTGCCTTAAGTCTATTTTCCTATGACCGTATGGGTACAATTATTTTTCTTTATAGAGTTCTTAAGGGTAGTTATTTGAATTTGATTTTGTTACTTGCAATTATTTTATTTTTTGACCAGTTGTAGTGTTTTTTAAATGTATTTATTTAATTTACATATGGGGAGTTATGTGTCAAAATGGAAGAGGTAAGTCCTCTGAGGTTTTGGATTGAAGTTTACACACCTTGAGTGATACGTAGGAGTGTATAGAGTGATATGTGAAGAAGTGTAATTTTGTGTTGTCTGTTCTGTTTTGATACAAACCTCACCATATTAGGTCTGCTGGATTGTTGGGATTTCTCCCGATGGGTTATAGGTCTAACATCCTGATCCTGTGGCTCTATGCTGAAGTTGACAGTGTGATGAGGAGTATAAGCCAAATTGAATTTTTTTTATTTATTTTTTAAATAGAATGTGTCGTTATTCTCTTTGACACGTTTTAGTATTAATACATTGGTATTAAGTATAATTAGTAAAAGTAATAATTTATATAGTTAATGCTTGTCTGGATTTCCTGAATCAAAATTGAACTGAACTGTTGTTCTGATCGGTCCTCTCGAGGTTATCGTGAGAACTCAGTCGGTGTCTTAATGCATGGAAGAGATAATTGGACCGAACAGTGCGTGTACCTCAAAACCCGCTCTAACTGGCTGAAGAAGAGCGACAAAGGCGTTCAATACAACCCTGTCCCCACCACTTCTATTGAGAGTCCTAAGCCAGCAACCGGTGTACAGCATCCGACCGGAGCGATCAACTGCTTTTCTCATGTCTTTTCTCTGAGGATTGTAACCGGAGTCCACATGGAGTGAGCATGGGTAGAAATCTGTTCCAAACTTCTCTTATGTTGCTGGTATACTGGCTGACAAACGGACAAGACATAATGGGTGGTAAAGGTAATGGCGGCTTAGGTGAGACTTTGAAATTGGGACATTATTATGGGCCATCCACTTCAGCTATCTGAAGAAGACGCCAGAGGATGGAGTGCCTGAAGGGGGGGGGGGGGGGGGGGTTAGATTTAGACTTTTGGGGTATCAGGTTGATTGTAGAGGTCTACACACTACATAAAATCATAGTAATTTAGATTAAGAATTCATTAAGATACTGATCTGTATTATAATCGTGATTAGAAAGTTAATAGAATTATGGGATAATTATACTGGATGTTAATATAAAATGTACATTCTGCAAATGTTGACATGTGTTAAATTGAGGTGTTTTGACTGAGTGATAGAACCAATTTGAAATCACTGAGCAATGTCATTCTACATTTTGGTTGGATAATTGTGTTTTTGATTTGGAAACTGAAAGATTTTTTTTTTTAAACTGAAGGATTGATTTAGAGTTTATTATTTTAATGCTTCTTAATTGCTTCACTCATAGTTATTATGGATTGATTGTTTTGATTGCTGTTATGACCTAAAGATGTTGACACTATTCTCAGCATGCCCTGTTGAATGGAGAGGGTGAACTCTGATCCGGAGAGTGAAAATGATCCTAATCTATTTGATCTATAGGCATTACCTTATAAATAGTGGAATCATGATGCTGGTCTTGGGTCATGTTCATTAGGCACCAACAGAATACATTTTACTGAAACCAGGAGTCACTACCTGGATTTGCCCAACAAGATATGTTAATTTTAGTTTCTGGGATGGAAATAGTTATTTCCATCATCCTGATCTATTGGAGTGTGATAGATAACTAAAGCTGCTTTTATTAAATTGTTGCATTATGCATTAAATATGTGCTTTTCACGGTCTATGAAGATATAGCTTTGAATCTCAAACTGTATGCATCTTCTGTTTTTCTTCATGGGTTCGTGCAGGTAACTGTATCCTGACCTCCACAGACAAGTTGCTAGAATGCTTAGAAAATGTGTTGGAGGTTGAAATGGGAGACATCATTAAGTTTCTTGGAAGCAGGCTGACACAGTGCTATAGCAGTTGGTCACGTGCAGGAACCCATGCAATGAGTTATTGCTTTTATGCTTCTTGTTTTATGAAAAATGTATGCATTTTCTACGTGAGATAATGTTCTTAAATCTTGTAAATTTTCTTTTAAAATTGAGAGAATTCTCAAAAATGGGGGATTATGGTGGAAGTTACAAGCTGGTTATAATACTTTAATTGCATCAAATGGTTGTATTATGCAACAGAATAGAGGGTTCTTTTAACTCTCTATTGTGTCTGTGTGAACTGAAAGTGGGCCTCTGGGAGATAACACTGACGGGAGATTTATGTCTTTGGGGATACTGCATTCCAGAGCATGAGTTAATGTTTCTCTTCTATACGGAACTAGGGAGACATGGCTCCAGTATGGCGTTGGGGGGCCAGACACTGGTCTCTACGATGAAAACACAATGAAGCAGACACTGTCTGCTGTGAATTATAATTATCTTTCATACAAATCTTAACCTTGTGACCCATTCCATAAATCTGTTGTGTGTTATGTAGACTGAAGGAGGATGGACTTTGCTATAAAATGCTGTGGCTCAAACCAGCTTGTTGAGTTCTCAGTGATCACCTCCAAGGGTGATTACCGACCAACTCCATTACTGCACTAATTCAATAATAAAGTTTGATTGTTTTGAAGGAATCTTAAGTCTCCTTTTGATTACAATAATTCCACCACAGGTACCAGAAAGAACAGTTTGACTTGGTTGGCTGGAGTCTGACAATTTTGGTATAGAGGTCCTGGATGGCAGGGAGCTCGGCCCCAGTGATGTACTGGGCCGTACGCACTACCCTCTGTAGCACTACCCTCTGTAGCACCTTGTGGTCGGATGCCAAGCAGTTGCCTTACCAAGTGGTGATGCAGCCAGTCAAAATACTCTCAATTGTGGAGGTGTGTAACTTTTTGAGAATCCGAGGGCATGTCATACCAAATAATGTCCACCTGCCAAAAAGCAGGTGGACACTAGCGTCCGTTGCTATATCAACAGTTTGATGAGCTAATGCGTCGAATTTTGGACCTCATTACAGCCAAAATTCCATTATTTTCATCCCTGCTATGTAAACAAAGCTTATTTCCACGACAATTTCATTGATTAAGATGAAAACATTACTTTGAACTACTTTGTGTTCCGTAACATTTCAACAACAGTCATGTTCTTGGTTTTAGAAATATCAAAAGAAAACGTGTAAACTGCATATTCATTTACCTTTCAGATCGCAAAGTGAGCTCCCATGAAGCTATTAACACTTCATTACTGTGAAAATCAGTTAAAGTCATACACTGGCTCCTCTGACTGGAATATTTTGAGCTTCCCTTGTCTTACTAAAGTATGCCATTAGTCCTATTATGATTATTTTTCCCTACCTCCATCACATGGTATAGCTCAGTAATACAGCAGTACACTTGTGGTGGAATATAATACAGGACAGACAGTTGAATAATGTTGAACTCACGAATACCAAAAAAGGAATTACAACAAATAATTAAATGAACAGCCTGTGGGGGAGAAAAAGGGGTACATATAAGTAAAGTGATTTAAAAAAAAATCCTTTATCTCAATTCTGGTGTGTGGGATAGAGAAGCTGTGGATGCTACAAGGGGTTCTGCTGGTCACTTTCCCTGTAGTGTATCTCCCTGTGCCTAGGATGATATGTTATGCACAGGTCCCTAAGCAGATTCTATCAAACCATATGACATTAACAGTAGCTGTAGATAATGTCATGAAAAGTGGGATCTTGGAGGGTGGTTGATCATGGAGGACATCAGGTGGATCAAGGTCTGGGGAAGGGATACGGTATGCATCCCAGAACCCCTAGATCCTGAAGAACAGGAGCAGATTAAAAAGGGAAAGAGAGGCATAGAAGGATGCAGAAAGAAAACACACACAGGTTTACAGGTAGATCCAGGCCTGGTTGAATTGTCCCCATATTACTTACACCAACGCAAGTGCATAGGGTGTAAGGGCTAGGCTTTGATTTGGGATTCCTCATGTCCTCTTTCTTCACCTCATTTTTAAAACAGATTGGAGGAAAATGTCTGAGATTCCTCACCTATAAGGGCTAAAGGACTATTATTCTTAGGTTGCTGGTTTGGTTGAGTGTGTTTGCCTCCAGGCATCAGTCAGAAAGCAATGATGGCAAGGTACAGTGAACGGTTAACTTGTATACTGTTATTCCTCCAAGTAATTTACAACAGGCAGAGTATGTAGAGCTATGGGAGGATCACTAGGAAGGCTACCGCGTGTACCATTGACACATACCTAGGGGTGTGGAAGAGCGAATGTGTGGATTCTCAAGGAAAGAGCAAAATACAGTGCCATTAATATCAGGATAACATACAGTACCAGTCAAAAGTTTAGACACACCTACTCATTCAATGGTTTATTTATTTTTACTATTTTCTACATTGTGGAATAATAGTGAAGACATCAAAACTATGAAATAACACATATAGAATCATGTAGTAACCAAAAAGTGTTGATCAAATCAAAATATATTTTATATTTGAGATTCTTCAAAGTAGCCATCCTTTGCCTTGATGACAGCTTTGCACACTCTTGGCATTCTCTCAACCAGCTTCATGAGGCAGTCACCTGGAATGCATTTCAATTAAAAGGTGTGCCTTAAATTATTTTGTGGAATTTCTTTCATTCTTAATGCGTTTGATCCAATCAGTTGTGTTGGTAGGGGAGGTATACAGAAGATAGCCCTATTTGGTTAAATACCAAGTCCATATTATTGCAAAAACAGCTCAAATGAGGACCGCCACAGGAAAGGAATACCCAGAGTTGCAGCAGAGGATAAGTTCATTAGAGTTACCAGCCCAAATAAATGCTTCACAGAGTTCAAGTAACAGACACATCTCAACATAGCTGTTCAGAGGAGACTGTGCGAATCAGGCGTTCATGGTCGAATTGCTGCAAGGGAAACCCTTACTAAAGGACACCAATAAAAAGAAGAGTCTTGCTTTGGCCAAGAAACACAAGCAATGGACATTAGGCCGGTGGATATCTGCCCTTTGGTCTAATGAGTCCAAATGGTCTTTGTGAGACGCAGAGTAGGTTAACAGATGACCTCCGCATATTTGGTTCCCACTGTGAAGCATGGAGGAGAAGGTGTGATGGTGCTTTGCTGGTGACACCGTCTGTGATTTATTTAGAATTCAAGGCACACTTGACCAGTATGGCTACCACAGTATTCTGCCATCTGATTTGTGCTTATGAGTTGGTGTGTCCAAACATTTGACTGGTACTGTACATATAAATACAATGACATATGACACCATTTAATATATAAACTATAAAAAGGCATCCCTTTAACCATGTTACTACATATAAAGGGCTTAAACTAAAGCACCACTAGGTGGCAGTAGTAACACATTAATGACTAGGACATTAAAAATGACTGAATGGATGGAATATGACTAATTCCTTTAAGGACCCCTGAAAGGGTGGTACCTAATTAAATTTCCAACGTAACATGCTCCGGCGCCATCTTCGGGTTGACCAACTAATAATTACTAACCATCTTATCAGGCAAAATACACTGAAAATACACAGTTACGTGCTATAATACTCAAAATGGTATGCATATAATACACATTGTAAAAATTCCCTTCTAATTGAAATGCACGTTTCAAACACACTGCAGTAATAACCAAACAAAACCATGTGCACTTGTTTACTAAAAGGAATGATGCGTCACACGTAGAATGAGAACAGCTCGAGAGAGGCAACCTTTCGTACAAGTCCACCGTGTGACTTATTTACCGACCTGTCTGTCCCTGTTTTGCTTCTCTTTTACCATGTCGAAGGGTAAATCCATGGTCAGTGGACGGTTCTGAAAATAAATGCATTGTTTGAGTCACCGAGCGGTGGCCTGGAAATAATTAAATCCAATTGTTAGATACTAACACTCCCCTTAAAACATCTTAGGACGCATGAACCACTAGCGGGATACCTACGACAACATCCGGTGAAATTGCAGAGCGCCAAATTCAAAATACAAAAATCGTAATATTAAACACTTATGAAAATACGTGTCTTACATAATTGAAAAGCTTAACTTCTTGTTACTTCTTACAGCTACCCCCTTACTTTTTTCCATTTCCGCCTGAAGACATACCCAAATTAACTGCCTGTAGCTCAGGCTCAGAACCAAGGATATGCATATTCTTGATTTAATTTGAAAGAAAACACTCTGAAGTTTGTGTAAATGTGAATTGAATGTAGGAGAACACAATTGATCTGGTTTAGATAATACAATGAAAAAACCATACGTTTTTTCATTTTTATTGTTGTATCATCATCTTTAAAATGAACAAGACAAAACAAACATTCAGATAGGATGATGGGGACAATTTCAGTGAAAAACATAAGAGGGCAACAGTAGTTGTGCAAAGTTTCAGAATGATAACTTCCAAAATGAGTGTACTACATGACATTTATCATGAAGTCACCCAGGTGAAGTTATACATTTTGAATGGAATAACTATATACAAAATACCAAAATGGTATTCTAACACACACCCCCAAAAAATTGAGAAAAAACATGGAAAAAAATATATACATTTACAAAATAACATTTTCAATATTTGGAAGACCCTCAGTCCTCTACACAATATTGTGCTGCTGATGCCAGGTGCCATAGCAGTCTCTTTCTGCTGTAAAGCAGAGGGTCACCAAGCATGTGGTGCAGGTGATGGGGGACTTCATTTTGCAAAGAACACAGCGACGCCTCCATGCTGTGCCCTTTTGGCCCTTGAGGCACATCCATGCCCGCAGAAATACATTTGGGCAGATGAACACCACTTGTGGCAGGAGCTGGATGAACCAGCTTCAGTGGGGGATGGACACCTTTGCACTGGGGGCTCCCATTCGGATTCAGTGTCGCTGTGAAAGAAAATGTTCAGTTAGAATAGTTTCACATATGAGCCCTGTATCAACAGGTATAATAAACCGATATATATAGAGTACAGGGAACATAAGGTTGAATATATTATTATAGACCTGCTAGATCTACTGTCTCATTTATATTATGACAGACCAGCTAGATCTACTGTCTATTTTATATTATGACATTTCAGCTAGATATACTGTCTCTATTATATTATGACAGACCAGCTAGGCTACCCCCGGGGCGGCAGGGTAGCCTAGTGGTTAGAGTGTTGGACTAGTAACCGGAAGGTTGAAAGTTCAAATCCCTGAGCTGACAAGGTACAAATCTGTCATAACCCACTGTTCCTAGGCCGTCATTGAAAATAAGAATTTGTTCTTAACTGACTTGCCTAGTTAAATAAAGCTAAAAAAGTTATTTTTTTAAAGATCTACTGTCTTTATTATATTACAACAGACCAGCTGTCTACTGTCTCCATTTCACTTTGGCCATTGTTGTGGGCCTGCCCTCCCCTCAACAGCCTCAAATAGGCTATTTCATTTCACAAATAATATTTTAATCAATTAATTATTAATTTCAAACAACGGCATTGGCATGAGAAAGACTTACCAGTCCAAAACGATGTCCTCTCCGTTCCTCCATTTGGGAATCGCTAAATGAATCGTCCTCCAACAAGCTCTGTCTCACTTTCCCGATCAATTTCTTCTAAAATTGTGTATATATGTATATCTAGACTTAGATGTAGCTTTCCCTGACTTAGTCGCCATACTGATTGATATATAAACAGCTGAAGATGCGCTTTACCAAAACAACGCTGTGCGTAACATGCGTTGCTCCTTCCGGTATGAAACTTCAATGGCGAATGACCCTCTTTACGCTGGAGTTTACTACATGGGTTGGTCTTCCAACACATAAAGATTACATATTGCCGTTTACCTCAGCTCATTGGCTATCTACCCAGCTAGATTTCAAGACGATCAGTGGTCATTGGGTTAAAATACAGTCAATCAATGAAACAGCGGTCATATCATTGGTGCACAATGATGTCATTACTTGTTGTCTTCAAATCGGTTTCTTTCAGTCAATACGTCCCGCGAAATGACCCATCACGTTTGGTTGTGTTACAAACAAACCAGTTCATTGCAATGAAACCAAACATGACTGGAAAAGTCACGTTTAGTGTGTGCATTTTCATCGAATGTGTCGTCGAAAATGGAATGAGACGGAATTCACAACAGAAGCGGTTCACAAAATGTTTCATGTTAGGCTATAAAAATAGATTTTATCAAAAAAAAGACCATTCATTGTGTAACAATGAGCATTGGGATTGCAAACAAAGGAGGATCGTCAAAGGTAAACTATTTATTTTACTGCAGTTAGTGATTTTGTTACACCTGTGCTGGTTGAAATAGTTGTTTATGGGGCTCTATCCTCAGATAATCGCATCGTATTCTTTCGCAGTAAATCCTTTTTTAAATCTGACAACGCAGTTGGATTAGCAAGATTCTAGGCTTTCGAAACATGTGAGACACTTGTATTTTCATGAATGTTTAATATGACTATTTATGTAGCGATCACCGTATGTTGTCGAATTTCATCCCGCTAACGGGTTCGGTGCACAGAGAGGTTAATCCAACCGCGTTGTCAGATTTCAAAAAGGCTTTACGGCGAAAGAATACCATGCGATTATCTGAGGACAGCGCCCCACATCAAAATACTTTTTCAACCAGCACAGGCATCACAAAAAAATCACAACTATCAATTAAATAAATCACTTACCTTTGAATATCTTCCTCTGTTTGAAATCCCAAGTGTCCCAGCTACACAATGAATGGTTGTTTTGTTCGATAACGTCCTTCTTTATATCCAAAAAAGTCAGTTTAGTTGGCGCCAAAGATCTCACTCGTTCAACATGCAGACCAACAAATCCAAAAAGTTACCGGTAAAGTTCGTCCAAACAAGTTAAACAATATTTATAATTAATTCTCAGGTACTCTAATATCTAAATAAACAATAAAATTTAAGACGGAGAATAGTATGTTCAATAGGGAAGATAAATAACGAAGAGCGCGCATCTCATTCATGCCCGCAACAAGACTAGATACATGTATCATGACCGAGATACAAAATATCAGTCTAGAAGCTGGGCTAAATAATATTCAAGATATAGCTTAATGAATTGTACGTTTAGTTAACGGCTTAATCTGATTTGTTCAGTGCTATCCGTTTGTATATCAAGTTTTAGATAAAAAAGAAAGAAAGGATACCTGTCGGAGAAGTGTTCGTATTTTTGAGGAGGGGTACGACTGGCAGTCAAAGTTGGAGAGAAAGCAGCCAGTGGTCAGACATAGGAGGGAGGAGGGGTTGGGGTCGAGTCGAGTCGAGTGGGCAGGTTGTTGGCAAATGGACGTCACTAGACGCAGGATTTCGTCTGGAGGAAGAGGAGAGAACCAGTTACAGGATGAGGAAAAGGTAGAGGCAGAATCAGGAGGTAAAAAGATTCAAAAACAAAAGGGAGAGATGATAGGTTTTACATCGTCCAGATATTATTCATTAGTGCAGATTAAGAAGACACTCACTGTTTACTGACTGACATGGTTGAAGTTTCACTCGCTGCAGTGATAGTAGGGATTCCAGAGGAATGGCGCTTTTAAAAAAACAAGGGCAACATACTGTTTGTAATTGAGACATTATGGTATTTTAAAAAATATATAAATTGTGCAATGTAAACACGTAAAATATCTGTTTCTTTTGCCTCCTGATGTTATTTTTGAAAGCTTGGCTCGCATTTCTGTTGTTGCTGGGAGGAAGTTGTTTGAGAGGCCCACACCATGGCAGCCTGGTATGGAACAAAAAAAACAAAGGATAAACTACCTATTATGAATGTAGTAATTCAGCAAGAAATCAATAATTTACACACATACATTGGGTACAGTTATTGCTAAAATAACCTCACTGCAACAGGGTTTCTAATGATCTACTTATAGTCTGAAACCAGCCTCTCTAATGGTAGACCCAGGTACAATCTGATCACTCATGATGACCACAAGATTAATTAATGCAGTTCACCTTTATCCCACATTTTACAGATGATATAGCACTTTTCATATGCTACTCTGTATAAGAGATAGCTATTTAAATCAACTGAATTACAAAGACAAATAATGCAATACAAAGCTTAGCTAGCTAGCTAAATAAAGAGATTTGGAAAAGTGGTCTTACCTCACAGTAGTGTTTGCATCCATCATTTGCAGTATCCATGCTTGCTTGCAGCATGCTCATGCTAGCTAAATCAAGTTTTGCATGCAAGTAAACGTCAATGACCATGCATGGATCATGTTTTGTACTTTATCCAATAATAATCTGAGATTTAAAGATAAAAAATATCATAAATAGTGTAAATAACCTATAACAATGATCTCATTTTACCCTGAATTTTGACTACATGCGCCTCAGGACAATCAGAACATAACAACCAGCATAGCAACGAATGCTATCAATTTTTGTTCTTTCATTACGTAGACTAGGCAGATTTTGGCATGTTCTAGCAACATCCGTAGCAACGGACGTTAATAGGACAGATAGAACAATGAGACTGATATTTCACTGGCTGTATAAATGTAAAGCATCCGCTTGGGGTTTCCACTCACTACCAAATATGGCAGTGAGAGGAAGCCAGGTGGACAGCAGTGGGAGAAGATGGAACGATATGGATTTTGGACAACATTCTGCACATTTTCTCATCGATTAAACATTTGATCTCAATACTGTTCCCAAAACTACAATCTGTTACAAACAGAGTGGACTACATTTTGTAGACCTTACCCTTTCCCCAAAAAATAAAATAATACCATTGTTTAGAAGGAGTGCAAAAGCAAATTTTGTTATTGCACACATGCACGTCACAGAGTAGGCGTTCCCTAACAGAAATATGCAAATGTTTGCTAGAACGCGCCAATAGGATCTCGCTAGCTCGTGCTTGGCTCTGCCCACCTTCTTGCTTGTTCTGCCCACTATGACTAATTTGTTCCCATTTGAAACGACGGGCTATAGTCCATATTGGTTTCCTGATATATTTTTTTTACTTTGCTAATAGCTTCTCGAATTCCATTGTGTGTGTGTGTGGGAGCGGGGGGGGCGACCCTCTCCGCTACAGCTCTGTCATTGTGGATGGGGGCGTGCTCGACCCTCTCCGCTACAGCCCAGTCAATGTGGATGGGGGCGTGCTCGGCCCTCTCCGCTACAGCCCTGTCAATGTGGATGGGGGCGTGCTCGGCCCTCTCCGCTACAGCCCTGTCAATGTGGATGGGGGCGTGCTTGGCCCTCTCCGCTACAGCCCTGTCAATGTGGATGGGGGCGTGCTCGGCCCTCTCCGCTACAGCCCTGTCAATGTGGATGGGGGCGTGCTCGGCCCTCCCCGCTACAGCCCTGTCAATGTGGATGGGGGCGTGCTCGACCCTCCGTTTCCTGTAGTCCACAATCAGCTCCGTTTTCTGCCCCTTAATAAAATGAATGTCTATATGGTGGTGACCTGGTCAACCTATGACGACCACACACACACGGAAAATCTTAGTCTATGCTAAACTGAGGAGTGCTCAACTAACCCTCTTCACCCCTTGCCTATATTAGGGTGACAGTGACAGCATGGTCAAAGATGTCCCAATCCCAGACTAGTCAATAAGTCAGCAGGACTAATCTCATCAGCCAATAGATAGACACCTGCTGTACACACTTACTGGTAGGCCTAATCATCTTACTCTCACTGACACACACAAAGTCCCTGGACTGGAGGTAGTTACTTACAGACAATGCCTGGCCCTGTTGCATGTTAATTCTATGTTTTTCATTTGGAAGCATCATTACCTAACTTCATTTTTTCTCTGGGTGAGAGAGAGCATTCATGGTTTCAGGAGGATGAGAAAATATGACAGAGTTAATGCTTGCCTGACGACATTGTCTGAAACTGCCATCCTAGAGTCGTGCTAATGTAAAAACAAGGGTCATTGTACGAAAGTTGATAACGTCATCATATTGACCGGGTCTGGTCCAACCCATCAGTTTCTGGGGCCAATTAGAACGTTCAGAATGTGTTTGCATTCTAGAAGACATCAGGATGGGAAGTAAATCCACTCACCATGGAGAAGAAATGCTAGTGCGGGGCGGCAGGTAGCCTAGTGGTTAGAGCATTGGACTTGTAACCGAAAGGTTGCGAGATTGAATCCCTGAGCTGTCAAGGTAAAACAAATCTGACGTTCTGCCCCTGAACAAGGCAGTTAACCCACTGTTCCAAGGCCATCATTGAAAATAAGAATTTGTTCTTAACTGATTTGCCTATTAACACAACACATCACAGACTTGCCAAACCAGCCGGATCAAGGGTAGTTCTGGAATAAACATGAGACCTTCTTAAAGGTCTAATGTAGGAGAGCCATATCACATGCAGGAACCAGGAAGCAATACTCATCATTTTAGAAACAAGTTACAAAAAGAATGTGTGATGATCAAGGGAACTAGCTGTGTATTTATTATGCAGTGGGCTGCATCAACACAGATGCCATGTCCCAATGTAAAGTTACTTTCCACAATCCAAGCTTTTAGAGATGATCCAACCACCCCACAGACAGAACAGACTCTGCTTTTAAAGTCAAGCTCTTTCTGCTCCTTGTGAAATATCAATTACTTATTACTCTGTCACAACAACCACCACTCACCTCATCAACTCTCCTCCAGCTAAAATGGGATGAGGTAATGGGCTGGCAGTGCAATGACAATTTATGGAGGGTCATACTAGCATTAATCAGTCTTCACTGCAATGGTTGGTTCTACTCTGTAGTAGGACGAGGAGTTTTTCCTTAGCCCTAACAATAGAACACAGACAGTGGCGTAGAAAGCACACCGTGAACCGGGGGGACCCACAAGCTTTATGGACCCACTCAGATAGCATATGAACACATCATAAGCCATAGTAAAATGTTTAGAATTATAGGAAATTTGCTTTAAAACTGCAACATTTTCTTTCAACCTCATGGCAAAATGTGTATAGCATGAGATTAGCTCTTAAAAAAAGCACGTTTTTAATCTGCCCCATGGCAAAATCTGTTTAATTGCAGGAAATTTGCTTTAAAAACAGCAACATTTCCTCTCAACCCCATGGCAATTTTTTACTATTCCTAAAACAAACATATCTTTTGGGGGGGGGCTTACTCGAATCTTGCCTGCTGGCATTGCAAAACTGTGCTACGCCAATGAACACAGCTCTGCATTGCAAGCCTTAACACAAACCAAAAACACACCCATACAACCAATTTCATCAGCCTCTCTCTGACCTAACTAATATTGATTCATGGAATAGTCAAAACAATTACCTCAAGGTCCTGCTTTCATTAGACTAGTATCAATGAGAAAATGAAATAAGCCTTTATCGATGATGAAATGGGCCTAAGGACATATTTTTGCATGTTAGTAATAAAATATATTCAATGCATGCTACTCTTACTCTTTGTTCATTATGCAATGTACGCTATGCTATTTAGGAAGCCAAGCATTCTTATCTGGATGGGGATAAAAAGGCTGAGCCCTGTGACCTACACACACACACACACACACACACAAACACGGATTCATGAACATGAATGAACACACACACATACACTAGTAGACAAATCCCTCCCTGGAGCCTTTAATGGGATTCTGAGTGTGGGTTGAACTTTCACACAGATAGAGAGAGGCAGAGAATGAGGATAAGGGAGAAAAAAGTAAGGAAGCAAGTGATGAGTCAAGAAAAAAAAAAGGATAGAAAGGGAGATTACAAGCACTTATAGACCTGGAGGCTCCGTTGTTGGCAGAGCAGCAGCCCAGAGAGATGAATATTCCCTGTGGCATACAGTCACAATGAACACATTACTGGCCTGATCCTACCAATTCAGTCCTCTGCTTACCACAGCACACTTCCAAAACACCTCCTTTTTGTATATACCTGACATAGAAACAGGTGGACCCCTAAATCTTTTAACATACACACTCACATAACCTCAAAACACTCTGGGATGAGGGGGTAAACAGCCTCTCGGTCACTCTGACCTCAGTAGCTAGGCTATTTAGTGTCTGAGACAGGGATAGAAATTAAGCTAGCCACTAGTCCGAGGCTAGTTAGCACTTTTCAGACAGGGAAATGTGCCAAACTAGCCCGAGATGCAGGTGAATTTTTGTCTTTTCGAATATTGCATAGCAGATTTTGGACCAGGGCAAGTAGAAATGTTGGTATACTAGCCCGGCTGGCCAGTGCCCAAAATCCTTAAATTCTTCTGATTCTGATACTTTGGCTCTACATCCAAGACGGTGCAAATATTTTGGTGGCCCCTCTAAAAACAATGTCAATGTTTAAATGACTAATAGGGAATTGGCAAATGTTGCAACTAGGCTACCTCCCTCTGTGTGGTCTGATTGATGCTTGTAGTCACTACTCAGCTTTTTATTGTGTGTTCTTCTTTGTAGCGTTTTGTGATCTCATGCACCACTGTGAAGGGCACTTTACATTCATCAAATAAGAATAAAATTAGACTCAGTGGATCAACATGGGCCATAAGTAGAGCCAGGAGTTTTTTCTGCCCATATGACCTGGGCCCTGGAGTTTTCCCTGGGGGGCGCAGGACGTTTTGGAGCATTCAGATATGTAATGTAAAACAAACATGCCTCTCCAACATATTCATGGCATTTCTATCTGCAACACTCGACAACGTTTGGCAAATGAACGTGGACCATGCCAGGTGACATGATCAGGTCACGTGGTCCAGCCTGACTTGGATCAATTCTGAAGAAAAGTAGCAATTGTCATCTAAATTGTAAAAAAGTTTAAAACAATTCTAATAAATGCAACAGTTGGACAATAGATGAAGAATACACTCAAGATATACAATAGGAAAATCTATTGAAAAAATATTTTGTGCTAAAAAAAAGATATGCAAATGAGGCTCATATTATTAAATACAGCAAGTGTGTTTGCATAGATGAATAAAATAACATAAAGGTGTGGAATAGGGCTGCAACCACCAAGCACATGCTCTGTCTAAAGTACCTGCGCTGTCTAGACTGCCTCATTATGTTTGTTACGTTCTGTTGTAGAATTCAACAAGTATCAATAGCAGGATACCCTCGGATTAAAAATCAACATGCTTGGCTCTAGATTTGGGCTCCCGAGTGGCGCAACAGTCTTAGGCACTGCATCTCAGTGCTAGAGGTGTCACTACAGACCCTGATTCGATTTCAAGGCTGTATCACAACCGAGCGGGATTGGGAGTCCCAAAGGGCGGCGCACAATTGACCCAGCGTCGTCCGAGTTTGGCTGGGGAAGGCTGTCATTATAAATGAAAATGTGTTCTTAAAACCTCTTTGGGATAGGGGGCAGCATTTTCACTTTTGGATAAACAGCGTGCCCAATTTCAACTTCCTGCTACTCATGCCAAGAATATAAGATATGCATATTATTAGTAGATTTGAATAGAAAACACTCTGAAGTTTCTAAAACTGTTTGAATCATGTCTGTGAGTATAACAGAATTTATGTAGCAGGCAAAACCCCGAGGACTAACCATTCAGAATTATTTATTTTTGAGGTCGCTGTCTGTTCAATGGGTTCTCATGGGGAAATGATATTTCTTAGGCACTTGTTTGCAGTTCCTACCGCTTCCACTGGATGGCACCAGTCTTTGAAATTTGGTTGAGATTATTCCTTTATGCAATGAAGAAGTACGGCCATCCTAGAAAAGGGTAACGCTGTTGAGAGTTGGCCAAGACTTGAAAAGTAGCGTTAGTTTCCTCTCGTCCTCTATTGAAAACAGATAAGACCCGTCTTCAATTTGATCGATTATTAACATTTAAAAATACCTAAAGTTGTATTACAAAAGTATTTTAAAATGTTTTGGCAAAGTTTCCTGTAAACTTTCGAGACATTTTGTAGTGACTTTGCGCAAATTGGAAGCTGTTTTTTTCTGGATCAAACGCGCCAAATAAATTGACATTTTGGATATATATGGACGGAATTAATCGAACAAAAGGACCATTTGCGATGTTTATGGGACATATTGGAGTGCCAACAAAAGAAGCTCGTCAAAGGTAAGGCATGTTTTATATTTTATTTCTGCGTTTTGTGTAGCGCCTGCAGGGTTGAAATATGCTACCCTCTTTGTTTACTGCTGTGCTATCATCAGATAATAGCTTCTTATGCTTTCGCCGAAAAGCCTTTTTGAAATCTGACATGTTGGCTGGATTCACACGAGTGTAGCTTTAATTTGCTAGTATTTTATTTGAATCTGGCGCTCTGCATTTTCCCTGGCAATTGGCCAAGTGGGACATTTGCATCCCCCTATCCCAGAGAGGTTGTTCTTAACTGACTTCTCAAGTTAAACAAAGGTGATTTATTTTTTATTTTTAAGTACAATAAAAAAATAATTACACCTATCTAAAACATACTTTACAATGTTTGTGAGATAACATAATCACTATAATCCAAGTGTTCATATTCGAAGTGGCCTTCATTTCAACTGTATTAAATTAGTACTTTTTTCAATTCCACAAAAAATCTTTCTTCTCTTTCCATTGATGTAATTATCGAGATGGTGCTTTAAATCCCAGAAGAAGCTTTAGAGTTCCTATAGATTCAATAAAAAGACAATGTATTCCATTGAGCTCATTTCATCCATTGCGGAGTGCGTTTGACAGGTCATTACAAACATTCCTGCAGTCGTAACATTAACAGGGAAAAACGACAGGCACAAGCAAGAGTATGAAAAAGTCGCTTGAGTAAAATGGAAGCAATCTATCCAGTGAGATTTAAGTGCCAAGTGGATTTTGCACCCCTCAAACACAGGAAATAGATGGCTGAGAAAGAGGGTGGTGATGATGTTACTGCTGCTGATGTCATCATTGGAAGCCTTCAGGCTCCATATCCCAGAACAGGGGTCTTGCATAATAGTGCAGTGTCGTAATGACTGAGTCATGGAATAACACATCAGATGTTAAAATATGGACATATACTACATGTTATACTGTGTAGCCTGACAACAGCAGAATAAAATATACCTATTCAACTGCAAACATTGTAATGTTTGTTTTTCCATTGGTGGACACTCAGTGAAAAAGCACTGTTTGTACACTCAAACCCCAGCCTATGTGGCCAGTCTGAAATTGTAATATAGGCTATATTCAGGGTCAAGTTCATGATGCACCCTTATATGGGACAAGGCATTGATTGTTCATAAAGAAATCAGCCAAATCTTCTGCTGGCATAGTTTGACACTCCCACATATGCAAGAAACAGACCTAGCACTCTCGTAACAGGACTCTCATAACACTGTCAGTGAATTAAACTGAAGGTGTAGCTGCATATGCTGGTAGCCTAGCGGTTAGAGAGTTGGACCAGTAACTGAAAGGTCGCTGGTTTGAATACCTGAGCCGCCAAGGTAAATCATCTGTTGATGTGCCCTTGGGCAAGGCACTTAACCCTAATTTGCTCCAGGGGCACCATACTACTATGTCTGACCCTGTAAAACAAAACATTTCACGGTGCCTGTTCGGTGTATGTGACAAAACATTTCACAGTGCCTATTCGGTGTATGTGACAAAACATTTCACAGTGCCTATTCGGTGTATGTGGCAAAACATTTCACAGTGCCTATTCGGTGTATGTGACAAAACATTTCACAGTGCCTATTCGGTGTATGGGACAAAACATTTCACGGTGCCTATTCGGTGTATGTGACAAAACATTTCACAGTGCCTATTCGGTGTATGTGACAAAACATTTCACAGTGCCTATTCGGTGTATGTGGCAAAACATTTCACAGTGCCTATTCGGTGTATGTGACAAAACATTTCACAGTGCCTATTCGGTGTATGTGACAAAACATTTCACGGTGCCTGTTCGGTGTATGTGGCAAAACATTTCACAGTGCCTATTCGGTGTATGTGACAAAACATTTCACGGTGCCTGTTCGGTGTATGTGGCAAAACATTTCACAGTGCCTATTCGGTGTATGTGACAAAACATTTCACGGTGCCTATTCGGTGTATGTGACAATAAAACATTTTTTGTATTAACAGAGAAAGAGCAGTTTGTCATGCCACAGACAGACTTGAGTTCACCAAGTCTTTTAGAATCCCATAGAACAGCAGATAGGTGCAGCACTGAAATGCTTGCATCTGACATACAGGAGGATCATGGTTTACAGTGACACGTGGTTCAATCAATATAATAACAAATCACAGCATTCTATGACAAGGATTGGGATTTAAAATACCACATTCAAATCCCATTTTAAACAATTCAACAATACGTTTACAAGGGCAACCCACTACCTAAATATTACATCAACAACAGGCAGCTTGTTTACAGCTGACCACTACTATGGTAAACATGCAATATGCCACACTTCTGCAGTCCTGCAAATGAGATGCCCAAACGAAGCTTCAGTCCCGTTCAGGGACATGACTGAGTGACAACAATCCGTGATAGGCTATTTGTGGATCAAATAAGAAATGTACTACATTTACTAACAAATAACATCTAACATACCATTATCATTGAATAACATTTAAACATAAATGCATTTTTATCAAATAGCCAGTCGGCTGGCATCGTCACTATTCTGCTGATAAAAATGCAACATGTAGGCTACCCTAAAGATGTATAATGGACAATTAACGTTCCACTAGCTAAACCACATTGAGATGCTAGCAGAGGCACTATCAACAACAGTCTTTGCGAACGCTAAATTAGTATATTAATGACAAATATTCGCCCCTTGCTTTCTAAAAAATAATTGTTGACATCGCTTTATTAAGATTTAAGCAGGCAATAAGGCTCTGTTGTTGGAAAACTAGTCTACGTGACGAGCTTGTTTACGTCCTCCGCTAGTTAGCAAATGCAACGCAATAGGGCTGCTGCACACATCGTTGAAACTCCCTCATCGCATCCAGCATGAAAAGACAAGTGCTAGGACTCCACCGGCATTGTACCCTACCTGCCATGTCTCGCGTGGCTCGTGGACGGCATGAAACTCTCATTGTCCAGGTTTGAAGAAGAGCAGTTGTCCAGCGTGGTTTCGTTTAATGTGGGTCTCTCCGCGGCGTTCAATGACACTGAGCGTAGAGGGTGGAGAGGATTACAGAGCGCGCAAACGCAGCAGCAGATGCGCTACAACCGTTGTGTTTTAAGCACAGCCACTGAGGTAGGCTATGTGATCCACTAGGTTGTGTTTTACGCTACCATAAATGAATTATATTTTAAAATACAAATGTCCCTGTTTGTTTAACTAAGCCTATGTGGCAATGAGATCAGGGGTGCCAATAAGAGTTGAGTGGCGATGAGGTCAGCAAGATTGAGATAATTCATAAACTCATATCTCTTTCACTCACACACACACACACACACACACACACACACACACACACAATTCAAGGGATGTTTAGTCAGAGTTCGATGGAGGATTTTAAAGATTTTATTTTAGAAAGGGCTTGATTGAGCATCGTATTCTTCACTAAAACATTTTTTTCAATGATGCATCATTATTTAACAGTGAATTCATTCAAAATGAAAGACAAAAGTGAAGACTTCAAATAACAACATGCTTGAGAAACAACATGCTTGTGAAAGCAGGGGGATATTTCTCCTCACAACCTGTTATCTCTACAGCCACTGCCCGCTGTAAGAATCCATCTCTGACTGGCTTGTGGTGTCATCTGTGGAGGAGAAGACAGACATGATGAGCTGCAGAACAGGCCTGACTTGAGACAACCCCAGGGTAAGCTGACATCACAGACTGTGGATGAGATGAGATGGAGAGAGAGAAACAGTAGGTCCACCTTTATGATGCTGGAGGCGTTTCTGGAATATCTCCCTCAGTGCACTCAGGACCAGGTCAGACTCTACAGCAGAGGGTGAGCCCACCTATCATATGCACACACACACACACACACACACACACACCATTGTCTCAACCTCACATCGCCATACATTGGACATAGTCTATGACTTTGATTGACATGCCCCAGTCATGTTCTCTCACCGGTCTGAAGCTCATGGTCTTTCTGATCCTCTCAGCGAGTGCCCCTGCAGGAGGAGGGGGGGCGGGCATAGAGGGAGGTTGGGGGACCCAGGGTGGGAGAGGGCTCTTGGAGACATCTCGAGAGCTGACACTCCGTGTGAGGAGGGACGGGAGAGGAGGCAGAGGCCCCTTCCTCAGGGCCAGGGAGGTGGAGGTCCCTGTAGCTCTGTTGGGTAAGGTCTTAGAGGCTGGACCTATGAGAGACACCAAAACAATTCTGTCCTGTGTTCTTCAGTCTTGGCTCTGGAGACACACAGGGTGGGTGCACATGCTTTTGTTCTAGCTTAGCACTAACACACCTGATTCAACTAATAATCAAGGCAATGCAAAAGATGATCCCTCTTAGCCAGCAGGGGGCCTACCTCTGTTGTTCATGTCCCTGCTGTCAGCCTCCACGCCCCCCAGACTGTAGATGAGGCTGCAGATTACTTTAGATGTGTGTCTGTCCGTCACATCCTCCTCATTTTGTCTCTCCATCCTGACCAGCTTCCTCAGAGCAGGGTCCAGCTCTCTAGTCTGCAGACAGGTGAGGATGATGATGCATGCGACATTAAAATAGCATTGATGACTGTGATATAACAGATATAAATGTGCAATTAGACTTTTATGAATTATTCTATGATGATCATAATACGCTGTCAGATCAAAACCTTGTATTAAAAGCAATTACTCTCATCAATGTACTCTGTACATTTCATGACTCTAGGACCAATGAAATGTGTTCAAAATACCTTCTGAATTTCATAATTGTTAATTGGAGATAAGAGGTTTTCATCCGACAGCTACATAATAATGGTTGTGTTATGGATGTGTTAAAATAACAGTGGTGTCAGGTTTGTGCTCACGCTGAGGCCTTGCTCTGGGTCCACTCTCACCTGGGACTCCTGTCTGTGGAGAAGAGAGAAGATTAAATCAGCCATTTGTCTTTTACTCCATTCTAATGCAGCATCATAAAATATATCTAATAGTGAATTGTCTGAGTCTGTCTGAGCTCAGTGTGCAGATGTACTATATTTCTAACTCTGACGCATATGGAGATGGAGTGCTGATCTCAGATCGGCTCTGTTCCTGTTCACAGATACAGCCTGAGGAGAAGTCCACACTGCCAGTATGGTTCATCTGCCCACTAGCTCTGTCTGAGAGAGGGGGAGAGAGAAAAAGATGGGGGGTTCAGCAAAAGAGAGCAACATATAAAATATTATGGGAGAAATAGAGTGAAAGACAGAGAGATGGGGGAAGAGGAGACAAGGGAGAGTAAGAAAGAGAAGAGGACTGGCTTGCCTGAAGTTGAGTGAGCCTATTATAATGTAAATATAATCTGAAGTGTGTGTGTTTCTCTCCAAACCTGGGGCTTGTTGGATCTGTCTCTCCACGGCTGCACAGAACCTCTCTGCCTCTGCCTCATCTGCAAAGTTCAGGCCCGCCTGGCAGTCCTAAACAAACACACACAGCCAGTGTGGGAGGTCATCAAGGACCAGAACAATAACCTTTTCAGAGCTATGCTATTAGCCAAAGCCTTTTTAGAGCCAGTGCTATTATGAGCATGTTACAGAACCAACCAACCAATGAACTCACATAACCCTGTAGGCCTAACCCTAACCCTAACCCTAGCCCCACACCCTGGCTCAACCCTAACCCTAGCCATTAACCTAACCCCAACCCTAGCATAACCCTAACCCTAGTCTCAACACTAACCCTATCACTAGCTTAATATCCACACACTGGCTCAACCGTAGCCTCAGCCCTAACCCTAGCTTCGTGTCCATACCAGGCTCAACCCTAACCCTAAACATTAACCTAACCCCAAACCTAGGATAACCCTAACCCTAGCATAACCATAACCCTCAACCCTAACCCTATCACTAGCTTAATATCCACACACCGGCTCAACCCTAGCTTCATGTCTACCCCAGGCTCAGCCCTAACCCTAAACATTACCCTAACCCTAGCTTCATGTCCACATCCTGTTTCAACTATAATCCTTAGCCACCACAACCCTAACCCATTTAATAGCAGAATATTAATTAATTTAATATGCCCTTAAAAGCTGTTCCATGAGCAGATTTGTTGCTTTGGTCATCAGGATTGAAACATAATTATAGAGTTCTGTTTGATAAGGGAATAACTTAACTCTTAAGATGTGATTTCAGGGCATGTCACTTACATTTGCAGGGAAGGTGTGGAAGTAGGGGTGGGGTGCAGAGTATCGAAAAGGAACATACAGCTCCTGTTCCCACAGCAACTTAGATCTCTGGTAGGTTAAAGGAGAAAGAGAGTAGATAGATAATTAAGTGTACATAAAGTTGATTGGAGGTACACAAGACACACTCCCCACCTCTCATCATGAGCCGCCGGGCTGTTACCAAGAACCACATACCGGATTTTTAACAGGGTCGTTAGCAAATTCGTTTTCATAGTATTTTCTGCAGCTACCTAGCTCAAATTCTAGATGTCGGATTAAAACGAGACCATAGCATCCATAAAGTGACCATTAGACTTTTAAAAAATTGTATTGACTAAATTTGTAGGTGCAAAAGTTTTATTAAACTGATAATGTATCTCACAAGTACATTTCCGTCCATTAAGAAAGAACATTGTGCTACCTTTTTGTAGCATTTCTGACAATACTAACCATTTTTTTTTATCGTAGCAGCGTATCGCTGCAGAATGATGTGGTAGCCATGCTGGTTAAGTGTGCCTTAAATTCTAAATAAATCACAGACAGTGTCACCAGCAAAGCAACCTCACACCATCACACCTCCTTCTCCATGCTTCATGGTGAGAACCACACATGCGGAGATCATCCGTTCACCTACTCTGCGTCTCACAAAGACACGGAGGTTGGAACCAAAAATCTTACATTTGGACTCATCAGACCAAAGGACATTTCCACCGGTCTATTGTCCATTGTTCGTGATTCTTGGTCCAAGCAAGTCACTTCTTATTATTGGTGTCCTTTAGTAGTGGTTTCTTTGCAGCATTTTGACCATGAAGGCCTGATTCACGCTGTCTCCTCTGAACAGTTGATGTTGAGATGTGTCTGTTACTTGAACAGTGTGAAGCATTTATTTGGGCTGAAATGTCTGAGGCTGGTAACTCTAATGAACGTATCCGTATAAATTTTACATAAAATTCGATCTGATCTTCATCTAAGTCACAACAATAGACAAACTCAGTGTGCTTAAACTAATAACACTCAAATTATTGTATTTTTCTTGTCTGTATTGAATACAGCATTTAAACATTCAGTGTAGGTTGGAAAAAGTATGTGAACCCCTAGGCTAATGACTTCTCCAAAAGCTAATTGGAGTGAGGAATCAGCTAACTTCGAGTTGAATCAATGAGACGAGATTGGAGATTTTGGTTAGAGCTGCCCTGCTTCATAAAAAACACTTTCAAAACGTGAGTTTGCTATTCACAGGAAGGATTGCCTGATGTGAACCAAGCCTCAAACAAAAGAGATCTCAGAAGACCTAAGATTAAGAATTGTTCCCTTGGATAATGCTGGAAAGGGTTACAAAAGTATCTCTAAAAGAATGTCCACGGTAAGACAAATTTGTCTATAAATGGAGAAATGTCATTACTGTTGCTACTCTCCCTAGGAGTGGCCGTCCTGCCAACAGGACTGCAAGAGCACAGTGCAGAATGCTCAATGAGGTTAAGAAGAATCCTAGAGTTTCCTAGAGTTTCAGCTAAAGACTTACAGAAATCTCTGGAAGCCTCTGTTGACGAGTCTACAATACGTAAAACACTAAACAAGAATGGTGTTCATGGGAGGACACCACAAAAGAAGCCACTGTTGTCCAAAACATTGCTGCACGTCTGAAGTTCGCAAAAGAGCAACTGGATGTTCCACAGCTCTACTGGCAACATATTCTGTGGACGGATTAAACTAAAGTTGAGTTGTTTGGAAGGAAAACACAACACTATGTGTGGGAAAAAAAGGCACAAAATCAAAACATCATCACAGGTGGAGGGAGCATCATGGTTTGGGGCTGCTTTGCTGCCTCAGGGTCTGGACATCTTGCTATCATCGACGGAAAAATTAATTCCCAAGTTTATCAAGATATTTTGCAGGAGAATGTAAGGCTATTGTCCGCCAATTGAAGCTCAACAGAAGTTAGCTGATGCAACAGGACAACAACCCAAAAGACAAGTAAATCAACAACGGAATGGCTTGAACAGAAGAAAATATTCCTTCTGGAGTGGCTCAGTCAGTCCTGACCTCAACCCGATTGAGATGCTGTGGCATGACCTCAAGAGAGCGATTCACACCATACATCCCAAGAATATTGTGGAACTGAAACAGTTTTGTAAAGAGGAATGGTTCAAAATTCATCCTGACTATTATGCAGGTCTGATCCGCAACTACAGAAAACGTTTGGTTGAGGTTATTGCTGTCAAAGAAGGGTCAACCTGTTATTAAATCCAAGGGTTCACATACTTTTTCCAACCATCAAGACATCAACAATTATAATTGTTTGTGTTATCAGTTCAAGCAGACTGTGTTTGTCTATTGTTGTGACTTAGATGAAGATCAGATCAAATTTTATGGCCAATTTATGCAGAAATCCAGGTAATTCTAAAGGGTTCACATACTTTTTCTTCACACTGTATATATCATGTTGCTGTAACTATTTTTTTAGAAATAGGCCTATTGTAAATGTGTATTATTGTTGTGTCCCCTTCATTATTGCAAAAAGAAATACAAGTACAAACATAACTTTACGCTACATATTATTTTGACAGAGGTAATGAACTGTCCATTCATCAGCACAGCAATGTATAAAACAGGACCATGTTTGATACACCAGTGGTTCTGAGCTTATGTTAATGTTACACAGTTAAGATAACAGTTACAGAGATCAGGAATGTAGACAGGCTCTATCTACATGAGCTACTGTGTCCAAGTCACCACCACCTGTTATGTTGGGTGCCTAATGACCAAAAAAGGATGTTATTATGATTATGTATTGCTAAAATAAAGGTTTAAGGAAATACAGGCATGCACCACATTACTACAAGCCAAAACAGCCCAAGCCCAATGGCTTGTAAGTATAAAAGCAAAGCTCGCTTTCATTTCAGAAAAAAAATCTTGAAAAGGTAGCTTAATCGGATAATGTCATACTGGTATGTGAAGAATCCAATACTTTACCTTGTACGCGGTACAAATCCCGTTATTGTGGAAGCATGTCCTCTAAGAGTATGAATTAGACTTTTTAAGAAGGTTTGAATTATAAGCAACCTGCATACACATAGTTTGAAGTACATTACTAACATAGCTACTGTAGTAGGTCAAAGCTATGTACTGGAAAACCTTGGTGGAGCATGGGTGGAGTAGGAATTTTGGTGCTCATGTGAATTTCCTTTTTTTTCGGCTTCAGACCTATTTCTACTTCTCATTTAAAACTTTGTTTTTGTTTTTAAATAAAATGCAGTTAATAGTCATCAGTAATATGCAAAGCAAAAACACATGCACACACCCTTTAACACAAGCCTATTGTTTTTTAAGGAACCTGTGCTCTCACGGTGACTGGTAAAGACACACACACACACACACACACACACACGCGCGGAGAGAGATAAAGAGATTCCAATGAGGCCTGCTCTATGGAGACTGAATAAACAGGTCAACCTGGCATCTTGCCAGAGGTCAGAAGCACTTCCTGCTTTTAGTTTTAAACCAGAGACACAATGAAAACAGCCATGACAACTTAACAGCCATAAAAATAAAAAATAACAAATAAAATATGATATTTATGCACACTATATGGTCTCATACTAATCTGATTGCTGATTAAAAAAAATCTGTAAATAGTAGAGAGAGAGAGAGAGGTAACTCCTCTGAAGGTCTGAGTGTCTGGTGAAGCAGGTGTTATGACTCGTTTGGTGGTGGTTCCTCTGACCTTGACGCAGTACACACGCAGGAAGTAGGAGTGTTGTGAGCTGTCTTCGACCAGACACACTACCCCAGAGCCCTCATGCCTCCACACCTGACGCCCAGGGAAGGACACATACACCTGGGCTACTGCTGAGACCACTGCCTGAAACGAACACACACATGTACACACTCACAATTTGTAACCGGTTACAGATTAGGTTCACTATTTAACACACTAGCTCTCACAGTCTCACGACATAATTAGACAGTTAAGTTCAGGCATTAACTCCGAAATCTTAAGGTTAGGCATTAACTCCAAATGGTTAAGGTAAGGGTTAAGGTTTGGGATAGGCATAAATGAAAAATCGCAAACAAATTGTCTATCGCTGGATGAGAATTTACAACCTTTGGAATCAGATGCTTAACCAAAAAATACTTGAAGGTAGCAGTGCTCACTGTTGCCCCTAGTGGCCGGTTTCTACGTCATCTAATACTGACTTGTATCAAGAGTGACCTTGATAGTCCAATACTGACTTGTATCAAGGGTGACCTGGATGTACAATCTATATGATTGTACATTTTACACTTGTAACTTACTACTAGGTCGTGGTATTCAAAATAGATGGCATTTGTATCAACCACAACCAAATTATCCCCTCTGCCCTCACACACAGCCCTTTCACCTGCAGGGCTGGAAAGTACTGGAAAGTACCTCAGGACTTTCAAAGATCATCACCATACCTGACTGGATACTATATATTATTGTTTGTTACTTATTTCATCATAATATTTTGTCTGCAAAGTTTTTAAAACCAAGGATACAATCCGCTATGTATTTATTTGGACAAAGAAGCTAAAACTTTAAATTTGGCTCTATACTACAGCCTTTTTGATTTGAGATGAAATGTTTTCTGAAGTGACAGTACAGAATGTTACCTTTTTTTTGGAGGTTATTTGAATAAATATCTGTTTTAACATTGAGAAATTAATGCACTTTATGTACAGTTCCTTCAGAAAGTATTCCACCACTTTGTTGTGTTACAAAGTGGGATTCAAATGTATTTAATTGTCATTTTTTGGTCAAAATTCTACACAAAATACTCTAATGTCAAAATGGATGATGAGTGAGAAAGATGCACAAAGATCATGACCCAAATGCATGCTAACCTCTCACCAGTACCAATAATGGGGGTTAGCATTTTTGGGGGGTATCATATTTATGCCTCTGTAACTTCTTCACTCATCATTATTCATGAGTCATGATTATATGTAATCATGCTAGCACCCACAATAATGTACAAGTGTTCAAAAACATCTTCTATTCTTATTTACAATAAAAGTGATTCCAAAATCACACAATACATTATTAACCATTAATTTCTATTGGGCACAACATAATACGAAACACAACTGCGAGAGAAAGAAGGAAGAATGTTAAAGATGCCTCTAGGGGTTAAACTGACCTTACACTTGGCTCCCAGGAGAGTGAAGAGCAAAGCATTCTCACGGACAGTCAAGAGGTTGCTGAAAACTGGACATCCACACCCCCCATTGCACGCCATCCCCCTCTCCTTCTCTCTTTATTCTCTCTCTCTCTCTCTCTTTTTATCAGCAATTCACTGACAATTTCTGTCTATGTACCACACACTGCAGTCTCAGTCAGAGATCCAAGCTGTCCAAGTACATTTACAGTGCACAAAATGTGATTACGCTTACCGTCCAGTACATTCACTTAGTACATCCTCATGCAAATGTCTGTATGGGTATGCATGGTGTTTGAGGGACTGATGCGTATGTCAGATAAAAAAATATACAGGCATAGTACTGTTTTTTACTGACACACACGTCAGTCACTTAAACAGATACACACATTTGCATGAGGAAGTACTGAGTGAAGGTGCTGTACTCCATGTGAGACCACATCTTCATACATGATGCATGCTGACCCAAACTTCCTTAAAAACAAACATTTATTTAATTAAAATAGATCCAGTAAATTGTATTTTTTTATTTAACCAGGCAAGTCAAATTCTTATTTACAATGACGGCCTACACCGGCCAAACTCGGACAATGCTGGGCCAATTGTGCGCTGCCTTACGGAACTCCCAATCACGGCTGGTTGTGATACAGCCTGGATTCAAACCAGGGTGTCTGTAGTGACGCCTCTAGAACTGAGATGCAGGGCCTTAGACCGCTGCGCCACCTGGGAGTCCACAAAACAAAGGCAATGATATTATTGATCAGCCTGTGGTCAGTTGGTCTGACAGCTGGAATCTCATATGTGCTGGTGACAGAACAAGTAAAGGAAAAAGAGAGAGATAAAAGCCTCCAATCTCACATCATTCTGATTACTGCCAACAGAGGACAAACTGCTGCCATCTCAATCTTGAAGGGGTCCAATTAAAAACACATGTTGACCAACAACAATGAAAAGAGGCTACAATTTTCCTGACGAGAAGATCTGACCAGGTCCAGAATAAACTTGTAATCAGGAAAAACTCCTGGTCCTGGTGATGATTGGTTCAAATAAGGACCTTAACTCTTGAGCTCACAGTACTTTTGCACTGTTTCGCTATGGCTATATTCATCAATCTGGCAAGAGGGCAATATTTATTTTACAATAAAGCTATGGCCTTTGGCTTGCAACTGGAATTGTTTATTTACAGAGCCTTCAGAAAGTATTCATACCCCTTGACTTATTCCACATTTTGTTATGTTAGTCTGAATTAAAAATGTATTATTTTTGTCACCCATCTACACACAATACTCCATAATGACAAAGTGAACGTTTGTTTTTTGTCTTAACTTGTCTTACACACACATTATTAGATTATATTCTTATAATTCTAATACATTTCACACAGTTTCAGAGTGGAACACTTTAGCCATTATCTTAAAAAAAATAAATTATTCTATCAATATGACACAAAATCCTGGGGCTCCTCAACCTACCTAACAAGTTATTGCAGTCTGAAGCAACTGATCTGCACACCGGTGTAAAACTTGTTTGCAGTAGGTATGGGTGCATTGAAAAACTGTGATGTGATGCTCAATTCAAAACGCTTTGGGAGGCATTCCAAGAGGGCATGAGCACACCAGCTCCAAGCAATCGATGGAGACTCATGAGTAAAACCCTGCAAGAGTATGTAGTTGAAAGCACAGTGGGTCAGCATGATGATGGAGACAAGAGGGAGTGTAAACGACAGTTTTTTAGCATTTTGGATGCTGTGCTGGGGGAAATGTCATCACAATTTAGGGAAGAAAATAATCAACTGGCGGAAGCTCTGTGTGCCATGAATCCAAAGAGCCCAGACTTTTTGGATGTGAACAAGGTCAAGCCATTGTTGTATCTAACCAAAACTGAACCAGTGGAAGCTGAGTTTATTGTGGCTCGCACATTCGTGAAAAGTGAAGTTGCAACCATAGCCAGCAAGAACAAATGGACCCCACTCAGTGTTCTTCAAAGATACAGTGGGCCTTTGTCAGCAATGCTGTTGGCACTGAAACATGGATTACCATTAGGGGCATCTACAGCAATGTGTGAAAATTCCTTCTCCACCCTGAAGAAGGGATTCTGTGAACACAAACTGACCGTGATACATCAGCTTTGCGTTATTTTATGGGTATAGGGACAATAACCAATGTAGCCTATTGGTAGTGCTCTGAGGTGAGACCTAGTGCGTTGCTCCTATTGTCCTGGATGTCCACTTTGGTGGTACTGAAATTGGCAGCACATCCTTTCATCGTGCTGACTGGCAGTAGCCTTCTGTCCATGGTCCTGAATCATGGTTATGGTGTGTGCTGTTTTAATGAGCGCATCATGGGCTATCAGTCTCCATGGGGCTTCTCTTCAACATCGCTTGCTTTCTTGTGTGCAAAATAACAGTTGTTGTGTATATGGCTGCATTTCAGATAGGCCTACACTACATTTTGTGTGTCACAGTAGTATAGGACTATTTAGTTTGCTTTTCTGAAACTCTCCCACAGAAAATATTGCGCGCCTGGAGAAGTGGCGGCATGGCTTACTGTAGGTTACGCTCATTGCGTAGTGTCACAAATTAGACAGAAATGTAGCCTATATAGTGCCGATTTTAGCTTGTATATCTTGGTGGGCAAACAAAAAAAATGATGTTTTATGCATGCCAGGAAAGCCACAACACTAAACAATACATTCATTGCACTGTAACGGTGACAAACGGTTCCCACAAACTGTTAGGACCTGCCTAAAGCTGTACCAACAGCAGAGCTTTCTTTTCAGCAACATGGAGTGAATCCTTACCACCGCTACAACTGGCTTTCAGCGGAGCCTTGTCTGGCAGCGAAACAGTTGATACAGCCTCATTTACTGCCTTTTTAAAAACCACAGCTGATATGGCTGACTTGCTTAAACAAATGTGGTTACTACTGACTCCTTGTGGATTTGTGTATGTGGATAAGAACCACATTCTCCTTCAACTATAACGAACGTCAAAATGAGTTTTGACCCACAAACATTATTAAATTCATGTCCCGAAATTCATGTTTATTCTTATATCATTACCACTTAGCTCTAAGTATAAGCCAGTGCAAACAAATGGGCCGCGACAAGTTAGGCCTATTCGTTCAGCACTTTCAAAATGGACACAGACAGAAATTCAGATAAATGTTATTTCAGATAAAATCAGCAAGATGTTGAGGCCTTAACTTGGCTATCCTTTAAGTCACCACACAGAGAGAGAGACGTGGTTAGCCTACCATTTGAAGTATTTTATTAGGCTTATGTGGTCTTATAAGGAAGGAAAATACAATCATGAGGATCCACTTTTATATACAACCATACCGACGCACAGAAAACAGCCCTTGTAATATTAACTGGCCCAACAACATTATATAGTATCTCTTCCTCGTCAAGAAAAGCCCATGAGCAAATTATAATACACAAAGAAAGCAAAACAATGAAATCATTCCAACATTGCCTAAATTGATGAATAAGATACAATTGAGATAGACCTATATAAGCAATAGGCCTATAACAATTGAGATGTACAAACTATGGCATAAGGGAACGATGAGTGGATAAGAGGCAATCAGTAATTTCCATTAAGACGTTAATGAGTGAGCAATGATGGACGTAGTTAATATAACTATTTGTTCAGCACTTCTGAAAAGTACAGCGACAGAGTTCAGAACATGGGCCGCTCTAACAGTATTCTCCCTGTACACCATGTCAGAACCATAGGATAAATAAAGGGGGCATACAGTGGGGCAAAAAAGTATTTAGTCAGCCACCAATTGTGCAAGTTCTTCCACTTAAAAATATGAGAGAGGCCTGTAATTTTCATCATAGGTACATTTCACCTATGACAGACAAAATGAGGGGGAAAAAATCCAGAAAATCACATTGTAGGATTTTTAATGAATTTATTTGCAAATTATGGTGGAAAATAAGTATTTGGTCACCTACAAACAAGCAAGATTTCTGGCTCTCACAGACCTGTAGCTTCTTCTTTAAGAGGCTCCTCTGTCCTCCACTCGTTACCTGTATTAATGGCATCTGTTTGAACTTATCGGTATAAAAAACACCTATCCACAACCTCAAACAGTCACACTCCAAACTCCGCTATGGCCAAGACCAAAGAGCTGTCACAGGACACCAGAAACAAAATTGTAGACCTGCACCAGGCTGGGAAGACTGAATCTGCAATAGGTAAGCAGCTTGGTTTGAAGAAATCAACTGTGGGAGCAATTATTAGGAAATGGAAGACATACAAGACCACTGATAATCTCCCTCAATCTGGGGCTCCACGCAAGATCTCACAACGTGGGGTAAAAATTATCACAAAAACGGTGAGCAAAAATCCCAGAACCACATGGGGGGACCTAGTGAATGACCTGCAGAAAGCTGGGACCAAAGTAACAAAGCCTACCATCAGTAACACACTACGCCGCCAGGGACTCAAATCCTGCAGTGCCAGACGTGTCCCCCTGCTTAAGCCAGTACATGTCCAGGCCCGCCTGAAGTTTGCTAGAGAGCGTTTGGATGATCCAGAAGAAGATTGGGAGAAATGTCATATGGTCAGATGAAACCAAAATATAACTTTTTGGTAAAAACTCACCTCGTCGTGTTTGGAGGACAAAGAATGCTGAGTTATATCCAAAGAACAGCATACCTACTGTGAAGTATGGGGGTGGAAACATCATGCTTTGGGGCTGTTTTTCTGCAAAGGGACCAGGACGACAGATCCGTGTAAAGGAAAGAATGAATGGGGCCATGTATCGTGAGATTTTGAGTGAAAACCTCCTTCCATCAGCAAGGGCATTGAAGATGAAACGTGGCTGGGTCTTTCAGCATGACAATGATCCCAAACACACTGCCCGGGCAACGAAGGAGTGGCTTCGTAAGAAGCATTTCAAGGTCCTGGAGTGGCCTAGCCAGTCTCCAGATCTCAACCCCATAGAAAAGCTTTGGAGGGAGTTGAAAGTTCGTGTTGCCCAGCAACAGCCCCAAAACATCACTGCTCTAGAGGAGATCTGCATGGAGGAATGGACCAAAATACCAGCAACAGTGTGTGAAAACCTTGTAAAGACTTACAGAATTCGTTTGACCTCTGTCATTGCCAACAAAGGGTATACAACAAAGTATTGAGATAAACTTTTGTTATTGACCAAATACTTATTTTCCACCATAATTTGCAAATAAATTCATAAAAAATCCTACAATGTGATTTTCTGGATTTTTTTTCTCATTTTGTCTGTCATAGTTGAAGTGTACCTATGATGAAAATTACAGGCCTCACTCATCTTTTCTGTATAAGCAGACGATGAACGCTTACAATATTCGATGATGACATTTTCTTTAAACAAGCTATAGGCTACCTGTGCACTACCAAGTCAGAAGAGTAGGTTAAGTTCTGAGGGGGAAAGGGACAAAATTATTAGGGTGAAGCACATGGGCTACTAACAGATTACTACACAGCATGCACAAAGTATTACTTTCTTAGCTACAGTATACATATCTCCCTGGCATATTACGGTGCATTCAGAAATTATTCAGACCTCTTGACTTTTCCACATTTTGTTACGTTATAGCATTATTCTTAAATTGATTCAATTGTTGTTATCAATCTACACACAATACCCATAATGAAAAAGCAAAAATAGCTTTTTAGAAATATTTGCAAATGTATAAAAACTTAAAAGCGGAAATATCACAAGTAATCAGACCCTTTACTCAGTACTTTATTGAAGCACCTTTGGCAGTGGTTACAGCCTCGAGTCTTCTTGGGTATGATGCCACAATCTTGGCACACCTGTATTTGGGGAGTTTCTTCCATTCTTCTCTGCAGATCCTCTCAAGCTCTGTCAGGTTGGATGGGAAGCGTCGCTGCACAGCTATTTTCAGGTTTTCTCCAGAGATATCCGATGGGGTTCAAGTCCGAGCTCTGGATGGGCGGCTCAAGGACATTCAGAGACTTGTCCCGGAGCCACTTCTGCATTGTCTTGGCGGTGTGCTTAGGGTCATTGTCCTGTTGGAAGGTGAACCTTCGCCCCAGTCTGAGTGCTCTGGAACAGGTTTTCATCAAGGATCACTCTGTACTTTGATCCATTCATCTTTCCCTTGATCCTGACTAGTCTCCCAGTCCATGCCACTGAAAAACATCCCCACAGCATGATGCTTCCACCACCATGCTTCAATATAAGGATGGTGCCAGATTTCATCCAGACATGACGGTTAGCATTCAAATCAAATCAAACTTTATTTGTCACATGCGCTGAATACAAGTGTAGACTTACAAGCCCTTAACCAACAGTGAAGTTCAAGAAAGGCCAAAATAATTCAATCTTGATTTCATCATACCAGAGAATCTTATTTCTCATGGTCTGTGAGTCTTTAGGTGCCTTTTGACAAACTCCAAGAGGGCTATCATGTGCCTTTTACTGAGGAGTGTCTTCCATCTGGCCACTCTGCCATAAAGGCCTGATTGGTGGAGTACTGCAGAGATGGTTGTCCTCTGGAAGGTTCTCCCATCTCCACAGAGGAACTCTGGATCTATGTCTGTGGCTATGGAATCCTGACCTGTTCACCGGACGTGCTACCTGTCCCAGACCTATTATTTGACCATGCTGATAATTTATGAACATTTGAACATCTTCGCCATGTTCTGTTATAATCTCCACCCGGCAGCCAGAAGAGGACTAGCCTCCCCTCATAGCCTGGTTCCTCTCTAGGTTTCTTCCCAGGTTTTGGCCTTTCTAGGGAGTTTTTCCTAGCCAATGTGCTTCAACACCTGCATTGCTTGCTGTTTGGGGTTTTAGGCTGGGTTTCTGTACAGCACTTTGAGTGCGAAGGGCTAAATAACTCAATTTGATTTGATTCCACCTCCCTGACCAAGGCCCTTCTCCCCCGATTGCTCAGTTTGGCCAGGCGGACAGCTCTAGGAAGAGTCTTGGTGGTTCCAAACTTCTTCCATTTAAAAATGATGGAGTCCTCTGTGTTCTTGGGGACCTTCAATGCTGCAGAAATGTTTTGGTAACCATCCCCAGATCTTTGCCCGACACAATCCTGTCTCAGAGCTCTACAGATGTGGACCTTATATAGACAGGTGTGTGCCTTTCCAAATCATGTCCAATCATTTGAATTTACCACAGGTGGACTCCAATCAAGTTGTGATCTCAAGGATGATCAATGGCATTAAATCAAATCAAATCAAATTTTATCAAATCAAATTTTATTTGTCACATACACATGGTTAGCAGATGTTAATGCGAGTGTAGCGAAATGCTAGGATGCAACTGAGCTAATTTTCGAGTTTCATAGCAAATGGTCTGAATGCGTATGTAAACAAGGTGTATATATATACATTTTATTTTTTATTTTTAGGTGGTGCGGCGGTCCTTCGTGTGGCCGAATTTTGTCATCAAACTTTGTCATCAAAGTCTGGCATTATGTGGCTTTATGGTGCATTCAAGACAACTGGGAACTCTGAAAAAAACATTGTCAAATCATGACATCAGCAATCTTCAGGTCAGAGCTCTAGAAAGAGGCCCAAGTTCCTGAATTCTGAGTTATTTTCCTAGTCGGAGCTCATATTTTTCAGAGTTCCCAGTTGTCTTGAACTCACTGAAGTCTGAGATTTCCCAGTTCCGAATGCAACAGATGTCATGCTGAATGGACAGCATGGCAAATGTATTCAACCTGTTCTGGTCCGTGTTGTTGCGTCTGTTTATCCTTTTAAGCTTGGAAAAGAGACCCTTTCAGACAGATGTTTTAAATCCTTAAACCCAGACTTGGACTACACACCCTCTCCACTGAGCTGCAGGCATGGGAAGCAAAATAGTGATTGCTTTGCAACGCTTGCAGTTAGCCACTAATTCCTTCCAAACAACTCATTGTTAAATTTGCAATTTCCGACTTGTTGTGTAATGTTTATGTCCAATGGCCGATGAGCACTGATACTTTATAATTCCATGTGACAAGGATTGAAAAGGATTTGCCAGTAAATTGTCGATGTGATTCATGAAGATGACTGCTTGTCTAGCTTGCTAGCTAAGATTTTTAAAGTATGACGTTGACATGTTCAGTCCAATCAAAGCTACGGTAGATACTGTATAACGTGATTTCACATCATTTTATCTGTGGCCAATGACATTGAGCCTTCTTGGATGGGCACTTCTAATGTAAATCTATGGCAGAACCCAAGGGGGCTTGAACTGCCTAGCGCTCCCTGTAGATTCTATGGTGACATAGTGTCCCCATAAGTGACAGAACACTGAGCAAATCACGGCGCAACTAGAGAAGATTACCAACACCTATGCTCTGTATTTTCCACTGGCTGCCCCTTTCTTACTCAAGAAAGCAAGAAAGAGACCATGTTTGTATGAGGCTTTATTCACTCAATACATTTATTTTTACAGTATTTGCAACCTGATATGTGACACGAATGAATGCCAAAATAACATGCAGACAGGTTCTGCCCCACCTGCCCTGAAATGGTTCGCCACTGAGCATATAGTTGTAATTATTGAAGTTTAAGCTGATCACCCTGTAAGAATCTGTAATAACCTAGTGGTGCTCATCCTCTCGATCTGATCTGTGCATGTTGGTAGGAGCAAATTATGTGTAGCACACTTTTATTTGTCTTCTGAATCTGATGTAAACATTTTTGGGGGGTTATCCACACAAAATGACTTTACTTATTTTAGGTTTAAAACCTGTTTGGGATAGGGGTCAGCATTTTCACTTTTGGATGAATAGTGTGCCCAGAGTGAACTGCCTCCTACTCAGTCCCAGATGCTAATATATGCATATTATTATTAATATTGGATATAAAACACTGAAGTTTCTAAAACTGTTTGAATGATGTCTGTGAGTATAACAGAACTCATAGAGCAGGCGAAAACCTGAGAAAAATCCAACCAGGAAGTGGAAAATCTGAGGTTTGTAGTTTTCCAAAGCTTGGCCTACCGAATATACAGTGTCTATGGGGTCACGTTGCACTTCCTAAGGCTTCCACTAGATGTCAACCGCCTTTAGAAACTTGTTTCAGGCTTCTGCTTTAAAGGAGGGGGAATGGGAGCTGAATGAGTCAGTGGTCTGGCAGAGTGTCTCAGGCTCATTAGCTCTCGTTCCAGTGCTTTTCTACAGACAATAGAATTCTCCGGTTGGAACAGTATTGAAGTTTAATGTTAAAAACATCCTAAAGATTGATTCCATACATCGTTTGACATGTATCTATGACCTGTATTGGAACTTTTGAGTTTTTGTCTGGACGTAGTGCTCGCGCCTCATGAAGATGGATTACTGGGCTGAACACGCTAACAACAAGTGGCTATTTGGACATAAAGGATGGACTTTATAGAACAGATCAGTCATTTGTGAATTCAAGTATGCTCTCTCTAATTCTCTCTTTCTCTCGGAGGACCTGAGCCCCAGGACCATGCCTCAGGACTACCTGGCATGATGACTCCTTGCTGTCCCCAGTCCACCTGGCCGTGCTGCTGCTCCAGTTTCAACTGTTCTGCCTGCGGCTATGGAATCCTGACCTGTTCACTGGACGTACTACCTGTCCCAGACCTGCTGTTTTCAACTCTCTAGAGACAG
The DNA here is from genome assembly GCF_045791955.1 of Oncorhynchus clarkii lewisi. Taxonomy (NCBI): domain Eukaryota; kingdom Metazoa; phylum Chordata; class Actinopteri; order Salmoniformes; family Salmonidae; genus Oncorhynchus; species Oncorhynchus clarkii. Next base: position 57,971,926 of record NC_092153.1, read on the forward strand.
CAGGAGTGGTAGAGATACTCTTAATGATCGGCTATGAAATGCCAACTGACATTTACTCCTGAGGTGCTGACTTGCTGCACCCTCGACAACTACTGTGATTATTATTATTTGACCATGCTGGACATTTCTGAACATTTCTGAACATTTGAACATCTTGGCCATGTTCTGTTATAATCTCCACCCGGCACAGCCAGAAGAGGACTGGCCACCCCTCATAGCCTGGTTCCTCTCTAGGTTTCTTCCTAGGTTTTGGCCTTTCTAGGGAGTTTTTCAGAGCCACCGTGCTTCTACACCTGCATTTCTTGCTGTTTGGGGTTTTAGGCTGGGTTTCTGTACAGCACTTTGAGATATCAGCTGATGTACGAAGGGCTATATAAATACATTTGATTTGATTTATTGTCAAACTGGGTTTCCTGGGAGTGCATTCTGATGAAGATCATCAAAGGTAAGTGAATATTTATAATGTTATTTCTAACTTCTGTTGACTCCAACATGGCGGATATTTCTTTGGCTGGATTGGGCTCTGAACGCCGTACTCAGATTATGCTTTTTCCATAAAGTTTTTAAAAAATCTGACACAACGGTTGCATTAAGGAGAAGTCTATCTATAATTCTGTGAATAACACTTGTATCTTTTATTATGAGTATTTCTGGGATTTGATGTGGCTCTCTGCAAAATCACTGGATGTTTTGGAATCAAAACATTACTGCACGTAACGCGCCAATGTAAACTGAGATTGTTGGATATAAATATGCACATTATCGAACAAAACATACATGTATTTTGTAACATGATGCCATATGAGTGTCATCTGATGAAGATCATCAAAGGTTAGTGATTAACTTTATCCATATTTCTGCTTTTTGTGACTCCTATCTTTGTCAGGAAAAATGTTTTTATCCCTTGCTTGCTAGCTAGCCAACTACGGCTAATTTACAGTCATGTCAAACAGTGCAGACAGAATAATAACAGTAGATGCATTTGTTTAAGCTGTTTTCTAGTGACATTTATTTGGGCACATCCATAACAATGAGCTAATGAGGTATGATTTCACCTGGCATAGAAAATGTGCTCTCTCGTCAGGACACTGTTGTTCAGAGGAACTAGCCAACAACACAGCTCACACAACTTCAAACTGAAGCTGGAAAGTCTGCAAACTAGCTGCACTTCTTTTCGTTTGACCTTTTTTCAATTGATATTTCTTTGTATATATCCATAAAAATGATGCCAGCTGATTCATTATTTAGACTGGCTGAGAAACGCTGCCTGCCTCTCTCTCTCGCCTGGGATGATGAGAAAGTGGAATGCTCCGTCAAATGGAACAGAGTAAATAGGCATTTTAACGTCATAGATTTAGCTGGTGGTAATTTGTGGAATAAACCCCCGCTGGAATGCGCTTTCAACCAATCAGCATTCAGGATTAGACACACCGGTCATATAAAAAGCAGTCAAGCATTTGAGGGAGACGTAATTACGTTAATTCAAAAGAAGGGCTTTATCAACTCCTAAGAATATTGGGGTGTTTGTATTCTGACTTTAAAAAAAACTGTGAGGAATTAATAAAATAAGTAATATAAACACAAGATCAGTAGCCTAGAGGTTTTAATAAAACATCCCCTCCTCGCTCTCCTTTCCCCTCAGCCTTTCACTGGCTGTTGCAAACCGTTGCGCATCCTCCTCCTAATCACGCACCACCTCCCCCTCCTCACTCCTCTCCCTCAAACCCCCAGCAGCAGGTCTCTTGCGTCGCTTGTTGAGCAGTGGGTTATTGGACGTGTCTAGATCTTTGATCTTCACCTGGTCATAGTCCACACGCATGGTGGACAGAGCACTGGTCATCTCCTCCTGGATCCAGACAGTACAGATACAGTGCCTTAAGAAAGTAATTATATCCTTTGACTTATTCCACATTTTGTTGTGTTACAGCCTGAATCTAAAAATGCTCACCCATCTACACACAGTACCCAATAATGACAGTGAAAAGAAAACAACATGTTTTTAGAAATTTGTGCAAATTTTGTGAAAAAGAAATACAGAAATATCTAATTTACATACAGTAACAGTAAAAAGTTTAGACACACCTACTCATTCAAAGGTTTTTCTTCATTTTTACTATTTTGTACATTGTAAAATAATACTGAAAACATCATAACTATGAAATAACACATATGGAATCATGTAGTAACCAAAAAAGTGTTAAACAAAACAAAATATATTTTATATTTGAGATTCTTCGAAGCTTCCACCCTTTGCCTTAATGACAGCTTTGCACACTCTTGTCATTCTCTCAACCAGCTTCATGAGGTAGTCACCTGGAATGCATTTCAATTAACAGGTGTGCCTTGTTAAAAGTTCATTTGAGAAATTTCTTTCCTTCTTAATGCGTTTGAGCCAATCAGTTGTGCTGTGACAAGGTAGGGTTGGTAAACAGAAGATAGACCTATTTGGTAAAACACCAAGTCCATATTATGTCAAGAACAGCTCAAATAAGCTAAGAGAAATGACAGTCCATCATTACTTTAAGACCTAAAGGTCAGTCAATCTGGAAAATTACCAGCCTCAGAAATTGCAGCCGAAATAAATGCTTCCGAATTCAAGTAACAGACAAATCTCAACATCTCAACAACTGTTCAGAGGAGACTGAGTGAATCAGGCCTTCATGGTCGAATTGCTGAAAAGAAACCACTACTAAAGGACACCAGTAAGAAGAAGCGACTTGCTTGGGCCAAGAAACACAAGCAACGGACAGTAGACCGGTAGAAATCTGTCCTTTGGTATGATGAATCCAAATTTGAGATTTTTGGTTCCAATTGCCGTGAACTTTTGTGTCCAAATGTTTGACTGGTACTGTAAGTATTCACACCCCTGAGTCAATACTTTGTAGAAGCACCTTTGCCAGGGATTGCAGCTTTAAAGGGACATTTCTAAATGAAAAGGGTAGAGGAAAATAAGTAGGCAATTAGTAGGCAATTTCCCTTTAAGTCATCTTGGGTATGTCTATCAGTTTAACACATCTGGATTTGGGGATTTTCTCCCATTCTTCCTTGCAGATTTTCTCATGCTCTGTTTTAAGTTAGATAGAAAGCGGCAAACAGCAATATTCAAGTCTTTCTACAGATTTTCAATGGGATTCAAGTCTGGGCTTTGGCTGGGCCATTTGAGGACTTTCACATTCTTGTTCTGAAGCCAATGTTGCTTTGGCTGTATGTTTGGGGTCATTGTCCTGTTGGAACATAAATATTTGACCCAGTCTAAGATAATTTGAATTATGAAGCAGGTTCTCATCAAGGATTTGCCTGTAATTGGCTTCATTCATTGTTCCCTCTATCATTACCTTACTCTCAGTCCCTGCCACTGAAAAGCATCCTCACAGCATGATGCTGCCACCACCATGCCCTAGGCCTGCTGTCATGTTCCTTTTTCTCAGGAGTTGCTTCCATCTGGCTACTCTCCCACAAATCACAGATTGGTTAAGTGCTCCAGAGACTGATATCCTTCTGGCAGGTTCTCCCATCTCAGTCAAGGGCTTCTGTAGTTCTGCCAGAGTGGTTATTGGGTTCTTGATCAACTCCTTTACCAAGGTCCTTCTTGCCTAGTTACTCAGTTTGGTCGTACAGCTAGCTCTAGGCAGAGTCTGGGAAGTTCCATACTTTTTCAATTTGCCAATGGTAGAGACCAGAAACATTAAACACTCTAGAAATGTTTTATAGCCTTCCCCAGATATATTCCTCATCACAATCTTTGAGATCTACGGACAGTTCCACGGACTTCAAGATATCGTTTCTACTCTGCTGGGCAATGCGGACTTTCAACTCCCTCCAAAGATTTTCTATGGGGTTGAGATCTGGAGACTGGCTAGGCCACTCCAGGACCTTGAAATGCTTCTTATGAAGCCACTCCTTCGTTGCCCGGGCGGTGTGCTTGGGATCATTGTCATACTGAAAGACCCAGCCATGTTTCATCTTCAATGCCCTTGCTGATGGAAGTAGGTTTTCACTCAAAATCTCACGATATATGGCCCCATTCATTCTTTCCTTTACACGGATCAGTCGTCCTGGTCCCTTTGCAGAAAAACAGCCCCAAAGCATGATGTTTCCACCCCCGTGCTTCACAGTAGGTATGGTGTTCTTTGGATGCAACTCAGCATTCTTTGTCCTCCAAACACGACGAGTTGAGTTTTTACCAAAAAGTTCTATTTTGGTTTCATCTGACCAAATGACATTCTCCCAATCTTCTTCTGGATCATCCAAATGCTCTCTAGCAAACTTCAGACGGGCCTGGACATGTACTGGCTTAAGCAGGGGGACACGTCTGGCACTGCAGGATTTGAGTCCCTGGCGGCGTAGTGTGTTACTGATGGTAGGCTTTGTTACTTTGGTCCCAGCTCTCTGCAGGTCATTCACTAGGTCCCCCTGTGTGGTTCTGGGATTTTTGCTCACCGTTCTTGTGATCATTTTGACCCCACGGGGTGAGATCTTGCGTGGAGCCCCAGATCGAGGGAGATTATCAGTGGTCTTGTATGTCTTCCATTTCCTAATAATTGCTCGCACAGTTGATTTCTTCAAACCAAGCTGCTTACCAATTGCAGATTTAGTCTTCCCAGCCTGGTGCAGGTCTACAATTTTGTTTCTGGTGTCCTTTGACAGCTCTTTGGTCTTGGCCATAGTGGAGTTTTGAGTGTGACTGTTTGAGGTTGTGGACAGGTGTCTTTTATACTGATAACAAGTTCAAACAGATGCCATTAATACAGGTAACGAGTGGAGGACAGAGGAGCCTCTTAAAGAAGAAGTTACAGGTCTGTGAGAGCCAGAAATCTTGCTTGTTTGTAGGTGACCAAATACTTATTTTCCACCATAATTTGCAAATAAATTCATTAAAAATCCTACAATGTGATTTTCTGGATTTTGTTTTCTCATTTTGTCTGTCATAGTTGAAGTGTACCTATGATGACAATTACAGGCCTCTGTCATCTTTTTAAGTGGGAGAACTTGCACAATTGGTGGCTGACTAAATACTTTTTGCCCCAATGTATGTCAATTAGATATTTATGTAATTCATTTTCAATATATTTGGCACATTTTCCTAAAAACATGTTTTCACTTTGTCATTATGTGGTATTGTGTGTAGATGGGTGACAATTTTTATTTATTTAATCCAGTTTGAATTCAGGCAGCAACACAACAACATTAATTACATTTGGAATAAGTCAAGGGTATGATAATGTTCTACAGGCACTGTAGATAGTTGCAATATGGGTCTTACAAATCTACTGTTTAACACCATCCAGTGGCTTCTTAATGTTAGTGTTCGATTAAACTGGGCCATTGATATGCAGTGTTTTTCATACCACAGAGTGTCAGTGTTTGACAGCTCTCTAGACTCACCTTGACATCGTCCCACAATTCTCTGTCCTCTGTCAGAACACGGGATGTGTGCAGAGGAGTAGGAGGAACCACCATCGACTGCTTTAATGTCAACACGCACGCACACACACACACACACACACACACGCACACACACACACACACACACACACACACACACACACACACACACACACACACACACACACACACACACACAGTGTGAATGAGTCTCATATTATCAACCGCACTCAGACAGTGTTCTCAGACATGCAGTAAGCAGCACCCTCACATTGATCCAGGGGTGGTTCATGAACTGCCCGATGGTCATCCTCTCGTTTGGGTCTGTCTTCAGCAGCTGGTTGATCAGCTGTTGGCTACAGAGGGTATGGTCATAGATCAACAAGCATAACAAATAAAACATGAACATCAGGTAAACTAGACAAGATGTCTGTCAAAGGACCTACAAATCACAACCGTAGACGAATCCGTCCAAAATATTTTGTAATTAGCAGAACATAGTTTGTATTGCAGTGAAGCCTCCACCTCTAGTATAGACCATCCCAACCCACAGTATTCAATTGCCTCTAGTCTGACCTTCCTCCGACACTTCGGCCCACTCAGGGTTAGGGAAGTTGTACTGGCCCATCCTGATCCTCTGCTTCATCCCTGGAGAGATGGCCTGGCCCGTGTTAGAGTAGAACGGAGGGAATCCACACAGCCTGGGGATACAGCACACACTTTACTCATTCAACAGTCATTCAACAGTCATTCAACAGTCACTCAACAGCAATTTAACAGCAATTTAATAGTCCTTTAACAGTCATTTAACGGTCATTAAACGGTCCTTTAATGGTCCTTTAACAGTCATTTAACGGTCATTAAACAGTCCTTTAATGGTCCTTTAACAGTCATTTAACAGTCATTTAACAGTCATTTAACAGTCCTTTAACAGTCATTTAACAGTCATTTAACAGTCCTTTAACAGTCATTTAACAGTCCTTTAACAGTCATTTAACGGTCCTTTAACAGTCATTTAACAGTCCTTTAACAGTCATTTAACAGTCCTTTAACAGTCCTTTAACAGTCATTCATACTAAATACAAGGAGAGAGAGAAGGAGAGGCAGAAAGCAAGTAGTGGACCATGAGGAACCGAGTGTTGAAAGAGAGGGAGAGGAGTACCAGGCAGTGCAGAGAAGGGAGAGTAGGAATGAGGCCCAGGAGGGAACAGTAGGGAGAGTGAGAGTGAATAAGAAGCCTGTGACTTGATTCTCACACACCTACTGTCACACTTATAGCACAAAGACACACTAGGTACTCACAGGATGTACATGATCACGCCCAGAGACCACATGTCACATGACTTGTCATACTTCTCTGGACCGAGCACCTCGGGGGCTGATGGACAGACAGACAGACACAAATAGAGACTAAGAGACAACTAGTCAGGCAGACAGACAGACAGGCAGAGACAGGGACAATATGTGGGGAAAAGTCAACCATAAAATGTTATAGCCTACACCATTCACATCTGGATAGTATACTACACTACTACTCGTGTAACAGACCCAACCACTCACCAACATAGTAAGGGGTGTAACAGGGTGTCTGGAGGGAGTTGTGGAGGGTGGTCTCCTTGGCAAAGCCAAAGTCAGTCAGTTTCAGAACACCATTGCTCTCCTTGGTGGTGTAGAGCAGATTTTCAGGCTGTTGTGTGCGTGTGGAGGGAGGTGTAAAAAAGACGAAAGCAATAAGTACATCATCACTAAAACCACCAGTGGTAAAGACACCTGTCAGTGAGTGTCAGATGAAAGAGATACATGGGTATACATGTCTGTGAGTGATGTGTGTCTAGAAGTATAGTCCCACCTTGACATCTCTGTGAGCTATGTCCATGTGGTGAAGGTACTCGATGGCCGTACCTATGTCCCTCATGATCTCTGAAGCCTCTGATTAAAAGCCATGACATAAATCTGATTAACATAGAGCATATGGGTCACCGTAAATCACAGAGCACTGTAAATGACACAACACAGTTCCCCGTCATAACTCACCTCTCTCTGTGAAAGCCTGGTCCCCTTTGGCCTGAATGCGACTGAACAGCTCCCCTCCCTCCATACTGAGACAGGAAGTAAAACAAGAGACACAGATCAAAGCTTCTTAAAATTAACAAGACAACAAAGCTATTCCCCTAAACAAGGCAAGCATTGTCCCTTAATAATTACTAGGCAATTACTGAGCCCAATCTACAGAGCCCAAAGACAATGACCAAGGATAGCGGGAACATCATTTGATGTTTGTGTAGCTTTTCATTAGGCCCAGGAGTTATTTTCTGACCACGTGACCTGACCAGGAAAAACTCCTGTCCCTAGTCATTAGTAATGTTTTTAAAGTCTAGACTGGCATGCTAGATAAGCTAAGAGAGAATACATACATCATAGACAGATGCATTCTGGTTTATGTGGTCTGTGTGTTCCTTACCACTCCATGACGATAACCAGGCATTTTCTCCCCTGGTGCATGTTGTCATACAGGCTGAGGATGCGAACAATGTATGGACCCCCGACACTCTCCAATGAAGCTCCATCTCCCGCCGCGCCTTAGGACTATCATGCAGAATCTGCAACCACAGAGGAGGTGGGATAGAAACACAGAGAAAGAAGGGAGATAATACTGTGCAGGTTTCAGAAACATACAGTATTTACTATGACAAGGTATGATGATGGGTGCAGCTTGTATCTGTATTGGAACGTGAATGTGTATCTATGCAACATGTATGTGCTGTGAGTGTGTTTTTGTGTGCATGCGTACATGTTGTCTATAGCCACTTGGAGGAATTGATCAAGAGCATAATAATAGCTTCAATCAGGTTAAAAGCCTTGTGACCAATCTTAGTCCCACCGCTCTCTCTCTCTCTCTCTCTCACTTCTCTTTCTCTCACTCTTTCACTCTTGCTCTTTCTCACTCTAACACACACACGTACACAGTCTCTCCATACTCTCATATCAGTCATTCCATCATCCGAAATACAAACCTTTCATTCATTCATATTACAGTTTTTGTTCAGTCAATTTGGCACATTTTTCAGATGTAAGTGGTATATTTTCTAAACTCTAAGTACAAAACTCTTAACTGAAAACAATTGTATTTCATGTTCAGAACTTTTGATTTTGCATTCATTGGGGTTTCACACATCTTTCATCCCTGAGTCATTCATGCAAGTTTTCCATAAAATACATTTAGTTTAGTCACTAATACATCAGGTATTGATAGACTCCCCATTTAGTCATTTTAACTACCATTTAATCCAATAGTAAAAAATGTTATATATACATTTCAAAACAGTTCTTTTTGAAGTGCTGAATAGAAAGAATTTCATACAGCATTTGATTATTCTGTAACTTGACAAGCACAATTATTTTTATCATGTGTATCCAATTACAGTTTGTGGGCATTTTGAGAAGTATGTCATTCTTACAGTTTCATTATCCCTATAAATCAAATCAAATCAAATCAAATTTTATTTGTCACATACACATGGTTAGCAGATGTTAATGCGAGTGTAGCGAAATGCTTGTGCTTCAAGTTCCGACAATGCAGTAATAACCAACAAGTAATCTAACTAACAATTCCAAAACTACTGTCTTGTACACAGTGTAAGGGGATAAAGAATATGTACATAAGGATATATGAATGAGTGATGGTACAGAGCGGCATAGGCAAGATACAGTAGATGGTATCGAGTACAGTATATACATATGAGATGAGTATGTAAACAAAGTGGCATAGTTAAAGTGGCTAGTGATACATGTATTACATAAGGATACAGTCGATGATATAGAGTACAGTATATACGTATGCATATGAGATGAATAATGTAGGGTAAGTAACATTATATAAGGTAGCATTGTTTAAAGTGGCTAGTGATATATTTACATCATTTCCCATCAATTCCCATTATTAAAGTGGCTGGAGTTGAGTCATTGTCAGTGTGTTGGCAGCAGCCACTCAATGTTAGTGGTGGCTGTTTAACAGTCTGATGGCCTTGAGATAGAAGCTGTTTTTCAGTCTCTCGGTCCCAGCTTTGATGCACCTGTACTGACCTCGCCTTCTGGATGACAGCGGGGTGAACAGGCAGTGGCTCGGGTGGTTGATGTCCTTGATGATCTTTATGGCCTTCCTGTGACATCGGGTGGTGTAGGTGTCCTGGAGGGCAGGTAGTTTGCCCCCGGTGATGCGTTGTGCAGACCTCACTACCCTCTGGAGAGCCTTACGGTTGAGGGCGGAGCAGTTGTCGTACCAGGCGGTGATACAGCCCGCCAGGATGCTCTCGATTGTGCATCTGTAGAAGATTGTGAGTGCTTTTGGTGACAAGCCGAATTTCTTCAGCCTCCTGAGGTTGAAGAGGCGCTGCTGCGCCTTCTTCACAATGCTGTCTGTGTGAGTGGACCAATTCAGTTTGTCTGTGATGTGTATGCCGAGGAACTTAAAACTTGCTACCCTCTCCACTACTGTTCCATCGATGTGGATAGGGGGGTGTTCTATAGAGTACAAATGTAGGACAAATCATAAGAAACTGGGTTATTTTAAAGCAGTTGGCTATTAAAAAAATGGAGCACGGCGTTGTATGCCATTCCTGCCCCATGCAACATTGAAAAAGATCACCTTTTCTACGTGACTTGTAAACTGATACAGTATCGCCTCTCCTGTCTCTCTGCTTGAAATCTATCGGCTTACAGTGGATAACAGAAATTCAGATAATTAGTGGAATATATTGTTATATATTATTATTTAATGTTTTATTGAACCTTTATTTAACTGCATTGTACACTACACTACAGTATAATTCCAAATGGTGGCACATACCGAGCCGGATTAAGAAATCATAGGTCCCATAGGTATGGGATAGTAGTATTTGTTGTACTCAGTCAACTGAAAATGTGCTTGGAATTTCGAAACATGAGCCATTTGATGATCTGTTTAGATTTTTTGATTAGATTCTGTTTAGATTTTTGTGCTTAGAGTTTTTAATATGTACCACATACTTAAAATTGCACCAAAGTGGTTGAATTTTTTTAAAATTTGCTTTGCAGGAGGATTCCCTGCAGAACATTTAGAATGAATGCTGCATTTTATAAGTGCATTCAAAATGTACCAGTAATAACAAACTTGCAAAAGGATTAGATGTGAGGTTGGGAGGGATCCCATATCCCCAGACACCACAGTCAGAGAAACTAGCCTCTCCTCTGTTTATGACAGGAACTAGTGCATTGTGGGACAGGAAGGAGAGGGCAGGTTGAGATTAAACTGTTTATAGAGGAGGAACCTAATACTCAGCCTAAACATTGTTCATAACACAAACACTGACAGAACAGAACATAAGCATGTATTCACATGTGCCAGTATAACTGATCCTCCTCCTAATCACATTTCATCCACCTATCTTTGGTGTACCTGGAAAAAAAGAATGTGGAACTATTTGAGATTGAGAATGTTCCAATGAAAGCGGGCTCGTGGGGTTTCAGTTCTTGTTTTTTAAGAATATTCCTGGTCGCTCTCTCTCTCTCTCACACACACACACACACACACACACATGCTAACTAACTGACTTTGCAGGTTTTACACAACTAGTTGACGTAGAACTGTTTCCAAATTGCTCACTATTTCCGTGGTTGACCTTCAAAGGACGGAAGTAAACACTCAACATTTAATCAGACCACAGAGCCCCGTGTCCAGAAGGATAGATAGAGCGTAGAGTGCATGCCAAGGCCGAACTTAACGACAGGGATGGACAGTTTTGGTCGCATTATATGCAGGCTTTTGCTCCAGCCCAGTACAAACACACCAGGTTAAACTAATAGTAAAGTAAACTGAAGGCCTTCCTGAGTTGAATCAGGTATATCAGAACATGGCTGAAACAAAAGTCTGCACACTGTGGTAGCTGTTGCGCATCCCTAATTTAGGACCTCACCAGAGTAAATCCTCCTAGATGGAACATAGAATCAGTCCAGACAGAGCATGGCATTGTCCATACAAAATTACATTGACCACAGGCACTAATACAAAACCCTCTGCATAAGACCCGGTCCCAGACAGTACATCCCTGTCTCTCCCCAGATCTGTATGTGCAGGAGTAATCTAGTTAGTTTAAAGGGCAGCACTGTTGCCGCCTGTGGCTCCTCTCCAAACCGGCTCACAGAGAGACAGTTAAATCTGCCCTGATCTATTGGTGTTAGCAGTGCTTACGTGGTGGACCTCTTTAAAAGAGAAACAGGCAACTTCATCTTGTTTGTTGGTACAGTAAATATATCAGAGGAAGTAGAGGAGACTCAGGTGACAGTAACTTCCCTGCACGAATGTCAACTTCTGCACATCAGACACTCTATACTGCAAGCATGTGCACTGATGCCCACGTATGTACTGTAAATTATTGGGGATGTGACTGGCAATCATATGTTTTTAGCATTATATCCAAGGTATGTCCTTCATACAACTCCAACGCAAATCAGACAAAGGACTTGATTCCATTGGTAGTAGTGAACCAATAAGAAAGATGCAAGAGACTGAGGAGGAGACTGTCTGAGATGGAAGAATAGTGAATAATTGATTACTATTCTCCCCCTTATCATCACCACTGCACATTATCATGTGTCCTGTCATTTACATCAGTGGGTAAGGAAAGAAAGCAAGCAAGACCTAAAATACATGTTTCCACTTGCGTCTGATGACTGATGGTCTCTCTCTCTCTCTCTCTCACACACACACCTTGAGCGCACATTTATCCCCTGTCTTCTTGCAGTAGCATTCCAGCACTTTCCCGTTGATACCCAGTCCTAGTACTTGAGTTGTTATTTTGTAGTCCTCTGTGACTGCGTTGCGTTTGAACTCCAGTTGGGAATGAGCGGGCAGTTGGAAGAGTGTGGGACCGCTTAGGGTGTCATTGCCTGGGATGTGTGGTCCGCTGTCATCAGTCATCCCCTGGAGCTGAGGGTCGGATTGGTTCACCGACTGCTTCTCCTTCCCATTACCATTCTGTTGCATGATGTGTCTCTTGCCGTGCTCTCCAGGGGAACAGAGAGAGAGTGCAAGAAGAGGCAGTGGTGTCCTGGGGATATATCACTTTTCCCCTCCCTGTCCAGTGTCAGGCTGCAGGGTCACTGAACCCCTCCCTCTCTCTGAGACTCAGTTATATCTTTTTCAGAGGCCTTGGTCGATTTTACTTTAGATTATGGAGCAAAAAGAGGCTAACTAATCTCCAATTGTTTTATTTCTTTCGAGGAATAGCTACTCTATAATAATATTGGCACATCGACAGAATAATACTTTTCAGATTGTATATCTAGAATAGTTCAATTAAGCATTTTGAACGTCACTATGAAGGACATTCTAATTTGTGGTATAGTTTACAATTGATTATGTAAAATATGATGTTGTATCTCAATAAATGGAACACAGGTCATTTTACCCCAGCAAATAAATTTGTGCCGCATGTCCAGTTTGGTTGATCAAAATGCCAAGAACATTTCCTGCAAAACAATAAGGCCAAATAAAACCAGGATAACAGTCCTTATTCTCTCCGTTATTCTCCTCTTCTGTACCCTCGTCTGGGTCTACACCAAAGTCCCCTACGTCAGCGCAGCACGGCTCAAATTCATTCACACTGCGTTTATTTTAAAGGAGCCGCTACGCGTAAAGAAGGCACTGCCAGTTTATAGCAGAGAGGAAGAGGCGAAGCGAGAGTTTTCACTCTCGCCAAAATCTGTCCAAAATAAACCCACAATACGTTACAATGAGTTTATTTTCGATGCAAACTTGTCGCCTGTCTTCCCGCCTTTGGGACAACTACTCCCATTGTTAGGGCGGATACATTAGTATCTCGTCATTATATACAGATCTCTGTTCATAGGAACTCGTCAGGCATTACGAACCAATCACTAACATCCAATTCTTATCCTTACACTTGAAACAAAAAGTTGAAAAGGACAAAAATGCTAGTCAGTCAGTGGTAGTCTTTATTACCTTCACATACAAAATAATAGCCCAGTAACCATATTCCATATTCCAACATAAAAAAAGTATTTGAACTACCCTATGCAAGTACAATATTATATATGATGCTTTAAAGTGCTATTACTGGTGCTTTAAAGTGTGATTACTGTTGCTTTAAAGTGTGATTATTGGGGCTTTAAAGTGATATTACTGGTGCTTTAAAGTGATATTACTGTTGCTTTAAAGTGTGATTATTGGGTCTTTAAAGTGTGATTACTGGTGCTTTAAAGTGTGATTACTGGTGCTTTAAAGTGTGATTACTGTTGCTTTAAAGTGTGATTACTGTTGCTTTGAAGTGCTTTTCTGGTGCTTTAAAGTGCTATTACTGTTGCTTTAAAGTGTGATTACTGTTGCTTTAAAGTGTGATTACTGTTGCTTTAAAGTGCTATTACTGTTGCTTTAAAGTGTGATTACTGTTGCTTTAAAGTGTGATTACTGTTGCTTTAAAGTGTGATTACTGTTGCTTTAAAGTGTGATTACTGTTGCTTTAAAGTGTGATTACTGGTGCTTTGAAGTGCTTTTCTGGTGCTTTAAAGTGCTATTACTGTTGCTTTAAAGTGTGATTACTGTTGCTTTAAAGTGTGATTACTGTTGCTTTAAAGTATGATTACTGGTGTTTTAAAGTATTACATATAACACAAATTGTGATTTGTATACACACAAAATGAGGGATGGAAATCCACATATTTATACATACCAATCGAAATGTTACATACCATAAGGTACACACCTGTTTTTACAATGTCCCCCAGTTGACAGTGCATGTTAGAGCAAAAACCAGGTCACGAGGTGGAAGGAATTGTCCGAAGAGCTCCAAGACAGGATTGTGTTTAGGCACAGATCTGGGGAAGGGTACAAAAATGTCTGCATCATTAAAACCTCTTAAAGAGGCTGCGAATTTTTGCAGCTTTTTGTTAAAAATCGCACAAAATTTCAACGTCCTGCTACTCATGCCAGGAATATAGTATATGCATATGATTAGTATGTGTGGATAGAAAACACTCTGAAGTTTATAAAACTGATAAAATCATGTATGTGACTATAACAGAACGTGTGTAGGAGGCAAAATCCCAAGGAAAACTGTTCACAAAAAACACAAAAAAAATATCCCTCCGCCAGTCTTTGTATTGTCTATGGCAAGGGGAAATAGATAGCGTCCAGTTTACAATGCCTACAGCTTCCACACGATGCCGCCAGTACTGGCAATTGAGTTGAAATGCATCCTTGGTAAAATGAGGAATAGGCACTTCCTGTCGTCGAGTACACAGGAGGAAGTTTTGATAGAGAAAATATGGACCATGATTTCAAGACTTGCTGCTATTGAATACAGATCGCCCCGTGATCAATTTGATCGATTATTAAGGTTTACTAATAGCTAAAGTTGGATTACAAAACTAGTTTGAAGTGTTTTGTCAAAGTTTATAGGCAACTTTTTTAATTAAAAAAAATTACGTTGCGTTTTGGAACGGTGCTTTTTCATGGATCAGACGGGCTTCATAAATGGACATTTTGGGTATACATGGACGGATTTAATCGAAAAAAATACCCAATTCTGATGTTTATGGGACATATAGGAGTGCCAACAAAGAAGCTCGTCAAAGGTAATGAATGTTTTATATTTGATTTCTTTTGTTTACGTCCCTTTGGGTATTTCGGGGGTTGCATGCTATCAGATAATAGCTTCTCATGCTTTCGCCGAAAAGCATTTTAAAAATCTGACATGTTGGCTAGATTCACAACGAGTGTAGCTTTAATTGAGTACCCTGCATGTGTGTTTTAATGAAAGTTTGAGTTGTATCGTGTACTATTAGTTGTCACTCTGAAATTTCCGCTGATGTTGATCCCTGTACAGGGACAGCAGCCATAAAAGGTTTTAAAGGTCCCTAAGAACACATTGGCCTCTATCATTCTTAAATGGAAGAAGTTTGGAACCACCAAGACTCTTCTTAGAGCTGGCCGACTACCAAACTGAGCAATCAGGGGAGGAGGGCCTTGGTCAATGAGGTGACCAAGAACCCGATGGTCACTCTGACAGAGCTCCAGAGTTCCTCTGTGCAGATAGGAGAACCTTCCAGTAGGACAACAATCTCTGCAGCACTCCACCAATCAGGCCTTTATGGTAGAGTGGCCTGACGGAAGCCACTCCTCAGTGAAAGGCACATGACTGCCCGCTTGGAGTTTGCCAAAAGGCATCTAAAGGACTCTCAGACCATGAGAAACAAGATTCTCTGGTCTGATGAAACCAAGATTTAACTATTTGGCCTGAATGCCAAGCGTGACATCGGGAAGAAACCTGACACCATCCCTACTGGTGGTGGCAGCATCATGCTGTGGGGATGTTTTTCAGCAGCAAGGACTGGGAGACTAGTCAGGATGTAGGGAAAGTTGAACAGAGAAAAGAACAGAGAGATCCTTGATGAAAACTTGCTCCAGAGTGCTCAGGACCTCAGACTAGGGTGAAGGTTCACCTTCCAACATGACAACGACCCTAAGTACACAGTTAAGACAACGCAGGTGTGGCTTCGGGACAAATCTCTCAATGTCCTTGAGTGTCCCAGCCAGAGCCCGGATTTGACCCATATCGAACATCTCTGGAGAGACCTGAAAATCACTGTGCAGCGATGCTCCCCATCCAACCTGACAGAGCTTGAGAGGATATGCAGAGAAGAATGGGAGAAACTTCCCAAAAACAGGTGTGCAAAGCTTGAAGCGTCATATTCAAGAAGACTCGAGGCTGTAACCACTGCCAAAGTTGCTTCAACAAAGTACTGAGTAAAGGGTCGGAATACTTATGTAAATGTGATATTTCAGTTTTTTATTTTTAATACATTTGCAAACAATTCAAAAAAACGGTTTGCTTTGCCATTATGGGGTATTGTGTGTAGATTGATGAGAAAAAACAAAACAATTTACTCAATTTTAGAATAAAGCTGTAATGTAACAAAATGTGGAAAAAGTCAAGGGGTCTGAATTACTTTCCATATGCACTGTACATCAAAGAACACCATGTTAACTCATTGTTTTTTAATTGCTGATTGGCAATAAGACTTGTATATATACAGTTGAAGTCGGAAGTTTACATACACCTTAGCCAAATACATTTAAACTCAATTTTCACAATTCCTGACATTTAATCCATGTAGAAATTCCCGGTCTTAGGTCAGTTAGAATCACCACTTTATTATAAGAAGGTGAAATGTCCGAATAACAGTAGAGAGTGATTTATTTCAGCGTTCACTTCTTTCATCACATTCCCAGTGGGTCAGAAGTTTACATACACTCAATTAGTAATTGCTAGCATTGCCTTTAAATTGTTTAACTTGGGTCAAATGTTTCGGGTAGCCTTCCACAAGCTTCTCACAATACGTTGGGTGAATTTTGGCCCATTTCTCCTGACAGAGCTGGTGTAACTGAGTCAGGTTTGTAGGCCTCCTTGCTCCCACACGCTTTTTCAGTTCTGCCCACAAATCTTCTATAGGTTTGAGGTCAGGGCTTTGTGATGGCCACTCCAATACCTTGACTTTGTTGTCCTTAAGCCATTTTGCCACAACTTTGGAAGTATGCTTGGGGTCATTGTCCATTTGGAAGAACCATTTGCGACCAAGCTTTAACTTCCTGACTGATGTCTTGAGATGTTGCTTCAATATATCCACATAATTCTCCTCCCTCATGATGCCATCTATTTTGTGAAGTGCACCAGTCCCTCCTGCAGCAATGCACCCCCACAACATGATGCTGCCACCCCCGTGCTTCACGGTTGGGATGGTGTTCTTCGGCTTGCAAGCCTCCCCCTTTTTCCTCCAAACATAACGATGGCCAAACAGTTCTATTTTTGTTTCATCAGACCAGATGACATTTCTCCAAAAAGTACAATCTTTGTCCCCATGTGCAGATGCAAACCGTAGTCTGCTTTTTTTATGGCGGTTTTGGAGCAGTGGCTTCTTCCTTGCTGAGCGGCCTTCAAGTTATGTCGATAAGGGTCTTGTTTTACTGTGGATATAGATATATTTGTACCTGTTTCCTCCAGCATCTTCACAAGGTCCTTTGCTCTTGTTCTGGGATTGATTTGCACATTTTGCACCTAAGTACGTTCATCTCTAGGAGACAGAACGCGTCTCCTTCCTGAGCGGTATGACGGCTGAGTGGTCCCAGAGTGTTTATACTTGCATACTATTGTTTGTACAGATGAACGTGGTACCTTCAGGCATTTGGAAAATGCTCCCAAGTATGAACCAGACTTGTGGAGGTCTACAATTTCTTTTCTGAGGTCTTGGCTGATTTATTTTGATTTTCCCATTATGTCAAGCAAAGAGGCACTGAGTTTGAAGGTAGGCCTTGAAATACATCCCCAGGTACACTGCCAATTTACTCAAATGATGTCAATTAGCCTATCAGAAGCTTCTAAAGCCATGACATAATTTTCAGGAATTTTCCAAGCTGTTTAAAGGCACAGTCAACATAGTGTATGTAAACTTCTGACCCACTGGAATTGTGATACAGTGAATTATAAGTGAAATAATCTGTCTGCAAACAATTGTTGAAAAGTTACTTGTGTCATGCACAAAGTAGATGTTCTAACCGACTTGCCAAAACTATAGTTTGTTAAAAAAAATGTGTGGAGTGTTTTAATGACTCCAACCTAAGTGTATGTAAACTTCCGACTTCAACTGTATGACATCCATGATCAAGTGATCATATTGGTTCTGCTCTTAATTCAGGACAATCTGGTATTGTGAATGGTGGTGTGGATTGACACAATTAATATTCTGTGTGTGTCCTTTATCATCTGACTAGCTAGCTGTGTTGTGAGCAGTGTGCTGATCTAGCCCTGCAGGGCTCTGTCTAACACATCTTCGTCCTGCACAGGGTAGGGCATCGTGACGCGAAGCTGCCTTTGCTCCTCCATGGTACGCTGGATGGTCTCATAGGCGTTGGAGTTCCCCGACCAGCATCGACGAGCCACCTGCAGGGATAAGGTGCCAGGGAGTTTTAAGTCACTCAAGTATAAAACATGAATCCTTTATTAATAGGATCTGTGACACAATGGGATTCATATTACATGCACCCTTTCAACCTATTCCGTCATAATAATTCTGTGAACAGTATTTATGAATAGATATCCAAGACAGCTTCCCCTTTCAGTCCCCATCATCACCCCTCTCTCACCCCGTTAGAGACGTCCCAGTTGAGCATCAGACTGGCTCTTTTCGCTGCCTCCTCCGTCCCGTCCAGGAGCAGACCAAACCCTCCGTTCATCACCTCACCCCTGGAGAGAGACAAGAGACAGACAACGCAGTCTGACTGAGGGGAGGAGGGGACATGACTGGGGCTCTAAACTGTGGTTCCATATTCAGATTAGGCAACTGTATTTGACCTTTGGGGAGAAACAAAGACGTTGAAAGATTGTCCATCCATGAGAAAGACCCCAACATTTCGGTTGTCAGAGGCACAATGTTTCCTAGTTAGTAATTGTCTTATAGGTTTTGGTCTCATAGATTTTTGTGTGCTATCCTATCCTTCTTTCTTCCTTCCTATCCCCAGTTTGAAAGGTGAAACTCAGATCTCACCAGCCAACCCCTCCACCGTTGTGCAGGGACACCCAGGTGGCTCCTCTGAATGCATCGCCTACAAAGTTCTGGACCGCCATGTCTGTCAGGGGGCAAGACAGGCACACAGTGACAAAGTCACACTTACACATACCCAAGTTCAGTCAAAGTGGATGATTTCTAGCCACCTAGACTAGCACACTGACTAATATAATGATGATCATGACAAAATAATGTCTGTCTAAATGATGAGTGTGCTCTAGTGTACCTGCACAGAAGGCAGAGCCGTCGTACACATTGGAGGTCTCTCTGAAGGGACTGTCTGTTCCACTAACGTCATGGTGGTCTCTACTGATGACCACAGGAGCCTGGACAGAAAACACACAGTGTCACTGTGTCTGTTTGCCTACTGCTAGCTTACTTCTGGTCTCCGGGACCTGGAGGAGAAGGTAGGCTAAGTGGTGAACACACACACTCTCCCACTGTCTCTCTCAGGCACACACACACTCACACACTCACACACTCACCATAGATTTACCTACCCACTGACTGGACACCAACCAAAACATATAACTTTAAATGAACATATAAACAACCATAACATAGAGATGGGTAAGTAAGACTTACCGAAACTCTCCTATCAGCAATAGCTTGATTGATGGCCAAGGCAATACACACACGGCCTTTCTGGTCTGAGTAGAGGATTCTGGCTTGGGAGCCCACCACCTACACACAGAGAACATTCAGAAATGGCATTGGCAGTTGTATAATACATTTCTTATTTATCTAGTATCAGGATGTTAATGATTAACATTGTGTCTTATATGTGTCCTATTAATGAATACCATCCTGTGTTTTCCGGCCTCACGGATCCAGCGGATGTTGTCGTTGTACTGCTGTCGCACACGCTCAGTCACATTGGCGCTGATCTCCTCCAGGACAGTGGCGGCGATGTCATCAGTCAGTGTCAGGTCATGAGGGTCACCGGAGGTGCAGACCCAGCGGAATGGTCCAAAGCCCAGGGAGAAGATGTCACTGCAGAGTGGTCAAGGGTTAGGGCCAAGAGTTTGACCTGATCATGTGACCTGACCAGAAAACTCACCCTGTCACTCACCCCATGATGTCTTGGACATAGGATGGGTAGCGGAACTCTGTCGCTCCGCCTCCCTCCTTCTCTACCTCCGCTCCTGAAGAAAGAGAGATGAACACAAACCTAGATGTTATCAAACTGGAGAGGACTGCGGACATCACTAGACATGCTGTGTTCAGTCTATTCTTCAGCATGTGTATCGGGACCTTCAAGTTACCCCTTAGCATTAGCCACATATCTTGGATCACATTACCTTACTCCCAATGCTAATATTAACCATGAGGGGGGTGATATAATATCCGACCCTGTGTCAGTGAATCAGTATGGTGGTGGTTTAACTGTAGGACTCACCTGCTCTCTGGGCCTCCAGGAGGAAGGCGTTTCCATAGTCCCAGAAGAACATCCCTGCCTCAGACAGCTTGTTGATGGCAGCTACCTGTCTACAAAGGCTGGGGGAGAGGATGGGAAGACCACCACAGGTTAGAGAACAACCCCTCAACCTTAACCACAAACAGATCAGGGGTCTCCAACTCAATCATGGTAATTCTTGATGAATAGTTGATTTGCTGAATCAGTTGTTTGATGTGTGACTGGGATGGAACCATAGATGGCACACCCAGTAGCTCTGCAGGACCAGAGTTGGAGGAGACCCCTGAATTAGACCAACTGCCTTCAAAAAAGGTATAGCATCAAGGTCTAACCTCTCATGGACCACGGTTTTGAAGCGTGCTGGGTCTGTGGCCATGAGCTGGTTGGCCTGGTGGAGGCTGAGCTGAGCTGGGTAGTACCCTCCACTGAAGGGGTTGTGGAGGGAGGTCTGGTCTGAGCCCAGGTCCACCAGCAGCTCTCCTGTCCTCTCATACTCCGTCAACAGACGCTCCCTGGCAGAGAAGGAAACAAGGGATCCCAAAGGTATTTACACTAATAGTGACTGAGGTGTAGATGCCCCATATAGACATGGTATTACTTAATTCCAGCCCTTGGTTGACATCCCATACTTACCATAAGTCCACAACATTGCCATGGTAACCCAAGCTGAGGGGAGTCTTGGATCTCTTGGCTTCTCTGTAGAATACAAAATCAGAGGGACCATCTGATAAATCACATAACCTAAACACACAGGTGCTAAAGTCATGACGTGTGTGTGTGTGTGTGTGTGTGTGGTGTGTGTGTCTTTATCTGCTATTACCTAATGCGTTGGATGCAGTGTTCTATGTCACTGGTGACCTCCATTAACCAGCCTTGCTCATGTCTCTTCCTCAGGGGCACCTCATCTACCTAAACAGGATCCATGCAAAACACAATCACATATCACATTAACACACATCCCAAAGCTCTCCATCATACAAAAACGGAACAGACATTGCTACAATCACATAGGTAGATTAACAGCAGGGCGGGTGTTATTGGCCAATAACAAAGTAAACACACTGGCCTCGGCAATGACCCCCACACAGCCAGCGATGACAGCAGCCTTGGCCTGTGCCCCGCTCATGCCCCCCAGCCCCGATGTCACCAACACCCGGCCCCTCAGGTCATCAGACCCCAGATACCTCCGCCCTGCATTCAACACTGTCAGCTAAAGGAGGGAGAGAGAGAGACGGGAAGGAGAGGAAAGAGAGAGACACAATGTTAAGACAACGTCAATGTGAGTTTCAAAGGGGATAGTGCCCTCTACTGTTGACTGTGAGGAATTACCATGGTGCCATGGACAATCCCCTGAGGCCCAATGTAGCAGTAGCTACCAGCAGTCATCTGACCATACCTAGGAAAACAAACAAAAAACACATCTTTGGGGGGTTAACAAAAACTATGAATGGTTAAAAACAACTAACGGGGTTATATTTGTTACTTACATTGATACACCCAAAGCAAACATCTTCTCATACTGCTCTCTGGAGGAATAGTTTGGAATGACCTGAGAGGGAGCGAGAGAGAGGATGGGAGGATGATGGCAGAGGGAAAGAGGGAGATCAAACTGGGAAAACCTAAATGGTAACGCCAAATCAGTATCTAACTGAAATGCGGTAGAGCACAGTCTTAGAAAAAAAGGTGCTATCTAGAATCTAAAAGGGTTCTTCAGCTGTCCCCATAGCAGAACCCTTTGAAGAACCTTTTTTGGTTCTATATATAACCATTTTGGTTCCAGGTAGAATCCTTTTTGGTTCTATGTAGAATCCTTTCCACAGAGGCTTTTACCTGGAACCAAAAAGGGTTCTACTATGGGGACAGCTGAAGAACCCTTTTGGAACCCTTTTTCCCAAGAGTATAGTGAGGAGAGGCGGAGGGAGGGATGTGTGGTTACCATGCCGTTGGTAATGATAGCGCGGGGGGAGGAGGGCAGGCTGGGGAACAGCCCCGCTGGATGACCACTGTACATGACCAGAGTCTGCTCCTCTGTCATCTCACTCAGGTAGTACATCACCAGGCGGAACTACACACAAACACACATACGCAAAGATATATAGTGATTAATTAAATTCTGTCTCCACGCGGGACAAATAAAATTACACACACATTACCATACACAGATACAGTGGGGCAAAAATGTATTTAGTCAGCCACCAATTGTGCAAGTTCTCCCACTTAAAAATATAAGAGAGGCCTGTAATTTTCATCATAGGTGCACTTCAACTATGACAGACAAAATGAGAAAAAAAATCCAGAAAATACATAATGCCATCATAATTGCATGTTCTGTGCTTACCTGGGCCCAATTACTGAACACCTGTCCATTTCCCCCATAGGTAACCAGCTCCTGGGGAAACTGGAGAGCAGAGCATGGGGAGATGATAAAGCAGCCATAGATAGCGTGACTTAGGTGGATTAATACATTGTTTTAGTTCAATTAAATAAAGTGAGCTGTTGTGTACAGTATGTGAGAGTGGTGGTTACCTGGGCAACTGCATGGTCCAGGTTGTTCATGATCATGAGCATGATGGAGGCAGCTTGGCATGTACGACAGGGGTACTGATCTATAGGGTAGGCCCTGAGGACACACGCACGCCCGTGCAGTACACACACACACACACACACACACAAGGGTGTGGTAGACCATATCATGGCATCAACAGATAAAGAGGAATACTACAGATGGGGAGATGAGAGGTGGTGTTAGGTGATTATACTGTACATACCTCATATGTATGCGGGGACAGAAGCGGTACATGTAGATGTGTCCATACTGCCTGAGCTCCTGGGCGAATTCAGCAGCCAGGATGTTGTGGTGGGAGGGGGGAAAGTAGCGCAGGGCATTCCTCAGGGCTAGCTAGAGAGGGGGAGTAGATTAGGGGGTGAGATAGTAGTTCAGATGGGGTGGCCCTCTTCTTCTTTTGCATCCTTTTTTCCACTAACTTTCTGGTCATTTGTGTTTCACTCCCCCTCTCTATCCATGAAAGCACTCACTCTTATCTCTCTTAATCATTGACAGTGCCCTTTGCTCCCAGTCCTGGCAAACATTAGCGAAGATGATAGAAGGTTCTGAGGAGATGAACCAACACTGTCTCCTACCCTTAAGCCAAAACATTCCACTGTGCTGAGTATGTGAACCGTGCTTTATTGATCCCAATAGATTTAATAAAATTATTCACATGCACTGTGCGTTGTTGTGTTCTGTGTCCTCAAGTTTCTCCAACAGTATGTGGATACAACATTCCACAAGCTTGAATCTCAACCCCTTCAGCTATAAAGATTCACTCTCAACGAGTAATAAAACAGTGGGTATGATTTGACACATTAACTGCCAATTCCTATCTTTATTACATTCACAATCCCTCTACCTCTGTCTGGATCAGGTAAGACAAGCAAATGCCTTTTATAGTGGCAAAAAGCAAACTACAACAAAGATGTGGGGATATACACTGAGTATACAAAACATTAAGAACATCTGCTCTTTCTATGACATAGACTGACCAGGTGAATCCAGGTGAAAGCTATGATCCCTTATTGATGTCACTTGTTAATAAATCCATTTCAATCAGTGTAGATGAAGGGGAGTAGAAGGTTAAAGAAGATAAAGATTTTTAAGCCTTGAGACAATTGAGACATGGATTGTGAGGGTGCTGGAGCGGTCTTCTAGTGAATCTTCGGATGCGCGCACACCACCCACCGCTTCCAAGTATATTACTCTCTAATATCCAGTCCCTAGTTAACAAAGTCGACGAAATTAGAGCAAGAGTTGCTTTCCAAAGAGATATCCGGGATTGTAACATACTCTGTTTCATGGAGACATGGCTAGCTGGGGACATGCTGTTGGACTCCGTACAGCCAACGGGATTTTCTGTGCATTGCGCCGACAGGGTAAAACATTTAAACGTGTTCACCCTCGCAAGTCTGCCGGACCAGACGGCATCCCTAGCCATGTCCTAAGAGCATGCGCAGACCAGCTGGCTGGTGTGTTTAGGGACATATTCAATTAATCCCTATCCCAGTCTGCTGTCCCCACATGCTTCAAGATGGCCACCATTGTTCCATTGTGGTGAGGGTAGGAAACAAAATCTTCACCCCGCTGATCCTCAACACTGGGGCCCCACAAGGGTGCGTTCTCAGCCCTCTCCTGTACTCCCTGTTCACCCACAACTGTGTGGCCATGCACGCTTCCAACTCAATCATCAAGTTTGCAGACAACACTACAGTGGTAGACTTGATTACCAACAACAACGAGACAGCCTACAGGGTGGAGGTGAGGGTCCTCGGAGTGTGGTGTCAGGAAAATAACCTCTCACTCAATGTCAGCTAAACAAAAGAGATGATTGTGGACTTCAGGAAATAGCAAAGGGAGCATCCCCCTATCCACATCGAAGGACAGCAGTGGAGAAGGTGGAAAGTTACACTGTGTACATATCACCGACAAACTGAAATGGTCCAAGTACACAGACAGTGCGGTGAAGAAGGCGCAACAGCGCCTCTTCAACCTCAAGAGACTGAAAAAATGTGGCTTGTCACTAAAAACCCTCACTAACTTTTACAGGTGCCCAATTGAGAGCATCCTGTCAGGCTGTATCACCGTCTGGTACGGTAACTGCACCACCCACAACCGTAGGGCTCTCCAGAGGGTGGTGCGGTCTGCACAACGGATCACCGGGGGCAAACTACCTGCCCTCCAGGACACCTACAACACTCGATGTCACAGGAAGCCAAAAAATATCATCAAGGGCAATAACCACCCAAGCCACTGCCTGTTCACCCCGCTTCCATCCAGAAGGCGAGGTCAGTACAGGTGATCAGCAGGAGCGGTAGAGATACTCTTAATGATCAGCTATGAAAAGCCAACTGACATTTACCCCTGAGGTGCTGACTTGCTGCACTCTCGACAACTACTGTGATTATTATTTGACCATGCTGGTCATTTATGAACATTTGAACATCTTGTCCATGTTCTGTTATAATCTCCACCTGGCACAGCCAGAAGAGGACTGGCCACCCCTCATAGCCTGGTTCCTCTCTAGGTTTCTTCCTAGGTTTTGGCCTTTCTATGGAGTTTTTCCTAGTCACCGTGCTTCTACACCTGCATTGCTTGCTGTTTGGAGTTTTAGGCTGAGTTTCTGTACAGCACTTTGAGATATCAGCTGATGTAAGAAGGGCTATATAAATACATTTGATTTGAATTTGATTTGATCAAAGTTGGGACAGAGAGATTGAATAACAGCTTCTATCTCAAGGCTATCAGATTGTTAAACAGCCACCACTAGCACAGAGACGCGGCTGCCTACCTACAGACTTGATATCATTGGCCACTTTAATAAATGGAACACTCGTCACTTTAATAATGCCACTTTAAGGATGTTTACATATCTTGCATTACTCATCTCATATGTACAGTATATACTGTATACTGTATCCTTCACTATCTATTCTTTACTATCTATTGCATCTTAGCCGCTCTGTCACTGCTCATCCATATTTTTGTATATATATCCTCATCCCATTCCTTTATTAGATTGTGTGTATTATGTTTTGTTATGGTTTCAATCATAGATAAACAGAGAGACCTTAAAAGCAAAAGTACTTCAGTATTGCAATACTCAATCTGCAGATAAATCCCTGAGTATGACGTCAATGCTCGTTGACACGTTCTGCATTCAGAGATGTGACAGTATGTCTGTGGACTCACCCTCTCCTCCTCTGGAGTGAGGTTGGGCGTCCTGACGGGTGCATGTGGCACACTGGGGTCCCGGCCCCGATTGGATGGCATGGGGTCCAGAGGCAGGCCGCTACACAACTCCTTCAGGTTTGACATCCTGTCCACTGTGTCCTGTCACACTATGGAGGATTTAAGCAGGATCAGAGGAGAGACAAACCCAGAGAGACACACAATGTCTGGGAACGCAGGAAAAATGGGCACACAGCTCTGTAGCTCACTGTTGACCACTGTTTATCAGAGTAAAGGGTCTGTAGTCTGTGGGACAGCTACCTGTATAAGGTTGAGATAAGGGTCACCCTCCTCTCGCCACTCCCATTGGCTATCTGGCCTCTTTCCCCTCCTCACCCCACCAATAGCACGGCAGAGCCAGAGAAGGGTGTGTGGTAATAATTTATTTTCTAGTGAACATGTGGCACACGCTTCAGTCGACAAACACTGGGGATGTATCCCAAAAGGCACCCTATTCCCTAAGTAGTGCATGACATTTGACTGGAGCCAGCCTTATGGGCTTTATTCAAAAGTAGGATACTACTTAAGGAATAGGGTTCCATTTAGGACGCAAACGGGCACTGACCTCTGACCTCTCAGCTAAAACATGTAACTCAGTTACACAAAAGAAAAACAGAACCTTTGGCCAGGCCCATGTTACCCCCACACAAACACATCTTAATAAGGAAAATACCACCTATAATAATAACTAAGTATTAACCACAAAAAATAGGTTGCTTGAGAATTAATAAGGGTAGGAAACAATTATGTCCGGGATGCAATCAACTTAAAAACATTTTCTCCTTCATTTCACCCCCCAAGAAATGTCATGGTCACCTGTCTTCATCATTTAGCCTGCACATGCTCAGAACTGACAGGGTTCCTTTCAGTAGAAGTAGTCATTTCACAGCCACACATTGCTGATCCAGAACTCAAGGCCAGTTGAATGGAGTTCAAATATAGATTGTGTTGTAATCCTTAAAAGTCCACCCGTGAGTCAATCTAAGTAACATAATAAAGAAATCCCCATCAAAATCTGTCTGTTTAAGCTAGAGATATCATATTTTTTACATGGTCTGTGTCTCAATCCACCGCATCAGCATATGTCAGCCTTCCGCATCTGCAGTGGATGGTGGCCAAGCTACAGCAGTGTTTGTCAGACCATGAGACATCCCGAAAATCTGTCTTCTCACGAAAACCTTCAAATCAACTTGCAAGATTGCCAGCCAACTAGCCTCCTAACGTTAGCCCTACTAGCTTGCTAATGTTAGCCCTACCAGACTGTTAACGTTACGTTATCACTGAATGAGTCAGCCAGTTGCTATCAACACTTAGTTTGCAGCTACATTAAAATAAACCAACGTTTTGGAAAAACATAATGCCATCTAACCAGTTATCGAAGAATGTTAGCTTTATGCAGTTATCTTAGCCAGCAAGCTAGCCAGCAAGCTGATGTTGGCTATTTAGCCACCTAGCTATTAGCTTAACCAGCCTAGTCAACCACCATGGTTATGGTTGTCAAGCTAGAGCACAACTACTGGAGACCAGCTAGAACCCAATTAATGATACACAACTAAAACATAAACAAAGAGAGAGCAGATACTTACAGATTGATGGCTGGGGCCCATCTGATGTTAAAACTTTTAAAAGAGTGCAGGCTGAGTTAGCAACCAAAGCGAGGGGGAGGTGTTGCTTCAACGGCGCGGTAGAGAGTCAGGAAAATCCTGAAAAAAATATATATATAATATATATATAGATTCCAGATGTCAGTCAGCTAGTGCTCTAGCACTAAGCCAAGGTGGAGAAAGTTACAAAACTCCCGAAGCCTACTTCACAGAGAACATGCTGAACAATTTACAAAACTAAAAGGAGAACAGACGAGGTACTACACAATTAGAGAAGCAGGTATGAATTTCTCTTTCATTTTGAGCCCGTGTCAAGAAGGCACCAGAGCCTACCGTGCTAACGGGTTCCCACTAGATTACACAGCACAATGTCTGTGAAGTGCATGAGGTGTGGCTAACATTAGTCAGCTTGAGCTAGCTACTGAGATAGCACTGAGTAGATCCTACATATGATGTTGAGAAATGGTACATTGTGGATAGTTTAGAAGATATCTGGAAATAAGTTCATAAATATGTAATAACCCCAAAACCTAACAATGTTTGTACTTATAGGTAACCAGATCATGACTACAACTAAGTTAATAAGTCTTTGACCACACTGTGTTGTTACATTTGGTATTTGGTGTTTTATTAGGATCCTCATTAGCTATTTTGATCGCAGCAGCTACTCTTCCTGGGATCCACACAAAACATTAAATAATACAGAACATTAAGAGACAAGAATAGCTCAAGGACCGAACTACATACATTTAAAACATAGCATTATATAGATATTATATTCTCCCCTACATAGCCTAGATATCAGTACATACACACAAAATACCTAAGTCAAATAGGGGACAGGCATTGTGCGGTGAGGTGTTGCTTTATCTGTTTTGTTTTTTTAAAACCAGGTTTGCTGTTCCATGCAATCATGGCTCTATATAATACTCTTAAGTTTTCTTGAATTTGTTCTGGATTTGGGGACTGTGAAAAGACACCTGGTGGCATGTCTGGTGGGGTAAGTGTGGGTGTCAGTGCTGTGTGTAAATTGACTATGCAATCAATTTGGAATTTTTAACACATGAATGTTTCTTAGAAAAACAAGAAGTGATGCAGTCAGTTGCTCCTCTACTTTTAGCCAAGAGAGACTGGCATGCATAGTATTGATATTAGCCCTCTGATAACAGTGAAGAGAAAGATGTACCACTCTGTTCTGGGCCAGCTGTAATTTTTCTAGGTCTTTCTTTGCAGCACCTGACCATATGACTGGGCAATAATCAAGATAAGATAAAACTAGACCCTGCATGACTTGATTTGTGGAGTGTGGTGTCAAAAAAGCAGAGCATCTTTTTATGACGGACAGACCTCTGCACATCTTCACAACCATTGAATCAATATGCACAAATTGGGGTATTGTTGTATGGTGGTATTGAACCTTTTGTGTTGTGGATATGTGGTGGTGTAGGGATGTTATGTGATGTACTGTTTTATCTTTAGCTCATTCAGTACAAACATAGTTCAACTGATTTATGTTTTGTTTTATATGTAAAGTGGGTGCTTTGGTGTGTTTGGACCCCATGAAGAGTAGCTGCTGCCCTGTTTTGACCGTGACAGTTTACAATCCAAGGCGACACCAAGTAATTTAGTCTCACTCAACAGCCACATTATTCATTACCAGATTCAGCTGAGGTCTAGAACTTAGGGAATGATTTGTACCAAATGCAATGTTCTTAGTTTTAGATGTTTAGGACTAGTTTATTACTAGCCACCCATTATAAAACTGATTACAACTCTGTTTAGGGTTGCAGTGATTTCACTAGCTGTCGTTGCTGACACGTATAGGGATGAATCATTAGCATACATAGATACACAGGCTTTGTTTAATGCCAGTGGCAGGTCATTGGTAAAAATACACATGAGTAGAGGGCCAAGAGAGCTGCCATGCGGCATGTTTATCATTAGAGAAGCTTCCATTAAAGAAAACTTGTGTTCTATTAGACACAGTAGATAGCTTTGAATCCACGATTTGACAGAGGTTGAAAAGCCATAAACTGTTTTTGAAAAAACTTATGATCAATAATAAAGGCTGCACTGAAAGCTAACAGTACAGCGCCCATAACCTTAATTATTTGAACCAATAATCATGTGTCGATGCAGTACATGTTGAGTTCCCCTCTCTATAAGCATGCTGAAAGTCTGTTAATTTGTTTAGAGAAATAGCATTTATCTGGTCAAACACTATTTTTTTTTTGCAAAGTTTGCTAAGAGTTGGCAGCAAGCTGATTGGTTGGTTGTTAAAACCAGCAGAGTGTTTAACCATTCTTGGATAGTGGAATGACTTTGGCTTCCCTCCAGGTCTGAGGACAAACATTTTTCTCCAGACTCAAATAAAAGTGATGAGAAATAGGAGTGGCAATATAGTCCACTACCATTCTCAGTAGCGTTCCATCTAAGTTGTCAATACCAGGTGGTTTCTCATTATTGATGGACAATAATACTTTTTCTACATTACACACACTAACTATATATACACCATTTCATGTAAGTACACAATATAGGGTGTTTTTACAGTGATTGTATATTTATAGATCGGCTGAGTGATTTTATTGGTGTGTCATATGTCAGTTGTGCAGAGGTGAGGACGGAGTCAAGCGCAAGACACAAAACTGAGTAAAATAACATATTTTACTCTGAAAAATAAATCTGCCAAAATAATTCACGCAAGGATAACAAACCCTAACACAAACGACTAACACAAACCTAGCTAACAAATAATAATAACGTAATGGGAACCAGGTGTGTACACAAGACAAAACAAATGGAAAAAAGAAAACGTGGATCGGTGGCAGCTAGAAAGCCGGTGACGACAACCACCGAACGCCGCCGAACAAGGAGAGGTACCAACTTCGGCAGAAGTCGTAACAGAACCCCCACTGCAGTGGCGGTCAGCGCTCGTCTTCTGTCGCCTGATGGCCCATTGCAGACGTACATGGGCAGCGTCCCAGGTTTCCTCCGAGCGCCAAAACCATTAATCCACCGCAGGTGCCTCGATCTGACTGATGCCACGGTTTCAGAACCGGCTGATAACCTAGTACACATCTAAATTGAGACAGGTTAGTGTAGGAGTGGCGGAGAGAGTTTTGGGCCATCTCTGCCCAGGGGATGAAAGCTGACCACTCCCCCGGCCGGTCCTGGCAATAAGAATGCAGAAACCTACCCACATCCTGGTTAACTCTCTCCACTTGCCCATTACTTTCGGGGTGAAACCCTAAGGTCAGGCTGACCGAGACCCCCAGACGTTCCATGAACGCCCTCCAGACCCTTGATGTGGACTGGAAACCCCAATCAGACACTATATCCTCAGGCACCCCGTAGTGCCGGAAGACGTGTGTAAAAAGGGCCTCAGAAGTCTGTAGGGCCGTAGGGAGACCGGGCAGAGGAATGAGACTGCAGGACTTAGAAAACCGATTCACAACAACCAGAATCGTGGTGTTTCCTTTGGTGTTACTGTACTGCAACGTCTCTCTGTTAAAGGGATTTAACTTACATTTCTGAAAGAGTGTGAGAGAGAGTTTTCCTCCAGGTATTTACGACCGTCATAAAACTGGTGGGAGGGGGGGAATCTGGCGCCTATGATCCTCACCTAAAAGGGCAAGTCATGACAATAGCCATCACTAGCCAGCTTCTAACCGGTTACTCAACCCTGCACCTTAGAGGCTGCTGCCCTGTATACATAGACATGGAATCACTAGTCACTTTAATGTTTATGTACTGTTTTACTCATTTCATTTATACCTTTATCTAACTAGGCAAGTCAGTTAAGAACACATTCTTATTTACAATGATGGCCTACCCCAGCCAAACACAGACGACGCAATTGTGCACCGCCCTATGGGACTCCCAATCATGGCTGGATGTGATACAGCCTGGAATAAAACCAGGGACTGTTGTGACACCTCTTGCACTGAGATGCAGTGCCTTAGACCGTCACGAAATCCACCGATAGGTGTGACCATGGCCGTTGTGGAACGGGTAGGGGTTGTAATTTCCCTCTGGGTAGGTGTCTAGGTGCCTTGCACTGGGCGTACACCGAGCAGGAGGAAACATACACCCTCACGTCCTTAGCTAAAGTTGGCCACCAGTACTTCCCACTAAGACAGCGCACTGTCCGATCGATGCCAGGATGACCAGAGGAAGGTGACGTATGAGCCCAACAGATCAATCGATCACGAACATCAGACGGAACGTACTTACGTCCAACTGGACACTGGGTGGGAGTGGGCTCCACATGTAATGCCCGCTCAATGTCCGCATCAACCTCCCATACCACAGGTGCCACCAGGCAAGATGCCGGAAGTATGGGAGTGGGTTCCGTGGACCACTCCGCTGTGTCATACATCCGAGACAGTGTGTCTGGTAACCTGGCCTTAGCGTTCTGGAAACCTGGTCTGTAGGATAGAGTGAACACAAAACGGGTGAAAAACATGGCTCACCTTTCCTGGTGAGGATTTATTCTCCTCGCCACCCAGATGTACACCAGATTGCGGTGGTCAGTCCAAATGAGAAAAGGGTGTTTAGCCCCCTCAAGCCAATGCCTCCACGCTTTCAGAGCCCCGACAACAGCCAACAACTCCCGGTCCCCCACATCATAGTTTCGCTCTGCCAGGCTGAGCTTCTTCGAAAAGAACACACAGGGACGGAGTTTTGGTGGCGTACCCAAACGCTGAGACAGCTGAGCTCCTATCCCAGCCTCGGACACGCCCAGGAGGGATCAGGATGAGCCAACAGCTGACCACTGCAGTCGCCCCCTTCAGCAAAGAGGTAATGGGAGCCGCTCCGGTAGTAGTTGCAAACCGCACCTCCTTTACCATGGTCGGAGTCGGCCAATTACGCACGGCTGAAATGCGGTCATTCGGTCATTCTCCATCTCCACCCCTGACTCAGACAGGCAGTATCCTAGGAAGGAGATGGACTGTTGGAGGAACAGACATTTCTCAGCCTTAACGTACAGGTCATGCTCCAACAGTCGACCAAGCACCTTGCGCACCAGAGTCACATGCTCGGCGCGTGTAGCGGAGTATATTAGAATGTCCTCGATATACCCCACTACACCCTGCAGGTCCCTGAAAATCTCATCTACAAAGGATTAGAAGACGGATGGAGCATTCATCAACCCGTACGGCATGACGAGGTACTCATAGTGCCCAGAGGTGGTACTAAATGCCATCTTCCACTCATCCCCCTCCCGGATACGCACCAGGTTGTAAGCACTCCTGAGATCCAATTTGGTGAAGAAGCGCACCCCATGCAATGACTCACACTGGCTATGAGAGGCAGAGGGTAACTATCCTTCACCGTGATCTGATTTAAACCTCTATAGTCAATGCACGGGCGTAAACCTCCGTCCTTCTTCACAAAAAAGAAAGGTTCAATTTTGGTTTCATCTGACCAGAGCACCTTCTTCCACATGTTTGGTGTGTCTTCCAGGTGGCTTGTGGCAAACTTTAAACAACACTTTTTATGGATATCTTTAAGAAATGGCTTTCTTCTTGCCACTCTTCCATAAAGGCCAGATTTGTGCAATATACGACTGATTGTTGTCCTATGGACAGAGTCTCCCACCTCAGCTGTAGATCTCTGCAGTTCATCCAGAGTGATCATGGGCCTCTTGGCTGCATCTCTGATCAGTCTTCTCCTTGTATGAGCTGAAAGTTTAGAGGGACGGCCAGGTCTTGGTAGATTTGCAGTGGTCTGATACTCCTTCCATGTCAATATTATCGCTTGCACAGTGCTCCTTGGGATGTTTAAAGCTTGGGAAATATTTTTGTATCCAAATCCGGCTTTAAACTTCTTCACAACAGTATCTCGGACCTGCCTGGTGTGTTCCTTGTTCTTCATGATGCTCTCTGCGCTTTTAACGGACCTCTGAGACTATCACAGTGCAGGTGCATTTATACGGAGACTTGATTACACACAGGTGGATTGTATTTATCATCATTAGTCATTTAGGTCAACATTGGATCATTCAGAGATCCTCACTGAACTTCTGGAGAGAGTTTGCTGCACTGAAAGTAAAGGGGCTGAATAATTTTGCACGCCCAATTTTTCAGTTTTTGATTTGTTAAAAAAGTTTGAAATATCCAATAAATGTCGTTCCACTTCATGATTGTGTCCCACTTGTTGTTGATTCTTCACAAAAAAACACAGTTTTATATCTTTATGTTTGAAGCCTGAAATGTGGCAAAAGGTCGCAAAGTTCAAGGGGGCCGAATACTTTCGCAAGGCACTGTATATATACACACACATACACACACACACACACACACACGCGCAACAGGAAGCTCTGGGTGAGTTGGGTGCATACTCACCTAAAATGATCCACCAGTGCCGTGCCTGCTGCCTCAACTTCATGGGGAATCTCTCCAACACCGACCAGCAGTGTGTCCTCTGCGGCCACAGGTAGTGCAGGAAACAGCCCCCCCTCCGGTCGCCCTTAGAGCAGCACCTCCGATCTCCATAGGTGTAGGATCGGATATGCTGGGGGATGGAATAGATGACCCCGATCCAGACATCCGCGGGTGGCCAACAGGTTATCCAGCCGGATGGATAAATCCACCAGCTGGTCGAGGGTAAGGGTGGTGTCCCTGCAGGCCAGCTCCTGACAAACGTCCTCACGTAGATCAGGGCCCTCTCATTCCATCTCGCACTGGCAGCCAGGGTCCTGAAGTCCAGTGCGAATTCCTGTGCGCTCCTCATCCCCTGTCTGAGATGGAACAAGTGTTCCCCCACTGCTCTCCCCTCAGGTGGATGATCGATAACCGCCCGGAAGCGGTGGGTGAAATCCTCATAGCAGACCAACTGCTTCTATACCTCTCCATTCAGAGTTGGCCCACTCAAGCGCTTTCCCCGACAGACCGGAGATGAGGGCTAACACGCTCTCCTATCCCGATGCTCTCCTATCCCGAGGGAGGGAGCCGGGTGGACGGTAGCCAGGTAGAGCTCCAACTTTAGCAGGAACCCTTAAGCACCCAGCAGCCATCCGATCATATGCGCTCGGGAGCGAGAGCCGAATCCCACTGGGTCCAGGTGACAGAGGGGTGGACAGCGGTGTGGGTTGAGGTGTTGGTTGGAGGGAAGTTGATGGGGTTGTGGGAAAAAACCCTCTTTCCCATCGATCCATGGCTGTGCCAAGATGTTGGAGCATCGTTGGGTGCTGCTGGAAGCGTTTCTCAACTGGTACTGGAGGACTGGGTGCACCTGCTTACTTCATATTATGGTGCGTGATTCTGTCATATGTCAGTTGTGCAGAGGTGAGGATGGAGTCAAGTGCAGGACACAGAACTGAGTAAAATAACATAGGAAAAATAAATCTGCCAAAATAATCCACACAGGGATAACAAACCCTAACAATAACCAGGAATAATCACACACAAAACATAAATGGGAACCAGAGGGTTAAATAGGGAAAGAATAATAACGTAATGGGAACCAGGTTTGTACAATCAAGACATAACAAATGGAAAAAGAAACGTGGATCGGTGGCAGCTAGAAAGCCGGTGACGACGACCGCCGCCCGAACAAGGAGAGGCACCAACTTCGGCAGAAGTCGTGACAAGGTGGATTTGGTGGATGCGTCCTTGGTCAAAAACAATATTCAAGCATGGTGGTGTAAATGGTGTTTCATAAAGAAAGTATGCATCTTTTTAAATAAAGTTGAGGAAATCGAAGCCTTTGCAGCCTGAGTAGAGAATGTTTTAGGTTTCCAACCGATCCACAGGGGATATGACTGTTTTGCCAGCTGCATACAAGTCATTTGGACGGTAAAATGAACTCAATATCGTCATCTGCTGCGCTTTGGGCTATATGTAAAGTAAACGTTAGGCTACCTTCCTCCTTGACCAGGACATTTCTTCGATGTGGTATCTAGCTGTGCTGTTCAAGGTGTCAATGTGGTTCCGAGTTTCCTGGAGATAAGTTTCACAACTAGGTGGCTAACACACAAGATTTGTGGGCAACTTAATTGGGGCAAACAGGCTCGTGGTAATGGCTGGAGCGGAATCAGTGGAATACATTAAACACATGGTGAATTGCCATTCCATTTGCTCCTTTCCAGCCATTATTATGAGCCGTCCTCCCCTCAGCAGCCTCTACTGGTTTATAGCTCCTTCATATTGTTCTGACTAGAGGGAGTACAGCTACGACCTGAAGTGACTTTTTTTTGTAGCAGGTTAGGATAATTTTTACAGCAGGTTAGGAGACTTAGGTTAAGATTAAGAAAAATAGTTACAGTACACCGTTTTTGTACTGGTGCATCTGATGACGTCAGCACAGAGTTTCTCAAGCCAGAGGCGCGAGATCGCAAAACTTCCGGGAACCCAAGCAGACGAGGCAGGGTTTGAGAAGACAATGACAGAAGTGAAAAATTCTTCCTTAGTAGTTTATTTTCTCGAAATCTAAAGGCACAACCTAGATTCGAGCCATTGTCTTATGTAGTTGAACATGTTATTACTCAAACCTCGTGAGAGTGACAAACTGGCACTTTCTGTAAAAAACAACTTTACATCAAATGATTTGATGACATGCACAGTTCGGCGCAAGATGACGTTACTAACGTCCTCTCGTGCCGGCGTGTTTCTACGCATGAGCTCAGCTAGCCAATGTCACCATGACATCACCTACAAGGGTGATCGGGATTTCTATTGGAGAAGCAGTTTCTACCTATCTTGTACTGTCACAGGTAGAACAATAAGCCAAAATACGAAGCATCTGGTTTGGCGTTTCCACTCTACCAAATATGGTGATGAGAGGAAGCCCAGTTGCCGGTAGTGGAAGAAGATGGATTTTGGCCGACATTTTGCTCCTTTTCTCATCGATTAAACTTTTGATCTCAATACATTTCTGTTTCCAAAACTATAATATGTTACTAACAGAGTGGACTAAGTTTAGTAGACTTTACCCTTTGTCAAAGTTTTTTAAAAACTGAGTTATTTAGGAGTGCGAGGGCGAATTGAATTAGTGCACATGCGCACTTCATTAAGTAGGCGTTCCGTAACGGAAATATGCAAATATATGCTAGAATGCGCAAAAAACATATTTTTAGCTCTTGCTTGGCTCTGTCTGCTCTTGTCTGCCCACCTCCTTGCTTGCTCCACTATGATTCATTTGCTTCCATTGGAAACGACAGTCTGTGGTCTATCTTGGCTTAGTTGAAAAATCTTTGACGGCAGGACATAAGAACGAAGGACCCCTTTTATCTGCCCCTCTTAGTTCCTGATGTAATTCGTAGTGAACTGTCACACTGTTTGAGAAGGGGGTAGCTGCATCCCAATATGGAGAACAGAGTATCAAATCAAATTTTATTTGGTCACATATATTTAGCAGATGTTATTGCTGTATTGTAATTCACAACAATACACACATCTAATAGTAAAAGAATGGAATTAAGAAATATATAAATATTGGGACAGGCAATGTCGGAGTGCCATTGACTAAAATACAGTAGAATACAGTATATACATACGAGTGGCGCAACAGTCTAAGGCACTGCATCTCAGTGCAAGAGGTGTCACAACTGTCCCTGGTTTTATTCCAGGCTGTATCACATCCAGCCATGATTGGGAGTCCCATAGGGCGGTGCACAATTGCGTCGTCTGTGTTTGGCTGGGGTAGGCCGTCATTGTAAATAAGAATGTGTTCTTAACTGACTTGCCTAGTTAGATAAAGGTATAAATGAAATGAGTAAAACAGTACATAAACATTAAAGTGACTAGTGATTCCATGTCTATGTATACAGGGCAGCAGCCTCTAAGGTGCAGGGTTGAGTAACCGGTTAGAAGCTGGCTAGTGATGGCTATTGTCATGACTTGCCCTTTTAGGTGAGGATCATAGGCTCCAGATTCCCACCCTCCCACCAGTTTTATGACGGTCGTAAATACCTGGAGGAAAACTCTCTCTCACACTCTTTCAGAAATGTAAGTTAAATCCCTTTAATAGAGAGACGTTGCAGTACAGTAACACCAAAGTTTAATAATTAAACAATATTTCCGTAATCCAAACAGTTGGAAGGGTCCATGGGTACTTAAAGAACAATCATGTCAAATTCATTTCTAATTTGTGATATAACTAAGGAAAGTAGAACAACATAACTATCTCTGAGTGTGTATATTTCCCATTGATCAGATTCACATCTGTTGTGGACTTATGTGATTAGATTAAATATGAAATAAGTTTTTAGAAGATGTAATGTGATGTGGCTGTGATCCAACCCAAGTGCATATTAAATAGGACTCGTGACAAAATGTACATTAGGCCAGCAACATGAGCTGAAAGGTACAGAATGGCTAGAAACAAACTTTCAACAGAGAATAAGAAAATCTCTACAGTCTTCACTCAAAGAAAAAACAAAAACTTTCCCCAAAATGAGTTTTTATTGAGAATAATTTTTTTTCTTCCCAGAATACATTTGTTCAGAACAGCATTTTTACATATAAAAAAACCCCTGTTATTTTACACTGTAGATGAACTCAATGCTTGGTGTATATACAGAACCAAAATTCACGGTGTGAAAGTGTTTAATACAGTCATGCTCAAAGCAGACAAAAAAAAACAAAAAAAAAAACAATCTTTCCTCACCCAACAAAATGGGCAAAAAGGTATGAATGTGGCATATAAGTACGATTACATCTCCCTAAACGTACACCACCCCCCTTCAGCCCAGTTTCAGAGGACCTATGAGTGGTTCACTTGATAACTCTTCCAATGCACACTTTCATAAAAAGTAAACACTTGACAAAGCTGCACCACATTCTAGGAGCCCTACGCTGAACTTTCTGATCCTACAGTATTATTGGAGCGCGGCTTTAAACAGTCACATGTCTGGCGGACAAACATGGTTATATTCAGAGAGGCTTGACCAAACCTTTCCTTGCTACTCAATCAGTGAAATGAGTGGCCATCAGGTCAAAATCTGATGGCCACTCAAAAAAAACATACTAAAGAGCCCAGTTGTGAAGGTACACTACATTCATGCCTATATCCTCCAGGTAATTGAGGTGATGGAATTTAAGCAGAAAACCAAAGCGTTCCTATGTATACTGTGTTGGTTGTATGACGTCAGCCCAGTAAGAGGGACTTCCCTCATCCCAGTGCAGTATACATGCTTGTATACTACAGAGCCGTTGTCGCAGTCTGAAAAGGGACAACACTCCCGCCCCCTCATAAACGCTTGTGGATCAGACCATTTTAATAGATATGAAACCCTTCAGATGACCCTGAGGAGGCTAACCAGTCTCAGGCAAACTGTTACAAAGCAGTTGATCAGAGTGTTGTGAATGTCAGGATGTA
Organism: Oncorhynchus clarkii lewisi; assembly: GCF_045791955.1. Taxonomy (NCBI): domain Eukaryota; kingdom Metazoa; phylum Chordata; class Actinopteri; order Salmoniformes; family Salmonidae; genus Oncorhynchus; species Oncorhynchus clarkii. The sequence goes on from NC_092153.1 coordinate 58,011,056, forward strand.
GTCAGTCCCACCACTTCACTACACACACCATTCTGTTTGGGCTGAACCTCCTGTAGGCCATGTCAGGGGAGATGCCAGAAAGCATCCGGAAAATGACACAGGAGAGAACAGATTCATTGTGCAGATAAAAAAAAATGTAAATGGACATAAAATAATGTGAATAATAAGAGTTTTGTAGGACTTGGTCTGATCTGGGGCATGTCCATGTCCATTAAGCCGGTTGCTTCGTCACAGGTGTTGCAGCCAGGTGTCAGACTAGAAGAGCAGGGCTCCCATGCTGCCCACTTCACTCTGCTCCTTGACGAATATCTCAAAGTACTGGTAAATGATGGTGACGGCCAGCAGGATACCCGTGCCAGAGCCAATAGCACCCAGGAAGTCCGCCATGACAGATAGACCGCCGATACAGAGACCACCAAAGGCCGCCGCTGTGGGGATGTACCTGGAAAGCACAGAGGCAAAATTTCAGCTTGATACAGAAGGCAAACTCAAGTAGTAGTGCACCAATCATTACCCGAAGAAAGCATGTTTGGAAAAGTGTAATATTAAACCCTGTTAAATTAAGACATGGATTGTTATGGCTAAAAGGTTAGAGTTTTGACTAAGATAGTTTACCTGTTGAGTTCATGAACCATGGAGGTCTCTCTGTGTCCCCTCATCACCATTTGCTGCTCCTTTAGCTGCTTAGCCACCTAAGAGAGCAAACACACACTCATGGATTACATTACATAACATGTACAGGTCCTCTGAAACATGCCATCCTGAAATGCCGTAGACATTTTAGGAGATTCCTACATCAAAATTATGAATTTATGATTACATAGTCCAACAAATGTACAGGACATATGGTAGAAGGACTTACATCTTTGGCAGAAGAGCCAGACACCTCGATCCAGGTCTTGGAGAAAAAGGCACAGGAGCCCAGCATGAAGCAGATGTAGATGGCAGCGTGGATGGGGTCGTCTAGGACCGAGCCAAACGACTCCGGGGGAGAGAAGTAGTAACAGAGCCCACCCACTGGGTAGGCACGAGCTGGACCACCTGACGATGAGTCCTACAAACACACAAGTCTGGTCAGCTTATACATTCTGTATTGCTCGATATGTTCAAATCGAATCAGATTTGATTGGTCGTGTACACATTATCACAGGTGTATGTTCCTAGCTCCAACAGTGCAGTAATACCTAACAATACACGCAAATCCCCAAAATAAAAAGGAATTCAGGAATATTAGAATTAACAATGTCAGAGTCTGGAATATAAATATATACTGTATGTATAGACATTATGGACAGTATATAGAAAGGTGTGTACAACAGTAGTTATATTACGATGAGTCTTGACTATAAAATACAGTGTATACACACATGGTGTGTAAAACAGTATTTAAACATTATTAAAGTGACAAGTGTTCAATGACTATGTACTTAGGGCAGCAGTCTCTAAGGTGCAGGGATGAATACCGGATGGTAGCCAGCTAGTAACAGTGACTTAAGTGCAGAGTACTGTGGGGTTGTTAATGTGACAAACCTTGAGTTTAGAGTTTGGACATGGTAGTTCAGAGAAATGGTGTGTACTTACAGACCAGGTGCCCAGCAGGTTAACCAGGAAGTTGCCACTGAAGCGAGTGGAGAGCATCTGAGAGATGACGTACAGGTTGGACACGAGGGCAGACTGGAGGATGATAGGAATGTTGGAGGTGTAGAAGAGCTTGATGGGATAAGTGTTGTACTGGCCACGGTAACGGGCAGACTTGATGGGCAGGTCCACCCTGAAGCCCTGTAGAGAGACAGGTGGAAGAGAGACATTGTAAGAGAGGGTAGAACATACCCACATCATAAATATATAGTGTCTAAATGGTAATTAATAAAAAAGGTAAATACATTTTTTTTATGCATTGTGTTGTTTTCTGACAATAACAAATGTATTCTTTAACAGGTTTAAAGGAAGAAAGACAGTTACTGACCTGGAAGTATATGACTACACCAAAGACGAAAACGGTGGCGAGGAGGTTCAAAAGATTTGGCAGGTTCTGGCGGTAGAAGGCCTCTCTCAGGGCGCGCACTTTGTCTGTTCGCGTGGCCAGCAGGTGGAAGAGGGCAATGATGGCTCCCTCAAACTCTGTACCTAAACACAAGAGACTAAAACATCAGCCTCACATCTAGAGACCACCTAAACTAACCTTGACCCCTGGGGTTCTTCTCAAGGCCAAGTCAATCTATAGGAGCCATAGTTGGTCTTGTGAAATTACCACTTGCATATAATATGGTATTATCTCTGATAGTGGAAATTAGTAAGTCTGTCCTAAATGTACACCAAAACAGGGCACATCAGTTTCAATGCCTCAGTTTAGCCCGTGAGACGTGCTGTCCTTCTCCCACAGCTGTCTGCTCTGGTGTCTTACCTCTGCCAGTGTTGACAGTGGTGGGGCTGAAGGCCTTCCAGACAATTGTCTCACAGATGTTGGTGGCAATGAACAGGGAAATACCAGAGCCCAGACCATAGCCCTTCTGCAGCAGCTCATCCAGCAGCAGCACGATTAGACCTGCCACAAACAGCTGGAGGGGGAGACAGGTGGGTTAGAGACCGAGACAAACCACTCACACTGGAGCCCAGTTTGACTTCCTTTAAATAGACAGTGGGGCAATAAAGTATTTAGTCAGCCACCAATTGTGCAAGTTCTCCCACTTAAAAAGACAAGAGGCCTGTAATTTTCATCATAGGTACACATCAACTATGACAGACAAAATTAGAAGAAAAGAAATCCAGAAAATCACATTGTAGGATTCTTAATGAATGTATTTGCAAATTATGGTGGAAAATAAGTATTTGGTCAATAACAAAAGTTTATCTCAATACTTTGTTATATACCCTTTGTTGGCAATGACAGAGGTCAAACGTTTTCTGTAAGTCTTCACAAGGTTTTCACACACTGTTGCTGGTATTTTGGCCCATTCCTCCATGCAGATCTCCTCTAGAGCAGTGATGTTTTGGGGCTGTTGCTGGGCAACACGGACTTCCAACTCCCTCCAAACATTTTCTATGGGGTTGAGATCTGGAGACTGGCTAGGCCACTCCAGGACCTTGAAATGCTTCTTACGAAGCCACTCCTTCGTTGCCCGGGCGGTGTGTTTGGGATCATTGTCATGCTGAAAGACCCAGCCACGTTTCATCTTCAATGCCCTTGCTGATGGAAGGAGGTTTTCACTCAAAATCTCACGATACATGGCCCCATTCATTCTTTCCTTTACACGGATCAGTCGTCCTGGTCCCTTTGCAGAAAAACAGCCCCAAAGCATGATGTTTCCACCCCCATGCTTCACAGTAGGTATGGTGTTCTTTGGATGCAATTCAGCATTCTTTGTCCTCCAAACACGACGAGTTGAGTTTTTACCAAAAAAGTTATATTTTGGTTTCATCTGACCATATGACATTATCCCAATCTTCTTCTGGATCATCCAAATGATCTCTAGCAAACTTCAGACGGGCCTGGACATGTACTGGCTTAAGCAGGGGGACACGTCTGGCACTGCATGATTTGAGTCCCTGGCGGCGTAGTGTGTTACTGATGGTAGGCTTTGTTACTTTGGTCCCAGCTCTTTGCAGGTCATTCACTAGGTTCCCCCGTGTGGTTCTGGGATTTTTGCTCACCGTTCTTGTGATCATTTTGACCCCACGGTGTGAGATCTTGCGCGGAGCCCCAGATTGAGGGAGATTATCAGTGATCTTGTATGTCTTCCATTTCCCAATAATTGCTCCCACAGTTGATTTCTTCAAACCAAGCTGCTTACCTATTGCAGATTCAGTCTTCCCAGCCTGGTGCAGGTCTACAATTTAGCTTCTGGTGTCCTTTGACAGCTCTTTGGTCTTGGCCATAGTGGAATTTGGAGTGTGACTATTTGAGGTGTCTTTTATACTGATAACAAGTTCAAACAGGTGCCATTAATACAGGTAACGAGTGAAGGACAGAGGAGCCTCTTAAAGAAGTTACAGGTCTGAGAGCCAGAAATCTTGCTTGTTTGTAGGTGACCAAATACTTATTTTCCACCATAATTTGCAAATAAATTAATTTAAAAAATCCTACAATGTGATTTTCTGGATTTTTTTCTCTCATTTTGTCTGTCATAGTTGAAGTGTACATATGATGAAAATTACAGACCTCTCATCTTTTTAAGTGGGAGAACTTGCACAATTGGTGGCTGGCTAAATACTTTTTTGCCCCACTGTACCTTTTGTGGATGTGAACCTCGCTTTAAATTATCCAATCACTTACAGATTCATAGTGGTAACCTCTGAAAAGGTAGCAAGAAAAGAGTATTGGACCAAGGCCTGAATCTGAGGGGGGATAAGAATATGACAGAGGGGTGGAGAGGAGGGCTCACCTGGATGATGATGAGCAGACAGATCCCAGCGCCCATATCGGAGGGGTCTCCGTACATTCCAGTCATCACATACACGATGGCCTGACCAATGGTGATGATCATACCAAACACTGTAGGAGATAGCAATGGGTTAGAAATTATATGGCCTCATTCACAGTAATGATTAAACTTGACAGAATTGGGTCAAACTAGGAACAAGAAGTGTGGCTTGTGGTCTTACATTTCTGTGCTCCGTTGAAGAGGGCCCTGTCTTTGGGGGTGTCTCCCACCTCAATGATCTTAGCTCCGGCCAGGAGCTGCATGATTAGGCCGGAGGTGACTATGGGAGAGATTCCCAGCTCCATCAGGGTACCTGGATGGACAGGAGAGACCCAGGGTAGGTTAACAGGAGAGCAGAGCCATAGAGTTGTTCAGCCATTCAATCAGAAATAATACCAATTACCCACTCAAGTCAGAGATAAAATGATCACTCCTATTGATCAATTCATCATTCACTCAACACTATCAATTCACACAGTTACTAATTGACTCATTCATTGCCATGTCCCTTGATTGATGTATCAATTCACAGACATTAATTTATTCACTTGTTGCCTCTACATTGCAAAAGTGACAACCCACCTCTGTTGGAGGCCAGAATGACTCTCATCCAGTAGAAGGGATCTGCAGAGTCTGAGGACATGATGCCAAAAAGGGGAATCTGGAGGATAGGTGACAGACGTTCAGGAGTGAGTTTTTATTCTACTCGATTAAAATGCTAGAAAAGAGTGTGTGTGAACATTACATCAGATATTTACCTGGCAGCAGACAAGGAAAATGAAGAGAGTGATGGCTGTCCATAGTACCTTCTCTCTGAACTGGATCTGTTGAACAATGCAATTACAGTGAGACATGGAAGCAACAATGACAGCAGGAACAACAGAGGTTTATACAGTTGAAAGTAAAACATACTTGTCTTCATAAAGTAAAATACTGTACCTTTCTTTCAGGTTTCTGGATTTCAGGTAATACTGCGCAGAATGGCTTTATTACCTCCAGGAATTTGACTGAAAACAGACAAAAGAAGGGATGTTATTCAATAGACTCGCCACAATAAACATAAATCAAGGCCAGTGAATGACCTAACAATGTATAGGGGGACGTGGCATAGCGGTACATGCATAGCGGGTTAGATCTTTGGCTATAAACTAAGCGAATTCACTATGAAAACAGATCTTTCTATACACAATTGTTAATCCAATGTAAAACATTTAGCGTTTCAGTAAACATGTACTGTTTATGATACGAGATATTTAAACCTGTGTCAAACACCGGCTGTTAGCTAAGCGTCGTCATCACTAATCTGGATGTGTCGGTCTGCATCCAATATAGCTAACGTTAGCTATACTATCTAGATAACGTTACATGTTAACTAGCATGCAGCAGTTATCATACTCCGATATATCAATTGCCATGTAACACTGGTTGATATGATATCAATGTACCGTTAGCTGACTGGACATAATAAAAAGTAGTTAACATCTGTGTAGTTAACGTTAGCAAGCTAGCTAACGTTAGTTAGCAAGTGACACTGATAGCTAACGCGTTAGCTGGCTAACTAGCTAGCTCTTTTAAACTTCCGTTTCTTGACAACTGACAAAACTAGCAATTTTCTTGCAGGCATTGCTGTTGAAGACAGGAGTTAAAATATGCGTGAAACAAAGACCACTTGTCATCCAGCTAGCTAACAGTTAGCTCTAACTACAATGAAAATGGCCTTAGATCCAATCATTGAAAAATGACATAGCCTGCATCGGATTCATCAAAAGTTCCCCGATTATGTGAAATCGTCTTTTACTTTAGCTAACTACTTTAGTCTGGGGGAATACTCACTGCCCATGATGATTTCCCAAGCGTTACGATCTTTGAGTGTGTGGTCCTTATGTGTCAATAGGTCTCTCCAGTTTTCGTTCTGACTACCGGCGAAATGCTCTACATCTGAGAAAGAAAGCGCGTTAGAGACACGTCAACACTACACAAGCAAAGATAGAACAATGAGACAGATATTTCCCTGGATGTATAAATGTGAAGCATCCGGTTGGCGTTTCCACTCACTACCAAATCTGGTAGCGAGAAGAAGCCTAATGGCGCGCAGCGGAAGAAGAGGGAACGAGGTGGATTTTGGTCGACATTCTGCACATTTTCTCAGCGATTAAACATTTGATCTTAATGCGGTTTTCTGTTCCCAAAATCGGTTATGAACAGGGTGGGCTAAGTTTTCTAGACCTTACCCCTTGTAAACGTAGAAATCGCGCTGTTTAGGAGTGCAAAGGCTAATTGAGTTATTGCACACGCGCACTTCACAGAGTAGGCGTTCCCTTACGGGAAATATGCCACTATATACTAGAACGCGCAAATGGATATCGCTAATGCATGCTTGGCTCTGCCCCCATCCTTGCTTGTTCTGCCCACTATGACTAATTTGTTCCTATTGGAAACGACAAGCAGTGGGCTATCTTGGTTTAGTTATAAAAAATGTTTGACACAAGCGCTCCAACAGAGACGGAAGAGGAAGCGAGACACACAATCGTTTTTTTCCCTGGTTCAATGAACTAAATAATACCAGACCCAGCTACTATTGCATTGGTGTCACACCCAGTTAAGTAGACCGGAACTAACGCCTTTTCAATGGTTAACGGCATCCAATAAATGTTTCATTACCGCAACGTACTCGACTGGAGTATAACTCCCTTATACTTTGCTTAAAAAATAATAATAATAAAACATTTTACTAAATAAATCAACAAATACCCTTACATCTAACCTTAAGCTCATTAAACACCCACCAGCATACTCCACTATTTAAATCTATCAAGTCCTACAGCCTGAAAGGATCTGACACCATCACTCAACACACTCTGTAACTCTTCAAATGTCAAGTCTCGTACACCTAAATACTTCTCTGCAGCTGCCACCACAACCTCAATTTTCTGCAACTTACATTCCATCTCTACAGTACAGTTGATAACCATTGCTATAAATGCAACAAAAACATCCAATCTTACTGAAACATATCATTTGTTGGCCTATTCCTCTGTACTGGTAGAGATCTACTACTCACGCCACTCCTCTCAGGACCCCTCCACCTTGACCCATCTTCCTCTACTTTCTTCACAACCTCAGAACACAACAACTTTTGCACTACTCTAACCCTGGAAACCTCGACCTGCTTCTCTCACACCGGACATTTCTGATCCCCAGCCACATGGGCACCACTACAATAAACACATACAGCTTCTTTCCCCAATGCTACACATTCCTGTGTCTCGTGCCCTTCTGCACACTTCTCACACCTAGGAATCTCCCTCCTACACACAGCTGCCACAAGCCCATAAGCTTGACACCTGTAACAACGTAATGTATTCAGCAAAAAACTAAAAATAACAGACAACGACTTTTCTGTTTCACCATTCACGCCACCCTGTCTGCATCGCACCAAACGACGAGCATCACAAATACCAGGAACCTTCCCTTTCAGTTGGTCAACTTTCACATTCACCACTACCCCAGTAATCACTCCTTTCAATGGTGCCCTTTTCTTGAAATCATAACAATTTACATAACTTGTCCCCATTCGCTTGACGCGGACTGCCTGCTCCCTCTGACCAGCAGAAACACAAACAATTATCACAAGACCATTTCTGGTTACCTTCACCGATTCCACAACACCCAACTTTGTTTTCACCAACCCTGAAACCACACATGGATCAGCCAAAAGATAACTATCCACTTTTTCCAAAAATGTCACTCCATCACAAAATCATCTTTAACAGATTCATAATTTCTCCTGTATTCGATCCAACGTACAGCTCACTCTGCTTACATTTTCCACCAATATTCTTAATCAAATCAAAGTTTATTTGTCATGTGCGCCGAATACAACCTTACAGTGAAATGCTTATTTACAAGCCCTAACCAACAATGCAATTTAAGGAAAAAAAATAGGTATTAGGTAAACAATAGATAAGTAGAGAAAGAACAACCCCCAACCCCCCAAAAACAGTAAAAATAACAGTAGTAAGGCTATATACAGGTGGTACTGGTACAGAGTCATGTGCGGGGACCGGTTACCCAAGCTAATTGAGGTAATATGTGTGACGATCGTCTGAAGAAGTAGACCAAGGTGCAGCGTGGTAAGTGCTCATGATCTTTAATACTTAGAACACCAAACAAAAACAGACATAACGACCGTCCCGTTCTGCCAGCTTCACAGAGCTAACAAAAAACAAGATCCCACAACATAGGTGGGGAAAACAGGCTACCTAAGTATGATTCCCAATCAGAGACAACGATAGACAGCTGCCTCTGATTGGGAACCACACGAGGCCAAAACCAAAGAAATACAAAACATAGAATGCCCACCCCACATCACACCCTGACCTCACCAAATAGAGAAATAAAAAGGTTATCTAAGGTCAGGGCGCGACAATATGTACATGTACAGTTGAAGTCGGAAGTTTACATACACTGTCACGCCCTGGCCTTAGTTATCTTTGTTTTCTTTATTATTTTGGTTAGGCCAGGGTGTGACATGGGTGATTTATGTTTTGTCTTGTCTAGGGGTTTTTGTAGATTTATGGGGTTGTGTTCAGTTTAGGTGTCTAGGTAAGTCTATGGTTGCTTAGATTGGTCCTCAATCAGAGGCAGGTGTTTTTCGTTGTCTCTGATTGGGAACCATATTTAGGCAGCCATATTCTTTGGGTATTTTGTTGGTGATTGTTTCCTGTCTTTGTGTTTTATGCACCAGTTAGGACTGGTACGGTTTTCACGTTTATTGTTTTCGAGTTTGTTCATGTTTGAGTTTTCTTATTAAAGAACCATGAACTATAACCACGCTGCGTTTTGGTCCGCCTCTCCTTCCCAGGAAGAAAGCCGTGACATACACTTAGGTTGGAGTCATTAAAACTTGATTTTCAACCACTCCACAAATGTCTTGTTAACAAACCATGGTTTGACAAGTCTTTGTTTTGACAAGTACTTTGTGCATGACACAAGTCATTTTTCCAACAATTACTTACAGACAGACTATTTCACTTATAATTCACTGTATCACAATTCCAGTGGGTCAGAAGTTAACATACACTTTGCTGACTGTGCCTTTGGAAAATTCCAGATGATGTCATGGCTTTAGAAGTTTCTGATAGGCTAATTGACATCATTTGAGTCAATTGGAGGTGTACCTGTGGATGTATTTCAAGCCCTACCTTCAAACTCACTGCCTCTTTGCTTGACATCATGGGAAAATCAAAAGAAATCAGCCAAGACCTCAGATAAATATTGTAGACCTTCACAAGTCTGGTTCATCCTTGGGAGCAATTTCGAAACGCCTGACGGTACCACGTTCATCTGTACAAACAATAGTACACAAGTATAAACACCATGGAACCACGCAGCCGTCATACTGTTCAGGAAGGAGACGCGTTCTGTCTCCTAGAGATGAACGTACTTTGGTGCAAAAGTACAAATCAATCCCAGAACAACAGCAAAGGACCTTGTGAAGATGTTGGAGGAAACAGGTACAAAACTATCTATACCCACAGTAAAACAAGTCCTAAATCGACAACCTGAAAGGCAGCTCAGCAAGGAGGAAGCCACTGCTCCAAAACCTCCCAAAACAAAAGCCAGACTATGGTTTGCAACTGCACATGGGGACAAAGATCATACTTTTTAGCGAAATATCCTCTGGTCTGATGAAACAAAAATAGAACTGTTTGGCCATAATGACCATCGTTATGTTTGGAGGAAAAGTAACATCTTAAGACATCAGTCAGGAAGTTCAAGCTTGGTCGCAAATTGGTCTTCCAAATGGACAATGACCCCAAGCATACTTCCAACGCTGTGGCAAAATGGCTTAAGGACAACAACGTCAAGGTATTGGAGTGGCCATCACAAAGCCCTGACCTCAATGCTATTGAAAATTTGTGGGCAGAACTGAAAAGCGTGTGCGAGCAAGGAGGCCTTACAAACCTGTCTCAGTTACATCACCTCTGTCAGGACGAATGGGCAAAAATTTACCCAACTTATTGTAGGAAGCTTGTGGAAGGCTACCCAAAACGGTTGACCTAGGTTAAACAATTTAAAGGCAATGCTACCAAATACTAATTGAGGGTATGTAAACGTGTGACACACTGGGAATGTGATGAAAGAAATAAAAGCTGAAATAAATCATTCTCTACTATTATTCTGATATTTCACATTCTTAAAATAAAGTGGTGATCCTAACCCACTTAAGACAGGGAATTTTTACTCTGATTAACTGTCAGGAATTGTGAAAAGCTGAGTTTAAATGTATTTGGTTAAGTAATCTTCCGACTTCAACTGTAGGTATAGTTAAAGTGACTATGCATAGATTACAGAGAGTAGCAGCAGCGTAAAATAGGGGTTTGGCGGGACACAATACAAATAGTTCAGGTAGTCATTTGATTACCTGTTCAGGAGTCTTATGTCTTGGGGGTAAAAGCTGTTGAGAAGCCTTTTGGTCCTAGAATTGGCACTCTGGTACCACTTGCCATGCGGTAGCAGAGAGAACAGTCTGTGACTAGGGTTGCCGGGGTCTTTGACAATTTTAGGGCCTTCCTCTGACAACATCTGGTGTAGAGGTCCTGGATGCAGGAAGCTTAGCCCCAGTGATGTTTTGGGCCATACGCATCACCCTCTGAAGTGCCTTGCAGCCGGAGGCTGAGCAATTGCTGTACCAGGCTGTGATGCAATGCTCTCGATGTTGCAGCTGTGGAACCTTTTGAGGATCTGAGGACCCATGCCAAATCTTTTCAGTCTCCTGGGGGGGAACAGGTTTTGTCAAGGTTTTTCACGACTGTCTTGGTATGTTTTGACCATTCTAGTTTGTTGGTGATGTGGACACCAAGGAACTTGACGCTCTCAATCTGCTCTACTACAGCCCGGTCTATGAGAATTTGGGTGTGCTTGGTTCTTTTTGCATTACTCATCTCATATGTATATACTGTATTCTATTCTAATGTAATTTAGTCTAACCCACTCCAACATTGCTTGTGGAAATATTTATATATTCGTAATTCCATTCCTTTAGATATGTGTGTATCGTATTGTGTGTATTGTTGTGAAATTGTTAGATATTGCTTGTTAGATATTAATGCACTGTTGGAGCTAGAAACACAAGCATTTTGTTACACCCGCAATCTGCTAAACATGTGTATGTGACCAAACAAATTTGATTTGATTTACCTGGGGAACCCCCGACAGCAAAGTTCAATCATCTCCTGGTAGTATATTTGTTGATAAACTTTGGATCCCTTTCAAAAGAACCGTGCGTCTGCCCTCGACCTGCCACATCTCTTCGCCGGGCCGCCTAAATGGCTGAACGAGTGAATTATCTTCATTTATCCACCATCTTTGGCTTCTTTAGTTTCTAGAGTGAAAATGTTATTGAAAACAATGCAGTAGGTACAATATTTTTTATCCTGTTCCCCTTGGTCGTTTTAGCACAGCACTGGCCCTTAATGCATTGGTCAGACAGGTGTGTATTCAAATCAAATCAAATTTTATTTGTCACATACACATGTTAAGCAGATGTTAATGCGAGTGTAGTGAAATGCTTGTGCTTCTCGTTCCGACCATGCAGTATTATCTAACAAGTAATCTAACCTAACAATTTCACAACAACTACCTTATACACACAAGTGTAAAGGAATGAATAAGAATATGTACATACAAATATGTGAATGAGCGATGGCCAAACGGCATAGGCCAGATGCAGTAGATGGTACAGAGTAAAGTATATACATATGAGATGAGGAATGTAGGGTATGTAATCATTATAATAAGTGGCATTGTTTAAAGTGGCTCGTGATACATTTATTACAACAATTTTTCATTATTGAAGTGGCTGGAGATGAGTCAGTATGTTGGCAGCAGCCACTCAATGTTAGTGGTGGCTGTTTAACAGTCTGATGGCCTTGAGATAGAAGCTGTTTTTCAGTTTCTCGGTCCCTGCTTTGATGCACCTGTACTGACCTCGCCTTCTGGATGATAGCGGTGTGAACAGGCAGTGGCTTGGGTGGATGTTGTCCTTGATGATCTTTTTGGTCTTCCTGTGACATCGGGTGGTGTAGGTGTCCTGGAGGGCAGGTAGTTTGCCCCCGGTGATACGTTGCACTCACTACCCTCTGGAGAGCCTTATGGTTGTGGGCGGAGCAGTTGCTGTACCAGGCGGTGATACAGCCCGACAGGATGCTCTCGATTGTGCTTCTGTAAAAGTTTGTGAGTGTTTTTGGTGACAAGCAGTATTTCTTCAGCCTCCTGAGGTTGAAGAGGCGCTGCTGCGCCTTCTTCACCACGCTGTCTGTGAGGGTGGACCATTTCAGTTTGTCCGTGATGTGTACGCCGAGGAACTTAACACTTTCTACCTTCTCCACTACTGTCCCGTCGATGTGGATAGGGGGCTGCTCCCTCTGCTGTTTCTTGAAGTCCACGATCATCTCCTTTGTTTTGTTGACATTGAGTGTGAGGTTATTTTCCTGACACCACACTCCGAGGGCCCTCACCTCCTCCCTGTAGGCCATCTCGTTGTTGTTGGTAATCAAGCCTACCACTGTAGTGTTGTCTGCAAACTTGATGATTGAGTTGGAGGTGTGCATGGCCACGCAGTCGTGGGTGAACAGGGAGTACAGGAGAGGGCTGAGAACGCACCCTTGTGGGGCCCCAGTGTTGAGGATCAGCGGGGTGGAGATGTTGTTACCTACCCTCACCACCTGGGGGCGGCCCGTCAGGAAGTCCAGGACCCAGTTGCACAGGGCGGGGTTGAGACCCAGAGTCTCAAGCTTACTGATGAGTTTGGAGGGTACTATGGTGTTAAATGCTGAGCTGTAGTCGATGAACAGCATTCTCACATAGGTATTCCTCATGTCCAGACGGGTTAGTGTGCCGTGTGATTGCGTCGTCTGTGGACCTATTGGGGTGGTAAGCAAATTGGAGTGGGTCTAGGGTGTCAGGTAGGGTGGAGGTGATATGGTCCTTGACTAGTCTCTCAAAGAACTTCATGATGACTGAAGTGAGTGCTACGGGACGATAGTCATTTAGCTCAGTTACCTTCACTTTCTTGGGAAAAGGAACAATGGTGGCCCTCTTGAAGTATGTGGGAACAGCAAACTGGGATACGGATTGATTGAACATGTCCGTAAACACACCAGCCAGCTGGTCTGCGCATGCTCTGAGGATGCGGCTGGGGATGCCGTCTTGGCCGGCAGCCTTGCGATGGTCAACCCTTTTAAATGTTTTACTCACGTTGTCTGCAGTGAAGGAGAGCCCACATGTTTTGGTAGCGTGCCGTGTCAGTGGCACTGCGTTGTCCTCAATGCGAGCATCGAAGTTGTTTAATTTGTCTGGGAGCAAGACATTGTGGTCTGCGACGGGGCTGGTTTTCCTTTTGTAGTCCGTGATTGACTGTAGACCTTGCCACATACCTCTCATGTCTGAACTGTTGAATTGTGGCTCTACTTTGTCTCTATACTGACGCTTAGATTGTTTGATTGTCTTGTGGAGGGAATACCTACACTGTTTGTTATCGGTCATGTTTCCTGTTACCTTGCCCTGATTAAAAGCAGTGGTTCGCGCTTTCAGTTTTGCGCAAATGTTGCCATCAATCCACGGTTTCTGGTTGGGGAATGTTTTAATAGACACTGTGGGTACATCACCTATGCACTTGCTAATAAACTCGCTCACCGAATCAGCGTATTCATCAATGTTATTGTCTGACGCTATGTCCACGTGATTGAAGCAACCTTGAAGCGTGGAATCCGATTGTTCGGATCAGCGTTGAACAGACCTGAGCACGGGCGCTTCCTGTTTTAGTTTCTGTCGATAGGCTGGGAGCAACAAATGGAGTCATGGTCAGCTTTTCCGAAAGGAGAGCGGGGGAGGGCTTTATATATATTTTGCCAGCCTGGGTCAGGCATTCGATATGCTGATAAAATTTAGGGAGCATTGTTTTCAGATTAGCCTTGTTAAAATCCCCAGCTACAATAAATGCAGCCTCAGGATATGTGGTTTCCAGTTTACATAGAGTAGCCTACAGTACAGTGTAGGTCCGTTTTTTCATAATCTCACTGAAATCTCACTGTCTCAATGAAAAATGTGATGTCTTTGATGGATATTATTATTATTATTATTATTATTATTATTATATAGAGACATAAAAATATGGACACGTCATTGGCATTAAATAATAAATGAATGACTTCCTGCAAAGAAATACAAGTGAATCACTCTATTTCAGTGAAGAGCCCATCATGGGACAAAACATTTACTGTTCTGTTCATTCTAGTGTACTTAGGCAAACTTGTTTTGTCTGGCAACATTCAGCTGTGGGTTTGCTTGTCTGAGAGCCTCAGATAATGTCATCAAAAGCACCAACAGGAAACAGCACATCCTCATTATTACAGCAGTACATCTGACATATTCTTACCAATCAGTATTTCAGTGCATTGACCTTCTGGCAGATTCAGGTTCAGTGTTTGAAATACTTAATGAATTATGTGTATATGATTATGGGCTAACCGTTATATTACTGATGTTACTGATATTGGCAATATTGCCCCTGTCTGCTGTGGGAAGTAAGGGTGCTGTAGCACCCCCTGAAAAATCTGAATTTAAAAAAACATATAATTATTATAATGTATTATTAATAAATTATAATTATTATAATTTATTATAAATATATGTTTTAATAATTATAGAATAGGTTGAAGAGTGTAATTGACTCCAAAGATTGTAATTTGCTTAATATTAGGCGTTATTAGGTATGTTATTAAAAATGTGTTTATTCTGTTGTTGCTAATCAAATGGCTACCCAGACTATTTTCATTGTCTCTCCCCCACACCTGCATTTTTATACAGCTGCTATTTTCCATGCATAGTCACTTTACCTCTACCTAAATGTACATATTACCTCGACTAACCGGTGCCCCTGCACATTGACTCTGTACTGGTACCCCCTGTATATAGCCTTGCTACTGTTATTTTATTATTGCTCCTTAATTATTTGTTATTTTTCATCTTTATTTTTTATTTTTTTATTTTTTTATTTAAGTTTATTATAGTAAATACTTTAACACTTATTTTTCTTAAAACTGCATTGTTTGTTAAGGGCTTGTAAGTAAGCATTCCACTGTAAGGTCAACGCAACACCTGTTGTATTCGGCGCATGTGACAAATACAATTTGATTTAATTTACTCATAAAAACATTTTTTTTAAAAATGCTATTATTTATCTTAGGAAAAAAATGCAGACCCCCAGTTGAATACCCCTGCTGTAATAGAATATTGTGGATCAGGAAGCACAAGCAGTTGTGAAAAAGGTATATATTCAATCGTGACAGGATATTTTTGTCACACACACACCACACTTCCGTTTTCATCCTCCTTGCCTTTCTTCGTCTGTCTATCGTTTGTCTATAGGGGACATTCCAGCACTTTGCTGCTGACGCAGGTGATTCTTTCTTTCTGTTTCTCCACAGATCAGCTAGTCTGTCCTCCATCTAAACTAGGTCATAGAGCACACGCCTGTGTTACGATCCACTATACATTACCTCTTTCATGCATTTCACACCCTTTCAGTCATTCATGGTGTGCTACAGTACAGTATGGTAGACCTTTAGTGTGATAACATTTTGTTTTCAAAGCCTGAAGGAATCATTGGAATAGATTATCATTCTACAGAATGATACATTGGACTACAAGGAAAATGTTGGTTTTACTACCATGTTTTATCTGTACTGATGTTCTTTATCTTCCTTCCTGTCTTCCTGACTGGGCTGATTGAGAGTTTGTTTGGCTTGTTCTTGTTGTGTTTGTTCTCAGACAACCACCGCTTAAACCAGAAAGTGAAAGTGGGGGTTAATGAGGACAGTATGAGGAATTCAAGTGGAGAATCTCAATTGCATACTCCTCACGTCCTCTCTCCTTCTCAAAACCTACTGGATCAGAAAGCTACCTTCTCTTCCAATGGGTTTTGAGAAGGAGGCGAGGAGAGAGGAATATGCAATTGAGATTCTCTCAAGGCAAGGTATTAGGGGGTTGTGTGGTAGGGACAGGTGCAGTGAAGGTTAGATAATGAGAGTATGGGGTATGTTACAGATGCAGTCACGCAGACGCACGCAGTATACCACACCACGTTGTGTTTCTGCACCGGTAGAAGCCTCTCTGTGTGTGTGTGTGTGTGTGTGTGTGTGTGTGTGTGTGTGTGTGTGTGTGTGTGTGTGTGACTAGTGGGAGTAGAGATCACAAGACCACCACGGGACTGGGCAGTGAGTCACTGCACCCTGCTCTACTCTGCTGTTTTATCCTCCTGTAACAACCACAGGCTCTAGGATAGAGAAGGGTCAATAGAAACCAACTGGGTACCAGTATGGAATACACACACACAGGATTATAGAAATATCACTTTTATAACAATGATCTAAGGTTAATAATAGCACAACAGGTCTGTAGTGGGTGGGCTTGGAAAACATCTCAAAGGTCATTTACAGTGAATCGCAAGTCAATGTTTACATGCAATGTTCTGTTCTTAAATAATCAACGCATCTCAAAAGGCACAGCTAATCTCCAAAGTAGACACGGTAAACTTCACACACAATACTTCCAGTAGAGATAAATAAACAAAGACTGCTCTTGCAATAAATAAGGTCATTGTACAATTACACATTAAAACACAAGCAATACCTTTGCTGGCTGTCTCCAAGTCAAACACAGCCATCAAACAAGTTGTACTCAGAAAGAATACTTACATTTATCACTTTCAAATACACGTGGAGTGAAAAAGGATTGTCAACAGCAAACTGGAAATGTAGATTTGCAGACTATGGTCATGCTCCCTTGCTCAGACATTGCATGCATCAACCAATGGTTGCTTGCCACATCATCGACTGTGCCATCAGGCACCAGATTGCTATAACATATGATGTGGTTATCTGATATGTAAAACACTTATCTAGGCGTTGTAAGACGGCAGCAACGTCTGAGCAGAGGAACACTATCCTATCCTATCGTACCATCTCCTCTACACTAACTAGATGGTCCTGATCCTAGCTTCTACAACCTTCATCCGTACAGGGCACCCTGGGAACGTGATTCCCATCACAATTACAACAACATGCTTCATCTGGCTCTTCAACTACTACATATTTATTCCTTTGACAAATGCTTGCCACGTGTCCAAACTTTTTACAATTGTAACACTGCAACGGCTTTGGTACATATGGTCTCACTGCATTTCCCACATACCCAAGATTTACATAAGTTGGGAGAAACACTTCACCAAACGACAGTAACACCGATAGGCATTGCTCCTTCCTTCCATCACTCGATTCCATCAATGTGCGTCTACCACTCCTGGAATGTTCTCCCTAATCCACACAGCCTCTATGTCCAACGAAACACCAGAGATGACACCTTTAACCGGTGCCCTACTCTGAAAGTCATAACTTTCCACATCATACATTGACATCTTGTTAAGCCACAGAGCCTTCTCCTTTTGCACTGTTGACACACACAAAATCAGCATCATACAGCTCCTGGTCACTCAAACCGATTCCATTTTACCCAATTCGTCCTTCACCATCTTCGAGACTGCAGGTCACCCAAAAAAACATACTTGCTTCTGAATCGCACTAACCATCAACTGCTGTTCATTTCCAACTTTTGCCCTTTTCACTCTACTCTTCTTCACCATCGTCCACTCATTCTCACCAACTGTACTCATGCTAAAAGAATCACACAATACTTCCGCCATTGCTCCTCCAGTCATCCCCCGACTCCCTCGCTCTTTGCTGTGAAAGATGCGAGAGTTTGTGTTCCCGAAGTAGCACCCATATTGTTCGCATTCCAGCACAGCTGTTGCTTCATCAACTTTTTCTCAATTTCAAGTATTCGCCATATTTTGCTTCCTGACTTCCCTCTCCAGGCCTCATAGTTTGTCACCAACCAAGCTAGCTAACCATCTAGGCCCTTTCCCTGGCTCCAGGAAATGCAGCCATTTTAAGATAACAGGTGGAGATGCTGGTCACAATCACACCTGCAATCAATTAACCCAAACATAACCAATTACTTCAAATAGACCAATAGCAAGCTCACAGTTCACAATCTCATGACTACCATGTTTCTCTCATCTAATAGAGACACCTCCTCCTCTTCCTCCCCCATCTGTCTGATTGCTAACTGGAACACACCAGGAACAATGAAACAATCAAACAGCCCAGGACATGACCCTACTCAAAGGACTCTTTCTTCTACCGGTCTTTTTCTCTCTTCTCCTTTTCTCTCCCTACCTCTCTCTTACTCTGATGGTCTCTAACTCTCTATTCTCCCTGTATTTCTCCCTTTGATCATTTTCCTTTTCTCTCCGTCCTCTCTCTGACTGCTCTTTTGTCTGACAGTAATAATACCAGATATAACGATTTATTATGATTGTCACCCTAGCCTGTTATTATCAGAATTATATTATATTATGTATGTTGAACACATTAGCCCAATCAAGTAGTGTTCTTTTCTATTATTAGGTAATATAATATCCCCTGTTGCTGGGTCAAACATTGTTCTCTTTTCTGTATTATAACATCTATCTAACTCATAACAGATTATCTCTGTTCTATTCTTGGCTTGGGTTCCTACTTTTGCATGCAGACTGACACACAGAGGCTTCTCTGATTGACAGTGTACTGAACAGTATAAGAAGAACGATAGGTTGCTGTATTGTATTGTGTGTACTGAGTAGGGTTTGCTGCTTTATGTTTGGTTAGCCCTTGCCTATAGCCTTTGGAACCTGCTGTCTGTTTTACCAATGGGAGGTTTCAGGGGAACATACACTACATGACCAAAAGTATGCTTGGCGAACATCTCATGGGCATTGATATGGAGTTGGTCCCCCCTTTGCTGCTATAACAGCCTCCACTCTTCTGGGAAGTTTTTTCACTAGATGTTGGAACATTGCTGCGTGGACTTGCTTCCATTCAACCACAAGAGCATTAGTGAGGTCGAGCACTGATGTTGGGTGATTAGACCTGGCTCGCAGTCAGCGTTCCAATTAATCCCAAAGGTGTTCGATGGGGTTGAGGTCAGGGCTCTGTGCAGGCCAGTCCAGTTCTTCAACACTGATCTCGACAAAACAATTTCTGTATGGACCTCACTTTGCACACGGGGCATTGTCATGCTGAAACAGGAAAGGGCTTTCTCCAAACTGTTGCCACAAAGTTGGAAGAATGTCATTGCTGTATCATTAACATTTCCCTTCACTGGAACTAAGGGGCCTAGCCTGAACCATGAAAAACAGCCCCAGACCATTATTCCTCCTCCACCAAACTGTACAGTTTGCACTATGCATTCAGAAAAAGGTAGCGTTCTCCTGGCATCTGCCAAACCCAGATTCGTCCATCGGACTGCCAGATGGTGAAGCGGGATTCATCACTCCAGAGAACGCTATTCCACTGCTTTACACCACTTCAGCCGACGCTTCGCACTGAGCATGGTGATCTTAGGCTTGTGTGTGGCTGCTCGGCCATGGTAACCCATTACATGAAGCTCCCGACGAGCAGTTATTGTGCTGACGTTGCGTCTAGAGGCAGTTTGGAACTCGGTAGTGAGTGTTGCAACCAAGGACAGATGATTTTTATGCACTTCAACACTTGGCGGTCCCATTCTTTGAGCTTGTGTGCCCTACCACTTCGCGGCTGAGCCATTGTTGCTCCTAGACGTTTCCACTTCACAATAACAGCACGTACAGTTGACCAGGGCAGCACTAGAGGGCAGACATTTGACGAACTGACTTAGGTGGTAGGTGCCACGTTTAAAGTCACTGAGCTCTTCAGTAAGGCCATTCTACTGCCAATGTTTGTCTATGGAGATTGCTGTGTGCTCAATTTTATACACCTGTCAGCAACGGGTGTTGCTGAAATAGCAGATTCTACTAATTTTGTATATTTAGTCTACGTCAAGTAAACAGCCCCCATGATCTTCCTGGTGACCCGCAGAGATGAGATGTGTATATATGATCAGCTGTCTGTCAGCCAGACCACCGTCAGCCCAGTCGCCGATCATACCACAGTCAAGGTCAAGGCCAGAGTGATTCACTTCAGTGGGCTTAATCTGTCCCATGATCCTCGGCAGCAGTGGTCAGTCAGACGGAGGAACATTGTGTCCCTGACCAGCTGACCTCATGTCCCTGGGATTATGTAAACATCTTAGAGATCAACGATCCCTCCCCCTGCTTTCTGTTTGTCCCTTTCTCTTTCCCGCTACCATTACTACTAATGAAAAACATTGTTCTTCTGACTGACTGCAGTGTGTGTTTAACCCTGTGGGTTTGTTTGTGTGCATAGGTCTGTGTGTGATCGAAGTTATTGGGAGCGAGATAGTAGGGACAATATTTGTCAGAAAGGTGGAGATTGGACTAAGCTAGGTTGATATCACGTCATAGTCACAGGGGATGGAAAGGGATGGGCGGTTGTCTGTGTTTTCATCCTGTTCTGGCCGATCAGAGAGTCTATAACTAAATGTAATCAGTGTTGTGTCTTGTATAAAACCATCCTATCACTGCTGCTCTTTGTATAAACACAGGATATAACAGTAATACATTAGGGATGTTCCCCTTGGTAGTAGTCTTTGCCAAATTATATTTAGAAAGCAGATGAACATGATTATCCACATTGAATTACTACTGGTTATAGGGGACAGTGCTATTGTTTGTTACCAATTAGGTTTCAGAAACAGAGAGCTCATTGCCATTCACAACCTCAAGTGTTGTGTGACTTGAAGGAAAATTCTTGAATAAATATTCACCCTCAAACACTCTCTCACTTACACACAAGTAGCTGAGCTGCTGTTCTCTGACCTGTAGTAGGCCAACTAGCTAACACGAGACACCAATTAAAGGGGAAACATACAGTATAACTATCTTTGCCATAGATGAATAGGGTAAACTTTTAATTATTCTGTATTTGCTGACACCCTACAGTAAAATGTAGGCACCAGTAGAGTGTGTTGGTTACAAGGCGAAACTTATTTAAATTAGGTAAGAGAATATCATGTTACCATTGGTGAATTAAAATTAGAGTTAAGGTGTTGTCACCTTGTCCCCTTAATAATCAATCCAAGTAGTGTTTGACTCCACCAATGGGGCCGGAGGGAATGGCTGCTATTTTACAGGCTCCTAACCAATTGTGCTATTTTGTGTGTTGTTTCGCATTGTTTATAACTTATTTTGTACATAATGTCGATGCTACCGCCTCTTATGACCAAAAATAGCTTCTGGATATCAGAACAGCGAATACTCACTTCGAACTGGACAACTTTCTTTAATGAGACGGACGCAAAGGATATAATGTTGCTCCCAGACAAGGCCCAAATCCATGTAATTCGCATAAAGAAATAAGGAAATACAGGAATCGGAGATCAGGGTGCCTTTGTTGGCGAGTGGGTAACCTGTCTCTACCATCCATTCT
The DNA here is from genome assembly GCF_045791955.1 of Oncorhynchus clarkii lewisi. Lineage (NCBI taxonomy): Eukaryota > Metazoa > Chordata > Actinopteri > Salmoniformes > Salmonidae > Oncorhynchus > Oncorhynchus clarkii. The sequence continues at coordinate 58,032,945 of NC_092153.1, forward strand.
ATTAGCCAACGTGCAATCACTGGAGAATAAACTGGATAAGCTCCACTCGAGACTATGTTTCACCAAGTCGTGGTTGAAGGACAACGGACAATATACAGTTTTCCATGCATCGGCAGAACAGAACAGCTACGTCTGATGAGGAGTGGGTGTGTGTGTCTATTTTGTCAATAACAGCTGGTGCGCGATGTCTAATATTAAGGTAGTTCCGAGGTATTGCTTGCCTGAGGTAGAGTACCTCATGATAACCTGTAGACCACACTATCTACCAAGTTTTAATCTATATTTTTTTGTAGCCATCTATTTACCACCACAAACCGATGCCAGCACTCCACACTGCCCTTTCCCACCTGGACAAAAGGAACACCTATGTGAGAATGCTGTTCATTGACTACAGCTCAGTGTTCAACACCATAGTGCCCACAAAGCTCATCACTGAGCTAAGGAACCTGGGACTTAACACCTCCCTCTGCAAATAGATCCTGGACTTCCTGACGGCCCGCCCCCAGGTGGTAAGGGTAGGCAACAACTCATCTGCCATGCTGATCCTCAACATGGGGGCCCCTCAAGGGTGCGTGCTTAGTCCCCTCCTCTACTCCCTGTTCAGCCACGACTGTGTGGCCAAGCACGACTCCAGCACCATCATTAAGTTTGCTAACGAAACAACGGTGGTAGGCCTGATCACAAACAACAATGAGACAGCCTATAGAGAGGACGTCAAAGACCTGGCAGTGTCGTGCCAGGACAACAACATCTCCTTCAACATGAGCAAGATAATGATGATCGTGGACTACAAGAAAAGGAGGGCTGAACATGCTCCCATTCACATCGACGGGACTTTAGTGGAGCGGGTTGAGAGTTTAAAGTTCCTTGATGTCCACATTCCCAACAAACTATCATGGTCCAAACACAACAAGAAAGTTGTGAAGAGGGCACGACAACACCTTTTCCCCCTCAGGACACTGAAACTATTTGGCATGGGACCCCAGATCCTCAAAAGGTTATACGGCTGCACCATCGAGAGCATCCTGCCTGGTTGCATCACCGCCTGGTATGGCAACTGCTCGGCATCCAAACATAAGGCGCTACAGAAGGTAGTGCATACAGCCCAGTACATCATTGGGCCAAGCCCCCCCCCCCCCCCCCCCCCGCTTTGTTTTTACACTGCTGGTATTTGCTGTTTATTTTCTATGCATAGTCACTTTACCCCTATCTACATGTACAAATTACCTCAACTAACCTGTATCCCCACACAATGACTCTGTACCTGTACCCCCCTGTATATAGCCTCCTTATTGTTATTTTATTGTGTTACTTTAGTTTATTTAGTAAATATTTTCTTAACTCTATTTTCTTAAAACTGCATTTTTGGTTAAGGGCTTGTAAGTAAGCGTTTCACTGTTGTGATTTGATTTGACATGTGGGAGGGGACCAGTAACTTTATGATCAAACTCATGATCAAGTCATTTTCTATACTTTGGTCATCATACTTTGTTCTGGTTTCCTTCAAATATCATCCAATTCCATGGAAAACATGATTTGGAATGTTCATGACCATTAAATGGTTAATTATAATCTATACACGTTGTGTACCTCATCTATGCACATCATATAGAGCTATGTAAAACTATCATATTTTTTAACGACCCTTCAGCTCAATTGTCCAGCACAGTATAACACCACATCTTTTTATCTACAATTACTGTAGAGCCATTTCTTCTTCATTTCTCATAAAGGCTCGGGGCTCAGGGCCTGTGTTCTGTAGAATTATGGCTCAGGTTAAACCTAATGGGAATCAAGCCCACTTATCCTGGGGCCGTCAGCAGTATCTCTCTACCATTGATTAACAGGCTGTGGTGTTACAGATGGAGGAACGCCATAACCCAATTTCAGTAAGCACAGTGCTTCAGTACTGCTGTCCAGTCCAAAGGTTTAATCCAGATTATTCAAGACTACTCATGCAGAGCTGTAAAAGACAGCTCCCCAACCGATCTAGTCCTTTCTGTGTTATTTAAAGTCAAAGATAGTGACTTTAAATAACATATTTGTAATATATTTGTAACATATTTGTAATATATTTGTAACATATTTGTAACATATTTGTAATATATTTGTAACATATTTGTAATATATTTGTAACATATTTGTAATATTATACTCATCTGATGACTTTGAGCCCTGTCCTATCATTCACTTTGTATTAAGACATTTTCTACCTTTTTTGGCATTGAATATGTTTATTAAAGACCCAATCAGCATAGCTGCCCTTGATTGCCACTTACCCAATTAAGATATGGAGGTTAAACGTAGGAGTGTAGGGCTGTGGCGGTCATGAAATTTTGTCAGCCGGTGATTGTCAAGCAAATAACTGCCGGTCTCAAGGTAATTGACCGTTAATTAGCATAAACACATTTAGCATCTCCTGGCTTCCACGCATTGCCTACAAGCCACTGATGCAGACCTTTGGAATATCTACATTTTAATATAACCTCCACCATCACAATAAACCATTATTTATTTTAGACAGGTCTAAAGAAACATGATATGATGAAAAAAGTATTCTATTTCAGAAGAACAGAATAGCTTACTCTGCCATATGGCTGTGGGGTAAAACTTGTTCATTTAGCAGTCAATATTTGCTTAGAATTCCATGGCATTATTTTGTTTTATTTCATAGTATGAAGAATACAATTGAACATAGCTAAATAAAATAGAAAGGATATTTTTTTCCGAACTATTTGAGGCAGTGAACACATGTGGGCATTCTGTGAGTGGTTAACAAAGAAACAGGTACTCCTACATGCTAAATGTAGAGTTATTTATGTAACTTTAGTTGTGATACAAATGCTGGCCTATATGTTTTAATTTTTAATACATTCTAAGGCTGCATGATGCGACTCTAATGATGATTTGAAAAAAGTTGCATGAAAGGCATGCGCTTTGCTTTATTTCTTGAGCAGTCTCTCATTCACAATTTGACAAGCACTTGATAATGCCTCGAATTTCCCGCCTGCATTCCCTTTGTGTGGCCATAATCCTCCTAAAAAAATGCCTTTTGCGGCCAGTGGCCATTGTGCCTTTGAATATAATAATTATAATTCCCTTACCTTGGCTGCATGTGGAACCACCTCTCACTCACATGGCTCTCAGTCACGTGATCGGGTCATTCTCACAGGCTACAAGTGAAGACAGACACATTAGGGATGCAACTGCGTGCGTCCTTTTCCAATTCCGAGGCGCATATTGAAGATATTGGAAGAACTGTCCACATTTACTTTTCATTAGCCAACAAGATGAGGAGGCCTAACAAACAGCAAAAGCACTAGCCTATGTCAATCTATTATCCCCCATAGTACAAAAGTTGATCTACTCCTATTCTGTGTGAGAAATAAATATTCAAAACATAGTCTGAGACAGTTGTGGGATGCGATGGATCCCAAATGAATACAATCACTAGCATCAAAAAACTGTTTTAAGCAATGAGTCTGACGCAAGAGATGAGAACATTTAGCCAAAATGTTGATAAACTCTTTAGGCTATTTCTTCATATTATAAGCGCAGCAATGCACACATGACAGTAGGCTATAGGCATGTATGTTCCATTAGCAGGAAAACACCATTCTCAAAAGTGACCACAAATGCGATTATGCGTGTAATGCTTTTATGGTGAAAATTATCTTCCGCAAACTTGAAACTCACGCGCTGCTTATGTATGCCAGTTAGGCTCTACACCCGTTGTGAAGAGTATTAGTGTGCTTTATTTTAAGAAGTTATTTGGCTACTTTAGTTGTGATACAAACCTTATCAAAACATATAGGCCTATGGGTTAGCCTACATGAGGTGTGCAACTTTGATTTGAAAGAGTTGCAAAAAAAAGCATGCGCTGTTTGCATTGAACTGGGCATCATTCACAAGCTAATATTGTCGCCCATCAGACTATTCTTGATTTAATCTTGTCTTTACATATACTAAATAGTATTTGTGTGAAATTTGTTTTGATTTAGAATGGACCATTATCATGCACCTGTCTCGAAACAGGGGCAGCAGAAAAAAATACATGTCATCTATGCACTTAAAAAGCGAATGAAGGATGCTTTTCCATGGTTCATTTTCATGCCAGCCAGGTAGGCTATAGTTTTAAAGTAAAGCAATGTGCTTAATATTAGGAAAGTTGAGAAATAAATATAGTAGGACTAGTCTATAGAAAGCTGATGGGATCCTCCTCTTTTTAATAGAGGCCATCACTGTTTTCTCATGCAATTGCAGAGCCTATAGAAATGTTGCGCAACATCAGATCATTTGGCTGTCATGAAGTGTTTGATTAGATTTTTGAACGCATTTGCATTGATGTCAGAGTGATTAGAGCGACAATAGAATGGAGGGTACCAGGCAGTTAGCAAGTTTGGTAGGCTACTAATGACTATCAGCATCATCAGAGCTTGGAGAATCCTAATTACTGTGACTAAACGGTCATGTCGAATTTGACTGCCATCATGACTCGTCACCTCAATACAGTCACCATAACAGCCCTAGTTACACGTTTAGTGAATGAATACGGGCTTCCTGTGTTTTGTGAATAGAAGAGAGATTACATTGGCCAGAGCCTGAGCTGTACAGTAATGACAAAACTCTTGTTTGGCATGTTTGTGAAATCAGTCTGTTGTTATGTAAGGCTAGTGCTGTACATGTAGTGTTTTTTTTTTGTGTGAATTATGTAAACTTTAGAAAGATTGATGTAAAAATGTGTGTATATGAGAAAGAGAGGAAGAAACAGAGAAACAAAAAAGGACAATAATATAAAGTGTGATGGTGTGTTTATAGTGGATCCAGTGTGTTATAGTTCTTATAGAGGTATTGTTCAAGGTTATTATAGTTTTGTGTCTTAATATTCATTTTAAGATTTTTATTAGAAATTCTGTTTAGTTTCAATTCGTTTTCAGATCCACTTTACTAGTTTTTATTTAATTTAAGTTTAGTACTATTTTGCAGGCCAAATCGTTAGGGAGCTACATAGATTTCCATGAGAAGACCGATTTTCAGGATCTCTCTTTCACCAGATGGGCTACATCAGCAGAGGAGGTGGATTGAGACGCATCCAATAATAATAAAAAACATTCCTTTTGATGGGGATTTTTGTATTATGCTATTAGAATTCATGGTAGGGGGTTAAAGGTAGACTCAGGGAGATGACTTAGATGCACGAAGTAAACAGTAGTAGTGAGTAAATGTCTACAACAACCAGGAGCATTGAAGCGCAAAGCTAAATTTCTCCATTGTTTTAGTCCCCTAGCTACCCTAGCTACCATGTTGTAGCAGCGTAGAAAAGTCTTGCCTCGTGCTCGTCTGAATGGACGTGAACGAGCAGTGAACGAGCAGATCACTTTTGTCAAGTCTCAAAGTGTGTTGCACTCTGGGAATACATGACTGCATGAGCTTTACAAAAGGATGTGATCAAAAATCATCAAGCTTTGACTGCAGTGGACTGCAAGTTTCCACGGTTGCTCCCTTTATTTAATTTGTATTTTACCAGGTAAGTTGACTGAGAACACATTCTCATTTCAAATCAAATCAAAGTTGATTTGTCACGTGTGCCGAATACAACAGGGAAATGCTTACTTACAAGCCCTAACCAACAGCGCAATTGTTAAGTAAAAAATAGGTAAATAGGTAAACAATAGATAAGTAAATAGGTTTTTTTTTTAAAGTAAAATGACAGTGAAAATAGTAGCGAGGCTATATACAGGTGGTACCGGTACAGAGTCAATGTGTGGGTGCATCGGTTAGTCGGGCTAATTGAGGTAATATGTACATGTAGGTATAGTTAATGTGACTATGCATAGATAATAAACAGAGTAATAGCAGCGTAAATCAACCGACCTGGGGAATAGTTACAGGCCAGAGGAGGGGGGATGAATGAGCCAATTGGAAGCTGGTGTCACGTTCTGACCTTTATTTCCTTTGTTTTGTCATTATTTAGTATGGTCAGGGCGTGAGTTGGGGTGGGCAGTCTGTTTGTTTTTCTATGATTTGGGGATTTCTATGTTTCGGCCTAGTATGGTTCTCAATCAGAGGCAGGTGTCATTAGTTATCTCTGATTGAGAATCATACTTAGGCAGCCTGGGTTTCACTGTTTAGTATTTCTTATTAAAAGAACCATGGACACTTACCACGCCGCATATTGGTCCGCCGATCCTTCTCGCCTCTCCTCTTCGGAAGAAGAGGAGGAAATCCCTTACAGCTGGGGATGATTAGGTAGCCTTGATGGTATGAGGGCCAGATTGGGAATTTAGCCAGGACACTGGGGTTAATACTCCTACTCTTACGATAAGTGCCATGGGATCTTTAGTGACCACAGAGAGTCAGGACACCCGTTTAACGTCCCGTCCTCACTGACTTCATTCTGCAGCCATTGCCTGCATCAACATATCAATCACTGATTGACTGTACAATGTGTACATACATAATATTATATTATGATTTCAATTTGTGAGTGCATGATATGGGGGTTAGATACATGTTTATTTTGACAGCATAAAGAATACCTTTTATAAACAATGGAAAAACTGCCATGCTATTAAAAAAGTACATTTGTGTCTGACTTTCGGCTGTTACAGATGCACCAGCTTTAGCCTTACCACTCAACCACCCAATAATTGCGGTGCTGCTAATGAAAACTACCTTTAAATTGAATGTCAATCTCAATGTGAACCGCTAGACTCAGAAGCTTGAATACACCATCAGAAAATAAAGCTTGTAAACCCCATTCTATTTATTTTCTTAATGCTACAGCGTACATTCTAGACGATTCTGTGCTTCCAACAATTCTGTGCTTCCAACTGGCAACAGTCTGGGGAAGGCCCTTTACTGTTTCAGTATGACAATGCCTCCATGCACAAAGCAAGGTCCATACAGAAATGGTTTGTCGAGATCGGTGTGGAAGAATTTGACCGGCCTGCACAGAGCCCTGACCTCAACCCCATCGAACACCTTTGGGATGAATTAGAACGCCGACTGCGAGCCAGGTCTAATCGCCTAACATCAGTGCCCGACCTCACTAATGCTCTTGTGACTGAATGGAAGCAAGTCCCCACAGAAATGACCCAACATCTAGTTGAACACCTTCCCAAAAGAGTGGAGGCTGTTATAGCAGCGAAGGGGGGACCAACTCAATATTAATACCGATGATTTTGGAATGAGATGTTCCACAAGCAGGTGTCCACAAACTTTTAGTCATGTAGTTTACCAATTCAGCCCCGATCTCTGGTATTGTCTGTCAATGACTGGAGTGTCCTCTTACTGACCTTACTACTTGTTATACTGATGTTGTATCATGGGTTTTAATGGTCAGGTGTGATGAAACTCAAAACACAGTGTATAAAATAAAATAAAATATGAAGGTTTTGAATTTGGAATATATAACACCTGTCAGATCAGCTATTCCATTCTAAATCTATGACTGCAGCAAAGGGGCAAAGTCATAAGACCTACTATTGATGTGGGCCACGGGCAGCAGGGGCAGGGGGCAGTGTGTACAGCTCCAGAACAGGTGTCATGTAGCCCACATTCACACAGAGTGATCAATAGCCGGCCAGATCTCAGCTGATCCCCAAGGGCCCACTGGACCCACTACCGGAGATTGTGTAGCGGTATTATTAAAGCCTTGATCGAAGTGGTTTGTTTAAACAGGCTGTGATATCATTCTAAGGTAAAATAAGCACATGTTCAGATACAGCACAGTACTCACGTCTTACACTCTCCAACACAACACTTTTGGTTGTCTTTCAGCTATAGGTACCTCCATGGTTCACACTGATTACATCAACAACCCTGATGTAGGCAGACCTGTGCTGTACATGGTGCTTTCAATGTGATGTGATTTGTTTCACGTGTGCATGGCCTTTGTACTCTGAGTCACGTCTTGCCAATGTTTAAGGTCTCTCTGCTGAATGTCCTGTTCCAACAGCTCGTCTAAAACGTTTACAGTTTATGACAAGCACAGCACGGCCTTGATTTATTAAAGCGGGCGCTCCTCTTTCTCACACATTCATACTTGTGTGAACACAAGCACACAGACAAAGTACAATGCTGATGGTACAAGTCTAGACGATAAAGGTCGGCCTGGGGTGAATGACATCAGCACAGACAAAAATCTCCAGAACCTTGGATCCCTTCACCTACAATAAACCCAAGTCTCCGGCACTCAACAGACCATGTCCCATTGTGTATTTCATTAGCTACTTATCAACCAATACTAAATGACTGAGGCCTTCCTAGTCTGTTGAAATATAAAGGTTAGTTGTGGTTAATCATTTAAAGCAAGGAGCAGGAGGTTAAATCATGTACCATGTTAAATACTGAGACTTACACTAGCAGCTTTAGCCAAATCCCCCATATCGCTTGGTGCCAGGTCTTAATAAGCATCATTATTAATGTTATCAGTCGCCAACATCATGAAAGGCCTAATACAATTATCATTCTCAGTAGAGCCTGATAAAGCTCTTAAAACCTGGTGGACTGCAGGTGAGATTGTGACAAGTTGACGTTTCTAGCCAAACTGGAGACTATTATCCTTTTGTGACTAGGGGGCAGTATTTTCATTTTTGGAAAAAATAACGTTCCTGTAGTAAACGGGATATTTTGTCAGGACAAGATGCTAGAATATGCATATAATTGACAGCTTAGGATAGAAAACACTCTAAAGTTTCCAAAACTGTAAAAATATTGTCTGTGAGTATAACAGAACTGATGTTGCAGGCGAAAGCCTGAGAAAAATCCAATCCGGAAGTGCCTCATGTTTTGAAAGCGTTGCGCTCCAATGCGTCCCTATTGAGCAGTGAATGGGCTATCAACCAGATTACTTTTCTCCGTATTCCCCAAGGTGTCTACAGCATTGTGACGTAGTTTCATGCATTTATGTTGAAGAATACCCGCAAGCGGCTACATTGCGCAACTGGTCACCTGATGGCTCCCAGAGTGACTCTCGCGTAAAATACAGAGGTAGCCATTATTCCAATCGGTCCTACTGAAAAACCAATTGTCCCGGTGGATATCTTATCGAATAGATATTTGAAAAACACCTTGAGGATAGATTATTAACAACGTTTGCCATGTTTCTGTCGATATTATGGAGCTAATTTGGAATATTTTTCAGAGTTTTCGTGACTGCAATTTCCGGGTGATTTCTCAGCCAAACGTGAAGAACAAACGGAGCATTGGCTATCTAACTGGGAGTCTCGTGAGTGAAAACATCCGAAGCTCATCAAAGGTAAACGATTTAATTTGATTGCTTTTCTGATTTCCGTGACCAAGTTACCTGCTGCTAGCTGGACAAAATGCTATGCTAGGCTATCGATAAACTTACACAAATGCTTGTCTAGCTTTGGCTGTAAAGCATATTTTGAAAATCTGAGATGACAGGGTGATTAACAAAAGGCTATGCTGTGTCTCAATATATTTCACTTGTGATTTTCATGAATAGGAATATTTATGGGGAGTCACTAGAGGATTTATACAGTAGTTAGACCAAGAGGCAGCTTACCAGGGTCAGACCAACTGTCAGGCCAAGTGTTGCTCTTGTAGTATGATCAAGGGCAAGACTATCATCTGTCTAGAAAAGCTACGAGAAAATAATTGTCACGGGATGATGCTGGAGAGGAGAAGCAAGTACGGGTAGTCAAACATTTAATAGGGACCGGACATAGAACGAGACAGGACAGCGTCAGCAAACGGGTAACACAGACAAATTACAATCAATGCAGCAGCGGGGTACAGAGCTGGGAACTGACAAATATAGGGGAGGTAATAAACATGTGATTGAGTGAGTCCAGGTGAGTCCAATATCACTGATGCAAGTGACGAGGGAAGGCAGGTGTGCGTAATTGATAATGACAGGAGTGCGTGATGCAGGGCAGCCTGGCGCCCTCGAGCGCCAGGGGGGAAGAGCAGGAGCAGGCGTGACTATAATACGCAAGAGAAGGAGGATGGCATGAGATCAAGATCAGATTTGTGGGCAGGGATTTTAGGTTCTGCTGCGTCTGAAGTGAAATCTCATCTCTTTCCTGAAAATGCTAAAATATTTGGTTCTCTGGAACACACCAACCCCTCTCTGCCTTAGGGCCGCAACACCGTTACAAATACTGGTGCTGTTGTTACAGAATTAATTCAGTTACCATGGCAACTCAATAATTCCCAAAATGTGGAAAGGTGAGGCACACGCACACCCAAAGACAAACAAACAGACAGACCGACACAGACACGCATGCACATTAAAATGTTACAGGATTAAAAAGCTCCAATACTCATCATGTCAGTCAGCCATCAAAGCCAGAGCTCATGTGACGAGCAGGGATTGCAGATTCATGAAATATATTTTTTAGATATGCGAGAAACAGATTATCATCTTTGGTGCTGATTTACTGAACAAAATTATAAGTGCAACATGCAACAATTTTAATGGTTTTACTGCGTTACAGTTCATATAAAGAAATCAGTCAATTTAAATAAATTTGCTAGGCCCTAATCTATGGACTTCAAATGACTGGGCAGCAGAGCCAGTCCTGACCTCCCTGGGGCCCTCAGCAAAATTCTACTAAGGGGCCCTCATACTTGACCTGTGAGCCATGTAAACCATTTGCTATTGCCACACAGTCACACCTGACACCCCAGTGCTCCCACTACAATCCTCCCTCCTTTAAAACAGTTTGCTCCATCTGTTGGTCTAAGAATAAGTGGACCTATACAGAACAGAATGAGGTATAAAAAAAAAATATTTATTGAATAGAATATGTTCTATAGAATCTTAAGATAAGTCAATATAACATTAACATAAATAAGAAATTGTAGAAAATATACAATTTAGAAAATAATAAAATATAACACTGAGCTTTGGCTCTGCTGCCTGGTAATTAGTGCAGTCCTCACAATATTATACAAATAGCTTTGTCTATACAATGTAAACACATTGTTTACAGACATATTATTTCACTTATAATTCACTTTATCACAATTCCAGTGGATCAGAAGTTTACATACAGTAAGTTGACTGTGCCTTTTAAACAGCTTGGAAAATGCCAGATAAGGATGTCATGGCTTTAGAAGCTTCTGATAGGCTAATTGACATCATTGAGTCAATTGGAGGTGTACCTGTGGATGTATTTCAAGGCCTACCTTCAAAGTCAGTGCCTCTTTGCTTGACATCATGGGAAAATCAAAAGAAATCAGCCAAGACCTCAGAATAGAAATTGAAGACCTGTCACGACTTCAGCCGAAGTCGGCTCCTCTCCTTGTTCGGGCGGCGTTTGGCAGTCGACGTCACCGGCTTTCTAGCCATCGCCGCTCCATTTTTCATGTATCCATTTGTTTTGTCTTGGTCCCTGCACACATGGCTTTCATTCCCCAACCAATCTACATGTATTTATTCCTCTGTTCCCCATCATGTCTTTGTGTGAGATTGTTTGTGTTACGTGTTTGGTTGACGCACCAGACTGGTTTGTTTTTCCCATGGTATTTCACGAAGATGTTTATTGTTAAACATAATTCTTGTGACTGTTTTGCGCGTTTTGCACTTTTGCCTCAATAAAGTGTGCGCCTGTTCACAAATCTCTGCTCTCCTGCACCCGACTTCGCTACCAGTACGCACACACCTGACTAGACCTCCACAAGTCTGGTTCATCCTTGGGAGCAATTTCCAAACGCTTGAAGGTACCACGTTCATCTGTACAAAGAATAGTACACAAGTATAAACACCATGGGACCATGCAGCCGTTGTAAGGGTTTTCCTGTGGTGAAGTAAAGGCGGACGAAAACGCAGCGTGGTTATATTGATTCATGTTTAATTAAAAACGATAAACACGAACACTACAAAACAATAAACGTGGAAAACCAAAAACAGCCCTATCTGGTGCAAAACACAGAGACAGGAACAATCACCCACAAACACACAGTGAAACCCAGGCTACCTAAGTATGATTCTCAATCAGAGACAACTAATGACACCTGCCTCTGATTGAGAACCATACTAGGCCGAAACATAGAAATACCCAAAACCTAGAAAAACAAACATAGACTGCCCACCCAACTCACGCCCTGACCATACTAAATAAATACAAAACAAAGGAAATAAAGGTCAGAACGTGACAGCCGTCATACAAGTCAGGAAGGAGACGCGTTCTGTCTCCTAGAGATGAACATACTTTGGTGTGAAAAGTGCAAATCAAACCCAGAACAACAGCAAAGGACCTTGTGAAGATTCTGGAGGAAACAGGTACAAAAGTATCTATATCCACAGTAAAACGAGTCCTATATTTCATAACCTGAAAGGCCGCTCAGCAAGGAAGAAGCCACGGCTCCAAAACTGCCATAAAAAAAGCAAGATTACGGTTTGCAATTGCACATGGGGACAAAGATTGTACTTTTTGGAGAAATGTCCTCTGGTCTGATGAAACAATAATGGAACTGTTTGGCCATAATGACCATCGTTATGTTTGGAGGAAAAAGGGGGCTTGCAAGCCGAAGAACACCATCCCGACCGAGAAGAACGGGGGTGGCAGCATCATGTTGTGGGGGTGCTTTGCTGCAGGAGTGACTGGTGCACTTCACAAAATAGATGGCATCATGAGGGAAGAAAATTATGTGGATATATTGAAGCAACATCTCAAGACATCAGTCAGGAAGTTAAAGCTTGGTCGCAAATGGGTCTTCCAAATGAACAATGACCCCAAGCATACTTCCAAAGTTGTGGCAAAATGGCTTAAGGACAACAAAGTCAAGGTATTGGAGTGGCCATTAAAATAAAGTGGTGATCCTAACTGGCCTAAAAAAGGGAATTTTTAAATGGATTAAATGTCAGGAATTGTGAAAATTGAGTTTAAATGTATTTGGCTAAGGTGTATTTAAACTTCCGACTTCAACTGTATGTCTCAAAATAGTAAAATAAAACTTATACAGCTGTGTGATTAACTTTGGTTCCCTCTCTATCTGGACTGTCTGGAAGAAATGTAGAAAGTATGTCACATAGTTAGTTAAACAGTCATTTACACAAATGCACTTCTGCGATACAATCTTACATGTTACTAAGTGTGTAAACATTATAATGTTTGAATTAAAATCTTACCATCAAAATATTCCTCTTCTGCACTTTCTTTAGGCAAAATCATCAATGATGGCATCATAGGACATGTGTTTCCCTACATCATGATTTATGGTCATGATTGCCAGACCACTCAAACGTTCCTGTGACATGGAAGACCTGAGGTAGCTTTTGATGAGCTTTAATTTTGAAAAGCTCCTCTCTGCCGATGCTACTGTTACTGGTAGGGTGACTGCAATTCTTCGGGCCATCCAAAGGTTAAGATAGAGTTCCTCCAGGTTTTTCTCACTGAGAAAGGAAAGCAGCTCAAAGGCAGTCGTCTTATCTGTTGGCATTACTCTAAGTATCCTTACTCTAAGTTATGACAGGGCTGACAATTTGATTAACACCTTACATGGCAAGTGTCCTGCAGGAAATCTGCGCTACAATAATGGATGAGTTTCTGACTCATTCTGTAGCTTCCCCCTTCCAATCCTTGACTTTGAGTCTTACTGTTAGCACATATGAGTGCACGGCTTGGTACAATAAATCAATCAAATGTATTTATAACGCCCTTTTTACATCAGCAGATGTCACAAAGTGCTTATACAGAAACCCAGCCTAAAACCCTAAACAGCAAGCAATGCAGATGTAGAAGAACAGTGGCTAGGAAAAAAACCCTAGAAAGGCAGGAACCTACAGTAGGAAGAAACCTAGAGAGGAACCAGGCTCTGAGACGTGGCCAGTCCTCTTCTGGCTGTGCCGGATGGAGAGTATGGCCATTAAGGCCAGATTGTTCTTCATGATGTTCAAACATTCATAGATGACCAGCAGGGTCAAATAATACAGTACCATAAAGGACCTAGCATCAGTGGATCATGGGTGAATCAATGGATGGTGCACACACATAGTCTATGTATGTAGGTCATCTGACTGCAGGCCATGAGTGCGTAAGTCGCTCAGCTCAAGCCGGTTGAGACCGGACTGTGGTGGACATAGGGGTGGGGGTGGGCAGGAGTCACATGGCTTTCCCCCAGGCGCCGTGTGCCCTCCATGGGGCATCATCGAGTCGCTCTCCACAGCATAGGCCTCCATCAGCCCACTAAACATTACACCCGCAAATCAGATTTCGCAGACGTCATCGGCCCATCTAAACCTCAACATTCTCTCTCTGAGTCTCTATGTGTGCACATTCAATAGATATTCAACATGGACCTCGATCTGCCCCTTAATGGTGGATGAAATCTACTGTCTCTCTCTCCCTCTATCATTCCACTTTTCTACCTCTACTATCTCTCCCTCTAAAGACCTCATATTGAGCCCATCATCAGCCTCTCAGTCAAGTACAAAGAATATCTGGTGTTTCTAAACCACTTTTGCAAGCTGTCACTGCTCAGTTTTCAGCTCCACTACTAATAAAGACCTCTAAGCCTATCTATATACACTGTTACAAATATCTCACACATTCAACTAACCTTATCCTGTTTATCCATTGCTAATAATATGTATATGTTGCCACCCACCTAGTCTTTGTATAAACCCCCTGAGCACACCATGTAATTTCAACGTAGTTAATTGTGTAATAATTGGTTGAGACGTTGATCAATGAGATTACAACCTATGCAGTATTCACCACATCAAAAAGACAGCCAAAATTGGTTGAATTCCCAATGTGTTATCACTATGCTTTCAACCATCTAAAAGCACAACCAAATTCCAATGGAAAAACAATGTCTGATTATTGGTTTAGTTGTCACCCAAATGTCTATCACTGTGCTTTCAACCATTTAAAATCTCAGCAAAGTTAAAATGGGAATACAATGATATTTTGTTTATTTATTCAACAGATTAATGTGTTATCACTGTGCTCCATCTAATGACCTGGGTTGCAGCTGAGATTACATTAAAAGTACATGGTGTAAATGATCAATGCAGTTTGAGATTCTGCACAGATTATTATCTTCACAGACCTGCGATGACCTATGCATGCTATCTTGAACATGCATGTTTTATATGATTACATAAGAAGACATTTATAGTTACAGTAACCTCAAAATGTGGCCATGGATGTGTTACTAATTTTAAGGTTGCATTTTACATTCGTTTGTAAGATATCCTTAATTTTAGGCTATTTACTGTATTACAAAAGTAATATTGAAATGTGTTAGTTTGACAATGAAACCATTTAAATGAGATGTATCTACTGCTTGGATGGTTCCGTCTGAGCCACTGGCTTAATCCCATTCTTAACATTTATTTTTGGTTGAGTTGGTGATGTGAATCCAACATATAATTTGTTAACTTGTCAACAAATTAATAGGCTATTTGTTGTATTTCAAAAGTTATATTGAATTGTGTTTGGTTGCCAATACAACCAAATATCAACATTTGAAGGATGGAAGGTTCCATCTGTGCCACTGACTTGGTTTGGCTTTAATTCCAGTTTGTCTACAAATGAATAATTTATATGTTGTATTCACGTCTCCATCTAAACTAAAAATCTAAGCCAAAGAATAGGACTAAATCAAATCAATCTTTAAATGAACTTTGAATAAAGTTTAACTTAGATTTTTGGTTAATCCAACAGATACATTATTTTAATGTAGCGTGAATCCCGAGGCCTGTTATTATGTCCATGTGTTGTTGAACTCTGTGTTGAATTGAAACAATAGTTGTTGATGAATTGCAAAATACTATATAGGCCTAAATAGATTGACGATATACTGTTTGACTGATAAAGTATGGTCACATTTAATTTGCTCTGCTTAACCTACCCTTTGGAAATACTTTGATAGCAACTGTGAATATATTTCGTTTTTACTCTCAACCATCATTCTCACAATAGCATTTGGTTAGCATGATGACATAATCCTGGGGTTGAAATGTCATCCTCAAAAAAAATAGCCTTTTTTCAAATCCAATGTATTTTCCACATAGATTCCACCAGTGGCATTTCTCTGTGTTTCATTATTTTCCTACAATTTGCAAGAGGCTGAATGTATCTGACAGGAGAAAGCATCCGAGCAAGCGAAACAGCACCCCTCTGTCTCTCTACATCTATCTGATGCTGACTGGTCCAAACAAGTATGATATTGTTGCCGCCAGTAGCATTGAATGCAAGGGAAGCCAGCGAGCATTATAAAACATTTTCAAATCAGCGTTGAGCTAAACTGACTGATAGACCGTTTCGTCAACATGAAAGAGAGGAGGATGACATTGGTGTTTCTCTACAAGTAGGGTGAGTCAACATGTTTTTCTACTTGCACGAACATGCATGCACATACACACACACACATACACACACACACGCACACACACACACACAGAAATCAGAACCTTGGACAGACACATCATATTTAGCTTACGTTGATTGGACTAAATTGTTTTTGGTATCTTTTAGTTGTCACTGTATTAGACTAAGTAGAGGTGATTTGATGATGTTGAAATGTTGAAGTTGATATGGTGCTGGAATATTGGAGGCAGCTCCTGTTTTCTTTGTGACTTGTGGTAACGCTCTCTGGTTCTAAATCAATAGTTGTTTAGTGGTCTGAAAATGCCGTAACCATTAACTTGCTTGACCATGCTGTAGGGGATGTAACTGTCTGTTGCTGTACATGCAATATGCTTTGTGGACTTCACTGGACAGAGGCTGCTATCTGGTTTTATTCTGCCTCTATGTCTTCTTAATGTCTCGGTCTCTAGGCCTATATATCACGGTCGCAAGGCATATGAATTGACAGGTTATAGAGCAAACAACGCAATTATCACAACACATAGGTTGTAATATGGCTTTTTGGGGGGTGGGGGGCTTGTCTTCCCCAGTGATTTTACGCATGCCCCGCTACTGAATTCCACATCACAATACATTGAAAAACTAGTTGATTCAACCAGTTTGTGCAGTGGGAATCTATCTTGTTTCACAGGCCTTTCAGCGGTGACCCCACCCATCCCTCTTGTTTCTATGAGCAAGCAGCAGGCTGAGCCATGCCTGTAATGTGAAGCAGCATTCCTCACATACTTTCCACATCATCAAGCCTTCTGTGGTTTTACCCTACCCAGCTCAGTATTTTCCAATCCCGGAAAGCGGATTTGGATATGGAATAAAGGTTCTGCGCCACTTGGAAATAACGGCTCCCAATACGAGGGTCAGAGAGAACATGTAAGCCCAAGATGTTTCTTAGGGAGATTCCCATGGCAACTACTTGCATCAGCCAACATCACACCACTCCCTGGTTGTACCAGCCAACTGCTTTACACAATGCCAAATGTTTTCCATTCTTGTTGTTTTCCAGGATTGGTGAGAATAATCGAGCTTGGGTGGGCCCTAATGCGAAGATCATAAACGTGCTAGAACACTCGTGGGAGTCACAGACGTCTCAGCCGGGCAGAAAATGGACAAACCAAATCACATAAACTGCGTAATAGGATAAACTCTTAACTTCTCTAGGATAGGGGGCAGCATTTGGAATTTTGGATGAAAAGCATGTCCAAATTCAACTGCCTGCTACTCATCCCCAGAAGATAAGATATGCATATTATTATTATTATTATATTATTATTATTATTTGGATAGAAAACACTCTGAAGTTTCTAAAACTGTTTGAATCATGTCTGTGAGTATAACAGAACTTATGTAGCAGGCGAAACCCCGAGGACAAACCATTCAGATGTTTTATTTTTGAGGTCACTCTCTTTTCAATGGGGTTTCATTGGGAATCCAGATTTCTAAGGGACTTGCTTGCAGTTCCTACCGCTTCCACTGGATGTCACCAGTCTTTAGAAATTGGTTCGGGTTATTCCTTTGTGTAATGAAGAAGTACAGCCATCTTGAACGAGGGTCACTTCATGTGTACTGTTTGATAGAGGCGCATGACCAGAAAGCATGCGTCAGTTTTTTTTCTTCTTGTATTGAACACAGATCATCCCGTCTTCAATTTTATTGATTATTTACTTTAAAAAATACCTAAAGTTGTATTACAAAAGTAGTTTGAAATGTTTTCGCAAAGTTAACAGGTAACATTTGAGATATTTTGTACTCAAGTTGGAACCGGTGTTTTTAGGATTAAATGCACCAAATAAATGGACATTTTGGATATATATGGACGGAATTAATCGAACAAAAGGACCATTTGTGGTGTTTATGGGACATATTGGAGTGCCAACAGAAGAAGCTCGTCAAAGGTAAGGCATGATTTATATTTTTATTTCTGCGTTTTGTGTCGCACCTGCAGGGTTGAAATATGATTTCTCTCTTTTGTTTATGGAGGTGCTATCCTCAGATAATAGCATCGTTTTCTTTCGCCGAAAAGCCTTTTTGAAATCTGACATGTTGGCTGGATTCACAACACGTGTAGCTTTAATTTGGTATCTTACATGTGTGAATTCATGAAAGTTTGATTTTATAGGAATTTATTTGAATTTGGTGCTCTGCATTTTCTCTGGCTTTTGGCCAAGTGGTACGCTACCGTCCCACATACCCCAGAGAGGTTAAAGAGTGTGATGCATGTAACGAAACATGTCGTTCTTATTTTCCCTGAGGCCCCTTTAGACCCTAAGACTAGTGCATGACAGGTAAAGGGACATTCACTATCAGATTACTATGAGGTGACTCCATCATCCACGCCTGTACAGAAGTGACACATTTTCCCACAGGTTGTCTTATTTAAACTGACTTACTGCAGATGTGGTGTGCCATGGTGACAACAGTATTTCAGTGGTCAATTTAACAGCCCTTTCACTTTAATTTACCGTCTTTCATCCCACAAACCAATGTTCCCTCTAAACTGTGCTGCTGCGCAGCTCCCCGATATTCTGCAGAGAGCAGAATATCAACCCATGGAGAGAAGCACCAGATTGAATTTCACTCAACTTTCCAGTTTTCCCTGTTACTCAGCCCGTAGCTGAGTTTGCCTTTTTTCCAAAATGTAACTGAAGATTCTCCAAAGCTTTTTATTGTCAATACTTATGACATTTATCTTTGTTCCATAGTGTAGTTTCTTCTTCTTTTAACTCAGTTTAGTTACATGATTTCTCAATTTGCCGTACATTTGCTAATCGGTTGTGCAGCCAGACTTATTTGCCATTCCTTTTGCCTCATCCCTCTCAACCATACAATTTTTAAATTCCTCATCAATCCATGAGGATTTAACCATTTTTACAGTCATGTTCTTAGTGGGTGCATGCATATTATTGACTGAGATAAGCAATTTCATAAATGTGTCAAATGCAACGTCTGTTTGCTCCTCCTTACACACCACGGACCAACAAATATTCTTTACATCAACAACATAGGAATCACTACAAAACGTCTTGTATGACGACCTCTTATACATTATTTTAGGCACAGCCTTTGGAACTTAGTTTTTTCCTAGATGTGACTACTATGTTGTGATCATTACATCTGATGGATCTGGATAGTGCTTTCAATAACATTTCTGCAGCATTAGAAAAGATGTGATCAATCCATGTTGATGATTTTATTCCTGTGCTGTTTGTAACTTCCCTGGTAGGTTGACTGATAATCTGAACCAGGATGCAGGCACTGGTCAATGTTTGACGCTTTTTCTTGAGTGGGCAGCTTGATGAAAGCCAGTCAATTTTTAAATCCCCCAGAAAATATACTTCCCTGTTGATAGCACATACATTATCAAGCATTTCACACGTTATCCAGATAGTGACTTTTAGCACTTGGTGGTCTATAGCAGCTTCCCACCAGAATGTGCTTTAGGCGAGGCAGATGAACCTGTAGCTATATTACTTCAACAGTATTTAAAATTAGATCCTCTCTAATCTTTACAGGAATGTGGTTCTGAATACAAACAGCAACAACTCCACCACTGGCATTTCTGTATTTTCTGTAAATGTTATAACCTTGTATTGCTACCACAGTATCACCAAAGGTATTGTCTAAGTGATTTTCAGAGATAGTCAGAATATGAACATCATCTGTAACTAGCAAGTTATTAATATCATGAACCTTGTTTCTTAAGCTACATATGTTAACTTGGGCTATTTTGAGCACTTTTCTGTGCTTGCTTGTTTTCTGATGCTTGCTTGTTTTCATTTCTTTACTGGGAAGCTTAGCAGAAGTATATATTCTCATGTTATTTATGTTAGTGCAGGGTGAGCATAATGCTAAAGCATTGATAATCATTGTCTCAACGCAGGCTTATAATAGCAATGGTCTGTTTGCATATAGGCCTACTGCAGCTCTGATTGGTTATGCTGGTCTTTGCAGAGTATGGCTGAGTCATGTCAATGTAATAGAATCCTACTCCGTGTCAATGTAATAGAATCCTACTCCGTGTCAATGTAATAGAATCCTACTCCGATATGTTCTGCCTACAACAAAATCTCTTGCATAGTTTTGTTTTGGTATGTTGCATTGAAAGTGGCGAGTATTACGTTGATTCGATCACAATTGCCAAGGGAAACGTTGATAGTGTTAACAGGGAAAACTGTAGAAAGTTGAGTGAAGTTCAATCTTGTGCTTCTCTCTGTGGGCTGATATTTCCTCTACGCTTGCCAGGTAGTTCCATGGAGCTCCATCGCAGTCTCAGGGCTACTGTGCACCATTGAGGGAACATTGGTTGAGAGTAGATGCGCTTGCTCAGAGATCAAAGCAAGAGCTTCATGTAGCCACTTGTGCACATTTTGTTCATATCCTTTGCTAGTTGGTGAGATTAGCCCAGCTGTAGATCATTTGTAGTAAGCAAGTGGGGAGTGATTGCTTCCTACAAGAGCACAAAACATTTGTATTTCTAGCCATCATTGAAAAGCAAGTCAGGTCAAGATTTCATTTTTTTGTCAAAGGGGCAGTGTTGTATTTTGAGACAGTTTCTTCAAGCCTGAATAGCCAATAGGCAGAGGGTATCATAATTTGTCTGATTCTCTGTAATAATGGAAAGGGAATAATAATGCATTTTATTTAATGAAGTGGTTTCTTTAATCAAACAACACAAAAATATTTCCAGTCACCAATAGTGGATAAACAGGTTAATGTCAAGCTCAAATAGCCACAGTAGCCTACTTGGCCACTGTTAAAACTGTAACTTAAGGTGGGTGCAGCCTCAGTGTTCACAGTAAACGCGTGCTGGAAATTGCACAGAATTTTCACAACGTTCAAGTTTGCGCTCAGTAGACCTGAAAATTAGAGGGAACATTGCCACTGACCCCCCTTATTTTCCATCACCCTGTGCCCCCACCCATCCCTTTCCTAGAAGTACTATGCACTCAATGACAGACAGAAAAGTGCTTTTACCACAAATGTCTTTATTTTTCTTCCAACATACTAGTGACACACAGGTCTACAAGAGAGGTATCTTGCAAAAAACAACATTCACTAGTCATTATCAGAACAGTAATATGGAATGTGGTCATCATTGCTCCATTTTGTTTAAATGTCTTTGTTTATTATGAAGAAATATGACAAATAAATAAAGTCTATAGTCTTTGTATTTATTGCCCTTATCAATATATTATTGTGTTCAGTCACCATTTCAGGAATGAAGAGGAGCAATTCAGACAAAAACAAAGAAAATTACAAAGTAATGATGTTATTCCCTTATAAACCCCCACTTTAAATGTCTTTGATTTAAGGATTAAACAGTACGGGGGGGGGGGGGGGGTGTTATTGTTGACAAAAGGTAGAAATCCATTTTTCTTCACCCAAATCTTATTCTCCTTCCATGCGTTGTTATTTTTGTAAATCCAGACGGCCAAAAGTATAACAAAATTCTGTTCGTTGCTGGGGTCTGCAGAAACACCAGAAGAAATACAAAAAAATAAAAATCGGCCATAGGAGAGTGAGGAGTTGCCAGCTGACCAAGCGACCGGCCTAGCCCCGTTCAGCCAGTACAGAAGCAACCCCCACTCGTGTGTGCTGTGCTGTTGGGGGAACAGCAGTCCAAACGCCATCCACAAACACTTCACCATACAGTCTAAAAGCATCAAGTACAACCTCCAGAACTACACTTCAGCTTTTGGTCCCTCTCTCAGAGTGACCATACAGTAAAGAAAACAGTCTAACAGAGGAGCAGAGAGGAGGACAGGAGGACAGGATGCTACATGAGTCCCTGAGCCTGTTAATATACCAGTCTCAGACACTATCACTCCCACTACATAGAAAATAAAGAGGAAGAAAGAGGAAGAACAGTCACAGAGACAAGTTGCAAACGAGTGCACAAGCAGTCCTGTCCCGTGTTGGTTCGGGGAGGTGCGGGACCGACCCCATCACCAACCCTGGAGCTCCCTGTATCTCCACTACAGTAGGTGGGGGGGTCCTCCCCCGGCTGTGTCGTGGCCATTAGGACCAGGCCAGTGGCGGAGGAGGGCAGACCAAGGCTACAGCTCAGTGCTGTTATTCCCAGGTTGGATTAGAGTTTTCCAGAGTGGAGGCTCAGTCTTTAGTCGGCGCTGTGCTCCTCCAGCTGGGAGATGATAGTGATGAGGTTCTGCAAGCCGAAGATGTAGCCGCTGTCCTGACCCTCGTGCACCACACTGTCCTCCCCGTAATGGCGGCACGTCGTGTGGGCAAAATCTATCATCCTCACATCCACCACCGGGCTGCTGGCCTCCCCTCCTCCACCGCGGGATGAGCGACCAGCGCTTCCCTTACTGCTGCCGTTACTGCTACCACCAGCACTGCTGCCAGCTGGCGATCCATGGGGGAACCCACCTTCTTTCTCTTCCTCCTCTTCCTCATCTGAGGGCTCGTCATCGTCACCCTCCTCTCCTCCGCGGTGGCGGGGTCGGGTGGGGCCGCAGGTGCGGGGGGGCTCCCCATCATAGATGATGAGGAGGGAGGAGGAGTAGAAGCGGTAAGACTCGCAGGACTCCAGGGTTTCCTGCATCTCCCTGAGCTTCCACAGCACCGGGGAGAGCAGCTCGTGCCGCAGACGCTGCCCATCGTGGAAGAACTGGAACAGTGCCTCCTTGAAGCCCGGCAGGCTCAGTTTACGCCCATGGTACTTGTTCATGAACATCAGCTGGCCTGAGTCTGACTGGTACACCTGCATGCCACAAAGGCGGACACCGATGGAGGCGGAGGTGCTCTGTTGACATTTGCGAATCTGATTGGCCTTCTTCTCCTCTGACGCATCGTCACCATGCTGCCGCGTGCCCATCTTCAGGTCCAGCACGCACGGCACCGCGTGACGCCATGTCAGGTTCTCCAACAGGATGAATTTGTATTGGTTGCGGTGTTTGGAGTTCTCCTTCATCCTCTGGAGGTGCTGCTGGTGGCATTTCAGACTCCAGGGGTTGTGTTTAATTTGCTTCTGATCCAGACTGTAGCAGAGAACCTCAGCCTGCTGCTGTGCCTCCGCACCGTTATAACTACACACAGAGCGGGAAAAGAGGTTAGATATCTACCCCTCACCATACATCTTTGCTGCATGTTGGTGTTTGGATATATAGTATGTGTATGGATGTAAGTGTATGAGCTCACCTTTTGCTCTTGTTCTCTTTAGTGCTCTGTCTGGCTCGGTCTTTGCTGTAGTTGTCATTCTCCAGCAGTAGGGACGATGTCTTCTTGTTACCCCATTTGATCATCTTGCTCTTGGGCTCGCAGTCGGCTGAGGGGTCCTTGTTTTCCAGGTTCTCTGGTTCATTGTGGAGGGGGTAGGCAATGAGGCATAGGTTGCCCTCTTCATCTTCCTCAAAGCTGACTGACACCACACCTGAGAGAGGGGGAGATGGAGGGAAGGGGGAGAGAGAAGGATAGGAAGGTGGTTATTACCCGGCATTGGAGTTTTTATTTTATAATGTTATGATGAAGCCAAGACCTCCCTGGAACTGGGTTGTCATAGGCAGCTCTTACCCACTAGGTCCTGCCTCCAGCCAAATACACTCTGTAAAGAGAGATGCAAACAAAACACAGGCATTCTTATGGAGGAAGCAGAGAGAGAGAGCAGGTTGGGGGGGGGGGGGGGGGGCAAGGACACAGCAAAGAGATCATTGAGTGGCAACAAAAACAGTGTCTAAGTACTTCAAATGTATATGTTAAATAAAAAAATGTAATAAAAATGTGAGAATGAACCCAAGATGCAAAGAGATACACAAACACCACAGGAGGCTCGAATGTATGACACTCAGTCCAAACTTTATTAAGCAAATACTAAACCCACCCAGAACCACAAGTCAACTCATACCCATACAGTGCTACAACATTTCAAGGTAACCCAATATAAATCACAGCAAAGATACACTGTATAAACTCAAATACAACCATGACAACACACCAGAAATGAAGACATATTCACCCAACAGTGTGATATTCTATTATTTCACAGAGATACAAAAGTTCCATCAAGTGAGGACACAGCCTCTCGGACAAGACCTTTCAGGTCTGACTTGCCTTTTTATATACCGGTAGTTCAATTGAAGGCAATAATCCAAACACACTGACAAATGAAAAAGGGGAGGGATTGACAGAGTGGTGTGGAGGAGGGTGGTGGTCTCCAGAACACTTTCATAGATAACTGTATACACACTGTTTCTTAGTCCAGAGATAATTTATGTGTTCCCTAAACATGAACGCACCCCCTACCTCTATCCCAGGGTTTCCCAAACATGAACGCACCCCCTACCTCTATCCCAGGGTTTCCCAAACTCGGTCCTGGGGCCACCCCTGAGTGTATGTGTTGGTTTTTGCCCTAGCATTACACAGCTGATTAAAATAATCTAAGCTTGATGATGAATTGGCTATTTGAATCAGCTGTGCGGTGCAAGGGCAAAAACCAAAACGTGTACCCGGGGGGGGGGGGCTGCTCTACCCAATAAACCCCCATGTGTACTGCAGCCCTTACTGCAGATTGGTGGTTTCAAGACAGGAAGAGTAAAACATCACAACTGCAGGAGCTGACACATAAACCAGAAAGAGAGAGGGAGGGATTGGAAGATGGAGCGAGATAGGGAGGGGGAGTGAGATGAATATACATCATCCCATTGGATATAAACATGAAAATATGACAGCACAAAACAAGAAAATCCCAGCCTTTCTGTAATAATTACACAACAAAACATCCTTGGTTGGCACTGGAGAAAAGGTTCTATGAAGCATAAAGACAGATCCTTCATTAGGGCCTTTGTGTATGAGATGAAGCATAAAGACAGATCCTTCATTAGGGCCTTTGTGTATGAGATGAAGCATAAAGACAGATCCTTCATTAGGGCCTTTGTGTATGAGATGAAGCATAAAGACAGATCCTTCATTAGGGCCTATGTGTATGAGATGAAGCATAAAGACAGATCCTTCATTAGGGCCTTTGTGTATGAGATGAAGCATAAAGACAGATCCTTCATTAGGGCCTTTGTGTATGAGATGAAGCATAAAGACAGATCCTTCATTAGGGCCTATGTGTATGAGATGAAGCATAAAGAAAGATCCTTCATTAGGGCCTATGTGTATGAGATGAAGCATAAAGACAGATCCTTCATTAGGGCCTATGTGTATGAGATGAAGCATAAAGACAGATCCTTCATTAGGGCCTATGTGTATGAGATGAAGCATAAAGACAGATCCTTCATTAGGGCCTATGTGTATGAGATGAAGCATAAAGACAGATCCTTCATTAGGGCATATGTGTATGAGATGAAGCATAAAGACAGATCCTTCATTAGGGCCTATGTGTATGAGATGAAGCATAAAGACAGATCCTTCATTAGGGCCTATGTGTATGAGATGAAGCATAAAGACAGATCCTTCATTAGGGCCTTTGTGTATGAGATGAAGCATAAAGACAGATCCTTCATTAGGGCCTATGTGTATGAGATGAAGAATAAAGACAGATCCTTCATTAGGGCCTATGTGTATGAGATGAAGCATAAAGACAGATCCTTCATTAGGGCCTATGTGTATGAGATGAAGCATAAAGACAGATCCTTCATTAGGGCCTATGTGTATGAGATGAAGCATAAAGACAGATCCTTCATTAGGGCCTATGTGTATGAGATGAAGCATAAAGACAGATCCTTCATTAGGGCCTATGTGTATGAGATGAAGCATAAAGACAGATCCTTCATCAGGGCCTATGTGTATGAGATGATTACTAGGGGGGGGGGGGGGGGTGGCTAGTGACATGAAGGACAATGGAACCCAGCACTCATCTCTCCTCTGCAGAGCCTGCCCTGAATGATGTCATGCACAGTGATAACACTACCCTGCAACAGTTAACCCTCTACTGCCCAGGCCTGTTCCAACTGTCAGAGGGCATGTGAGGATGAGTGTGTGAGTACCTGTGACTAATGTACTTTGTGAGTATGTGAAAGTGACTGTATATGGGCAGCCTAAATGAGTTTGTAAGAGTGTGAGAATGGGTGTGTGTGTGTGTGTGTGTGTGTGTGTGTGTGTGTGTGTGTGTGTAAGAGTGTTTTTGAGCAGAAGTGAACATGTGCGTTTGATGTGGAATATTTCTCAGTGTCATCAGATGTCTGCGCTCTTCTTTCTATATCTTCCTCTCCAAATCCCACTGGTCTTTTTATAGTCCCACGATACATTGCTGCAGAGTCTGATACCATACTAGCGTCTCAACTCTGTCACATAACCGGAGTAGGAGTGACGCTATAGAAAGTGTGTGTGTGTGTGTGGTGCGTGCAAGTGTCAGGAGGCAACGAGTGTAGCTTCATGGTAAATGAAAAACGAAACAGAATGTGATATTCCACCCAAGGTGTGTGTGTGTGTGTATTTATTTTCCATGACAGTCATCTCTCCCACTTTGTCTAATGCAAAATACCCTGTCCTTTGATAAAGGGGTCACACCTAGCCGCCAGGTGATAAAGATCCTGCCATACCCCTCTCCAGTCTCCACTATTACATTACCTGACACTGCAGAATAGTGATGTGCATTCCGAGTCTTTTCAGTGAGCCGTCTCATTTGGCTCCGTTCATGTAAAAGAGACGTCTCATTTGATTCTGACGGCACTTAGTTCAAAATACTTCAAAATTGAACTAGAACCACTGAAAAAAATGCTTCTCTCCAATTTAAAGCCCAAAAGGT
Source organism: Oncorhynchus clarkii lewisi (assembly GCF_045791955.1). NCBI lineage: Eukaryota > Metazoa > Chordata > Actinopteri > Salmoniformes > Salmonidae > Oncorhynchus > Oncorhynchus clarkii. The sequence continues at coordinate 58,060,005 of NC_092153.1, forward strand.
AGGCTACAATTTTTGTGGACCAGATTGACGGCCTCTCCCCATTATGTATCGTTTCTGCAGTGACGTTTCTACTGTGATTCACACTCTTTAGATCATTATTTTGTTAGTTATCTGCAGAAAAACTTGTTTTGAAGTTAAAAGGGCAGTAGTAGTAGGCTCCCGAGTGATGCAGTGGTCTAAGGCACTACATCTCAGTGCTAGAGGCGTCACTACAGGCCCTGGTTTGATTCTAGGCTGTATCACAACCGGCCATTATTGTGCACCGCCCTATTGGCCCAGCGTCGTCCGGGATTAGGATCTGGTTGGGCTAGGCCGTCATTGTAAATAAGAATTTGTTCTTAACTGACTTGCCTAGTTAAATAAAAGGTTTTTAAAAAATGCAGATCAGGGAGACAAATTAAAAGTTTTTTCACTGATGCAATTCGGGTTCACCAAAAAGTTAATTCAAAAATAGCCGTTCGCAGAACGACCTCTCACTACTGCATAGCCCTGATGCATCATGGAGTCACATACTGTCTGTCCCCCACCCTCACTTAAGCACCAACATAAAACAAATCCCTTTGTGCCGTGGTAGTGCCATCTCCAGTGACCTGCTGTAATCCTAAATGCAGCCAATAATACAAAACACACCAGCCGACCATATCAGTAGAGGACCAGGGAGAATAAATTTGAGAGACGGGGGTGGAGGTAGAGAAAGAGAGAAGGCAGCCTGGTCTCATAGACTAAATGTAACATAGCAAACGTAAATCCATAACACTCAAATTAGTATCATATGTAACCAGACCAAATGTAACATAAGATAGATTGTTATTTAAGGCAAAATTAACCCAATGGTTTGAGAGGTTAAATCTCATCAAGGCTAACTTCAGCATTTGAGCTAATTAGCAACTGTTCAACTACTTACTACTGTTTAGCTACTTTGCCACTACTTAGCATGTCAGCTAATCCTTCGCCAAAACTTTTAGCTAACCCTTCCTCTATCCCTTTAACCTAACTCCTAAACTTAACCTCCATACTAGCTAATGTTAGCCATCTGTACAGAATTTGTAACATATCAAACTTTCCAAATTCTCAACAATCAAATTCGTAACATGTAATACAATATGTTACGGATTTTCAAAATGTATGTTGTGATCATTCGTAACTTATCATAGGAAATGGGTGATGGACATCCACAAAGTAACACATCATACTAAATGGAGTATCTCAGATTTCATACAGAATAATACAAAATTATCTGATACCAGGTTGGAGGAGGAATATGGGGAGATTAATACTGGGCAGTAGCAATAGCGCACAAACACACAGCATAATGGATGTTATTCCAATGAGAGTGTTATATTGTGGGTTTAGGGTGGGATAAGGGAATAAGCTTACCTCTGTACTGGGGGGTGAACTTCCTCATCTCGGGGGGCAGGCTCTTGTAGAACTGATGTTCTCGGGGGATGAGGGGCTTGCAGATGGTCTGGTCGCCGAAACGTAGCACGCATGAGTGGCCCCCCACCTGGTGCACAAAAGGCTCAAGCATCACCCCTTTCCCGGGATAGGGGGGTGTCCCGTCTGCCTGCATGAGGGCTTCTAGAGCAGGACTCATCCTCACTCCGCATCGGACAGCTAAACTGGAGGGGCCCACGATGAGGCTGCCCGGGCTCCCTATGCTCTGGCTGTAACACTCTGTTTCACTGGGGGGCGCTAGTGGACGCCTGCTAGGACATCAGAGACCACAGTGGAGAAAACAAAGGGCATAGCAGGAAGGAGAAGAAAATAGAAAAATCCTTTAGTTCCCTGTTCTTTCCTGGTCCAAAAGCAGAGTAGTATAGTCCAGGCTTGGGTTAAGGTAATCTCCCCGTGTACACAGTGCTAATAAATTGTTGTTTTCGACAGCTCCGGGGCTGTAGGTTGTGTGTGAGAGCGAGTGTGGGTTGTTCCTGACTCTGTCTGTCGATGATACTGAACTGACGTCTGTACTGAACTCAGAGCAAGAAAAGGATCAAAACATTTTCCTCAGCGCCTCCTCCTACCCAGCTTCAGCCTATCAGAGACCAGCAGCTGTTGTTGGGCGGGAACTAAGCACTGAGGAAGGAACAGGAACAAGCAAACAAAGAGGAACGAGAGACAAGCGAAAGTGGGGGAGGGGAGAAAAGCAAGCATAGAGAACAGACAGAGACAAAAAATATCTACAGTATTTTACAGGAAGTTGGTGGCACCTTAATTGCAGAGAACAGGCACGTGTTAATGACTGGAGCAGAATTAGTTGAATGGCATCAAATACATTGCTTCCAGGTGTTTGATGCCATTACATTTGCTCTGTTCCGGTCATTATTATGAGCCTTTTGCCCATCAGCAGCTTCCTGTGATATTTAGAGGAGGATAAATACATTTATGTTAATATCTGCTGAATTAGTAACTGCATCTGCAAAATTCTACTTTGCATTCTGATGCCAATGCAGAAGATCATTTGAATCTGGGGGATAGAGGAACACAGAGGGAAAGTTAAAACATTTTCCCTTTCTGTTATCCTGTTTGGCTTGTTATTCTTATCAGCTGATACAGAGCAGGGAGAGGGAAAAAGAAACTGAGATGATAGGAGATATGAACTGATGGTGAGAAGGGCTCTGCGTTGTTGTCTTGGCCTAAATTGGGCTTGTAGGAACGCTAGTCTGAATATAAAACAAAAATAATGGTTCCCCCTCTCACCAAAAACCATTACAGACCAGTGGTGTAGTTTTAACTGAGGGAGTTCTTTTTTATGACAATTTCCTCAAAGTTTGTACCGACAGATGTAGCCGATTGAGTAGCCTATCATTATAGAATATGCATAAAATGCATCCCCCAAATTCTCTAAAATGACGTTGGAGGCAGCTTATGGTAGAGAAATTAACATAAAATGTTCTGGCAACAGCACTGTTGGACATTCCTGCAATCAGCATGACAATTGCACGCTCCCTAAAAACTTGAGACCTCTGTGGCATTGTGTTGTGACAAAACTGCACATTTTAGAGAGTGGCCTTTTATTGTCCCCAGCACAAGGTGCACCTGTGTAACGATCATGCTGTTTAATCAGCTTCTTGATTGCAGCCCCAGTAAATGCTTCAGAGTTCGAGTAACAGACATCTCAACATTAACTGTTCAGAGGAGACCGTGTGAATCAAGCCTTCATGGTTGAATACCTGCAAAGAAACCACTAATAAAGGACACCAATAAGAAGAAGAGACTTGCTTGTGCCAAGAAACACGAACAATGGACATTAGACCGGTGGAAATCTGCCCTTTTATCTGATGAGTCCAAATTTGAGATTTTTGGTTCCAACCGCTGTGTCTTTGTGAGACGCAGAGTAGGTGAACGGTTGATCTCCGCATGTGTGATTCCCACCGTGAAGCATGGAGGTGTAATGTTTGGGGGGTGTTTGCTGGTGATACTGTCTGTGATTTATTTAAAATTCAAGACAGAACCAATATGGCTACCACAGCATTCTGCAGAGATACGCCATCCCATTTGTTTGCACTTAGTAGGACTATCCTTTGTTTTTCAACAGGACACACCTCCAGACTGTGTAAGGACTATTTGACCAAGAAGGAGAGTGATGAATTGCTGCATCAGATGACCTGGCCTCCACAATCACCCGACCTCAATCCAATTGAGATGGTTTGGGATGAGTTGGACAGCAGAGTGAAGGAAAAGTAGCCAACAAGTGCTCAGGGGCGGCAGGGTAGCCTAGTGGTTAGAGCATTGGACTTGTAACCGAAAGGTTGCAAGTTCAAATCCCAGAGCTGACAAGGTACAAAATCTGTCGTTCTGCCCCTGAACAGGCAGTTAACCCACTGTTCCTAGGCCGTCATTGAAAATAAGAATTTGTTCTTAACTGACTTGCCTAGTAAAATAAAATATAAGGGAACTCCTTCAAGACTGTTGGAAAAGCATTCACGTGAAGCGAGTGTGCAAAGCTGTCATCAAGGCAAAGGGTGGCTATTTGAAGAATTTACATTTTTTTTAACACTTTTGGATACTACTGTGTGTTGTTTCAGTTTGTCTTCACTATTATTCTACAACATAGAAAACCTGTTTTTTTTTAAATAAGAAAAACCTTTGAATGATTGGGTGTATCCAAACCTTTGACTGGTACCGTTTAACTGACTACCCCGTTCGTGTAGTTATTTTTCCATATGGCCACATGCTAGCCCACCAGGGCACGGATATTTAGCTAACTTTGCTAGCTAGTCCAACAGGGCAGGGATATTTAACGTTAGCGCCAATGTTACGCAGATTCGCTAGTATGTCACCGCCAGTCAGGAAAGTCCAACTACACCATGCTGAGATCAGGTGTAACGTTAGCTAGCCAGCCAAGGTGCCTAACTAGCCCACCAGTCGATATTTACCCACCTAGCTATATCTCTACGCTGGTGGGCTAAAGTTAGCTAGCATGTCACCATGTGAAAAAGTATGATTAACGTTACACCAACCGTGAGCAAACGTTAACTAGCTGGCTAGCTCACACTAATTATTAATAAAAGGGGACGACAATCATTGTGCTAGCCTGTGCTGCTTTTCTTTATTACTTGTAAGGAAGGTAACGTGTGTTTCATACGTAACTACTGTAGCTGATTATTTAGCTATTTTTTTTTAAGTATCTAGGTAACACAGTTCTTTGATCTAACTAAAATAGTTTGTTAGCAGCTAGCAAACAGGGCTTACCTTATCACACATCCCCAGCGATGCCTCTCGCTTACAGAGGTTGGGAAACTATCAAATGCACGTGTGCTTATCAGATTAGTGGTTACAATCCGGTACATAGCACAGAACCATCCTTTCTTCTGATCAACAGAGACCTAAGGTTAGCTACAAAGGCCAGGGTAAAAAAAAAAGAAAGTAGAAACGCTAAAGTAATTAGCTAGTTAATTTGAAAAAAATGCTAAACAAGAATACACATGAAGAATAACAATTATTTACACAAGAAACTAAAAAGTTACTTGCTACTTTTTTTTTACTTGCTACTGCTTTGATGGATTACGTCAAGGACAGGATGTGTAGTTCTGTATAATAGCCACATTAGCGGCTATTTAGCGTTTCATTTTGGGGTGATGACTACAGGCGAATATATTGATACAAGTTACCTTGTCTGGGAGATTTGTGCGGTTATCAATACATTACTCCAGGGTAAGACTACACGAAACACAGATCTTATATGAAGTAGTTCTAAAATCCTGACGGAAAAATGTATTTTGAAAAAACAATTGAAACCATATCCGGGTTTAGGAGTTCTTAGTGAATATGTGTTATTTTTGTGAATGTGTGTGTGTGTGTGTGTGTGTGTAGGCTCCCGGTGCCTCTGATCCCAGGACCTGCTAGCTGCTAACAAACTATTTTAGTTAGATCAAAGAACTGTGTTACCTGGAGACATCGGTCTCACTCTAATCCAGCTTTCTGGAAGACAGACCAGCAGGGAAATGGACCAGGGGAAAAACACCCAACTTAACCAAACATCAAGTGCACTGGACTGTATGTTAGTGTACTGGTATGTATGTGAGTGTGCATAAGCACTTGTGTTTTGGTGTGTGTCTGTTTGATTATTTGTGTGCACCAGTGTGTGTATAAGCAAGTATGTGTATGTGCATTAATGAATAGGTGAGTTTCTGGCCTAGTCACCACGCAGGCAGGGCTGATGGATGAGTCACTGTTATGTGAGGTTGGCACGGGTGACTCCCCCATCACACAGGCCTGTGCCCAGGGACAATGGACCCGGCCGCGCTACACTGCAGGCAAGGCATTCAGCCCAGTTATGAAACACATTACTGGGCCAGACAGGCTCTAACCTCCTCCACCATTTGCTGGGCATAGAGCAATGGTCTAACAGGGTCTAACAGACTCCAACGTCTGTCCTGCAGGCACAGATGGGTAGCCAGAAAAATACCAACAATCAGGCATCTATGAGAAAACTGGTGCCACTACCATTTCAACAGCATTGTTTTTCTTCACCACTACCGTTATATCCAGCTGCTGATCATGGTATATCGCACATGACATACATCTCAAATAGCACATTTTACAGGGAGGGGGATGGACCCAAAGGAGGGCTGGAACTAGAGAGAGAGCTAAGGAGGTTCAGTAGCACCTAGAACTTCTGCTCAGATACTGTCCGACTTTGTCCCTGACGGTAAATCTTAGTAAGACAAAAATAATGGTGTTCTAAAAAAGCTCCAGTTGCCAAGACAACACATACAAATTCTATCTAGTCACCGTTGCCCTAGAGCACACAACTAAATATATCTACCACGGCCTAAACATCAACACCACAGGTAACTTCCACAAGGCTATGAACACTCTAAGAGATAGGGCTTTCTATGCCATCAAAAGGCACATAAAACTCGACATCCCAATTTAGGATCTAGCTAAAAAATATTTCAGTTAGTTGTAGAACCAATTGCTCTCTATGGTTGTGAGGTCTGGGGTCCACTCACCAACCAAGAATTCACAAAATGGGACAAGCCCCCAATTGAGACTATACCCTTTAAATATCAAAATCCAGAAAAGAGCTGTTAAATTTTACAACCAAATAAAAGGAAGCCATCCCCACACATTCCACCACAAAATCCTCACCTACAGAGAGATTAACCTAGAGTCCTTTCAGCCAGCTGGTACTGGGGCTCTGTTCACAAACACAAACAGACCCCACAGAACCCCAGGACAGCAACACAATCAGACCCAACCAAATTATAAGAAAACAAAAAGATAACTGGAAAGAATCAACCAAAGATCAGAGCAAACTGGAATGCTATCTAGCCCTAAACAGAGAATACACAGTAGCAGAATACCTAAACACTGTTGTGACAGGCCCAAAATTAAGAAAATCCTTGACTATGTACAAAGTCAGTGAGCATAGCCTTGCTATTGACAAAGCCCGCCATAGGCAGATCTGGCTCTCGAAAGAAGAAAGGCTATGTGCTCACTGCCCACAAAATTAGGTGGAAGCTGAGCTGCACTTCCATTCCTCCTGCCAAAGGTATGACCATATGAGACACACATATATCCCACAGATCACATAGACCCACAAAGAATTTGAAAACGAATCAAACATTGATGAACTCCCATATCTGTTAGACGAAATATCGCAATGTGCAATCATTGCAGCAAGATTTGTGACCCGTTGCCATGAAAACAGGGCAACCAATGGAGCACAAACAACATGGTAAATACAACCCATATTTATCTGTTTAATTATCTATCTTAACCTACAACTATTTGCACATTGTTATAAACACTGTACATGGCTGATAATATAACATTTAAACATTTGAAATGTCTTTATCCTTTTGAAACCTTTATCAGTGTTTACTGTACATTTTTTATGTTGTTTTTTGTTTCTTCTCACTTTTGTTTATTGTTCATTTCACTTGTTTCCCATATGAATAAAGCCCTTTTGAAATGAATTGAATTCACGGCCTTCACTCTGCTATCTGCACAACCAATCATCAACGCTCAGGGTGGGGACAGACATTGCATCTTAGTATGGAGCGCAGTTCACAATGCATGTATCTCATCATGGTAACTTTTTTTTGTGTCAGTTAGGCCTACAGTTGCTGCCGCATAGCCTATCCTACTGTAATATGAAGACTGAATGCTTGTCTAATTTACACATGTCCATCTGGCTTTCAGGGGTCACCTTATTTTTTAATTGTAAAGATGTTTTCATTAATGCAGCTGCAGAGTTTTTAAAACAGCCTATCACTCGAATATCGTTGCTTTAAATCATTATTCCTCCTCCACCAAACTTTACAGTTGGCACTATGCATTCGGGCAGGTAGCGTTCTCCTGGCATCCGCCAAATCCATCAGACTGCCAGATGGTGAAGCGTGATTAATCACTCCAGAGAGCGCGTTTCCACAGCTCCAGAGTCCAGTGGCGCCAAGCTTTACGCCACTCCAGCCGACGCTTCGCATTGCGCATGGTGATCTTAGGCTTGTGTGAGGTTGCTCAGCAATGGGAAACCCATTTCATGAAGCTCTCGACAAACAGTTAAAAATTCCTTCTTTAACCTGTCTCCTCCATCTACACTGATTGGAGTGTATTTACCAAGTGACATCAATTAGAGATCATAGTTTCACCTGGATCCACCTGGTCTGTCTATGTCACGGAAGAGCAGGTATTCCAAATGTTTTGTATACATAGTGTATATGGGCTTTTCTGTTTTTCTGTTCGGCGTATATCTGTGGTAGCCTACAGTACCAGTCAAAAGTTTGTACACACATACTCATTCAAGGGTTTTCTTTATTTTTCCTATTTTCTACATTGATTCACGCAGTCTCCTCTGAACAGTTGATGTTAATATGTGTCTGTTACTTGAACTCTGGGAAGCATTTATTTGGGCTGCAATCTGAGGTGCAGTTAACCTTAATGAACTTATCCTCTGCAGCAGAGGTAACTCTGGGTCTTCCATTCCTGTGGTGGTCATCATGAGAGACAGTTTCATCATAGTGCCTGATGGTTTTTGCGACTGCACTTGAAGACACTTTCAAAGTTGTTGAAATGTTTCCGCATTGACTGACCTTCATGTCTTAAAGTATTGATGGACTGTCGTTTCTCTTCGCTTATTTGAGCTGTTCTTGCCATAATATGGACTATGTCTTTTACCAAATAGGGCTATCTTCTGTATATCACTCCTACCTTGTCACAATACAACTGATTGGCTCAAATGCATTAAGAAGGAAAGATATTCCACAAATGAACTTTTAACAAGGCACACATGTTAATTGAAATGCATTCCAGGTGACTACCTCATGAAGCTAGTTGAGAGAAGGCCAAGAATGTGCAAAGCTGTCATCAAGGCAAAGGTTGGCTACTTTGAAGAATCTCAAATATAAAATATTTTTAGATTTGTTCAACACTTTTTTGGTTACTACATGATTCCATATTATTCTACAATGTAGAAAATAGTACAAATAAAGAAAAACCCTTGAATGAGTAGGTGTGTCCAAACTTTTGACTGGTATTGTATATACAGTATCAAAGGCTATGTATTGGATAACTGCAAAAAAATGTGTTTTGGGGGGGGGGGGCTTGGGCTCATAAAATGTCTTTAATGTATGGCTCATCACCCTCAGGTAGCATCAGGCTGGAATTTTCATGCCGATTAAAGCTCTAATCAAATCCAGACATACTGTATTTATATGCTTTAGAATTACACTTCTGGTTTGGGCTTGAAATACCAGGTTGAACATTTGTGAAATACGGGGAAAATCTTCAACCCTAGCACTGATCTTATGTGCATGCTCTACTAATCACTGTCTCTCCCTCTCCCCCATGCACATCGGTCTGTGTTTCTACTTCTCTCGACTGTCTGCAGCATGGAAAAACTGGGCCAAACAGACGTCATTCACTCTGTATGACTCTGTACATACAATAGATACAAGCACAAACAGTTAAACTTCAAGGCAATTTGGTTTGATTGAGCTGAACATACCAAACTATCTCTGTAGAGTAATTTCTGACTTTGAATCATATTCCTGGCTGGAGTGGGGTTTCTGCGGGTAAGGCAAAGTGTATGTGTCCATCTGAATGTACCAGTGGAGGCTGCTGAGGGTAGGATAGTTTATAGTAATGGCTGGAAGGGAGTCAATGGATTGGTATGGTATCAACCACATGGAAACCATGTTTAATACCATTCCATTGACTCCACTGCAGCCATTATTATGCGCCATCCTCCCCTCAGCAGCCTCCACTGGTGTGTACAGTATGTTAAGGTGTGATAGTCTGTGTGAGAGTGTGTGTGTGTGTGTGTGTGTGCCTATAAGGGTGTCTGTACATTTGTGTGTGTGTGTGTGTGTGTGTGTGCGTGTGTGTGCTCATGGCCAACAGTCATTCCTGTTCTTTAGTGTGTGTGTAGGGGTGTATGGGAATCCTATGAGACAAGAGGAGTGTGAGAGGTAGTAGAGGTCATGGGTGTGATTGATGGTTGATCTGTCACATGCCATGACATCTGCAGTGGCTCCTCTTGTATGACCCTGATCCCCTACTTTCCCCTCACTCAGGGGGTCCCCTCTTCTACCGCACACACACACACACACACACACACACACACACACACACACACACACACACACACACACACACACACACACACACACACACACACACACACACACACACACACACACACACACACACACACACACACACACACACATATAAGGGAACGTGATTGGTGATTGTGTGTGAGCCCAGGTCAAGGAGAAAGAGAGAGCCCAGATACACACACATACAAACACACCCAGAATGCTGCAGTAAATAGAAACATGTTGATGGTGACAGGCACACAATATCGATCAAGTGTGGTCAAGGATGACTGTGTTTACCCCCATCTTACCCCTCCATCTCTCCCTCGATCCTTCTCTGTGATGGAAAGTAGAGCTCATAATAAGACTATGTTGTTGTTGTCCTCATATAGGGTTTCATCAGACAGATTCCCATCACTGCTGAATGCCATCACTAACTAAAAATAACAGTCATAATTCAAATCAAAATCAAATCAAATTTTATTTGTCACATACACATGGTTAGCAGATGTTAACGCGAGTGTAGCGAAATGCTTGTGCTTCTAGTTCCGACAATGTAGTAATAACCAACGAGTAATCTAACTTAACAATTCACAATAACTACCTTATACACACACAAGTGTAAAGGGATGAACAATATGTACATAAAGATATATGAATGAGTGATGGTACAGAACGGCATAGGCAACATGCAGTAGATGGTAGAGTACAGTATGTATATATGAGATGAGTAATGTAGGGTATGTTAACAAGTGGCATTGTTTAAAGTGACTAGTGATACATTTTTTACAACAATTTTTCCAATATTAAAGTGGCTGGAGATTTGAGTCAGTATGTTGGCAGCAGCCACTCAATGTTAGTGGTGGCTGTTTAACAGTCTGATGGCCTTGAGATAGAAGCTGTTTTTCAGTCTCTCGATCCCTGCTTTGATGCACCTGTACTGACCTCGCGTTCTGGATGATAGCGGGGTGAACAGGCAGTGGCTCGGGTGGTTGTTGTCCTTGATGATCTTTATGGCCTTCCTGTAACATCGTGTGGTGTAGGTGTCCTGGAGGGCAGGTAGTTTGCCCCCGGTGATGTGTTGTGCAGACCTCACTACCCTCTGGAGAGCCTTACGGTTGTGGGCGGAGCAGTTGCCGTACCAGGAGGTGATACAGCCCGCCAGGATGCTCTCGATTGTGAATCTGTAAAAGTTTGTGAGTGTTTTTGGTGACAAGCAGAATTTCTTCAGCCTCCTGAGGTTGAAGAGGCGATGCTGCGCCTTCTTCACCACGCTGTCTGTGTGGGTGGAACAATTCAGTTTGTCCGTGATGTGTACGCCGAAGAACTTAAAACTTTCTACCTTCCCATCTTTGTGGGTAGGGGCTGCTCCCTCTGCTGTTTCCTGAAGTCCACGATCATCTCCTTTGTTTCGTTGACGTTGAGCTTAAGGTTATTTTCCTGGCACCACACTCCGAGGGCCCTCACCTCCTCCATGTAGGCCGTCTCGTCGTTGTTGGTAATCAAGCCTACCACTGTAGTGTCGTCTGCAAACTTGATGATTGAGTTGGAGGCGTGCATGGCCACGCAGTCGTGGGTGAACAGGGAGTACAGGAGAGGGCTCAGAACACACCCTTGTAGGGCCCCAGTGTTGAGGATCAGCGGGGTGGAGATGTTGTTACCTACCCTCACCACCTGGGGGCGGCCCGTCAGGAAGTCCAGTACCCAGTTGCACAGGGCGGGGTCGAGGCCCAGGGTCTCGAGCTTGATGACGAGTTTGGAGGGTACTATGGTGTTAAATGCTGAGCTGTAGTCGATGAAGAGCATTCTCACGTAGGTATTCCTCTTGTCCAGATGGGTTAGGGCAGTGTGCAGTGTGGTTGCGATTGCGTCGTCTGTGGACCTATTGGGGCGGTAAGCAAATTGGAGTGGGTCTAGGGTGTTGGGTAGGGTGGAGGCGATATGGTCCTTGACTAGTCTCACAAAGCACTTCATGATGGCGGAAGTGAGTGCTACGGGGCGGTAGTAATTTAGCTCAGTTACCTTAGCTTTCTTGGGAATAGGAACAATGGTGGCCCTCTTGAAGCATGTGGGAACAGCAGACTGGGATAAGGATTGATTGAATATGTCCGTAAACACACCAGCCAGCTGGTCTGCGCATGCTCTGAGGATGCGGCTGGGGATGCCGTCTGGGCCTGCAGCCCTGCGAGGGTTAACACGTTTAAATGTTTTACTCACGTAGGCTTTAGTGAAGGAGAGTCCACAGGTTTTGGTAGCGGGCCATGTCAGTGGCACTGTTTTGTCCTCAAAGCGAGCAAAGAAGTTGTTTAGTCTGTCTGGGAGCAAGACATCCTGGTCCGCGACGGGGCTGGTTTTCTTTTTGTAATCCGAGATTGACTGTAGACCCTGCCACATACCTCTTGTGTCTGAGCCGTTGAATTGCGACTCTACCTTGTCTCTATACTGACGCTTAGCTTGTTTGATTGCCTTGCGGAGGGAATAGCTACACTGTTTGTATTTGGTCATGTTTCCGGTCACCTAGCCCTGGTTAAAAGCAGTGGTTTGTGCTTTCAGTTTCGCGCGAATGCTGCCAGCATCTCCGATGCACTTGCTAATAAACTCGCTCACCGAATCAGCGTATTCATCAATGTACCACAAGAAATAATACAAAAGAGGTATCAGCACATGGCTGTTCCACTTTCAACAATGCAAAACATGCGACTGGTAGCTATTTTCATGTCATACTTAAGAGGGATGATGAGACATTGACCTCACCAAATGGTTACCTGGTAGACTTTCCTCATGCAGGTTTGTCTCCAAACAAAGGCATGGGTCTGAAAGCCTGCTTACAGAAAACACTGGAGCAGACTATTCCTACGTGCAGAGCGACCTAAACCTACTCCTCTGTTGTTGTTCTCTCCTCAGGGTTTACTAAGGTACCTTTATTATGACGGCTGATAAAGACTTGTCCTGAGAGGCCGGGGGAGAATGTGGGTTGTGCCGTAGTCTATAGTCTATACACGTATCATGTGTAATAATAGGGGGGGGGGGGGGATAGCTGAGCAGTGGTGGATATTCAGCAGCCTAATGGTCTGGGGGTAGAAGTTATTGGATAGTTTTAGCCATGATTCTCCTGCACTGCCCGCATCTGAGTGATGGAAGCAGGGAGAACAGGCCATAGTTTGGGTGACTGAGGTCCATGATGACCTTCTTGGCCTTCCTGCGACACCTGGTGTTGTAGGTGTCCTGAAGGACGGGCAGTGAGCCCCCAATGGTGCATTCGGCTGAGTGTACCACCCTCTGTATTGCTTTACGGTCAGAGGCGGTGGAGTTGCCATACCAGGTTGTGATGTAGCCCAACAGTATGCTCTTGATGGTGCTCCTGTAGAACACTGCGAGGGCCCTCGAGGACAGGCCTCACTGTTGTGCCTTTTTCACCACGGTGTCCCTGTGGTTTGACCATTTTAGCTCCTCTGAGATGTGTACGCCGAGGAACTTCAAGTTGTTCTCCTTCTCCACGGCGACCCCGTTAATGAGGATAGGGGTGTGCCCAGCCTGGTTCCTCCTGAAGTCTATAAACAGCTTCTTTGTTTTGCTGACATTGAGGGAGAGGTTGTTTACCCGGCACCACACCGTCAGAGTGCCAACCTCTCTGTAGGCCGTCTCGCTGTTGTTGGTAATCAGGCCTACTACTGTCATGTCGTCAGCGAACTTGATGATGGAGTTTGATCTGTGTGAGGCCACACAGTCGTAGGTATACAGGGAATATAGGAGGGGACTGAGGCTGCACTCTTGTGGGGCCCCAGTGTTGTCATAGTTATGAGGGATGATGAGACATTGACCTCACCAAATGGTTACCTGGTAGGCTTTCCTCATGCAGGTTTGTGTCCAAACAAAGGCATGGGTCTGAAAGCCTGCTTACAGAAAACACTGGAGCAGACTATTCCTACGTGCAGCGCGACCTAAACCTACTCCTCTGTTGTTGTTCTCTCCTCAGGGTTTACTAAGGTACCTTTGTTATGACGGCTGATAAAGACTTGTTTTTTGTCCTGAGAGGAGGAGGAATGTGGGTTGTGCCGTAGTCTATGCATGGCAGGAAACACATAGACATACGCCATGCCTAAGGGTCAGAGGAGAACTAGGGCCAGCCCAATAAACTCATCACTTCCTCTGGGTTACAGGCAGCAAGAGACTTATGAATACAACCATTTATACACACGCACGCCCACGCACACACACAGACACACACACAGACATACACACAGGCAGGTGACTTTATAGAGCTGGCCAAGTGCACTCCCAAAATCATTGACACATTTGCTATGCAACCAATAGAACACCTTTCCAGTCTCTAAGAGGCTGGCCCACATTCTGCAACATGTATAATGCATACATTAACACTGGCCATACAGTGGGGCAAAAACGTATTTAGTCAGCCACCAATTGTGCAAGTTCTAACACTTAAAATGATGACAGACAAAATGAGAAAAAAAAATCCAGAAAATCACATTGTAGGATTTTTAATGAATTTATTTGCAAATTATGCTGGAAAATAAGTATTTGGTCAATAACAAAAGTTAATCTCAATACTTTGTTATATACCCTTTGTTGGCAATGACAGAGGTCAAACGTTTTCTGTAAGCCTTCACAAGGTTTTCACACACTGTTGCTGGTATTTTGGCCCATTCCTCCATGCAGATCTCCTTTAGAGCAGTGATGTTTTGGGGCCGTTGCTGGGCAACACGGACTTTCAACTCCCTCCAAAGATTTTCTATGGGGTTGAGATCTGGAGACGGGCTAGGCCACTCCACGACCTTGAAATGCTTCTTACGAAGCCGCTCCTTCGTTGCCCGGGCGGTGTGTTTGGGATCATTGTCATGCAGAAAGACCCAGCCACGTTTCATCTTCAATGCCCTTGCTGATGGAAAGAGGTTTTCACTCAAAATCTCACGATACATGGCCCCATTCATTCTTTCCTTTACACGGATCAGTCGTCCTAGTCCCTTTGCAGAAAAACAGCCCCAAAGCATGATGTTTCCAACCCCATGCTTCACAGTAGGTATGGTGTTATTTGGATATAACTCAGCATTCTTTGTCCTCCAAACACGACGAGTTGAGTTTTTACCAAAAAGTTATATTTTGGTTTCATCTGACTATATGACATTCTCCCAATCTTCTTCTGGATCATCCAAATGATCTCTAGCAAACTTCAGACGGACCTGGATATGTACTGGCTTAAGCAGAGGCACACGTCTGTCACTGCAGGATTTGAGTCCCTGGCAGCGTAGTGTGTTACTGATGGTAGGCTTTGTTACTTTGGTCCCAGCTCTCTGCAGGTCATTCACTAGGTCCCCCCGTGTGGTTCTGGGATTTTTGCTCACCGTTCTTGTGATCATTTTGACCCCACGGGGTGAGATCTTGCGTGGAGCCCCAGATCGAGGGAGATTATCAGTGGTCTTGTATGTCTTCCATTTCCTAATAATTGCTCCCACAGTTGATTTCTTCAAACCAAGCTGCTTACCTATTGCAGATTCAGTCTTCCCAGCATGGTGCAGGTCTACAATTTTGTTTCTGGTGTCCTTTGACAGCTCTTTGGTCTTGGTCATAGTGGAGTTTGGAGTTCTGACTGTTTGAGGTTGTGGACAGGTGTCTTTTATACTGATAACAAGTTCAAACAGGTGCCATTAATACAGGTAACGAGTGGAGGACAGAGGAGCCTCTTAAAGAAGAAGTTACAGGTCTGTGAGAGCCAGAAATCTTGCTTGTTTGTAGGTGACCAAATACTTATTTTCCACCATAATTTGCAAATAAATACATTAAAATCCTACAATGTGATTTTCTGGATTTTTTTTCTAATTTTGTCTGTCATAGTTGAAGTGTACCTATGATGAAAATTATAGGCCTCTCTCATCTTTTTAAGTGGGAGAACTTGCACAATTGGTGGCTGACTAAATACTTTTTTGCCCCACTGTATATGCAGCACATGCATGGGAGTGAAAGTTGAGAGCAGACAAAGAATGTACAACTACATCTACTGACACACAGTTCGTAAACATAACCCATGCCTTAGCAAGAAAACAGATGTTAGGAACACCCAGACCCCAGCTCTTTCAGATCAGCCTTACCACCACCATCACCACAACCACCACTAGGCTAACTGGTCAGCCTGAGGCCTGACCTGACCCATTTTAAGTAGGGTGTCTGTGTGTGATTCTCTGGACCTGCATGGGAGTGCGTATGGGAGGAAGGATTCATATAAACGTGAAAGGAATGTCACATAAGTCAAATATACAATACAACACAATACATACAGTGCATTCGGAAAGAATTCAGAACCCTTGACTTTTTCTACATTTTGTTACGTTACAACCGTATTCTAAAATGGATTAAATTGTTTTTCCCCTCATCAATCTATAAACGATAACCCATAATGTCAAAGCAAAAACAGTTTTTATTTAATGTTTGCACATTTCTATATAAAAAGACGGAAATATCACATTTACATAAGTATTCAGACCCTTTACTCAGTACTTGTTGAAGCATATTTGGCAGTGATTACAGCCTCGAGTCTCCTTGGGTATGAAGCTACAAGCTTGAAACGCCTGTATTTGGGGAGTTTCTCACATTCTTCTCTGCAGATCCTCTCAAGCTCTGTCAGGTTGGATGGGGAGCGTCACTCCACAGCTATTTTACTGTCTCTCTAGAGATGTTAGATCGGGTTCAAGTCCGGGCTCTGACTGGGCCACTCAAGGACTATGTTGTCTTGGCTGTGGGCTTATTGTCGTTGTCCTGTTGGAAGGTGAACCTTCGTCCTTCAAAGATCTCTCTGTACTTTGCGCCGTTCATCTTTCCCTCAACCCTGATCACTCTACCATAAAGGCCTGATTGGTGGAGTGCTGCAGAGATGGATGTCCTTCTGGAAGGTTCTCCAATCTTCACAGAGGATCTCTGGAGCTCTGTCAGAGTGACCATCGGGTTCTTAGTCACCTCCCTGACCAGGGCTCTTCTCCGTCGATTGTTCAGTTATGCCCGGCGGCCAGCTTTTGGTGGTTACAAACTTCTTCCATTTAAGAATGATGGAGGCCACTGTATTCTTGGGGACCTTGAATGCTGCAGACATTTTTCTGTACCCTTCCACAGACCCCACACAATCCCGTCTCTGAGCTCTACAGACAATTAATTTAACCTCATTGCTTGGTTTTTGCTCTGACATGCACTGTCAACTGTGGGATGTTATATAGACAGGTGTGTGCCTATCCAAATCATGTCCAATCAATAGAATTTACCAAGTGGACTCCAATCAAGTTGTAGAAACATCTCAAGGATTATCAAGGGAAACAGGATGCATCTGAGCGCAATTTCGAGTCTCATAGCAAAGGGTCTGAATACTTATGTAAATACTTTTTTTCTAAAAAATATATATATAATTTTGCAAAAATTAATAAAAACCTGTTTTTTGCTTTGTCATTATGGGGTATTGTGTGTGTATTGATGAGGAAAAACATGTTTTTATACTTAAAATGAGGCTGTAACACAACAAAATGTGGAAAAAGTCAAGGGGTCTGAATACTTTCTGAATACACTAAGTGTTTGCCATTGAGTGTGTGTTGGTCACACACACACTCAATGTGTGTATTGGTTGTATGCGTGACTCACAAACGCTCACGTGTTTATATAGTAGTAGTAGTAGTATTTGTATGTGTGACTCACAAACGCTCACGTGTTTATATTGTAGTAGTGGTATGGGTATGTGTGACTCACAATCGCTCACGTGTTTATATTGTAGTAGTGGTATGTGTATGTGTGACTCACAATCGCTCACATGTTTATATTGTAGTAGTGGTATGTGTATGTGTGACTCACAATCGCTCACGTGTTTATATTGTAGTAGTGGTATGTGTATGTGTGACTCACAATCGCTCACGTGTTTATATTGTAGTAGTGGTATGTGTATGTGTGACTCACAATCGCTCACGTGTTTATATTGTAGTAGTGGTATGTGTATGTGTGACTCACAATCACTCACGTGTTTATATTGTAGTAGTGGTATGTGTATGTGTGACTCACAATCGCTCACGTGTTTATATTGTAGTAGTGGTATGTGTATGTGTGACTCACAAACGCTCACGTGTTTATATTGTAGTAGTGGTATGTGTATGTGTGACTCACAATCGCTCACGTGTTTATATTGTAGTAGTGGTAAGTGTATGTGTGACTCACAAACGCTCACGTGTTTATATTGTAGTAGTGGTATTTGTATGTGTGACTCACAAACACTCACATGTTTATATTGTAATAGTGGTATTTGTATGTGTGACTCACAAACGCTCACGTGTTTATATTGTAGTAGTGGTATTTGTATGTGTGACTCACAAACACTCACATGTTTATATTGTAATAGTGGTATTTGTATGTGTTTTGGGACTATTTTGCCCCCTTTTCTGAGCCCAGTGAATCGCTGTCTTAGTTCTGTCCTCTTACACCTCAATGAGAAAATGATGTGTAAGAGTTATAAGGTGTAAATGTGGAATGTAGAAAAGTACTATCTGTTGTTACAGGAGCAGGATATGGTGACACTGCTGTTACAGCCATTGTTTTGAGGACATCAATCTCCCTGACAATGCTGACAATATATTGATAATCTGACTCTGTCTCCTTCCCAAATGACACCCTATTCCCTATATAGCCTAGTGCATAACATTTGTCCAGAGCCCTATATAAAGGGAATAGGGTGCAATTTGGTCCCTCAGTATTGCATCCTTTTAACTCCCCAGACGCTTTCACTCACCTATGCCTAGCCAAGTCCCCCTAACCCCCCCCTAAACTACACGTGATGATTACAATACAACCTGCATCCTTATTGACGGACACCCCAGCTGGGATGTGGGGCAGGGAGGCGGTGATCAGGGTGTGTGTGTGTGTGTGTGTGTGTGTGTGTGTGTGTTTTACACAAGGTTACACAATCAGGAACCCAGCTTTACAAGAAGTGGATGGGTTCAGACTCAGATTTGGATTTGGACCTCATCCATACAGTACAACGCATACACACACCTCACCCCACACACACAAAGACACTCACACCCCACCCTTCACACCAACACAGTTACACAAATGCACACCTCGAGCCTGTGCCCCACCTACCTGCCCCACATTCCAGTTGGCCAGGCTACTCCATCCATATCCTAATGGGTCAAAGGTAATGACGTATTCACAAAGCTCTCAGTTACAGGTGGGCAGAGAGAGAAAAAAAGGGGGAAGTCTGTCTGGGAGGGGCTGACCATACATCATCCTAAAAGGGGGTAAAAGGGGATGTTCCTTCCGACACTAATTAATCTCCAACACCACTACCCTCCATAGGACCCTCTATCCTTAGCCCTGTATCCAATAGGTACTGCGGGGGTCCGCAAAATATATTTATACAAAATAAAAAGTGGATACACACCTACAGTAGAAAAGTGGGGAATATCTTATTTGATGTGAACTTTATTTCTCAACTCCTAATATTGAGCTAATTACAATCACTGGAGTATCTGACATAGCACCCGCAAGTACCAGTCATGACAAGTGAAGCTGGCTGCTGGCAAGCTTTCTTGACTTGGAAATACATTTTTTCCAACACATGGCTAACCAGCTAAACAGCTACTACTAGCGAACATGTGTTTGAAGTAGGGCTGGCACAATTATCGTATAATAATCATCATAATCGTCTTAAAACATTCATTTTAGGAGAAGGAGGGGATTCAACTTTATATTCAAGTAGATATAGTTGACCCAATAGCAGTTTTAAATTTTTACATGAAGTGGGTAAAGTTGATAATCATTTTATGAGCAGAAAGGCAAGGTTGGCAGCAGAAACTTCATTTCTAAAAGTTCTAAGTGGTCAAAACCATTCATTTTTGAGACAGGGGTTTCACCGAAGCTGTGTTGTATTCATTAGGTATGTCATAGTTGTATTCATTAGGTATGTCATAGTTGTATTCATTAGGTATGACATAGTTGTACTCATTAGGTATGACATAGTTGTATTCTTTTGGTATGTCATAATTGTATTCATTAGGTACAGTGGCTTGTGAAAGTATTCCCCCCCCTGGCATTTTTCCTATTTTGTTGCCTTACAAATTGGAATTAAAATACATTTTTGGGGAGTTTGTATCATTTGATTTACACAACATGCCTACCACTTTGAAGATGTACATTTTTGTATTTATTGTGAAACAAACAAGAAATAAGACAAAAAAAGAACTTGAGCGTGCATAACTATTCACTCCCCCAAAGTCAAAACTTTGTAGAGCATTCTTTTGCAGTAATTACAGCTGCAAGTCTCTTGGGGTATGTCTCTATAAGCTTGGCACATCTAGCCACTGGGATTTTTGCCCCTTCTTAAAGTCAAAACTGCTCCAGCTCCTTCAAGTTGGATGAGTTCCTCTGGTGTACAGCAATCTTAAAGTCATACCACAGATTCTCAATTGATTTAGCAGTAAGCTTAGGGTCATTGTCCTGCTGGACAATGTTTGCTTATTTATTTTCTTTAAGCAATGGCTTTTTTTCTGGCCACTCTTCCGTAAAGCTCAGCTCTGGAGTGTACGGCTTAAAGTGGTCCTATGGACAGATACTCCAATCTTTGCTGTGGAGCTTTGCAGCTCCTTCAGGGTTATCTTTGGTCTCTTTGTTGCCTCTCTGATTAATGCCCTCCTTGCTTGGTATTGGTGGGCGGCCCTCTCTTGGCAGGTTTGCTGTGGTGCCATATTCTTTCCATTTTTTAATCATGGATTTAATGGTGATCTGTGGGATGTTCAAAGTTTCTGATATTTTTTTATAACCCAACCCTGATCTGTACTTCCCCACAACTTTGTCCCTGACCCGTTTGGAGAGCTCCTTGGTCTTCATAGTGCCGCTTGCTTGGTGGTGCCCCTTGCTTAGTGGTGTTGCAGACTCTGGGACCTTTCAGAACAGGTGTACATATACTGAGATCATGTGACAGATCATGTGACAGATCATTGCACACAGGTGGACTTTATTCAGCTAATTATGTGACTTCTGAAGGTAATTAGTTTCACCAGATCTTATTTAGGGGCTCCATGGCAAAGGGGATGAATACATATGCACGCACCACTTTTCCATTCAAATTTTTTTTTAAACAAGTTATTTTTTTTCATTTATCTTCACCAATTTGGACTATTTTGTGTATGTCCATTACATGAAATCCAGATAAAAATCTATTTAATTACAGGTTGCAATGCAACAAAATAAGAAAAATGCCAAGGGGGCAAGGCACTGTATGTCATAATTGAAATCATTAATTAGGTATGTCTTTCAAAGATGCATTATGATGCATTACTAGCTCAAAAAAATGTTTAACAAAAATGACAATTATGATAACTGTGTCCATTTGTATGACAATTCATTGTTACCCAAAATTCCATAATCGTCACAGCCCTAGTTCGGAGTTACATTTTCTAACTAATAGGCTATGTTAGTTTACACTTCTTCCAATTATAATGTGGGGAGGTCAGAATAAATGACTTCTGTTTCCTGTATATCTGCATGATCTCTGTCCTACCGTTGCCTACAATATATATCTCCTTCTCCTCTTCTTATAGCCCTACATGTCAGCTGTGTTCTATCTCAGTAGGAAGGATCAACTGTTTGTGGAACCCTCCAATCTGTCTCAGTAGAGAGGGGGGAGTTATCCTGTAGAGGCCAGAGCTGTATTTGTATTTATTATGGATCAATATTAGTTCCTGCCAGCAGCTACTCTTCCTGGGGTCCAAACACATTAAGACACTTACATCACACAGTTGGACTGGGTAGAAACTGTGTGGGGTGAGAGCCGCAGACGTGCCTCCCAGCCTACACACAGTCCAACTAGTTCTCAACACCTCCACTACTTAGCCCTCTCACACACACAGATGCAGACAGACACACAGATGCACAGAAAGTGTTGCGAACAATAAAAAACAGAAACATTCTCTACACAAACAGGTAAAGACAGATGGAATTATAATAAGGTACTAAACTCAGAGTTCACATTAACACCCACAGACAGACAGACAGACAGACTATTTCAAACAGGGATGGATCCAAAGCGTCTCTCCTCACTCATTGCTATGCAGACCCATTGGTGGACCTAGTTGTAAATGAACTGGACCTTCTGTTCCCTCACTCACACTGGGCCCAGTCGGAACCACGCAGTCTTTCTCTCCTCTTTCATTCTGCAAGTAAGGACAGAACACTCAACACATTAGCTTTGTGGTTAGGGGTGGTGTGACGTGCATTGTTGTACCCTGTCAATCAACCGATTTACTTTCTAAATGACATTATTGTAATGGAGACACAGGAGTCAGGAAGCAGCTGCAGTCGTAGTAATATTAATAACAACGAACATGGAGTGATGCAAAAGTGCCTGGACATGAAAACATAACCAATAATGGCTGATGAGGGAGATTACAGAGTGCTAAATAAAGGGGAAGTAATCAAGGTGGTGATGAAGTCCAGGTGTGCATGATGATGGGGCACAGGTGTGCGTAATGATGGTTGCCCGGACAGGTGGTTAGTAAACTGGCGACATCGAGCACCGGAGCAGGAGAGCGGGAGAAGACGTGACAGTACACAGGGCCAATGAAATGGGAGGAAGGAATAGTGGGCTGGAGGGCACTCTCAACATACTGGAACCACAAGATAAGGGAAAGCAGGTCTTCCGACAGCCGGGTGCCCATGCAGTGATTTTCATCCTCAACCAGGAGATGGTGGGGTCATGACATTGGAGCCACGGGAGGCCAAGGATGACTTTGTGTAAAGGAGCCCAGGTGATGAGGAAGGGACAACACCCGAGGGACAGCCAACCAGGGAAATGGAAACCAGGAACGGTTTGACGGAAAACGATGATGAAGGAACAATCACGCCTACCCTGGGAGACAGAGGATCACGGGGCAGACCCTCTACTCCAGTGGACTTTGGGTTGGGATGCACCGGACACCGCTGGAGCCGGTGCCCCTCCTGGCCGTGATGTGGACACAATTATTTATAGTGTGGTTGTTGCTGTGGATTTAATGAACAGTCTTCCCACAGCACAACACTCTTTCTTTTCACTTTTAATTCTAAGAAATGCAACAGTTGGACAATGGATAAAGATACTACAATGGATAAAGATAAACTTTTCAAATTTTTATAATCCATCAGCTTTTGACTGAATTATAGCACATAAAACATTTCAAGGATTTTTGTAGGAATTAAGATATTGAATTTGTCAAATTTTACTTTGTCTTTTTCTTAGAACTCACTCATATATACATTTTCTTATTGTAAGCAGGTATTTTTGTTAAAATAAAGAAAATGATACATGCCTGATTAGCCTGAATACACTGGGTGAATTTGCATATCCAGTATGCAGGTCTAGCCACTATATTTGTATATATCGTAGCTCACACTAGCAGCCCCACTAATAACCTTCATGTGACCCAGTGCGCCAGAGAGAGAGAAAACAATACAGTTCCTACACGGCACGTGTATTACAGAATGTCACATGGAGGTCATACACCATGGCTACTACTGCCAAAACCCAAAGACCCTACAGTATTGAATACCTAAAGTAACTTACCTAAAGACCCTACAGTATTGAATACCTAAAGTAACTTACCTACAGTAACAAACACACACACACACACACACACACACACACACACACACACACACACACACACACACACACACACACACACACACACACACACACACACACACACACACACACACACAATTGACCCAGAGGCACACAAAACCCACAGAACCGGTCCAAAGAAAACAAGGGGGAGATAGAGAAACACTAGACAGAGACATAAGGGAGTTCTATGATCCAGAGGCAAATCAGTTCACACGGAAATACTCAACTGCAGTACTCTTAGGCTGAGGCTTAACCCATTAACACACACAGCCAGGTCCAGGACATATATAGTCAGCATCACAGCCCTAGGAACCTTCTGACCCTAAAATGTTCACATTAGCATGGTGTGTGTGTGTGTGACTACCATACACTGTTTGATGTGTTATATTTCTTTACTGGATTCACTGGAAATGGGGATTGCGAGCTAGGCTGAAAAGATGGGCTATACTGCCTCTTCCTAGAATCCTGATGGCTATTGTCCAATCGCAGATTGTGAACTCAGAGCAAAGCTTCAATCCCAGAGGAACATCAGGGAATGCTGTGTCTGTGTTTTCAGGACATGGCTTACAGACAATTCCCTCGACTGCTATTCAACCAGACTGCTTTTCCATTTTCCGTATGTATCGAACAGTGGCTTCTGGTAAGAGTATGGGGGAGAGGCATATTTCTTAATCTTCAATTCCTAATGTACCAAAGTTGAAAACATCTTGAGCTTCTGTTCACCAGAGTGGAGTTGCTGATGCTAAAAGGCAGACCCCACTATATGCCTAGGGAATTCACTGTTATTATCACAACTGTGTACATACTGCCACAAGCAACAATCAAGGCGGCACTCAGCGAACTGTACAAGAACATTAGCCAGCAAGAATCCTCTCAAGCGGAGGCAGCCTTTACTGTCGCAGGAGATTTTAACAAAGCAAATTTAAAACAAGTTCTTCCAAAGTTTCACCAACAGAGGTTTCACCAACATCCATGACATGTACAAAGCCACTCCCCACCCCGGCCAATCAGAACACGTCTCTCTGTTTCTACACCCCACCTACAGTACAAGAAGCAACTCAAGAGGGAGCAACCAACACGGAGAATAGTAAGGCGCTGGACAGATGAGGCACACTCAATGCTGCAGGACTGTTTTGAGAATACTGATTGGAATATGTTTAAAAATTCATCCACCCAGGACTCATCCATCAACATTAAGGAATATACATCATCAGTTGCTTCATTAGGTCATGTGTTGATGATGCTGTACCCACAATAACAATCTGGAAACACCCCAACCAAAAACCCTGGATGAGAGCCCGTACTGAAAGCCCTTACTGCAGCATTCAATGTCAGCAGAACTCGGTGGCACGCGACGCATACAAGCCAAGCAGGTACGAGCTCTGCAAATCCATTCAGATGTAAAAATACAATAAAAACTCAAACTTCAATCGATGTTCGACAACTCAGACTCGCCACGCATGTGGCAAGGACTACAGGCTATCACAGACTACAAAGGCAAATCCAGCTGTGTGGTGCCCACGAAGCCTCCCTTCCAGATGAGCTTAACATATTCTATGGTCGCTTCAAGGCAGACAATGCCGAGCCAACAAGGAAGGCTCTCGCTACTCCAGACGACCAGATACGGTCGCTCTCCAAGGCTGATGTGAGGAAAACTCTCAAAAGAGTGAAAAATCACAAAGCCGCTGGCCCAGATGGCATCCCTTGGCGTGTCGTCAGAGTGTGCGTTGACCAGCTGGCGGGCGTCTTCTTTGACATCTTCAACCTGTCCCAAGCTGCAGTCTCCAAGGTTGAAGGAGACCACCATCATCGCGGTGCCCAAGAAAGCCAAGGTGACATGCCCAAATTACTACACTACATGGTATGTGGATACCTGTCACGTAGAGTAGGCCAGAAGGCTAAACTGAAAAACCTAACCTATATCAAATAAAAAGATGGCGGAGCCGCAAAAGTACTTCTGTGATTCAGGGTGTTCATTTACATAGTGTATCCGGAAGGAAAACAACAGTACTGCCATCCAAAGTATACATTATGGGGACAGTTTAAAAACAATGCTGCCCCATCAACAGCTCAATCCAAAATGAATTGAACTGAAAGAGGGGAAGCCCCTCCCAGCAGAACACACTAATTAATTAAGCAGTTATCTTCATCAAAGACAACATTTTCTTTTTTTTTTTTTTTTTTTGAATTTTACCCCTTTTTCTCCCCAATTTCATAGTATCCAATTGTTGTAGTAGCTACTATCTTGTCTCATCGCTACAACTCCCGTACGGGCTCGGGAGAGACGAAGGTTGAAAGTCATGCGTCCTCCGATACACAACCAACCAAGCCGCTGCTTCTTTAACACAGCGCACATCCAACCCGGAAGCCAGCCGCACCAATGCGCCGGAGGAAACACCATGCACCTGGCCACCTTGGCTAGCGTACACTGCGCCCAGCCCGCCACAGGAGTCACTGGTGCGCGATGAGACAAGGACACCCCTACCGACCAAGCCCTCCCTAACCCGGGCGACGCTAGGCCAATTGTGCGTCGCCCCACGGACCTCCCGGTCGCGGCCGGTTACGACAGAGCCTGGGCGTGAACCCAGGACTCTGATGGCACAGCTGGCGCTGCAGTACAGCGCCCTTAACCACTGCGCCACCCGGGAGGCCCAAAGACGACATTTTCAACTCAGCCAAACATAATGAATTATATACAACGTGTTAACGTAGCTGATAACGGAGCAGGGAGGCGCGATGAATGTGTGTGTGTGTGTTAGTGTACCAAATGCTGCCTGCGGCCAGTGACGGACTTCTCCGTCACAATACCCCTTCAAATTAGTGGATTTGGCTATTCCAGCCATACCCGTTGCTGACAGGTGAATAACATCAAGCACACAGCCATGCAATCTCCATAGACAAACATTGTCAGTAGAATGGCCTGTACTGAAGAGCTCAGTGACTTTCAATGTGGCACCGTCATAGGATGCCACCTTTCCAACAAATTTCTGCCCTGCTAGAGCTGCCCCTGTCAACTGTAAGTGCTATTATTGTGAAGTGAAACGTCTAGGAGCACCAACGGCTCAGCCGAAAAGTGGTAGGCCATACAAGCTCACAAAATGGGACTGCCGAATGCGTAAAAATTGTCTGTCCTCAGTTGCAACACTCACTAACGAGTTCCAAACTGCCTCTGGAATCAATGTCAGCACAATAACTGTTCGTCTAGAGCTTCATGAAATGAGTTTCCATGGCCAAACATCCTCATACAAGCCTAAGATCACCATACGCAATGCCAAGCGTCGGCTGGAGTGGTGTAAAGCTCGTTGCCATTGGACTCTGGAGCAGTGGAAACGCGTTCTCTGGAGTGATGAATCACGCTTCACCATCTAGCAGTCCAACGGACAAATCTGGGTTTGGTGGATGCCAGGAGAAGACTACCTGCCTGAATGTATAAAGTTTGGTGGAGGAGGAATAATGGACTGGGGCTGTTTTTCATCATTCATGCTTGGCCCCTCAGTTCCAGTGAAGCTAAATCTTAATGCTACAGCGTGCAATGACATTCTAGACGATTCTGTGCTTCCAACTTTGTGTCAACAATTTGGGGAAGGCCCTTTATTGTTTCAGCATGACAATGCCCCCGTGCACAAAGCGAGGTCCATACAGAAATGGTTTGTTGAGATTGATGTGGAAGAACTTGGCAGGCCTGCAAAGAGCCCTGACCTCAACCCCATCGAACACCTTTGTGATGAATTAGAACGCTGACTGCGAGCGAGGCTTAGTCACCCAACATACAGTGTATTCAGACCCCTTGATATTTCCACATTTTGTTACGTTACAGCCTTATACTAAAATTGATTAAATAAATAAAAAATCCTCATCAATCTACACACAATACCGCATAATGAAAATGCGAGAACAGGTTTTTAGATATTTTGCAAATGTATTAAAAATTAAAAACAGAAATACCTTATTTACATAAGTATTCAAACCCTTTGCTATGAGACTTGAAATTGAGCTCAGGTGCCTCCTGTTTCCATTGATGATCCTTGAGATGTTTCTATAACTTGATCAAGGCTAGCATGACAGAGACACTGGACCCACTCAAATTTGCCTTCCAATAGATCCACCAATAGATCCATGCCATTTCCATCGCTATTCACACGACCCTAACACATCTGGACAAGAGGAACACCATATGTGAGAATGCTGTTCATTGACTACAAATCAGCATTCAGCACTATTGTTCCCTCCAAGCTTGCTACCAAGCTCAGAGCCCTGGGTCTGGACATTACCCTAAGCATCTGGATCCTGGACTTCCTGACAGGCAGACCACAGGCTGTGAGGATTGGCAACAACACTTCCTCCACACTGACTCTTAACATAGAGGCTCCCCAGGGGTGTGTCCTCAACCCTCTGCTGTACTCTCTTAGGGGCCCCCCAGGGGTCTCAGCCCTCTGCTGTACTCCCTGTTCAGCCACGATTGCGTGGCTTTGCACGACACCAACTCCATCATCAAGTTTGCTGATGACCCCACAGTTGTACGCTTGATAACTAACAATGACGAGTCAGCCTATAGAGAGAAGTTAAGTGAACTGGCATTGTGGTGCGAGGACAACAACCTCTCCCTCAACATCAGCAAAACAAATTACTTGATTGACTTCAGGAAGCAAAGGAGGGAACACGGCCCAATCCACATCAAGAGGACTGCAGTAGAGTGTGTCAGCAGTTTTACGTTCCTCTGTGTCCACAGACGACTTGATATGGCCCAAAAACACCACCACTCTTGTCAAGATGGTTCAACAGCGCCTTTACTTCCTGATGCGGCTGATAAAATTCGGCATGCCATCCTGGGTCCTCTCCAAATGCTACTGCTTCACCATCGAGAGCGTCCTGACTGGTTGCAATCAAGCCTGGTACAGGAATTGCTCCATCCACAACCGCAAGGCCCTCCAGCGGGTGGTGAAGATGGCCCAGTACATCACTGGGGCTATGTTCCCACCCATCCAGGACATCTATTTGAAACAGTGCCTGAGGAAGTCCCGCTGCATCATCAAGGACCACACACACTCCAGCCACTAGCTGTTCACTCCTTTGCATGAGGTCTGACACCAACAGGCTCAGAGTGAATTTCTATCTACAAGCCATCATACTGCTGAACACTTGAACTTGACAGACCACCTGTACTCCTTAGCGCACACACACACACACACACACACACACCCACACCCACACCCACACCCACACACTAACCCTAACCCACACCCCTACCCTATCCCTAACCTTAACCTTAACCCTATCCCAAAAACCTAACTTTAACCCTAAACCTAACCCTAGCTCCTAACCTTAAAACTAACCCTAGCTCCTAACTTTAACTCTAACTCTAACCCTAAACCTAATTCTAACCCAGTACTAATTCTAACCTTAACTCTACACTCCCTAGAAGTAGCATTTGACCTTGTGGGGACCAACAAAATGTCCCCAGTTGGTCAAATGTAGTTTGTTTACTATTCTTGTGGGGACTTCATGCTACACACTGCTGCATACCAGACTCTGATTTACTATTCTAAATCTGCACAATTTAAACACTTTCCCCCCAATCCCCTTTCCCTCAATACACGTGTAAATATTGGACTATAAATTGTGCCTTTCTGTGTTATACTTTAATAAAATGTTTATTCTATTCTACTGAGCCATTTACTTTATGTTCGTAATCTTATCTATTATTATTGTTGTTGCATTGCCAAGAATGAACCTGCAAGTAATCATTTCGTTGGATGGTGTATGCCATATGTATCCAGTGCATGTTACTCATAAAAATTTCAACTTTGTCACTGGTGAAAAGTGCAAGTCAGTTTCAGTTTGGGTGCAAAGGTCAAGAGCACAGAATGTCCTGATTCTGTATTCTGAGCTTTCGATTCCACAGTCATTCTTTGACTTTCTCTTCCTCTTACAACCACACACTCTTCTGTTCTGCCTCCAGGAAAATGGAGTAAACATGTGTTAGAGTCACAGTCAATGCTAGAGCTCCTCCCTGTAGTTGGCTGGAGAGAAGCATATGGAGCATGCTGTTGTGTTTAGCTGTTCTTCGAGTTCCCTCACATATTAGTGTGTATGTGTGCTCCTGAATTATGCAATATTCCAATGAAGGCAATCGTCCCCTAAACCCCATGACATTGAGTGAGTTAGTCGGTTCACATGGAATAAACTTAAACCAGAGAAAGCATGCAGCGACACACGCACACACCTATATAGTCTACAGCTGCTTGCATTGCCACCAAAACACACTATATATCTTGTGACACACATGCAAATTCACAGCGCCAACTCGTCCAAGTAGGAGAGGAAAGGCTGCCAGATTTGATCAAATGTTGATAATTTATTGTTCAGAATATATCTAATTATTTCTAAGTGTACAGTGTTTGCCAATTCACTGAGCCATAATTTGGTAGAGGGCGCTTCCCTCCTTTTCCAAAACAACAAGATTCATTTTTTTGCCGAAATGAGACCGTAAGAGATGAGTTGTTTTGGGGGGTTGGTTAATCCGTTTAGGGACTCAGACACTCCTAGGATTATCAGAAGCGGGTCTGGATCTATTGAAGTCTCCAAAACGTCAGAGAGGATCTCAAAAGTTCCACACCAATAACCATGCAAGCTAGAGCATAGGGCAAAGCAGAGGAGTAGTGTACCCTGCACAGCCTGACATTTACCACACGTAGGGGATGTATCATGAAATATCCTATGCAGTTTAGTTTTGGAATAGTGTAATCTGTGTAATACCTTGAATTGTATGAGACGATGTCTGGAATTAATGGAGCATGTGTGGATATACTCCAAGCTCTCTTCCCAGTCTGCCACCGAGATGTCAGTCCCTAGTTCTTCCTCCCATTTTGCCTTAATGGCATCTGTAGAAGGTGTGTTAACAGATTGAAAAGCATCATATGCCCCTTCCCACACCAGGCCCTGCCCCATGTCACTCAAGAGAGCATGCTTTTGCTCAACCAAGGAGACAAGAGTACTTCGTTCACTCTACAGTCTGCCTGGTCAGATGCAACAAGATGTTGATGACACCGATGCTTATTTCATAGCATTCTATAATTACACTATTAGTTTGTGTAGCTATCTTAATGTTAGTTTGTAGTTTCTTAGCAAGTGTGGCTAAAATAACATTGTGTTAGCCGCTAATGCTAATTGCTAGTTAGCTAGCTAGCTAGCTAAATTCAATCAGAGTCAAAGCAAATGTAGCTAGCTTACAGCCTGATACCAGTGCTAGTAGGCCTAGATCAGCATGTTGCTTGCAAACCATTACAGACTACAAAGGGAAGCACAGCCGAGAGCTGCCCAGTGACACGAGCCTACCAGACAAGCTAAACTACTCCTATGCTCGCTTTGAGGCAAATAGCACTGAGAGCACCAGCTGTTCTGGAAGACTGTGTGCTCACGCTCTCCGCAGCCAATGTAAGTAAGACCTTAAAACAGGTCAACATTCACAAGGCCGCAGGGCCAGACAGATTACCAGGACGTGTGAGCATGTTCTGACCAACTGGCAAGTGTCTTCACTGACATATTTAACCTCTCCCTGTCTGAGTCTGTAATACTAACAAGTTTTAAGCAGACCACCAAAGTGCCTGTGCCCAAGAACACTAAGGTAACCTGCCTAAATGATTATCGACCCGTAGCACTCATGTCTATTGCCATGAAGTGCTTTGAAAGGCTGGTCATGGCTCACATCAACACCATTATCCCAGAAACACTAGACCCACTCTAATTTGCATACTGCCCCAACAGATCCACAGATGATGCAATCTCTATTGCACTCCACACTGCCATTTCCCACCTGGAAAAAAGGAACACCTATGTGAGAATGCTATTCATTGACTACAACTCAGTGTTCAACACCATAGTGCCCTCAAAGCTCATCAATAAGCTAAGGACTCTGGGACTAAACACCTCCCTCTGCAACTGGGTCCTGGACTTCCTGACGGGCCGCCCCCAGGTGGTAAGGGTAGGTAACAACACATCCACCATGCTGATCCGCAACACAGGGACCCCTCAGGGGTGAGTGCTCAGTCCCCTCCTGTACTCCCTGTTCACTCATGACTGCACGGCCAGGCACGACTCCAACGCCATCATTAAGTTTGCCGATGACACAACAGTGGTAGGCCTGATAACCGACAATGACGAGACAGCCTATAGGGAGGAGGTCAGAGACCTGGCCGTGTGGTGCCAGGACAACAACCTCTTCCTCAACGTGATCAAGACAAAGGAGATGATTGTGGACTACAGGAAAAAGAGGACTAAGCACACCCCCATTCTCATTTATAGGGCTGCAGTGGAGCAGGTTGAGAGCTTCAAGTTCCTTGGTGTCCACATCACCAACAAACTAACATGGTCCAAGCACACCAAGCCAGTCGTGAAGAGGGCACGACAAAACTTATTCCCCCTCAGGAGACTGAAAAGATTTGGCATGGATCCTCAGATCCTCAAAATGTTCTAGAGCTGCACCATCGAGAGCACTGGTTGCATCACTGCCTGGTGTGGCAACTGCTCAGCCTCCGACCACATGGCACTACAGAGGGTAGTGCAAACGGCCCAGTACATCACTGGGGCCAGGCTTCCTGCCATCCAGGACCTCTATACCAGGCAGTGTCAGAAGAAGGCCCTAAAAATTGCTAAATACTCCAGCCACCTTGGTCATTGACCGCACGGTAAGTGGTATCGGAGCGCCAAGTCTAGGTCCAAGAGGCTTCTGACCAGCTTCTAACTCCAAGCCAAAAGACTCCTGAACACCTAATCAAATGGTTACCCAGACAATTTGCAATGCCAGCCCCCCCTTTTACACCACTGATACTCTCTGTTGTTATCATCTATGCATAGTTACTTTAATAACTCTACCTACATGTACATATTACCTCAACTAACTGGTGACCCCGCACATTGACTCTGTATATATTCTCGCTATTTTATTTCTGCTCTTTCGTTACTTGTTACTTTTATTTCTCATTCTTATTTTTTTTAACTGCATTTTTGGATTGTTGGTTAGGGGCTCGTAAGTAAGCATTTCACTGTAAGGTTGTATGTGCCTAATAAAATTTGATTTGAATTGAAAAACCATCAAGCGATGTGATGAAACTGCCACTCATGAGGACCACCACAGGAAAGGAAGACCCAGAGTTACCTGAGCTGCAGAGGATAAGTTCGTTAGAGTTACCAGCCTCAGAAATTGCAGCCCAAATAAATGCTTCACAGAGTTCAAGTAACAGACACATCTCAACATCAACTGTTTAGAGGGGACTGCGTGAATCAGGCCATTGTGGTCAAATTGCTGCAAAGAAACCACTACTAAAGGACACCAATAATAAGAAGAGACTTGCTTGAGCCAAGAAACACGAGCAATGAATGAGTCCAAATTTGAGTTTTTGGTTCCAAACACCGTGTTTTTGTGAAACGCAGAGTAGGTGAACGGATGTTCTCTGTATGTGTGGTTCCCACCGTGAAGCATGGAGGAGGAGGTGTGATGGTGTGGGTGTGCTTTTCTGGTGACACTGTCATTGATTTATTTAGAATTCAAGGCACACTTAACCAGCATGGCTACCACAGCATTGTGCAGCGATACGCCATCCCATCTGTTTTATGCTTAGTGGGACTATCATTTGTTTTTCAAAGGGACAATGACTGAACACACCTCCAGGCGGTGTAAGGGCTATTTGACCAAGAAGGAGAGTGATGGAATGCTGCATCAGATGACCTGATGACATAAAAATACATTAGGTGTTTATTTTGAAAAAGACACTTGAATGTAGAACATGTCTTTAAATATATAAAAAATATATATAAAAATATATTTTTACAGAGCTGTCAATCACAATTTTAAATGTTCACAAGCGCCGACCCCAACCCTGCCTCCAAATGACAGAGCAGTCGTTACAATTTAAGGTAAGAATTGTTTTGAAAATTAAAGTTGAGTAGAGTTCAGTTGAGTTTATGTTATTATGTATTAGATATAATTTTATTGCCAAACTTATTGTTAAATGTTCTTGGCTAGCCAAGCAATGTGTTGCTTGCTTGCTAACGATTACTGCGAGTTGGGTGTCTCTGATAGAACTGGCTAGCTAGCTAGATTATTTATAGCAAATGTATTTAAATGTATTTGTATTTTTCCCTCCTGATGCTCCTTCTGGTCTGGAGCCTCAGTTGCCTATAGACAATCAATAGAAGTAGTATTTTGTAATATTTAGCTAGCTAGCTCCCAATTACATTTAAATGTGTTCATGAACATTAACCCCTTATTTATTCTTAATCTTGTGTGGAAGTGTTTCACTATCTCTCTTTCTCTGCATTATCCGCAGGGTAACTGTCAAATTGTGAGTCTGGAAATGGACACTGGAGGTGAAGAAATCTGCATCAATTTGATGTTCAAAGACATTATTTTCAAATACAGATGTTAAGTGCACAGAGGCAATTTGTACATTCGATTTTGTGTTTCAGATGTAAATATCCTTCCAGTGACTCCCCTGCCACAATTCAACAATGGACCAAGTTATCTGAGCAAAAATAACACTCTTTAAGTTCAGTCATGAGTCATTCCTTCAAACTTCTCAAAGTATACCATAGCATG
Source organism: Oncorhynchus clarkii lewisi (assembly GCF_045791955.1). Classification (NCBI taxonomy): domain Eukaryota; kingdom Metazoa; phylum Chordata; class Actinopteri; order Salmoniformes; family Salmonidae; genus Oncorhynchus; species Oncorhynchus clarkii. Next base: position 58,094,284 of record NC_092153.1, read on the forward strand.
CTATTGTGATTTAGAGCTGAACTTTGTGTTTGTGTGTGTGTGTGAGAGAGAGAGAGGAGTCCTATGCAGGGAAGCCAGTAAACAACATCAATAATATTTCTTTATTTTATTTGGCAAACAAAGTGAGTGAATTCTCTGTCCAATCAATGACTTCAGTTGACTGATAAAGTGGTGAGCATGTGTAGTGAAAGTTTATAACAGCAGACAGACACTGCAGTCAATACAGAGTGAGATAAGTGAAGCACCATGCCTCCCAGGGTATGGAAGGAGAGGGGAAGCAGGGGGAAGACAAGGGATTTGTGAGACTTCTCAATAAGTTTTTGTCAGCTTTTCTCAGACCTCCCAACTTGTTCCTCAGACCAATGTCACAATCCTGACATTCCCCTGCTCTGAATAATGTCATCGCCAAGGCAAACCTTTGGCGGACAGGAAAGCCGACCTGCCGACTCGACAGACCCCCTTATGGAAGGCATGCGAGTATATGAGTAAACAGGAGGGTAAAAATATCTGTGCAACTAAATATAGCTAGTTGGCCCTTCACGCAGCACTTGACATAAATCTGAATGGAAGAGTGCACTGAAGTGCTGGTGTGTGGCAATGTGTGCTACAGGCCAAGGCTAGGTCAACAAGACAACGTTCAGCAACTTCTGCCCTAACAACCTGAGCAAGACAAGTCTGCAATTCACATGTTAGATTCTCTCCTCCAAAAGAGAGAGTGTGTGTGTGTGTGTGTGTGTGTGTGTGTGTGTGTGTGTGTGTGTGTGTGTGTGTGTGTGTGTGTGTGTGTGTGTGTGTGTGTGTGTGTGTGTGTGTGTGTGTGTGTGTGTGTGTATAATTGCTTGTGTATGGCCTGCAGATGAATGTCATTGCAATGTGCATCTCTGTCCCACTTGTCCGGAGTGTATCGATGTGACTGGTGATGAGTTTAGTCTGTATGCTGGTGTCCACCCCTCACTGATAGGGTACTTGTGTGAGTGGTTGATTGTTATAGAGGTAATTGATTTGGTGTAATATTGCTTTATTGTGTTTGTATTACTGTCTACTAATGTCAGTGACACGTGTTGTGCACTGTGGGCATATGCAGAGGGTGGTAGTTTGTATGTGTCAGTGTTGTTCTGTCTATAGGTGAGTCTACCTGCTTAGATACTCACCTGCTGAGGTCTCAGATACATTAGATTTCAACCACATTACACAGTGTTTGTATGTGTTTATGGGTGTTTTCGAAGAATGTGTGTCTGTGTTTGTGTGTGTCAGTGAACCACTTTGTAAATATGCATGATGGTGATTTGTGAGTGGGTGCAGGGATGTCTGGTGTGGTCCCATGCAGTGGTAGTGGGGTACTGCAGTGTTTTGCTGGCCCTCTGTGCACAAGAAGAGGTGTGCACGTGTTTCTGCAGAGATCAGTGAGAGAAAACAGCACCCTGCCTGCAGCCCCAAAACTACGCTCCTCCCTTTCTCTCTTTCTTTCTATCCCTCCCCGGTTCTCTATCAAACATCCACTATTTTTCTCCCTCTGCTTCCTCTCCCTCCTTGTATCCATCTGATTCTCTCTCATTCTCACACAGACTTCATGTCTCATCTGTCACCCATCCAGATCCAGCAGTCATTCTCTCCTCTTCTCCATCCATCCTTTTCTCTTTATAGTATTATGTGACACATTCAGCTGCTCATCTTCTATATGACTATTCCTTTCGTTTTCTCCTCCATTATCTCTTTATTTGTTGAGTTTCTTTTTAGTTTCCCCTTACACTTGTACACACACACACACACCTTACACCTTACACTCACACACACCAAACCCCATCAGCATTCAACATATCATTGCTCTGCGTCACTAAAGGTCAATATGTTCCTCTCAAAGTGGTGACTAAGTCAAGCCTCATCACTTACTTCTTTCACACATACATTCTCTCATCCCTTCCATTCCCTCCCCTGCTCTCTTTCTCTCCAACACTCTCTCCATCATCACAAGCACCCCCCTTCTCCTCTCTGACTCTCTCTGCTGCAGTGTGGAAATTTCCAAGCAGAGCGCTGCAGTGTCTGGGCAGGGAACGAGGGAGGGAGGGAGAGGAGGAGAGTGAGAGAGAGAGAGTGGGTGAAGGATGAGGCTGCTACCTGACACAGAGCATGGCTAACCTATGCTTCTCTAGTGAAGGACGTAGTCACGCAGCCAATGTCTCAGCTTCTCTAGCACAACTATATACAAATACAGACACAGAGAGAAAGAGAAAGGGTACAGAAAGTCACCCTGTAGTAAACACACACACACACACACACACACACACACGCCAGACATGTCCTCAGAACTCGATAACCACCATTTCTATAAACAGACCTAAACAGATATAACATGCGCACACAGTGAAATGATACAATCTGAATTTACAACCAGAAATTAAAATGGTAGCCTGAACTGAGCCACTAGAACAGGGGGTTCTCAATCGTGTAAATACCAAGGTCAAGTATTCTAGGCTATCGTTCCCATTCACGTCCTTTACATTCTCTGACCCCTTATAATGCTTTGATAAGCCTGTGTAATAAAAACTTTTCCCTATACAGATGTAGGATCTTAATTTGAGCCAATTTGCTACAGCAGGGAAATAATCCTGCAAGAACAGTAAATGTGAATTATTATGTGGATTATATATAATTAGACATTTTTGAAGGGGTTGATAGAGTTTTTGTTAAGGCAAATCAAGTCTGCCTTTTCAAAGTGAAAATTACAAACTTTAGAAGCCTTTTTACAACTAAAATATACTACAAGTTTGCTGTGCATGAAAATTCTCAGCAACAAAAGAATGATTAAATGAAGATCCTACATCTGTATTGACACACTGAGTGAGGGACTTGTCTCTAGAAATTCCTGGGAGCCAGAATAGAATGGAGAATAATTTCTGCCCACATAACAGGGCTCTCCTCCCAACCCACAGCCCCAGCCTCAGTCCCAAGCTCAGCCCCATGCCTAGCCTTACCCTCAGCCCCATGCCTAGCCTTACCCTCAGCCCCAGGCTCAGACCCAGCCTTCAGATCAATAACATTACAACATAGGAGGGTGACTGGCTGGTTTTGCTGCACCCCGTAAGGACAGAGCAGTAGTTGTATAAGGACATATAAGGAAGTGTGTGTGAGGGAGAGAGCTGTGGTTCGATGGCCTGAGTCAGTAGTGGAGTAGGACACTGCAGAGGCTCCTGTGGCGCAGGACGAGTCTGACACACACTCCCTCCGCTGGAAACGTCACACGCTCATCATGCACACTCACGCACGCACACACGCATGCGCACACACAAGCCGTTTGATGACACTCAAACTCTCATACAGTTGCCCACACACAGTGTGACATTAGAATATAATCTACAGAGTTAGGATCTTAATACGATCACTCTTTTGCTGCTGAGAGTTTTCCTGCACAGCAGGAAATGCAAACTTGTAGTGTATTCATTGTTAAAAAAAGGCTTCTAAAATTTGTAATATCCACTTAAAAAATATCAACTCCTACAGAATGTCCATTCATTATAGTCCACATAGCAAACAGACTTATATTAAGATCATACAGTACAATCCCATATGCATTCCCTGGTCTCTTGTTAGGGTCTTGTACAAAAACGGTTGAGCAACACGTGCAAACACCATTGTGTGTGTGTGTGTGTGTGTGTGTGTGTGTGTGTGTGTGTGTGTGTGTGGCGAGGGAGAAGGAGCGAGGGAGAGAGAGAAGTAGCAAGGGAGAGAGAATGAGTGTTAGAGAGAAGGAGTGAGACAGAGATAGGGTAAGACAGGGGTAAACACTCGTCCTTGACCACACCTGATCGATATTGTGTACCTGTCACTATCAACACATTTCTATTTCCTGCAACAGTCTGGGTGTGTTTGTATGTGTGTGTATCTGGGCTCTCTTTCTCCTTGACCTGGGCTAACGCACTCACGTTCCTCTCTCTCTCTCTGTGTATTTTTGTGTGTGTGTGACTGTCTGTCTTCCTCTGCCCACCAATGTCTGTTATGTAAGGGTGACCATTGAGTCCCCACCAGACCATATAGGCTGAGAACTAGTCAAACACAAGGCCTATTTGAATAAACTACTCCGTCTCTGCATACCCTCTATAGCTTTAGCCTGTCTGACTCTAAATGGCTGTTGGATTATGGCCAGGTTACATAACTGTGACCTCTTAGGCTTTGCCCGCCACCACCACTACCATCACAGCTTAATCCCTCAGATTAAGAGAGGGAGCGAACAAAAGGAGGACAGAGAGAAAAATAGAGATAGATGTGTAGGGAGAGGTTGTTTGGCTGCCAAGGAGTAGCAGGCATTTGGCCCAGTCACTCTCTCAGAGAACGCAGACTGGCTGAGAACAAAAGAGGACAGCAGATTGGGGGCATGCCAACCACAGAGGAGAGAGAAGGGTTTAGCTTCTTAACACATGCACATCTTTCTCAATGAGTGTTAAACTACAGAGTTTGGCTCAGACAGTGCAACTGTGCAATGCCATAACGGTGGTGATGAGTCAAGTATTCAACTAACAAGTAGCTTTTGCAACAAAGTGAGATAAAACGCTCTGCCATCCTCCACACTGGGCCTCTCCACATCCCCATACGTACACTCTGGAGGGACCTAGACAGCACAAGAACTGGAACAGCCCTCTACAGACACAGGGGAAAGGAACTGAGGAACTATTAATGAGAATAGAAAGGAGCAACCCTGAAACTTTGAGAGTCTTGAGAGCCGGAGGGAAGGAGGGAGGGAAGGAAGGAAGGAGGGAGGGGGGGGACTGTAACCTTCAGTTGGAGTGCTAAAAGCAGCTTGAGTGTTTAATAGGAGAGAAAGAGAGGTAAATTAGAGGCAGTGCTAGATAATGAGAGGACATGCTGACTTGGAGAGGGTGGCTGAAATATAGCAGAGGGAGAGAGAGAGGGAGTGGGAAAGGAGAGCACAGACTTACTGCTGAAAGAGTAAATATCATTATTTTAGTGTCTGTATGTCATCCTCTGAACATCATCAGTGACAACCTCTCCTCCTTTCCAGTTACCACTCTCCAACAACAACATCTTCTGGCCAGCCAACTTTCCCCTCCATCTCTCTCTGTATAGATGTCAAATCAAATCAAATGTATTTATTTAAAGAGGACATCAGCTGATATATCAAAGTGCTGTACAGAAACCCAGCCTAAAACCCCAAACAGCAAGCAATGCAGGTGTAGAAGCACGGTGGCTAGGAAAAAAACCCTAGAAAGGCAATAACCTAAGAAGAAACCTAGAGAGGAACCAGGCTATGAGGGGTGGCCAGTCCTCTTCTGGCTGTGCCGGGTGGAGATTATAACAGAACATGGCCAAGATGTTCAAATGTTCATAAATGACCAGCATGGTCAAATAATAGTAATCACAGTGAACAGGTCAGGGTTCCTTAGCCGCTGGCAGAACAGTTGAAACTGGAGCAGCAGCACGGCCAGGTGGACTGGGGACAACAAGGAGTCATCATGCCAGGTAGTCCTGAGGCATGGTCCTAGGACTCAGGTCCTCTGAGAGAGAGAAAGAAAGAGAGAATTAGAGAGAGCATGCATATATTTACATAGGACACCGGATAAGACAGGATAAATACTCCAGATATAACAGACTGATCCTAGGAGGCTGAGACAGGAGGGGTCGGGAGACACTGTGGCCCCATCCGACAATACCCCCGGACAGGGCCAAACAGGCAGGATATAACCCCACCCACTTTGCCAAAGTACAGCCCCAACACCACTAGAGGGATATCTTCAACCACCAACTTACCATCTTGAGACAAGGCCTAGTATAGCCCACAAAGATCTCTGCCACGGCACAACCCAAGGGGGAAGGGCGCCAACCCAGACAGGAAGACCACGTCAGTGACTCAACCCACTCAAGTGACACACCCCTCCTAGGGATGGCATGGAAGAGCACCAGTAAGCCAGTGACTCAGAGGCAAAGAATCCCAGTGGAGAGAGGGGAACCGGCCAGGCAGACACAGCAATGGTGGTCTGTTGCTCGAGTGCCTTTCCGTTCACCTTCACACTCCTGGGCCAGACTACACTCAATCATAGGACCTACTGAAGAGATGAGTCTTCAATAAAGACTTAAAGGTTGAGACCGAGTCTACATCTCTCACATGGGTAGGCAGACCATTCCATAAAAATGGAGCTCTATAGGAGAAAGCCCTGCCTCCAGCTGTTTGCTTAGAAAATCTAGGGACAATTAGGAGGCCTGCATCTTGTGACCGTGGCGTATGTGTAGGTATGTGTGGCAGGACCAAATCGGAAAAGATAGGTAGGAGAAAGCCCATGTAATGCTTTGTAGGTTAGCAGTAAAACCTTAATCAGCACTTGCCTTAACAGAAAGCCAGTGTAGGGAGGCTAACACTGGAGTAATATGATCAAATGTTTTGGTTCTAGTCAGGATTCTAGCAGCCGTATTTAGCACTAACTGAAGTTTATTTAGTGCTTTATCCGGGTAGCCGGAAAGTAGAGCATTGCAGTAGTCTAACCTAGAAGTAACAAAAGCATGGATTCATTTCTCTGCATCATTTTTGGACAGAAAATGTCAGATTTTTGCAATGTTACTTAAATGGAAAAATGCTGTCCTTGAAACAGACTTGATATGTTCGTCAAAAGAGAGATCAAGGTCCAGAGTAACGCAGAGGTCCTTCACAGTTTTATTTGAGACAACTGTACAGCCATCAATATTAATTGTCAGATTCAACAGAAGATCTCTTTGTTTCTTGGGACCTAGAACAAGCATCCCTGTTTTGTCTGAGTTTAAAAGTAGAAAGTTTGCAGCCATCCACTTCCTTATGTCTGAAACACAGGCTTCCAGCGAGGGCAATTTTGGGGCTTCACCCTGTTTCATTGAAATGTACAGCTGTGTGTCATCCGCATAGCAGTGAAAGTTAACATTATGTTTTTTCGAATTACATCCCCCAAGAGGTAAAATATTTTGTGAAAACAATAGTGGTCCTAAAGCGGAACCTTGAGGAACACCGAAATTTACAGTTGATTTGTCAGACAAAACAGACAAAACATTTACAGGGACAAACTGATATCTTTCCGACAGATAAGATCTAAACCAGGCCATAACTTGTCCATGTAGACCAATTTGGGTTTCCAATCTCTCCAAAAGAATGTGGTGATCGATGGTATCAAAAGCAACGCTAAGGTCTAGGAGCACGAGGACAGATGCAGAGCCTCGGTCAAGACAGGCTTTATTACTGCCAATTTTTGTGAGTTTGGTATCCGGTGGATAGAGAGACGTTTATTATGTTCAACATAGGAGGGCGAAGCACAGGAAGCAGCTCTTTCAGTAGTTTAGTTGGAATAGGGTCCAGTATGCAGCTTGAAGGTTTAGAGGCCATGATTATTTTCATAATTGTGTCAAGAGATATAGTACTAAAACACTTGCGTGTCACCCTTGATCCTACGTCCTGGCAGAGTTGTGCAGACTCCGGACAACTGAGCTTTGGAGGAATACTCCGATTTAAAGAGGAGCCATCCTCTCTTGGGGAATGTTGCTTTTTAGTTAGCTTTGCGACAGTATCAAAAAGACATTTCAGATTGTTCTTATTTTCCTCAATTAAGTTGGAAAAATAGGATGATCGAGCAGCAGTGAGAGCTCTTCGATACTGCACGGTACTGTCTTTCCAAGATAGTCGGAAGACTTCCAGTTTGGTGTGGCGCCATTTCCGTTCCAATTTTCTGGAAGCTTGCTTCAGAGCTCAGGTATTTTCTGTATACCAGGAAGCTAGTTTCTTATGACAAATGTTTTTAGTTTTTAGGGGTGCAACTGCATCTAGGGTATTGCGCAAGGTTAAATTGAGTTCCTTAGTTAGGTGGTTAAGAATTTGTCTGAGAATTTATAGCACCTTGGTTGGGGTCTGAGCAGATTATTTGTTGCGATTGCAAACGTAATAAAATGGTGGTCCGATAGTCCAGGATTATGAGGAAAAACATTAAGATCCACAACATTTATTCCATGAGACAAAACTATGTCCAGAGTATGACTGTGGCAGTGAGTAGGTCCGGAGTCATGTTGGACAAAACCCACTGAGTCGATGATGGCTCCGAAAGCCTTTTGGAGTGGGTCTGTGGACTTTTCCATGTGAATATTAAAGTCACCAAAAATGTGAATATTATCTGCTATGACTACAAGGTCCGATAGGAATTCAGGGAACTCAGTGAGGAACGCTGTATATGGCCCAGGAGGTCTGTAAACAGTAGCTATAAAAGTGATTGAGTAGGCTGCATAGATTTCATGACTAGAAGCTCAAAAGATGAAAACGTTTTTTGTTTTTTTTGTAAATTGAAATTTGCTATCGTAAATGTTAGCAAGACCTCCGCCTTTGCGGGATGTGCGGGGGATATGGTCACTAGTGTATCCATGTGGTGAGGCCTCAACACAGTAAATTCATCAGGCTTAACCTCTAGCGTCGAGCAATCCCATATCCGGGAGCGTAATCACAGCCTCAAGCTCATTACCATAACGCAACGTTAACCATTCATGAAAAACGCAAATGAAATGAAAGAAATATATTCACTCACAAGCTTAGCCTTTTGTTAACAACACTGTAATCTCAGATTTTCAAAATATGCTTTTCAACCATAGCTACACAAGCATTGTGTAAGAGTATTGATAGCCTAGCATAGCATTAAGCCTAGCATTCAGCAGGCAACATTTTCACAAAAACAAGAAAAGCATTCAAATAAATTCATTCACCTTTGAAGAACTTCGGATGTTTTCAATGAGGAGACTCTCAGTTAGATAGCAAATGTTCATTTTTTCCAAAATATTATTTGTGTAGGAGAAATCGCTCCGTTTTGTTCATCACGTTTGGCTAAGAAAAAACCCAGAAAATTCAGTCACTACAACGCCAAACTTTTTTCCAAATTAACTCCATAATATCGACAGAAACATGGCAAACGTTGTTTAGAATCAATCCTCAAGGTGTTTTTCACATATCTATTCAATGAAAAATCATTCGTGGCAGTTGGGTTTCTCCTCAGTAGCAAACTGAAAAGTACTGCAGCTGGAGATTACGCAATAATTGCGACGGAGGACACCAAGCGACCACCTGGTAAATGTAGTGTCTTTATGGTCAATCTTCCAATGATATGCCTACAAATACGTCACAATGCTGCAGACACCTTGGGGAAACGACAGAAAGTCTAAGCTCATTCGTGGCCCATTCACAGCCATATTAGGAGTCATTGGAACACAGCGCCTTCAAAATCTGGGGCACTTCCTGTTTGAAATTTCATCTTGGTTTCGCCTGTAGCATCAGTTCTGTGGCACTCACAGACAATGTTTTTGCAGTTTTGGAAACGTCAGAGTGTTTTCTTTCCAAAGCTGTCAATTATATGCATAGTCGAGCATCTTTTCGTGACAAAATATCTTGTTTAAAACGGGAACGTTTTTCATCCAAAAATTAAAATAGCGCCCCCTATATCCAAGAAGCGGTAGCCCTGCCCCCTGGTAAACAGTGTATGATCGCTGGATGTTTCGTTGTAAGTCTAATACCGCAGGTAATGGAGTGGCCAATGACTAGGGTTTTCAATTTGTCATAGCTAATGGTCGGAGGCTTCGGCGTCTCAGACCCCGTAACGTGAGGAGTAGAGACCAGAGAAGGCTCGGCCTCTGACTCTGACTCGCTGCTTAATGGGGAGAACCAGTTAAAAGTTTGTCGGCTGAATGAGCGACACCGATTGAACATTCCTACAGCATTTCCCTCCAGAAGCCATGAGAAAGTTGTCCGGCTGCGGGGACCGTGCGAGGGGATTTACACTAACGTTACTATCTGTACTTATTGGTGGCACAGACGCTGTTTCATCCTTTCCTACACTGAAATGACCCTTGCCTAACGATTGCGTCTGAAACTGGGCTTGCAGCACAGCTATCCTCGCCGTAAGGTGATCGTTCTACTGTATATTATGAGTACAGCGACTGCAATTCGAAGGCATCATGTTAATGTTACTACTTAGCTTCGGTTGTTGGAGGTCCTGACGAACCATGTCTGGAGTGAAAAAGTTGAATGAAAAAAAGTTGAGTGAGGAAAAAACTAAAATATAAACGTAATTAAAAATTTAAAAAGTAAATTTGTCAGGTAGCAAAGTAAGGTTAGCAACAAAACGCACAGCAGCACGTAAACACGTCTGCAAGTTCTCCCCCTCTTCTCTCAACTAATAATAGTCTGGACAGCATAAATGAGTCATGGCAGTGAGATTTCTCTAATCCTCTCTTTTTTCCCCTATGCTGCTCATCTAGTTCCCTCTCAGTTCCCGCTCCCTCTATCACCCTCCACCTACAGCCTATGTACAGTTGTGGTGGCACCACTAGGAATGTGTGTGTTTGTGTGTGTTTGTGTGTGTCTATGTCTGTTTACAGGACGAAGGTAAAGATAGGAGTGACAGACAAGTCTAAGTAAGGTCTCCTGACACAGTATCGAATAGAGATGAAGAGGGATCAACAAGCCATGGGCTGGCTCACTGAAAAGCTCAGATCTGATGTAACTGGCTGGACACATGACTCTCTCCCCTTCTCCTCCCTCTTTCCCTCGTTCTCGTGCTCTCTAATGGCCATGCTTGGAGCTCCTGAGGCTCTGGTTGCTAGATTCCCTTAACCCTCTCTTGCATAAAATGGAAGCGAGACTCAAGTGAGACATCTCACGTTCTGTCATCACCCCCGAGATTCGTTAACACACATCGATGAACACATCACACTCAGGAATTGATACATTAACTACACACAAACAATGATATAAACAGCTGTAGGTAAACATGCACACATTGGATGGGTGTGGGTGTAGAGTGAATGTGTGCAGTATGTGTCTCTGTGTCTGTAGTGTGTGTATCAGAGTGTTTGTGTGATGGACATTAGTCTCCCTCTCTGGGCCGGTGTGTCAGCGGATCAGGTGGGTGACCCGGGACCCTGTGGAGTCTTGGGCAGGGCCCCAAATGACACCTTATTCCCTATGTAGTGCACTATTTTTGATCAGGGCCCAAAGGCCTCTGGTCAGCCCTGGTCAAAATGAGAGCACTATAAAGTGTGACATTTGGGACACAGCCTCATCACGGTGAGGAGCAAACATCAGCACAACTCCTCTCACTCAGGGTCACAGTACTATGGTTCCCTCTTCCCATTTATAGTAATAGTAGATAGTGGCCTGACTGGCCCAGCCTATCATAAGAGCCAGGGGAAAGATATCTGTTTGAGCTATACTGAGCAAAAATATAAACGGAACATGTTGGTCCCATGTTTCATGAGCTGAAATAAAAGATCACAGAAATGTTCCATATGCACAAAAAGCTTCTTTCTCTCAAACTGTGAGCACAAATTTGTTTACATCCCTATTAGTGAACATTTCTCCTTTACCATTATAATCCATCCACCTGACATTTGTAGTATATCAAGAAGCTGATTAAGCAGCATGATTCAACAGGTGCACCTTGTGCCAGAAACAATAAAACACCACTCTAAAATGTGCAATTTTGTCACACAACACAATGTCACTGATGTCTCAAGTTTTGAGGGAGCGTGCAATTGGCATGCTGCCTGCAGGAATGTCCACCAGAGCTGTTGCCAGAGGATTTAATGTACACTTCTCTACCCTAAGCCACCTCCAATGTCGTTTTAGCGAATTTGGCAGTATGTCTAACCGGCCTCACAACCTCAGACCACATGTAACCACGCCAGCCCAGGACCTCCACATCTGGATTCTTAACCTGCGGGATGGTCTGAGATGAGCCACCCGGACAGCAGATGAAACTGTGGGTGTCTGCACACCCGAAAAAGGGTCTTTACCTGACTGAAGTTTGGCATCATAACCGACTTCACTGGGAAAATGCTCACCTTCAATGGCCACTGGCATGCTGGAGAAGTGTGCTCTTCACTGTTTCAACTGTACTGGGGAGATGGCAGACAGCATGTATTCCGTCATGTGGATCAGCTGTTTGCTGATGTCAACGTTGTGAAAAGAGTGCCCCATGGTGGTGGTGGGGTTATTGTATGGGCAGGCATAAGCTACGGAAAACAAACACAATTGCACTTTAAGGATGGTAATTTGAATGTACAGAGATACAGTGGCGAGATTGCCATTCACCTGCTGCCATCACCTCATTTTTCAGCATGATAATGCACGGCCCCATGTCGCAAGGGTCTGTACACAATTCCTGGAAGCTGAAAATGTTCTTCCATGGCCTGCATACTCACCAGACATGTCACCCATTGAGCATGTTTGGAATGCTCTGGATCGACATGTACGGCAGGGTGTTCCAGTTCCAGCCAATATCCAGCAACTTCCCACAGCCATTGAAGAGGAATGGAACAACATTCCACAGGCCACAATCAACAGCCTGATCAACTATATGTGAAGGAGATGTGTCATGCTGCAAGAGGCAAATGATGATCACACCAGATACTGACTGGTTTTCTGATCCACTCCTCTACTTTTTTTTAGATCCATTCCTCCATACCATGCATGGTTATTATGGATAGGGCCAGGAAGTGTTCCTGACCAGTGAGCTCTAGCTATATACTAGCCTACACCTCACATAGACTAGGCGATACCTCCTATAGACTAGCCGATACCTCCCATATCCAACCTAAACTCTTAGAAAAAAAGTCCCAAATGGGTTCTTCAGCTGTCCACATAGGAGAACCCCATTTGGTTACAGGTAGAACCCTTTTGAGTTCCATGTAGAACCCTCTGTGGAAGGTTATTCAAAGGGTTCTCCTATGGTGACAGCCAAAGAACCCTTTAATGTTCTAGATAGCACCTTTTTTTCTGAGCGTTTGTGAGGGATGCCATGGAATGGTATAAGCGATTGTGTGTGCTCTATTCATTCTATCTTCTACATGCAGTTACAGATACAGCCCTACCATTAGTTGATACAGTAGCAGCCAATCCAATGGAAAAAACAGTTACTTTCCACATAGCATAGTTAAAACTATATTTATCCCAGGTCTGCAACACAGACTAGCAATAACTGATAGCAGAAAACTGAGAGGGTCGACCCAACCTTAACATGAGGCACAGAGAGGGGGGTCTGAATCCCTCCGTCCTCTCTCAGGGTGACACTGTCTGTCTACGCCACAGCTGAGTGTGTCAGAGCTCTCCCTATCCCCTTCCTCAGCCCTATCCAACACACCATCCAATGGCATGGGTCATTGGTATCATGATACTGCCTTATGGTCACTCTATACCTACTGGTGAATCTAGACCCACAGCAGAGTGAATGTCCATTAGTGTCATATATATATATATATATATATACAGTGGGGCAAAAAAGTATTTAGTCAGCCACCAATTGTGCAAGTTCTCCCACTTAAAAAGATGAGAAAGGCCTGTAATTTTCATCATAGGTACACTTCAACTATGACAGACAAAATGAGAAAAAAAATCCAGAAAATCACATTGTAGGATTTTAATGAATTTATTTGCAAATTATGGTGGAAAATAAGTATTTGGTCACCTACAAACAAGCAAGATCTCTGGCTCTCACAGACTTGTAACTTCTTCTTTAAGAGGCTCCTCTGTCCTCCACTCGTTACCTGTATTAATGGCACCTGTTTGAACTTGTTATCAGTAAAAAAGACACCTGTCCACAACCTCAAACAGTCACACTCCAAACTCCACTATGGCCAAGACCAAAGAGCTGTCAAAAGACACCAGAAACAAAATTGTAGACCTGCACCAGGCTGGGAAGACTGAATCTGCAATAGGTAAGCAGCTTGGTTTGAAGAAATCAAATGTGGGAGCAATTATTAGGAAATGGAAGACATACAAGACCACTGATAATCTCCCTCGATCTGGGGCTCCACGCAAGATCGGGGGGACCTAGTGAATGACCTGCAGAGAGCTGGGACCAAAGTAACAAAGCCTACCATCAGTAACACACTACGCCGCCAGGGACTCAAATCCTGCAGTGCCAGACGTGTCCCCCTGCTTAAGCCAGTACATGTCCAGGCCCGTCTGAAGTTTGCTAGAGAGCATTTGGATGATCCAGAAGAAGATTGGGAGAATGTCATATGGTCAGATGAAACCAAAATCTAACTTTTTGGTAAAAACTCAACTCGTCGTGTTTGGAGGACAAAGAATGCTGAGTTGCATCCAAAGAACACCATACCCACTGTGAAGCATGGGGGGGGTGGAAACATCATGCTTTGGGGCTGTTTTTCTGTAAAGGGACCAGGACGACTGATCTGTGTAACGGAAAGAATGAATGGGGCCATGTATCGTGAGATTTTGAGTGAAAACCTCCTTCCATCAGCAAGGGCATTGAAGATGAAACATGGCTGGGTCTTTCAGCATGACAATGATCCCAAACACACCGCCGGGCAATGAAGGAGTGGCTTCGTAAGAAGCATTTCAAGGTCCTGGAGTGGCCTAGCCAGTCTCCAGATCTCAACCCCATAGAAAATCTTTGGAGGGAGTTGAAAGTCCGTGTTGCCCAGCAACAACTCCAAAACATCACTGCTCTAGAGGAGATCTGCATGGAGGAATGGGCCAAAATACCAGCAACAGTGTGTGAAAACCTTGTGAAGACTTACAGAAAACGTTTGACCTCTGTCATTGCCAACAAAGGGTATATAACAAAGTATTGAGATAAACTTTTGTTATTGACCAAATACTTATTTTCCACCATAATTTGCAAATAAATTCATTAAAAATCCTACAATGTGATTTTCTGGATTTTCTTTTCTCATTTTGTCTGTCATAGTTGAAGTGTACCTATGATGAACATTACAGGCCTCTCTCATCTTTTTAAGTGGGAGAACTTTCACAATTGGTGACTGACTAAATACTTTTTCCCCCACTGTATGTGAGTATTATTAGCTACAGTTGAACTTCAAATGTGAACTTTTTCTAGACTCCATCTACAGAGGAAAGTCCAAAACTATCCAAAACTATCTAGTGTGTTGAGTTGGCTAATTTGGGCAAGACAGCAGCACGAGCTTTGGCCTTTGTATGGGAAATGCTGTGGTTAAATTGTAACAGTAATTTGTTTACAAATATTACATTAGACAGCTTGCTACATTTGATACAGATAATGTTATGATTCACATACCGCTTTTTATGCCGAACATCTCCCATGTATGTGTCATGGGGAGAAACCAATTTATATATCAGTGGCGGTTTTTCATAAGCATGGCCTTGTTTCTATTACAGCATATTGAATCACTGTCATTCATATTCCATTCATCCAGTTCAATGTAACAGCGATACGTTTAGGCCACTACATGATAGTCAGATTTTCCATATACCCGTAATGAGGTTGCTACAACCTAGCCTATTAATTACATTTTCCAATGTAGGTGCACACAGTTCGAGAGACACATTTGAGGTGACAGACAGTGACACATGGACAGACTGTGACATTCAATACTGCCTTGCACACTCTTGCCTGCATCTAGCTGATATAGGTTGTAAAATTAGTTGCAAACGAAAGTTTCTATTGGACAAATTCAAGTATGTTTATCCCTGTTTTGTTCCGTTTGCTTCCGTTAAGAAATGTTTTTCAACAGAATCAGGGAATGAATACTCCCCTGATCACGCGTAAACACAGTTCACTTTCATAGCAGCCACGTTGTATTCCTTCTCGCATCTATGCACTCTCCTCTTTTCACCTCTTGGGTGCACAACACGTCAGCTGTATGTGACCAGGTGAAAAAATCTTTCCAAGTGAAACCACTACACACAGCCTACATCGTTATCACCATATTAGCTAAAGTAACATAGCTAAAATAACTAATGCATTAGTAAACCTGCTACAATCATGCAGTAACGTTACAGTGTACAGTCAGTAAGCAGTTACACCCACAGGGCCCGGGGGCAATAAATGAGTAAAACCAAAAGCTTACCTTGACTTGGAAGACTTCCAGTGTTCTGTTGGATAGTCATAGCCAGCTTGCTAACCTAGCATCCCTCTGTTTGAGCAGGGTATTTCAGTAGGCTAAACTAGGTAGCCTCATGTGCTATTTAAATCAGTGAAGCTGAAAGTAAAACAAAAATGACACTCCCTCTCTATTTCTCTCTTGCTTTTCCTTCATTTTGGAAGAAATTGATTTGTTCAAAATTGTAAACTAGTCAACTACTCACTACATTTCATGCACTGCAGTGCTAGTAAGCTGTAGATTATGCTTTCAGTACTAGATTAATTATCTGATCCTTTGATTGGGTGTACAACATGTCAGTTCATGCTGATAGGTTGGAGGACATCCTCCGGAATTTGTCATAATTACTGTGTAAGTCTATGGAAGGGAGTGAGAACCATGAGCCTCAGGTTTTGTATTGAAGTCAATGTACCCCGAGGAAGACGGAAGCTAGCTGTCCTCCGGTTATACCATGGTGCTACCCTACAGAGTGCTGTTGAGGCTACTGTTGGCCTTCTTTGCAAAATAGTGTGTTTTAATCAGTTATTTGGTGACATGTGATTATATTTATTATAGTGTTATGTAAAAAGGATAACTTTTTAAATGTAAACAAAAAAAATCTAATGAAATTCTGAGGAGCCTGCACTGTTATATATGCATATATGGGAGTAACCAATGGCCTTCCCAGTCGAAACAGTTTGCGCATATGTTAAGACATTTTTTTTACATTTTTGTTTGTTATGGTGTTCGTGCACAAAAAATGTTTTCTTTAGGCAGGTCGAAGTTCGGTAGCAGAAGCCTATGCCCCTTCGTTGGTGATTGGTCAAAAGTACTACTCCTAGTAGGACTGGAAACTATGGGTGAGATTCTTCAATTAAGTGTTTGTTGTCATTCAACGAGAGCCGATTCGTTTTCATGTACATTTTTCCACTTGAGAAAAACTGCACCAAACATACTAGTTAATTGTGAAATTGCAATACTAAGACACCCTTGGCAAATCAGTTGTGTTTTGACAAGGCAGGGGTGGTATGCAGAAGCTAGGCCTATTTGGTAAAAGACCAAGTCCAAATTATGGCAAGAACAGCTAAAATAAGCAAAGAGAAACGACAGTCCATTACTTTAAGACAAGAAGGTCAGACAATACGGAAAATTTCAAGAACTTCGAAAGTTTCTTCAAGTGCAGTTGCAAAAACCATCAGGCGCTATGATGAAACTGGCTCTCATGAGGACCGCCACAGGAAAGGAAGACCCTGCTGCAGAGCATAAGTTTATTAGTGTTACCAGCCTCAGAAATCGAGAATGTAACAATGGATCCTGATAATTAGGACAGCAGCACTGGTAATTAGTGCCTTTAGCAGAGGACTCATCTGTCCGAGGGCTATCATCGTGGTCCAATGCCACCAGCACGACACACATGGATCCACAAACCACCCACACAGCACACAGTCTCACACGCCCTCTCTCCCTCTCCCTTTCTTTTTCCCTGTTCATATTTCTGTTTCTCCTTCCCTGTCTCCTGTGTGTTCCTGGCGGAAGGAGTTGCTGTCTCTGTGTAAACACAGCCCTGAGCCACTGAGTACACAGCATTAGGCCTACATAAACACCCCATGGGACCAGGACAATGAGCAGGTCTCACCAGTCCTGGTTGCCTAGCTCACCTCAACTGCTATTTACCAAACCTCTCATCTGTAGCCGATAGACGCACTATCACACACGCACTAAATGTCACCTCACAAAGTCACTGTGACACATTCACACACTCTAATCCTTCCGGCCTTCTCAAAAATGGCACCTCATCCTTGTGTCTGTGAGGTGTGGTGTGGTTGACGGTGGGATAGTTGTTTAAAAATGGTCTAGCTGCCGTATTCTCTATATTCTCTACCTCATTTACTGTCTGGCCTTGACATACCAGTTATTATCTGTCATCAGAGGGCTTACTGGAGTGGTCACTATGGTCATATGTCCTCCTCACAGACCTTTAGGGGGAGGGGGGTAATAAGAGTTAGGGTTTCTGCTGATGTACACATACATACACACACACACACACACACATGCGCACGCACGCACACACACAAACACATACACACACACTCATGTATGAATGAACATACTTCACACACTTCCCTCTCCACGCCCTGTTCTGTGCCGTCTTCATTTCCCTGCCGACCAGGACACAGCTGCAGGAGGAATGATATAAACCAGAGGTCACAGCAACACTAACAACAGACAACATCCAGGAATAGCCTCTTGTGCCTGTGCACACTGAAGATTCCTTCTGGCCATGTTGGAAAAACATGCAGGTTCCAACACAAGAGCCAATGGACAGACATACCACATTCTTGGCCTGACCATTGGTATTGGAAGTCCCTCTGAAGGAAAATTACAACCACCAAGTCATGCCACATAGCATCTCACATTACATCTCCCTACATCAACATCGCAAAGCCCTTATAACATTAAAAGGAAGGTGATAAAGCAATCAGTGTCAGATTTATGTGAGAAAAAAAGGCCAATCAAAATAACCCTGCTTGGGTAGCTAAAACAGATGTGTGATAGGGGTTTTGGCATTTTCCTAAATATCTCTAAAACCATATAAATTGCCACATCAAAATATTATCAAATCAGACTATGCTGTGGTGATGGGGGTCATTTAGGAATTCTTTGAACCTTTCAATATGTATACCCTCTCCCCTGTTTTGGAACAAAACAATGATAACAGCGACTTTCTCTGAACATTGCACTAACTTCCAGCCATTGCAATGAGCAGGTCCTCCTATAGCTCCTCCCAGCAGCCTCCTCTGGTCCATGTTTCAAATGTGTGCCAGACAGGTTTGGGCACTTCAATGCTGATTTAATGCAGAATACAAAACTGTATGGAAAACAGGATTGAAATGAGTTGCACATCACTGATACGCCACTGATGATGAGTGGATGGATTACAAAATGAAACAATGCACCTCTGTTGCCCGCTGGGAGTGTGTGGGAGTGTGTGTGGGTCAGATATGTTTCTCACGGAGCAGATCCATTACACAATGGGATGATTTTTCTCAGTTGAAGATAAATAAGACATAACTCACATTCTGTTCTTTCTGCTGGTGGAAGGTTGTCTTGGTGCAGGGTGTGGAGGGACAAAGCACATGGATCTCCATGGCACTGTCTAAAGGTACAGATTAACACACTGATTAACTGAAGAAAGGTTGACTCCAAGTTCAATGCACTGACTGATACACAGCAAACAGCACAAAACAGAATATGCCGTCACTCTACGTTGGGCTAGTAACCGAAAGGTTTCTGGTTCGAATCCCAAAAATCTGTCAATGTGCCCTTGAGCGAGAAACTTAACCTTAATAACTCCTGCATGTTGCTATGGATAAAGTGTCTGCTAAAAATGTAAGTGAAATGATGATGATGGAGGTGATCTCAGATTTACATGTACTGGTGAACTGAATTAACACTCCTTGTGCCACAGGCTTGCCCAGAGACACTGAATTAATGAAACCAACAGGCAACAATTCTCTACTTCTCTTTAAGATCATACTGTTTCAGTGCTAAAGCTAAATTCACTATTGAATACACATTTGATCTATAGATGTAGGATCTTAATTTGTTCACCCATTTTTTGCTGAAAATGTTCCTGGACAGCAGGAAATGCTAACTTGTTGTGTATTCAAGGTTTAAATAGGCTTCAAAAGTAAATAATTTACACTTTAAAATGTCAGACTTGATTTGCCCTAACAAAAAATGTATCAACCCCATTTTTTTCCAAATAATTATAATAATTGACATTTCCTGTTGCTGCAGGAGTATTTTCCTGCTGTAGTAAACTGGCTCAAATTAAGATGTTACATCTGTATGTTGCATTACAAAGTCAATTTCCATTGAGCGTGAAGTCTCAAAGATGTCAGTGTTGGAATATTTGGCTTGGTACCATTTTACCCTCCAACCCCCCCTCTCTTTATCTCTCTCCCTCAACCCACCCCTGCCAAAACAACATATCGAGAGAACTTCCAGGAATCTATTATTTTGGTCGCTCTGTAAAAGAACATGTTGTACATCTGGCGTGTGATTGGCTAGGGACAGTTCAACTTTCACAGAGTTCACAGTCAGTGCACATACCTGTGTTTGGGTGAGGGGAATTTATGTTGTGGCTAGAAAACTTAACCCAATCATTGCTTGATGTAAACTAAGTTAATTGTTTACTGACTAGCTCTGCAGCATGTTGACATAAACCTCCATTAGATTTGGTTGTTGTGTATGTTTGTGTATTATGTGTTTTGTTATGGTACCAGAAAATGTCACCTCTGTAGTTCCTGGAAGCAAAGTCAGTCTGTTGTGGTGTGGGTGTCTAGACCTGGTTCTGAGCAGCAGTCCTGGTGTCACCAGGGAGCCTTTGTGTGTTTGTCATCAGGGAGTCAGTGAACAAATGATGTTTATACGCTGCTGAGTGCTCTTGCTGCCAGCTCAGGGAAAAAAACATTTGTGGTGTATGTGCATGTTAGCATGCACTTTTGCATGTCTGTGCATGTGAGTGGGTGTGTGCGCATATGTGGGTGTGTTTTTATGTGTGGGCTGTTGTATGAGAGTATTACCCCCTGGGCACGCCACGTAATTTCAACATGGACAATTGGGTAAAATTTGGTTGAGACATTGAGCAATGAGATTACAACCTATATTCACCCACTTAAAATGACAGCCAAAAGTTTGTAGAATTCCCAACATGTTATCACCATGCTTTCAACCATCTAAAAACCCCACAACATTTAATTGGAAAAACATTGCTTGATTTTTGGTTTAGTTCTTACCTAAATGTGTTATCATGGCTAAATGTGCTTATTTATACAACTTTATTATTTTAATTTTTATTGAATATCCAAAACATACAGTATACTTGAAGTGAAGCCGCTCAACAACTACATCATACCAGTCATCCAACAGATTCCCATTCAGAGTGACACATAGAAGCATCCAGGGTCAATGCCCTGCTCAAGGGCACATTGACAGATCTACCACCAGGCTAAAAATGTGAACCCGAACCCTTCGATATCCCCCCCACAGTTCCCCAATAGCTGTCTCTCAACCATTCGAGACCCCTCCCACAGTCCCCCCCAAGAAGAAAAATGAAAATAAAAAGTACAATTAATTCCATTCCCCACCCCCCAAGAACCTCCCCAATGCACCAACAACCAAGAGAATGAACTAAAGAGAAAAAAGAGAAAGACAGAAGAAAACAGCAAACAATGCTAAAAAATATATATTAAAAAATAATTCTAAAAAAATTTATAGAATGTATTTATAAATAAAAAAACGAAGGACATTAAGGACAATTAAAATCATAACAGCAATGCCAGCTGTATGTTTGTGTGCATGTCTGGCACTATTACATGTATGTGTGTGTTCTTGTATGCGTTTACTTGAATGAGAGTGTGTGTATATGCATGTGTACAAACACCTGCACGGCATCAGCCTCAGGCAAACCGGCATTAGTTGTAAAAACACTGCCCCTCAGTGTCATTCAAACATATTTTTTCTAATGTTTATGTAGCCTTTAAAAAAAAACGTTTACCTTTGACCATCATTCTATCTACCGCACAACAACTCCACAATTCCACATGCTGTGATGTTTAACACACATTTTTAATCTATCTAATCAAATAGTTTCCACAGATTGCGAGTTGAAGATAAATACTTTTACTAAGAGTATATTAGTAATTGACTGACCCGGTCTCTCCAGATATCCTAACAGTACTATTTCTAGGGTCAATTTTAGATCAATGCTCGGCATTTTCAGACATTGCTAAACCTGAGTCCAGAAACAGGCTACCTGAGGGCAATACCAAAATAAATGGTTTATTGATTCTGTATCACCACAACAAAATCTGCAGAGCTTCGATGATTTTTTATGCCCCCAAATATTCAACATTTTGTTGGTGGCAAGAATTCTATATAATAATTTTAGCTGAAAAGCACGAAGTCTTGAATCTTGCGTTGTTTTATATATCAACTCAGACACCCTGTACCATGGAATCGGTACATCAAAAATCTCTTCCCAACTATTTTGCAATCTGTATGGCACAGTTGTCAACATCCTGGTCCTCAAATTAAACTGGTATACTTTCCTATTTTTATTTCATAGCCAGTTTTAATCCTTTATATTGGGCAGACAGACCAGTTTCCTACCTCCTCCCACTGTCACCTGCCTCCTCCATTTTTGGGGTAATGCTGTAATCAATTGGTTGAACTCTTGGATTGAGCAGACCTTCCCGTACAATTCTGATGACTCCATGAAGGACATAACTCTACCATTCCAATATAATTTAAGAAGAAAACACCCTTTTTAAACATGTTTACCTCTCCATGGTTGCATGAAAGGTTAAGGTAAAAAACCTGTCTGATCAGGATGAACAACACCTGGTAAAACTCTTGTAATTCTGAGTGCTATGCATTTCGCTAACACATTTGCATCACAACATTGAAGTGTAAGGGGCCTTTTTTTATATAGACTGGGACTTTATCTTTGCCATCTGGGTCTTGTTTTAAAAATTGAGAAATCAGACCTCCCAGCTGAGTACCTGACAGACTACCAATTCTATAGGAGTAGTTAAAATAATCTAACAATGGAGCTTTTAGAATGCAAAAAAAGCCTTGATATACAGTTGAAGTCGGAAGTTGACATACACTTAGGTTGGAGTCATTAAAACTCATTTTTCAACCACTTCACAAATTTCTTGTTAACAAACTATAGTTTTGGCAAGTCAGTTAAGACATCTACTTTGTGCATGACACAATACATTTTTCCAACAATTGTTTACAGACAGATTATTTCACTGTATCACAATTCCAGTGGGTCAGAAGTGTACATACACTAAGTTGACTGTGCCTTTAACTTCTTTGGGGTAGGGGGCAGTATTTTCACGTCCGGATGAAAAGCGTGCCCAGAGTAAACTGCCGGCTACTCAGGCCCAGATCCTAGGATATGCATATTATTAGTAGATTTGGATAGAAAACAAGTTTCTAACTCTGAAGTTTCTAAAACTGTTTGAATGATGTCTGTGAGTAGAACAGAACTCATATGGCAGGCAAAAACCTGAGAAAAAATCAGTAAATCTGAGGTTTGTAGGTTTTCAAATCTTATCCTTGCTTATCCAAGATACTGTGGAAATGGGGTCATGTTGCACTTCCTAAGGCTTCCACTAGATGTCAACAGTCTTTAGAACCTTGTTTCAGAAGTCTGCCAGCAGCCACGAGTCTCGCACGTTCACGTGAAAGTTACCTCGCGTTCCATTGCTTTTCTACAGACAAAAGAATTCTCCGGTTAGAACATTATTGAAGATTTATGTTAAAAACATCCTAAAGATTGATTCTATACATCGTTTGACATGTTTCTACTGACTGTAACGGAACTTTTTGGACTTTTCGTCCGTACTTTCCGCTGGACTTGCGCGCCCCGTGAGTTTAGATTGTGTACTGAACATGCGAACAACAAGGAGGAATTTTGACATAAATGATGGACGTTATCGAACAAAACAAACATTTATTGTGGAACTGGGATTCCTGGTAGTGCATTCTGATGAAGATCATCAAAGGTAAGTGAATATTTATAATGCTTTTTCTGACTTCTGTTGACTCAAACATGGCGGATATCTCTTTGGGTTGATTTGTCGTCTGAGCGCCGTACTCAGATTATTGCATGGTTTGCTTTTTCCGTAAAGTTATTTTGAAATCTGACACAGGGGTTGCAGTAAGGAGAAGTGGATCTAAAATCCCATGTATAACACTTGTATTTTCATCAACATTTATGATGAGTATTTTTGGAAATTGATATGGCTCTCTGCAAAATCACCGGATGTTTTGGAACTACTGAACATAACACACCAATGTAATCTCAGATTTTTGGATTTAAATATGAACTTTACCGAACAAAACATAGATACTGTATTGTGTAACATGAAGTCCTATGACTGTCATCTGATGAAGATCATCAACGGTTAGTGATTAATTTTATCTCTATTTCTGCTTTTTGTGACTCCTCTATTTGGCTGGATAAATGGCTGTGTTTTTCTGTGACTTGGCTCTGACCTAACATAATCGTTTGGTTTGCTTTCGTCATAAAGCCTTTTTGAAATCGGACACTGTGGCTCGATTTACAACAAGTGTATCTTTAAAATGGTGTAAAATACATGTATGTTTGAGGAATTTTAATTATGGGATTTCTGTTGTTTTGAATTTGGCGCCCTGCAGTTTCACTGGCTGTTGTCGAGGTGTGACGCTACCGTCCCACATACCCTAGAGAGGTTAAACAGCTTGGAAAATTCCAGAAAATGATGTCATGGCTTTAGAAGCTTCTGATAGGCTAATTGACATAATTTGAGTCAATTGGAGTTGTACCTGTGGATGTATTTCAAGGCCTACCTTCAAACTCAGTGCCTCTTTGCGTGACATCATGGGAAAATCAAAGGAAATCAGCCAAGACCTTGTAGACCTCCACAAGTCC
Source organism: Oncorhynchus clarkii lewisi (assembly GCF_045791955.1). Lineage (NCBI taxonomy): Eukaryota > Metazoa > Chordata > Actinopteri > Salmoniformes > Salmonidae > Oncorhynchus > Oncorhynchus clarkii. The sequence continues at coordinate 58,118,639 of NC_092153.1, forward strand.
TGTTCCTTCTTGGGAACAATTTCCAAACGTCTGAAGGTACCACATTCATCTCTACAAGCAATAGTACGCAAGTATAAACACCATTGGACAACGCAGCCGTCATACAAGTCAGGAAGGAGACGCGTTCTGTCTCCTAGAGATGAACGTACTTTGGTGCGAAAAGTGCAAATCAATCCCAGAACAACAACAAAGGGCCTTGTGAAGATGCTGGAGGAAACAGGTACAAAATTATCTATAACCACAGTAAAACGAGTCCTATATCGACATAACCTGAAAAGCTGCTCAGCAAGGATGAAGACAATGCTCCAAAACCGCCATAAAAAAGCCAGACTACGGTTTGCAACTGCACATGGGGACAAAGATTGTACTTTTTGGAGAAATGTCCTCTGGTCTGATGAAACAAAAATATAACTGTTTGGCCATAATCACTGTCGTTATGTTTGGAGGAAAAAAAGGGAGGCTTGCAAGCCGAAGAACACCATCCCAACCGTGAAGCACAGGGGTGGCAGCACCATGTTGTGGGGCTGCTTTGCTGCAGGAGGGACGGGTGCACTTCACAAAATAGATGGCATCATAAGGAAAGAAAAGTATGTGGATATAATGAAGCAACATCTAAAGACATCAGTTAAAGCTTGGTCGCAAATGAGTCTTCCACATGGACAATGACCCCAAGCATACTTTCAAAGTTGTTACAAAAAGGCTTAAGGACAACAAAGTCACGGTATTGGAGTGGCCATCACAAAGCCCTGACCTCAATCCTACAGAAAATTTGTGGGCAGAACTGAAAAAGCGTGTGTGAGCAAGGAGGCCTACAAACCTGACTCAGTTACGCCAGCTCTGTCAGGAGGAATGGGCCAAAATGTACGCAACAACTGTGGGAAGCTTGTGGAAGGCTACCAGAAACATTTGACCAAAGTTAAACAATTTAAGGCAATGCTACCAAATACTAATTCAGTTCAAATTCTGATCCACTGGGAATGTGATGAAAGAAATAAAAGCTGAAATAAATCATTCTCTCTACTATTATTCGGACATTTCACATTCATAAAATAAAGTGGTGATCTTAACTGACCTAAGACAGGGAGTTTTTACTAGGATTAAATGTCAGGAATAGTGAAAAACTGAGTTTAAATGTATTTGGCTAAGGTGTATGTAAACTTCCGACTTCAACTCTACCTCTACCGGTATGCCATCAAGCCCTGGGTTTTTTCCAGACGGGAAGGATGTAATAGCCTCAAAGTTCTTCTTCTGTAATTTGGCCCTCGCAATGATCTTTCTGTACACTTGTTAATTTTCCATTTTTTATATTATTTGGAAAGAATTCCTCACCGTAATCTTCATTCGGGAGAGGATGAGACGGAAAAGAAAACATCTGCCTAAAATAATTAGCTTCCTCTTTTAAAATATCATTCGGAGAATCATAGATGACACCGTCTTCAGTAACGAGTTTCTGCAAATTATTTTAGTTAGTGTTCCTGTATTGGAGATTCAGGAAGGATTGTGCATTTTTCTCCACATTCCATCCAGTTTGCTTTATTTTTTGTAATATATTACATTAGTTTGTTCTTGAATAATTTCCTCGTTATTTTTGTTTTTCCTCCAACTTATTTTGTATCTCTGTAGTATTGTTTTTATTGCTATCTACCTGTACTATTAGTTCATGAATTTCCCTTGTTAGTCTTGTCTCTTTAGCCAGAAACTGCTTTTTTTTTTATTATTGATGAATATTGAATTGAAGGACCTCTGAAGGTATATTTTAAAAGGTATCCCAAACAATAATGGGATTTGCTGAACCTATATTATACTGGAAAAATTCAGTTATAAATTATTTTGTACTAGTTAAATTTCCAATATCCCCGTCCACGTGAAAAATGTATAAGAGTTATGTGATTGCCAGTTAGATTGTTATGGTGAGTGAATGAGGACCCAAAAGCGAACTAACTTAAACAGAGCTTCTTTAATAACCAAACATAGGTAGGCTCAGATAGACCGGCAGATTCCGACAGGACAGGACAAGGTTACAGCAAACATGACGATAGTCTGGCTCAGGCATGGAACACAACAAACAAGAATCCGACAAGGACAGGAACAGAAACAGAGAGAGATATAGGGACCTAATCAGAGGGAAAAAGGGAACAGGTGGGAAACGGGGTGAATGGGTAGTTAGAGGAGACAAGGAACAGCTGGGGGAAAGCGGGGGAGAAAAGGTAACCTAACAACGACCAGCAGAGGGAGACAGGGTGAAGGGAAAGGACAGAGACAAGACACAACATGACAGTACATGACAGTACCCCCCCACTCACCGAGCGCCTCCTGGCGCACTCGAGGAGGAAACCTGGCGGCAACGGAGGAAATCCTCGATCAGCGCACGGTCCAGCACGTCCCGAGAGGGAACCCAACTCCTCTCCTCAGGACCGTACCCCTCCCAATCTACGAGGTACTGGTGACCACGGCCCCGAGGACGCATGTCCAAAATTCTACGGACCCTGTAGATGGGTGCGCCCTCGACAAGGATGGGGGGGGGGGGGGGGGAAGACGAGCGGGGGCGCGAAGGACGGGCTTGATGCAGGAGACATGGAAGACCGGGTGGACGCGACGAAGGTATCGCGGAAGAAGAAGTCGAACTGCGACAGGATTAATGACCCGAGAAATACGGAACGGACCAATGAACCGCGGGGTCAACTTGCGAGAAGCCGTCTTAAGGGGAAGGTTCTGAGTGGAGAGCCAAACTCTCTGACCGCGACAATATCTAGGACTCTTAGTTCTACGCTTATTAGCAGCCCTCACAGTCTGCGTCCTATAACGGCAAAGTGCAGACCTGACCCTCTTCCAGGTGCGCTCGCAACGTTGGACAAAAGCCTGAGCGGAGGGGACGCTGGACTCGGCGAACTGAGATGAGAACAGCGGAGGCTGGTACCCGAGGCTACTCTGAAAAGGAGATAGCCCGGTCGCAGACGAAGGAAGCGAGTTGTGGGCGTATTCTGCCCAGGGGAGCTGTTCTGACCAAGACGCAGGGTTACGAAAAGAAAGACTGCGTAAGATGCGACCAATAGTCTGATTGGCCCGTTCTGCTTGACCGTTAGACTGGGGGTGAAAGCCGGAAGAGAGACTGACGGAAGCCCCAATCAAACGGCAAAACTCCCTCCAAAATTGAGACGTGAATTGCGGACCTCTGTCCGAAACGACGTCTGACGGAAGGCCATGAATTCTGAAAACATTCTCGATGATGATTTGTGCCGTCTCTTTAGCAGAAGGAAGCTTAGCAAGGGGAATGAAATGAGCCGCCTTAGAGAACCTATCGACAACCGTAAGAATAACAGTCTTCCCCGCTGACGAAGGCAGTCCGGTGACAAAATCTAAGGCGATGTGAGACCACGGTCGAGAGGGAATAGGAAGCGGCCTGAGACGGCCGGCAGGAGGAGAGTTACCGGACTTAGTCTGCGCGCAGACCGAACAAGCAGCCACGAAACGACGCGTGTCATGCTCCCGGGTGGGCCACCAAAAACGCTGGCGAATGGAAGCAAGCGTACCCCGAACGCCAGGGTGGCCGGCTAACTTGGCAGAGTGAGCCCACTGAAGAACGGCCAGACGAGTAGGAACGGGAACGAAAAGAAGGTTCCTAGGACAAGCGCGCGGCGACGGAGTGTGAGTGAGCGCTTGTTTTACCTGCCTCTCAATTCCCCAGACAGTCAACCCGACAACACGCCCCTCAGGGAGAATCCCCTCGGGGTCAGTGGAGGCTACTGAAGAACTGAAGAGACGAGACAAAGCATCAGGCTTGGTGTTCTTAGAGGCCGGACGATAAGAAATCACGAACTCGAAACGAGCGAAAAACAGCGCCCAACGCGCCTGACGCGCATTAAGTCGTTTGGCAGAACGGATGTACTCAAGGTTCCTATGGTCAGTCCAAACGACAAAAGGAACGGTCGCCCCCTCCAACCACTGTCGCCATTCGCCTAGGGCTAACCGGATGGCGAGCAGTTCGCGGTTACCCACATCATAGTTACGTTCCGACGGCGACAGGCGATGAGAAAAATACGCGCATGGGTGGACCTTGTCGTCAGAGAGGGAGCGCTGAGAAAGGATGGCTCCCACGCCCACCTCTGACGCGTCAACCTCGACAACGAACTGTCTAGAGACGTCAGGTGTAACAAGGATAGGAGCGGATGTAAAACGATTCTTGAGGAGATCAAAAGCTCCCTGGGCGGAAACGGACCACTTAAAGCACGTCTTGACAGAAGTAAGGGCTGTGAGAGGAGCTGCCACCTGACCGAAATTACGGATGAAACGACGATAGAAGTTCGCGAAGCCGAGAAAGCGCTGCAGCTCGACGCGTGACTTAGGGACGGGCCAATCAATGACAGCTTGGACCTTAGCGGGATCCATCTTAATGCCTTCAGCGGAAATAACAGAACCGAGAAATGTGACAGAGGAGGCATGAAAAGTGCACTTCTCAGCCTTCACAAAAAGACAATTCTCTAAAAGGCGCTGGAGGACACGTCGAACGTGCTGAACATGAATCTGGAGTGACGGTGAAAAAATCAGGATATCGTCAAGGTAAACGAAAACAAAGATGTTCAGCATGTCTCTCAGGACATCATTGACTAATGCCTGAAAGACAGCTGGAGCGTTAGCGAGGCCGAAAGGAAGAACCCGGTATTCAAAGTGCCCTAACGGAGTGTTAAACGCCGTCTTCCACTCGTCCCCCTCCCTGATGCGCACGAGATGGTAAGCGTTACGAAGGTCCAACTTAGTGAAAAACCTGGCTCCCTGCAGGATCTCGAAGGCTGAAGACATAAGAGGAAGCGGATAACGATTCTTCACTGTTATGTCATTCAGCCCTCGATAATCTATGCAGGGGCGCAGAGACCCGTCCTTCTTCTTGACAAAAAAAAACCCCGCTCCGGCGGGAGAGGAGGAGGGGACTATGGTACCGGCGTCAAGAGCTACAGACAAATAATCTTCGAGAGCCTTACGTTCGGGAGCCGACAGAGAGTATAGTCTACCCCGGGGGGGGGTGGTTCCCGGAAGGAGATCAATACTACAATCATACGACCGGTGTGGAGGAAGAGAGGTGGCCCTGGACCGACTGAACACCGTGCGCAGATCGTGATATTCCTCCGGCACCCCTGTCAAATCACCAGGCTCCTCCTGTGAAGAAGAGACAGAGGAAACAGGAGGGATAGCAGACATTAAACATTTCACATGACAAGAGACGTTCCAGGAGAGGATAGAATTACTAGACCAATTAATGGAAGGATTATGACAAACTAGCCAGGGATGGCCCAAAACAACAGGTGTAAAAGGTGAACGAAAAATTAAAAAAGAAATGGTTTCACTATGATTACCAGAAACAGTGAGGGTTAAAGGTAGCGTCTCACGCTGAATCCTGGGGAGAGGACTACCATCCAGAGCGAACAAGGCCGTGGGCTCCTTTAACTGTCTGAGAGGAATGTCATGTTCCCGAGCCCAGGTCTCGTCCATAAAACAGCCCTCCGCCCCAGAGTCTATTAAGGCACTGCAGGAAGCTGACGAACCGGTCCAGCGTAGATGGACCGACAAGGTAGTGCAGGATCTTGAAGGAGAGACAGGAGTAGTAGCGCTCACCAGTAGCCCTCCGCTTACTGACGAGCTCTGGCCTTTTACTGGACATGAAGTGACAAAATGACCAGCGGAACCGCAATAGAGACAGAGGCGGTTGGTGATTCTCCGTTCCCTCTCCTTAGTCGAGATGCGGATACCTCCCAGCTGCATGGGCTCAGCACCCGAGCCGGCAGAGGAAGATGGTAGTGATGCGGAGAGGGAGGCGACGGAGAGCGCGAGCTCCTTTCCACGAGCTCGGTGACGAAGATCAACCCGTCGCTCAATGCGAATAGCGAGTTCAATCAAGGAATCCACGCTGGAAGGAACCTCCCGGGAGAGAATCTCATCCTTTACCTCTGCGCGGAAACCCTCCAGAAGACGAGCGAGCAAGGCCGGCTCGTTCCAGCCACTGGAGACAGCAAGAGTGCGAAACTCAATAGAGTAGTCTGTTATGGATCGATTGCCTTGACATAGGGAAGACAGGGCCCTGGAAGCCTCCTCCCCAAAAACAGATCGATCAAAAACCCGTATCATCTCCTCCTTAAAGTCTTGATACTGGTTAGTACACTCAGCCCTTGCCTCCCAGATTGCCGTGCCCCACTCACGAGCCCGTCCAATAAGGAGAGATATGACGTAGGCGACACGAGCAGTGCTCCTGGAGTAAGTGTTGGGCTGGAGAGAAAACACAATATCACACTGGGTGAGGAACGAGCGGCATTCAGTGGGCTCCCCAGAGTAACACGGCGGGTTATTGATTCTGGGCTCCGGAGATTCGAAAGCCCTGGAAGTGGCCGGTGGATCGAGGCGGAGATGGTGAACCTGTTCTGTGAGGTTGGAGACTTGGGTGGCCAGGGTCTCAACGGCATGTCGAGCAGCAGACACTTCCTGCTCGTGTCTGCCTAGCATCGCTCCCTGGATCCCGACGGCTGAGTGGAGAGGATCCGAAGTCGCTGGGTCCATTCTTGGTCGGATTCTTCTGTTATGGTGAGTGAATGAGGACCCAAAAGCGAACTAACTTAAACAGAGCTTCTTTAATAACCAAACATAGGTAGGCTCAGATAGACCGGCAGATTCCGACAGGACAGGACAAGGTTACAGCAAACATGACGATAGTCTGGCTCAGGCATGGAACACAACAAACAAGAATCCGACAAGGACAGGAACAGAAACAGAGAGAGATATAGGGACCTAATCAGAGGGAAAAAGGGAACAGGTGGGAAACGGGGTGAATGGGTAGTTAGAGGAGACAAGGAACAGCTGGGGGAAAGCGGGGGAGAAAAGGTAACCTAACAACGACCAGCAGAGGGAGACAGGGTGAAGGGAAAGGACAGAGACAAGACACAACATGACAGTACATGACATAGATTATGATCCGATCGCATTCTGCAACTTTTTTAACCTTTGATGCAAGAGAGAAAGAGACAAGTAGTCAAGACGACTAGCTTGATTAAGTCTCCTCCATGTATATCTCACTAGGTTGTTTTTTTTAGTGTCCAAATATCCACTATTTCTAATGTGTCCATAATATTTGTGATTTCCTTAAGGGCACGGTGATGATAGTTTGTAGAGTGATTACCTTTACGGTCCATTGAGGGACTTAACACTGTGTTATAGTCTCCTACCACAATGATTTGATCATTTGTTGACTGTAAGTTCAATAAATTGGTATAAATGTTTTCAAAGAAGTATGGATCACCCTGATTTGGACCATATAGATTAACGAGACAAATCTTTTTTTCGTCCACTTTCATATTCAAAAAGATCCACCTTCCTTGCGATTCATTCCTGACCATTTGCACATTCAGATCGACATTTTTATTAATTAATATCATCACACATTTTGAGTTACTTTGTCCATGACATAAAATTATTTCACCACCCCATTCCTTTATCCACACAACTTATAATTTTTTTATTTCAACTTTTTTTATTTCAACTTTATTTAACAAGGTAGGCCTGTTGAAAACAAGTTCTCATTTACAACTGCGACTTGGCCAAGATAAAGCAAAGCAGTGCAACAGAAACAACACAGAGTTACACATGGAATAAACAAACGTACGGTCAATAACACAATAGAAAAAAGTCTATATACAGTGTGTGCAAATGGCGTGAGGAGGTAAGGCAATAAATAGGCCATAGTAGCGAAGTAATTACAATTTAGCAAATTAACACTGGAGTGATAGATGTGCAGATGATGATGCGCAAGTAGAAATACTGGTGTGCAAAATAGCAAAAAAGTAAATTAAAACAATATGGGGATGAGGTCGGTAGATGGGCTATTTACAGATGGGCTGTGTACAGCTGCAGAGATTTGTAAGCTGCTCAGATAGTTGATGTTTAAAGTTATTGAGGGAGGGAGATATAAAGTCTCCAACTTCGGCGATTTTTGCAATTCGTTCCAGTCATAGGCAGGTCTGTATGTGTAGGCCCATATTGCTTCATGATTGCAAGGTGTCCCAAAATCTTCCCAACTGTCCCGATATCTGTTCTATCTGTCCCGTTATCTGGTTTTATACCATGGAATTGTTGATGACTTTTTGCAAATCCAGTGTATTTTACACATAGATTCCACATTACAATACCTTGGCAAATTGCATTGAAAACGTTAATTCAACCAGTTTGTGCCCTTTGGGTAGGCTCTAGTTTGAAAGTAAAGAGGTGGAATGTCTAGAGTACGGGATAGGAGACACATCACAGAGGTTTTGTGTGCATGGCTGTGTGTGCCTATCTCTTCTTCTCTCTCCTGTCTAGGAACCATTTGACCTCCAGAAACCACTCCAACAGCGAACCATTTGTTGCCTCAAACCCTTTTAGGCGACAGCCATCCTGTTTTCTCTCCTACTCAAGTACAAGGGTGATTTACAGCACGTGGCTTGTTTAGCCTCGCTAGTAGAATAGGGTCTACGCAAGTTCATTCTACCAGATCTATGGTAGAGTAAGTGTATTAAGATATAGAGGGGGTTTATGAGGAAGTGGGCCTATTTGGGGCTTCTGCTGAAGGAAATGAGAGGTTCATCCGGTCCCCCAACCCGCTTCGCTGGCTCAGCCACTCAGACCATTGTGTGACATTTAAATCTACTAGACTAGACATCTCTAGACTGACATTTAACAAATGGGTCTGTGGGCATACAAATACAGGGAGATTCTGAGAGTACATGATTCAACAGAAGACAGTATCTCTGATCAATCCTCCACGTAGCAATACAAAGTGTATACAGTAAGGGCAGGTCAGGCCAGCTGTGTGTGAGCTATTATCCTTGCTTATCAGGCTTATTTTAAGACCCACAGGACAGACTAGAAAAGCCATTTCTACTGTTAGTGCTGAGTGACTGTGGATAAGTGTAAATGTACGCACTGCTTCAGTGACACCAAATTTACATCTGTGCTGATGAGGCCTCATCTACCCCTTCTATCTCAGACATTTCACATTCAAAGCATCATAGCATTAGTGTATCCCCTCCCCCTGCCCACAGCAGGCTGCTGGCATTACTAGTTGTTCTGATGATGGTGGTAGGAGTTAACTTCTTGGCGCACCCATCCCGTTAGCGGGATCATTTTCGTCAACATCATCTGAATTGCAGAGCGCCAAATTCAAATTAAATTACTAGAAATATTTAATTTTCATGAAATCACAAGTGCAATATAGCAAAACACAGCTTAGCTTGTTAAAATCCACCTGGTATGTCAGATTTCAAAAAATCTTTACAGCAAAAGCAAACCAAGCGTTTGTGAGGACATCTGTCTCAGTAGACAAAACATTACAAACAGCTGGCAGCAAAGTAGATTGGTCACGAAAGTCAGAAAAGCAATAAAAGGAATCGCTTACCTTTGATGATCTTCAGATGTTTGCACTCACGAGACTCCCAGTTACACATTAAATGTCCCTTTTGTTCGATAAAGATTATTTTTATATCCAAAAACCTCCATTTGGTTGGCGCGTTTTGTTCAGAAATCCACAGGCTCGTGCAGGTCATGACGGGCAGATGAAAATTCCAAATAATATCCATAAAGTTCGTAGAAACATGTCAAACGTTTTTTATAATCAATTCTCAGGTTGTTTTTACAATAAAAAAATTATAATATTTCAACCGGACCGTAGCTTTTTCAATAGGAGAGAGAGAGAAAATGTCTGCTCCAAGCTGTTGCGCATGCAAAACTCAGGGGGGACACAGCCATCCACTGACGTGATGTGATCGTTCTCGCTAATTTTTCAGAATAAAAGGCTGAAACTATATCTAAAGACTGTTCACACCATGTGGAAGCCATATGGAAAGGAATCTGGTTGATATCCCTTTAAATGAAGGGAAGGCATGCAATGGAACAGGGAGCTTTCAAAATAAGAGGCAGTTCCTGGTTGGATTTTCCTCAGGTTTTCGCCTGCAATATCAGTTTTGTTATACTCACAGACAATATTTTGACCGTTTTGGAAACTCTAGAGTGTTTTCTATCCTAATCTGACAATTTATGCATATTCTAGCTTCTGGGCCTGAGATATAGACCGTTTCATTTGGGTACGTTTTTCATCCAAACATCAAAATACTGCCCCCTACACTCAACAGGTGTAGGGGGCACTGGAGTTGTACAGTACAGTCTAGCTATTCTAAACACCACCTCTATAGGAGGAGTTATTGGCCAAACAAATGTTACATGAAGTGCTTTGGGAATTAAAAAACCTGTAGATAAAGGACCCCCAGCTGAGTTATCATGCTACTGTACCTCTCCTAGAACTGAATGCTAACAGGTCTCCACATCATCAACTGGGCCCTTCAATAGTACAGTATAATACATAGGGCATGTACACTAACAATCGATTCAAGAGAAAGTCTGTGCGTGAGAAACAGAAGACCAATACTTTATCCTTCCAGCACAAACAAACCCTACCCAAATCAAATTGTATTAGTCACATACACATGGTTATGTGTAAGTGACCAAACCCTACCCTGCAATAAAGATTAAACGGACAGATATTTGTGTTTGTGCCTTGGGAAATCACTCAATAACCAGGAGGGATGCAGGATCTGGTCTTAAATGCCCAGTGCAGTCAACATTATGTTTTACCTGTGTTTTATTTCATATTGTTGTTTCTATGTCAAACAGTTTTATTATATTTCAGTCTTCTGTGATGTATATAAAGTGTAATATTAGGATGAAATATAAAAATGTAATATATCTGACATGGTACAGGTGTCTTCTTTTTTTAAAGCCCATAGCCATGTGTGTGAGATGTATACTTTTGTTTCAAAGTAGATTTGTTTAAGACTACCAATAATCACTCTGTGTGACCCTGATTTAGCCCACTGCAGTAAAAGGTTCAAAAATGTGATCAGTGTTATTTCCTGATAGTGTTTGCATGCGCTATGAGAAACCGCCAACCTACAATCGTAAATTATTCATAAGTTAACCTGTTGTAAGTAGACGTAATGTGAGTGTCTTTAAACGTGTGCATAATATAAAGTCAGTTTGCTGTATTTGATGGGGTGCATATGGTACACGGTACACTCAAGAGTTGAATCTCAGGGGAGAGGTCTGTGGAAGATATTGCAACTGGGCTGGGTTGTCCATTCATAAACTATTATAAATATTTTTTTGTCACTGGAATGTTCCTGCCCATGTTACAATGGTGCTTCAAATGGCCATGCAAATAAAACCCATATTAAATTGTCATCATCTGGGTTTAGTAATAAGAACCCAAGAGAAAAGGGGTCAAGCTACTTTACTTTGTTCTGCTTTTTCCAAGCTGCTGTAATCTGTTTAACTTCAACCTCCTTGGATCTATTTTATAGTAAAAAAACAATATTTTACTGTATTTGTGAGTACCGTCCGCTCTGTTGTATTGTAAAGCATGAATATAAGACAGCTGAACCCTCGTGTGAGTAAGGAGATGGAATAGTCTGGTATTGCACAGGCCAAAGAGCAGCCATGAGCGGAAACTAAGAGTACAGTAAATTAATAGGTCAACATCGCCCCCTGCTGAAATTATTTAACATCATTATTGAGGCTGCTTTATTTGACAGTAGCCTACAGAAATTACAAGCGTATTTTTGCTGGATTCAATACATGATAGAACGGCAACGTTATTACATCATGGATTCAGGTACTAGGGTTGATCGAAAGTCCTACTGTCGCGGTTTCCGAGTAATAAAAAAATGTAAGAAAGCAAGGCAAAAAAGGAAACTCCCACCTGCTGCCGAAACCCGGGATCGAACCAGGGACATTTAGATCTTCAGTCTAACGCTCTCCCAACTGAGCTATTTCGGCGCTTAGAGTTTGAAGTCCATTGTACATATTTGACTATACAATATGTTTAACGGAGGATGTCGTGGTATAGACGTTGGGTGTTGCTCAAACTCCAACAAAAACATGGTTGTTCAGGGCAAGGAAGGACACTAGTATATAATACAACTGCTATCGGCTTGGCAACGGTGAATCTAGGACATTTCTGCCGTGCGCTAAAAAGACGCTAACAAGATTTGCCATTCCCAGCCAACCAGAGACGGCACCGGTAGCAAGCAACGACCACCAAGAAGTGTCCAATGACAGCAGAGCTGTGGAATTGGCCAATGGAGATAGAGCGAAGGCGGGACCGGTAGCAAGCAACGACCACCAAGAAGTGTCCAATGACAGCAGAGCTGTGGAATTGGCCAATGGAGATAGAGCGAAGGCGGGACCTAGAAGAGGTCTCTCTTAGGTAATTCGTCACTCATCTCTCTCACCCATGAAAAATAATTAATCAGGAAAGTTTTAAAACGAAAGTATTTTTAGCACACTGTTGTAGGTGTCTTGCAGGTCGTTGCACTCATGTTTGTAGTGTAAAGAAGAGAGAAACAAATCAACACGGTAAAATCCTGCAGAATGATCAACATTTACATTTTAGTCATTTAGCAGACACTTATCCAGAACACCTTACAGTTAGTGCATTCATCTTAAGACCATCATAAGATAGCTAGGTGGGATAACCACATATCACAGTACATTGTAAGTACATTGTTTCCTCATGAAAGTTGCTATCCGCAAAGTCAGAGCTAGTAAGGGAGTAAAAATCTAGTCTTTTATAATGGAAGAAATAATCTGCAGATGCTCACAGCTCCACACATCCATGTGTGCGTGATGTCAGTCAAGATGAAGTGAAGGCCCAACCAGCGCCATGTATTTAGAGAGTTGGGCCAACACGGTTTCTGCATTATGATGCAGTTAAATGACATTTTAAAATTCTATGGCTGCACTGTTACCTCCCCATTAACATTACATGGGGAATATAAAAACAATATTATAAAACTGAATTTTTACAGTGAGCATGATGATGCATTTACATGACACTACGTAAGGGATAATCAATGAGGTGCTATGCATTCTATGGAAAATAATGAACAACATGGAGGGTTCCATGACACGCTAGAGGAGTGGAACAGACCTTCCATGGAGTTGCATTATTTTCCAGAGAACACGCAGAGCCACTAGAAACGTGTTCATTTTTGGGTAGAAATGTGTTCAACATCCACTGAAGTAGCTAGCAAGTTTACTAGATAGTAGTTGCCTTGGTAATCAAACAAACAGACTTGCTAGTTTAGCTAACCAAATCTTCAGTCCTAGCTTGCTATTATGTAAATCGAATTCAACAATACCAATACTGTTTTCAATTTGACTTTTGCGTTCAAAAGTAGCTCAAACAAAACATGCAAAAATTCTACCATGCAAATATTCCATGCATTATAGGCTAATAATGCACGCTCTAGAATGTATTATTTGTATTATAAAATGAATTATAAACTGGGTGATTCGAGCCCTGAATGCTGACTGGCTGACAGCCATGGTATATCAGACTGTATACCATGGGTATGACAAAACATGTATTTTCACTGCTCTAATTAAGTTGGTAACCAGTTTATAATACCAATAAGACACTTCAGGGGTTTGTGATGTATGGTCACATACACGTGTTTAGCAGATGTTATTGCGGTTGTAGCGAAATGCTTGTGCTTCTACCTCCGACAGTACAGTAATATCTAACAAGTAATATCTAGCAATTTCACAACGTATACCCAATACACACAAATCTAAGTAGGAATGGAATTAAGAATATATACATACTATATATGGACGTGCGATGTCAGAGCGGCATGGACTAAGATACAGTAGAATAATATAGAATCAAGTATATATATATGAGATGAGTAACGCAAGATGTGTAAACATGATTAAAGTGACTAAGATACAGTAGAATAGTATAGAATACAGTATATACATACAGTTGAAGTTGGAAGTTTACATACACCTTAGCCAAATACATTTAAACTAAGTTTTTCACAATTCCTGACATTTAGTCCTAGTAAAAATTCCCTGTCAAATCAAATCAAATCAAATCAAATGTATTTATATAGCCCTTCGTACATCAGCTGATATCTCAAAGTGCTGTACAGAAACCCAGCCTAAAACCCCAAACAGCAAGCAATGCAGGTGTAGAAGCACGGTGGCTAGGAAAAACTCCCTAGAAAGGCCAAAACCTAGGAAGAAACCTAGAGAGGAACCAGGCTATGTGGGGTGGCCAGTCCTCTTCTGGCTGTGCCGGGTGGAGATTATAACAGAACATGGCCAAGATGTTCCAATGTTCATAAATGACCAGCATGGTCGAATAATAATAAGGCAGAACAGTTTAAACTGGAGCAGCAGCACGGTCTTCCTGGGGCATGGTCCTAGGGCTCAGGTCCTCCGAGAGAGAGAAAGAAAGAGAGAATTAGAGAGAGCATATGTGGGGTGGCCAGTCCTCTTCTGGCTGTGCCGGGTGGAGACTTTATTTTAAGAAAGTGAAATGTCAGAATAATAGTAGAGAGAATGATTTATTTCAGCTTTTATTTCTTTCATCACATTCCCAGTGGGTCAGAAGTTTACCTACACTCAATTAATATTTGGTAACATTGCCTTTCAATTGTTTAACTTTGGTCAAATGTTTCGGGTAGCCTTCCACAAGCTTCCCACAATAAGTTGGGTGAATTTTGGCTCATTCCTCCTGACAGAGCTGGTGTAACTGAGTCAGGTTTGTAGGCCTCCTTGCTCGCACACACTTTTTCAGTTCTGCCCACACATTTTCTATTGTTTTGAGGTCAGGGCTTTGTGATGGCCACTCCAATACCTTGACTTTGTTGGCCTTTTTGTAACAACTTTGGAAGTATGCTTGGTGTCATTGTCCATTTGGAAGACCCATTTGCGACCAAGCTTTAACTTTCTGACTGATGTCTTGAGATGTTGCTTCAATATATCCACATACTTTTCTTTCATTATGATATCATCTATTTTGTGAAGTGCACCAGTCCCTCCTGCAGCAAAGCAGCCCTGCAACATGATGCTGCCACCCCTCGTGCTTCACGGTTGGGATGGTGTTCTTCGGCTTGCAAACCTCCCCCTTTTCCCTCCAAACCTAACGATGGTCAGTATGGCCAAACAGTTCTATTTTTGTTTCATCAGACCAGAGGACATTTCTCCAAAAAGTACGATCTTTGTCCCCATGTGCAGTTGCAAACCGTTGTCTTGCTTTTTTTATGTGTCACGCCCTGGTTAGGTCAGGGTGTGATTTGGGGTGGGCATTCCATGTTGTCTATTTCTTTGTTTTGGCCGAGTTTGGTTCCCAATCAGAGGCAGCTGTCTATCGTTGTCTCTGATTGGGAATCATACTTAGGCAGCCTTTTTCCCACCTGTGTTTTGTTGGGTAGTTATTTTCTGTTTTGATATTTGTTTACTGACAGAACTGTTCGCTTTCGTTTTGTTACTTTGTTTGAGTGTTTTTTGATAATAAAATAATCATGAACACTTTTCATGCTGCGCTTTGGTCCACTCCTGACGACAGGCGTTACATTACGGCAGTTTTGGAGCAGTGGCTTCTTTCTTGCTGAGCGGCCTTTCAGGTTATGTCGATATAGGACTCGTTTTACTGTGGATATTGGTACTTCTGTACCTTTTTCCTCCAGCATCTTCACAAGGTCCTTTGCTGTTGTTCTGGGATTGATTTTCACTTTTCGCACGAAAGTATGTTCATCTCTAGTAGACAGAACGCGTCTCCTTCCTGAGCGGTATGACGGCTGCGTGGTCCCATGGTGTTAATACTTGCGTACTACTGTTTGTACAGATGAACGTGGTACCTTCAGGTGTTTTGAAATTTCTACCAAGGATGAACCAGACTTGTGGAGGTCTACAATTATTTTGTTCTGAGGTCTTGGCTGATTTCGTTTGATTTTCCCATGATGTCAAGCAAAGAGGCACTGCGTTTGAAGGTAGGCCTTGAAATACATCCACAGGTACACCTCCAATTGACTCAAATTATGTCAATTAGCCTATCAGAAGCTTCTAAAGTCATAACATAATTTTCTGGAATTTTCCAAGCTGGTTAAAGGCACAGTCAGCTTAGTGTATGTAAACTTCTGACCCACTGGAATTGTGATACAGTGAATTATAAGTGCAATAATCTGTCTGTAAACAATTGTTGGAAAAATTACTTGTCAATTACATGCAGTTTCTGCATTATGCTGTATTTACTTAACACTTCAACATTCTATGACAGCCATGCTACTGTAGCTCTCCATTAACATTACATGGGGATTATTTAAAAAATACGGTAAAACTGAATGTCTATGAGCATTGTGATGCATTTACATAACACTGCAACATTTTATGGTAGCCATGTTATGTCCCTATTAACATTAAATGGGGATTATTTCAACAATGCTATGTAAATGTAAAAAAAAATGTTACGTAACTGAACGTCTATACGTTCAAAAAGTTGTCCTAACTCTCTATGGCTTTGATGTTGTTCAGTGCTGTGTCATAATCAGTGTAATTATCAGATACATTCTATTCCATAAAAGGAAAATCCTGTAACCTGGTGATGTCATAAGTGCTCTACAAAACAATTTGAACTATGCACTAATGTATTTATTTTTTCTTTAAAGGTAAGACTCATATTTTCCCAAAATCAACCGGATACTTCATTCGTTAAAATTAGCACTGAACGGAGGGGAAATCTATGAATTGATAGTACAGATTTTTGTTTATATAATTATGGTTAGAATCAATGCACTGTACATCATGATTTCTTAGAAGTAGTTTATGCACTGTTAAAATGGTATCTATACACATCGTTGAAGGCAGTTAGGTCAGGAGCCCACTGTATATGAGCCATGCTGAAGATCTGAGACTGGGGGCTGGAGGTTGGGCGAGGAAAAAATCACCACATCTGTCATTGTGATGGGTTTTTTGCTTTAAAAATATATTTTACTGTCTGATGCAGCCCTCGCATAAATTATGCTCACTCCACTCTCTTTACCTGCACTCTATCACACCTGCCTCCCCACCGCTGGCCCTTTTAGCTGGATTAGAGCAAGGGGACAATGTTGGGCCTGCCCCCCTCAGCCAGCCATGGCGCCTCTGACGCCTCTCACATCAGCATAGATGGGGCATGGGCTGTGGCAGAGGTGGGAGCTGTGGCAAGAGGACCTGAAGAGTCATTGGTTGTCGAGGCCCAACGGACACACACTGCTCTGGAGCAGCTGCAGCAGAAGATCTTGAAGATCACTGAGCAGATTCGCATAGAACAGGAGGCACGAGATGACAACGTGGCTGAGTACTTCAAGCTGGCCCACAATGCCAATAGGCATCAGGCTTTCCGTATCAGACAGGTGTTTGAAAAGAAGAACCAGAAGTCTGCACAGACCATCACCCACCTGCACAAGAAGCTAGAGCATTATCACAAGAAGTTGAAGGAGCTACAGCAGGTGTGTGTGTGTGTGGGTGTGGGTGTGGGTGTGGGTGTGAGAGATGGGTCCTCCATGTCTCAGTGGTCTTCTTTTGAGTTGACACCGTTTCCCCCTTTCACATGACCTCCTTCTCCTTATAGCATGGTCTAGGCCAGCAGCATAAGGATGTGCTGGTGGACATGCAGCAGGGGCTGAAGGATGTAGGGGCCAACATACGAGCAGGGATCAGTGGCTTTGGTGGAGGTGTGGTGGAAGGGGTGTCAGAACTCACCCATACTGCTGTGGTATCTAAGTCAACAGAGTTTGCCAGCTTGATCTGCAACAAATTTGACAGCACAGACACCATAGAGGACGCTGTAGAGGGGCATTCAGACGACGCACCCCTGAGTGGCAGCTTCACCTTGGCCTCCAGCCCCAAGTACGGCAGTGATGACGAGTGCTCCAGTGACGGTAGTGATGACGAGTGCTCCGGGGCTGGGGGACAAGAGGGGATGTTAGGGCTGGGGCCAGCCAGGCTGGATGGGCACCACCGTCACAGTTCCTGGGACGCCCAACTGGTAGACCTGCAGGAGATCAAAGCCAGCCAGGCCCACATGGAGGACGCCATCGAGGACATGAAGAGTCAGCTGCAGAGTGACTACTCCTACATGAACCAGTGCCTGCAGGAGGAGAGATACAGGTATGAGCGACTGGAAGAGCAGCTGAATGACCTGACAGAGCTGCACCAGAAGGAGATGTCCAACCTGAAACATGAGCTGGCCAGCATGGAGGAGAAAGTGGCCTACCAGTCTGATGAGATAACCCGAGACTCTCAGGTAAAGAGGCAGACACGGTGTATAAGCAGCTGTGTAGTGGAGGGGAAACACATGTAAATGCATTTTATTCACCTTTTTTATTTTGAATATTTACCCATCTTTTACATAAAAATGCAATGAAAGTTTAGGGAGCATTACTTTACTCACTGCGAACTACGACCAACCAATTTCTTTTTAACACTACAGCACTGTGTATAAGATGTACTGAAACACACTGACGTACCCACACCCCCGCAGCTCCCGCAAGGAAATATTTTGGAGATTGGGTCCCTCCTGTCCAGATAGCAAATGAACACGTCATCCATTTTTAGAATGACAGGAAATTAGATATAAAACTGCAAAATGTTCTCTCAGCCTCGTGGCAAAATATGTAGAATAGCAGGAAATTAGCTTTAAAATTCAAAATTCTCAGCCTTATTGCAAAATATGTAGAATAGCGTGAGATTAGCTATAAAACTGCTCATCTTTCTCACAGCCTCATGGCAAAATGGGCTCCTCAGCAGAAACATAGCCTATACTGTAGTACCCCTGAAGCTGTTGGAACTTTATGTTTGCTGTGTTTGTATTTGTACATAATGTACATATGTTATATGTGTGTGTTTGTACAGGAAGCGGTGGAGTCGTGCCTGACCCGCATCACTAAGTTGGAGCTCCAGCAGCAGCAGCAGCAGGTGGTGCAGTTGGAGGGCGTGGAGAACGCCAACGCCCGCGCCCTGCTGGGCAAACTCATCAATATCATCCTGGCACTCATGGCCGTAGTGCTGGTGTTCATCTCCACCCCAGCCAACTTCATCACTCCGCTCATAAAGACCCAAGATCGGGGGGCCGCCACCATCCTACTGGCCCTTTCTCTGTTCGTCCTTTGGAAGCACTGGGACTTCCTAGTGCTCTGGCTACTGCCAGGCTGAGCCCTCCACAGGCCAACACCTACACACATTGTTTAAACTTGACCTACCACCTATAAGATATAAATAAATCTTGATACACATGTGGCTGAGAAGATAAGCTTTAAAAAAATACATATTTTTCAACACAAATTGTACCTGAAATTAATCCAAATATTTTTAAACAATATACAGAATATAAAATGTTTTTTTCATCTCATTAAATTGGGAAAATTACTTCCCCAGTAACAAATGTAGGCCAAGGAAAGCCTACACTGCTGCCTGCAACATTGAATCATTCCAGAATGCCTGACTCATTATTCTGATTTTGAAGCCAGCTAATAATTTTTTTGTAATCAATTTAATTCAGCACTTAATCAGATCCACGAGGAGCCTAATGAATAATTCAGTGTCGTCCTCTGAGAACCTCCTGGGGTCAAAGACGAACGCTTTTCTGACAGGCAGCTAGCTAGCTGCGTCACACAACCGCCACACTGCTGCACACCTCAGCAAGAATAGAATCTGAACTTAATAGTTGCCTGCCCTACAATAGCTTGCTTGAATCTGGAGACTGAGCAATTAGACTATAGGCTGCCGCAGTGCAATATACTGTATATGATATCTAGAGGTGGTTGTGGTTTCAACACTATGGTCTAGTGTGGAACACAGTTGTGTAAATATGTTCTTTGATTGTGGGTGTAAGTTGAGTTTAAATAAAAAATCAATAGGCCTACAGAGCAAGCCTAGGTGGAATTGGCCTGTCTGACCTACTTTTCTAGGCTACATGCTCTCCACAGGCAAATTCTGTTGAAAATGGCCTTTTCTGACAGTCTACCTTTCTAGTTTTTCCCACAGCCTGTGATTGGTGCATGCGTAGGAGCATTGCCATGGCTAGGCTATATGCTGTTACAGGCGAGAGCTGCGGTAGCTGTGGGGGTGGTGGTTTAGCTCACAGATGCATCACTATGCATCTACATTCTCATCCAGTGTTGACTCTAACCATAAGTGTTTATTCTATCTCTAAATTCATTAAAGGCCCAGTGCACTCAAAAACGTGATTTTTCTGTGTTTTATATACACCGATGTTGAGTTGCACTCTACAAGGTGTGGAAAGTGTTCCACAGGAATGCTGGCCTATGTTGACTCCAATGCTTCCCACAGTTGTGTCAAATTGCCTGGACGTCCTTTGAGTGGCGGAACATTCTTAATACACACAGGAAACTGTTGAGCGTGAAAACCCCAGCAGCGGTGCACTTCTTAACACAAACCGCCTGGCACCTACTACCATACCCCGTTCAAAGGCACTTACATTTTTTGTCTGGCTCATTCACACTCTGAATGGCGCACATATGCAATCCATATCTCAATTGTCTCAAGGCTTAAAAATCCTTTAACCTGTCTCCCCCTCTTCATCTACACTGATTGAAATGGAATTAACAAGTGACATCAATAAGGGATCATTGCTTCCGCCTGGATTCACCTGGTCAGTCTATGTCATGGAAAGAGTGTTCTTAATGTTTTGTATACTTAGTGTGTTTCCACAGTATGAGTTTGGAATAATACTGTGAAATTGTGAACATTATGATAATGCCCTTTTGGTATAAGAGCGGTCTGAAAATAAATTTCAATCTGTTTAGGTTGGATGGAGTTTTGGCCTGCCTGCTGACATAATCAAGTAGTAAATTAGTTAATAGACCAATAAGAAAGATAGTTCCAGACCTCTGCCAATAACAGCTAGTTTTTCACTTTTACACTCCCCACTCAGACCACTCCCAGACAGTGCCAGCAAAATTATTGGTTGAGAAATTTCTCTTTGCTAAGAAGCTATTTTTGTATATTTTTGACTATTTTAATTGAAAACATTCACAGTAAGGTACTTCATTGTTACCCAGAAATTATTTGATATTGAGATGAAAATGTCTGCATTAGACCTTTAAAGCAGAGACTTGCTTTTCTAATGGAGGGGGCTATGCAGTGCTTTCTCTCTGTTACTCACTGTGTCCTGTTCCTCTCTCTCCCTCTATCCTCCTCTCTTCCTGCCTTTCCCACTAATCCCACTTTCCCCTCCTATTTTCTCTTTCTTCGCATCCGTGCTCCCCACTCCTCCTTCCTTCCTTCCTTCCTTCCTTCCTTCCTTCCTTCCTTCCTTCCTTCCTTCCTTCCTTCCTTCCCTCTCTCTCTCTCTCTCTCTCTCTCTCTCTCTCTCTCTCTCATACTCTCTCCTGCTTCTATTCTTGCCAGTCTTTCTCTATTTTTCTTTCTTTCTCTCTCTCACACTAACACACACACTCTGCTGTTTTTCTCCCTCTCTTTCTACCTCTCGTGTTTCTCTCTCCCCCAAGGTGACTTTCATTCCTATACAGGCACTGCAGAGGTTTTCCCTTTGTTCTGGAAGGCATAAGAGATGAGAGAGATGAGGAACAAAGACTAGGGGGGGAAAGAGAAGGAAAGGGATGAGATGAAGGACAGAGTTAGGTGTAGAGAAGGGAACTAATAGGATCAACAGAGGGGTAAAAATCTGTATTGTTATTTGTCGCGTAACCCTATCAGTATGGTGCACACACATGCACACCCACACACATACAAAACAACAACATACTGGACGTTAACAATCTGGCTTAATAAGGTAAGGAGAGTGTTAAAGAGGTGAGGTGAGTTAGTGTATAGTAGTGGAAGGTGTCAGTAAAGGACAAGTTTACCTGAACACACCAGCATTCATTTTCATTAGCTTCCTATTGTCACAGCATTGTAGAGAGGGAGGAAGGGATAACATATTTTTATTAAAGAAGAGCAGAGTGGCTGCAGTCAGCAGTAAATACTGTAAGAATCTGGGACAGAGATGCTAAATTTAGGGATCAGAGAAAGAAGAGGGAGTGGTGTAGCCGGGGGTGAAGAATGGAGTAGGGCTATTGTAGGATAACCTTTATGCCATCTATATGGATGTATGATCTCTGTGGTAACTTGTTTAGGCACAGGGTGAACTTTAAATTACTCTATGGAAAGGAATTGTATTGTCCTTTCAGGAATTCTGTCTTATTTACATTGGTCTCATCCCCCACACCAGCCATTAGATGCTGTGACACCCTGTGGAGATTGGGCCTGGGTGGTCAGGTTACTGTAAACTTGGTATTGTTTGATTGGTTAATGGTGGTTGGTTTTGGTTTGAAAAAGTTACATTTTCAAGTGTTATAAATATAATGAAATTACACCCTTTGTTCAGTCTCTTAACCTGTAGCCTGTCCATGGATGAAGGTTGTATAATCAATTCTCATTTCCTAGGTTTCTAGGCCTTCTCTTTGTTCAGTCTCTTAACCTGTAGCCTGTCCATGGATGAAGGTTGTATAATCAATTCTCATTTCCTAGGCTTCTAGGTATTCTCTTTGTTCAGTCTCTTAACCTGTAGCCTGTCCATGGATGAAGGTTGTATAATCAATTCTCATTTCCTAGGCTTCTAGGTATTCTCTTTGTTCAGTCTCTTAACCTGTAGCCTGTCCATGGATGAAGTTTGTATAATCAATTCTCATTTCCTAGGCTTCTAGGCCTTCTCTTTGTTCAAGCTTTGTCTTGAAAGTAAACTTTAGGATCTATATGCCTAGAATTATGCTTAGTTAATGTGTCACGAACCGGCTCAAAGCCCGTAACAAAGGGAGACAACGTGGAGATAAGGAGTAACAAAATATATATTTATTAACTAAAGCAACTAAAGAAAATATACAATGGTGTGTGTAATCAGTAATCAGTAGTGTAAGTGAGTGTTTTGCATGCATGAATGTGATAATGCAGGGTGTTGAAAGGTGCCAAAGCAAACAAACAAACAAACAAACAAACAAACAAACAAACAAACAAACAAACAAACAAACAAACAAACGGCCACCAAGAACCACACCACAATCTACAAAGGTGTCTGCATGGAGAGAGTCTCCCCCATGAATGTGGAAGAGGTCTATTTATCCTGGGACACACCTGGCCCAGGTGTTTCCCATGTAGCTGACGACCCTCCCAACTCCGCCCACCGGCCTCCTAATAAGGAAACAAGAACAAAGAGAGAATACGGCAGACAGAGTGGGAGGGTCGTCACAATGTCAGTATTGCGTTGTAACTTAAGTTTTATGTCTTGTATGTATATCCTTTCATTTTACAAAGTTATTAAATAATACTTGCTTTGATATTCACTTCCTTGATATTAATCAGCCATACCCATAATACTTGATTGAACATGGTTTTACTAAGTCAAACTCTCCACAAGGAGGGGATAAACCAACATGTCGACCATTTTACAAGGTTGATTTTGAAGTTAGACAGCAGGACTCCCTCATCACGAGACTGTGAACCTGACTCACGTCCGCTACGTTAGCCTGCACAAAACATTGGTGAAAAACCGAGCAAAACTTGGGGCCTTAATCAGACACATCATTTATACTTTCACAGCACAATCTGATTTGACTACATGTTATGCTGTTTGTTCTCAAATGAAACAAAATAACTTGCTCTTGTTAAAGCTTTTAGAATGGATTTGTTTGTTTGAGCATGTAGAGTGGTGTTACATTGGTAATCAATTAAGTTGTTCTTTGTGTGTCAAACTCATTGCAATATTAATAGAAATTGCATGTCAATAACTTGTTCATGATTACTATTTTTTTGCCCCATGTCGTCAAATTGGAAGAACCACTTTTCACAGAGTGCTGTCATAAATTTGAATCAACTAGATGAAAATTGTAACTGAGATTGGTCTTAAAGGAAATGACATCAACCATCAATTAAATATTTTCAAACTGACTGCCTTTAGGTCCTATAAGAGCTCTTCACACTAACCATCAAACAACACCAATCCTGAATGCTCAGAGCCCCAGTCGACGCTAACTGGGATTCATTTAAGATACTCTTTGAAGAGGTAAGATTTCAGACATTTTCAGAAGATGGGCAGGGACTCTGCTGTCCTAGCTTCAGGGGAAGCTGGTTCCACAATTGGGGTGCCAGGACACAGAAGAGCTTTGACTGGGCTGAGCGGGTTGACACCCCGTAGGGGTGAGATGGCCAAGAGACCAGAAGTGGTCTCGGGTTGAAATGTAGGGTTTGAGCATAGCTTGAAGGTAGGGAGGGGCAGTTCCTCTTGCTGTTCCGTAGATAACCTCCATGGTCTTGTAGTGGGTGCGAGCCTTGACTGGAAGCCAGTGGTGTGCGTATGAGTGGGGTGACATGGGAGGACTTGGGAAGGTTGAACACCAGGTGGGCTGTGGCATTCTGGATAGGTTGCAGGGGTTTGATGGTAGTCTAGACAGGAGATTACAATAGCTGTGCAGAGTTGATTGACAGGAAGACAGGTGCATGATTGGACTGGATGTACTCTCTCTCACACACACACTCAAGCTCCTCCCTCTATCTCTCTGTAAGCTACTCACTATGTAAATGAGAAAGCATGCATGCATGTTGGCATGTGCACGTGGCAGCTCAGGAGCAGTGATGAGTGAGATTGTGTGCTACAGGGACAACCTAATAACTCTTTATCAACCCTTTTTTCTAATAGTGTGCGGTTAAAAATATCAACTGTTCTATCGGATAGGAGACAGTTGTTGAGAGTGTGTGAATATAGTCCAATGTGTATATTTGTAAGGAATATATTCAGGGAATTTAAGTTAGAAAAATTGACTCTTAAACACTTACAAACAAATGATTGGCACAAAAGCATACAGTAAATAGTCAATTTCTTTAATACAGACTTTGTTCTTTTCTAATAAGAAATACAATACAATAACACAATTTAAATTACATACAATACTATCATATTTCTATATACATGACCATGTACAGTACACATATACAGAAACACAATACATTTAGATGTTTGATCTCTTCCACGTGTCTTCTCGCCCTCTCACTTACCACGGCTGATATTATGGCCAACAGATGACTGCTGCAACCCAAAACACTCCAACCACTCAAACCCCTAAGAGCTAGATATTCGAGTATTTACATCCCTGATCATGTACATATATATAAATACACAGGAATCCATTCCTTCCGTCTGGCTCCAAAGTGAAGAAAGAGGGAACAACGGGAGAGAAAAATGACCTATATTATACTACCCAACAAACAAGCCTGAAAAAATTCCTTCACACTTGAGAGCCATACATAGTCTACCCAAACTGTTGATCATATGTAGCCTACCCGCATGGCAATAACTAAGCTAATACCTATCAGAATAAGTTAATGAGGGCTGGTGCAAGGGTGTAACATGATGTTCAACATGCTTCAGAGGGAGATTGATATAAATCCCTGAGGAGGAGGGAGACACAGAGAGAAAACAACCCTCAAGAGCTGCTCCAGGACCTGTTTATCTTTGGGGCCTGGGGTGGTTCACAGCGGTGTTCCACTCTGTTGACTTGTCCCATTGATAAACAGTTGTGAGGGTTACCAAATATTGCCCTTTGATTCCTAAAAGTCCTCTATAAAATTGATGTTTCACTAGTAAATGCACACCATGTTCTAATCACATGGTTACAGTTCTACATGGTTTGGAGGTTATCTTCGCAGGTATCATGTCAGGTGCTCCACCAATATCGCCATGGCAACAGGGTATTGCAGTCAATCAACAGATGAAGTCCTTCCCTCTTCTGTAGTCTAGCCCATGAGAACAAGCATGAGAACAATCTCACAATGCTTTGTTCACATCCTCAGGGAGGTCGAAGATGATCTATTATATTGATAAGATAGTCGAGTAACTGCTCTCACGTGCCAAGATGCCACGTGCATCCACTTATTTCAGTGAATTCTTAACAACCTAACCACTACGAAACTTTAATACGATCAAATAAGCCTCATGTAGCAAATTAGCAATAACATTTTTTGTTGACCAAATTTGACACTCATTGCCCTCAATACAAAAATTCCTCACTTCGTAGTCTTATTTTCGTGAACAGATTTTTCTCGCTTTGCCTTTTCCTCTCTGGGGAGGCTCAGCCACTGTTGAAGCTTTATTGCACATGATCACATGATCACACACACACACCATTCTTGTAAACACAATACACATACAGAAAACATTCAGAACCATGGGAATCAATTAGGAACTGAATTAAGGCATGACTAATCAAATTATAAAATGTCACTGGATATTGACTCTCACTGAGTTCTGTGTGCAGGCAGATATTGTGTGCTTACTTGCTCCGTGAACGACTACAGGTTGATCAATGTGCCTGCATGTATGGATTGTGTGGATTGTTGCTGTTTACCTGTACTGGAATGTATCTAAAGTAACTAAGGTTGTGGCGGAGCAGGTGATGTCACATATTGCTTGGTAGCTTGGTGTTGCCATGGAGACGGAGCAGGCATCTTGCCTGGGGGACTAATGAGGAGCTGCGTATATCAGGTCTGACATTAATTAGAGCTCTGGGCTCACCTGCCATCATCACACCTGGATGGAGGGAGGAGCTAATGATGTCTCCTGACCTTTGTCAACTATCACATGTACGCATACACACAGACACACACACACACACACAAACAGACACACATATAAACACAGACAAACACACACACATACACACAGACACACACCCTATCATTCTCTCACAGCCACTGTCAGACAGTTACTGGTGGCATCACTGCCCTCCAGTCGAGGCTTGCGTCCCTTCCTCTGTCCTCCCCCCTCCACCCAGGAGTTGTGAATAACAGTTCCCCCGCTGGGTGCTGGGTCCACCTGCAGCAGGGACACCACCCTCTTCTTGACACGGGTCTTCAGCGCTTTACGCAGCTTCTGTCTGGTGAAGGCATAGAGCAGCGGGTGGAAGATGGTGGTGCCATATGCCATGGCCAGGAAGCAGAGCCTCACACGTACCAGGCTGTCACTGGGGCCCATGCACAGGATCAACACGTTGACCATGGACAGAGGAGCCCAGCAGCCTAGGAAGGTGGAGATTATGATAAGGGACATCTTGAAGACTCTCCGCTGGCGTTCCCGCCGGTCTCGGTGACGCCTCACGGCCCGCCTCAAGGCGATGATGGCTGACACAGAGGCCTGGACACCTGGGCGGTCTGCCGTCACCGGAGGGGGGGAGGTGGCGTCAGTGGAGGTTGGGGCCTGGGGGGCAGGGGTCGCTGGTGTGGTGGTAATGGGGGTGGTGGCGGCGGTGTTGGTGACCCCCGTGGCCCCGCTGTCAGAGATGACCAGGGGCATAGAGGAGAAGGGTGGGGGGGAGGTGGGGGTGGGGGTGGGAGATGGAATGAGGGGCGGGTGGGTGAGGTGCTGGTTCTGGCTGGAGGAACCTCCCCCCTCTGTGGCCAGACTCAGCCCCTTCCTCCTTCGTCTCCGCCTGCGGATCCTGCAGCCTGAGTCCTTATTGGAGGCCCGTGGGCCCCTCTTGATGTGGGTGCCGATGCGGATGTTGAGGGCCTGCAGGATACGGTAGTATGTGAACAGCATGACAATGACTGCGATGAAGAAGCAGGGCACTTGCAGCAGAAGGTGGTAGTACATGGCCAGCCCCGTGTGGTAGCCCTGCCCCCCTACACACAGCAGTGTCCGGTTCTGCCACACTGGCGGCAGGTGGTGAGTATAGTAGGGAGTAGAGGGGGAGGAGGGGGTGAGGGTCAGCCCAGTAGGGTTTAGCCGAGTGGGGGTCAGCCCAGTAGGGGTCTCAGGGTCAGATTCTGGGCCAGAGGTTAGATCCCCCATGTCCATCTCCCCCCCTCCTTTTCCTCCCTCGCTGTCTTCCACCTCCAATCCCGAGAAGAAGAAATCCCCCTCCAGGAAGGGCAGGAAGAAGACGGCCAATGACATGGCCCAGACAGCAGCCAGGAGGAGTGCAGCTCGCCGCGGGGTCAACAGCCGTGTGGCTGGCCGGACGGAGATGTCGTAGCGGTCCAGGCTGATGACCAGCACATTAATGGCCGTGGCCACACTGGTGAAGGTGACGCAGGCCTCATGGAAGCAGCACAGTGTAGCCAGGCTGCCCCCGCCACTACCGTCTGCTGGGAGCAGGATGACCGCCACAGTCAGCGGCAGACACAGCAAACACACCAGGATGTCCAGCACGTGCAGGCTGACCGTGACCATGTTGCTGACCGAGTCGACCAGGTTGGACTGGGCGCAGTAGAGCACCAGCACGGTCAAGTTGCTGCTGAATCCCAGCACCAACTCCAGCATCAGCACACTGGTGAGGGACACCTGAAAGCCCAGGGGTAAGGGGGGGCTCCAACCCTCCTCAGCCCCCGGCGAGTCTCCACCCTCCAGAAGCCCCGTCCTCTGCCCATCGCCAGTCTCCAGAAGGTTGCTGTAGCCCTTGGTCTCCATGGACACCGCGGCACTCGCTCACGCATAGCAATGGCCACGCCAGCCCATTTCCCGCCCTCTCCCTTTCTCTTGGCTGTGACGGGACCCCGGTGAGGGTGATTGAGTGGTGTGCAGTTCACGGAAATTCTGTGGCGAGAGAGAGAGAGGGAATAGCTCAGTTTAGCTAGTATCACCACATTCAAATATAGCACATCCTAAGTCTCCAACAACAAATGTGTGACAAACGTTATTTTTCATGAAATAGGGTGCAGCTATGAGAAGAAACAGTAACAGTGTGATCAGTTTTCTTGGCAGCTGACTGTATAGACAAGGCTAAAGGTATGATGTGTGTTCAGAGCTGAGACAACAACATGTGTCATTAAGGCAGTGGAAATAGTTCTGGGGGTGGGAGTACTTTCCTCTCTCCGAGGGTGGCACGGAGTTAATAGGTGTGTGTGTGTGTGTGTGTGAGTGTGTGCTGTGCAATGAGAGGTGAACAGATGGAGGTAACACAAACAGCCCACAGCTTTTAAACAAGCCATCAGGGAGATATTGGCCTAAAGAACTCCCTACCTTCTGTATTGTTCTGCCTGGCTGTATCCCTGCACCAGTAAGGAGGCATATCTCACTGCTCACACTCTGAGTGAGTGGGTGGGTGGTTCATCCTTACACAACATACATCCTCCATTAACTAGGTCAGATAACATACATACATTATGAAAAAGCCTGCTTTTAGCAAAGAAATACTCACAAATATATGTCCAGAAACAAGACAAGCACTTTTCCAATGATATCGGTGATGATTAATCTACATATGAGTACAGTCTTTCTCTGTCCACAGATGATTGTGATGCACACCCATGAGAAGGTGAAACACAATTTAAAACTGTGGATAGCTAACGAGAGGAGAGGTTTGCCATGACAATGAGCAGGTTTCAGTGTTCCTCGTTGCTTGGGATAGCTTGTCGACCTAGCCCAGGCCCAACCGAGTGTGGCAGTCAATAGTTTTCAGAGAGACACGTAATGAAGATGAATGATCCACAGACAGTGGCACATAAACAAGGCTAACAGGGATGGAGGACCCAACAGTAGCACTCGCCCATCTCTTCCCTCCATCTCCTTTCGCTCTTCTGTCTGTTTCTTCGGGAGCCTTGCCCTGCCTGCCTCCATCTTATGTTGTCCTAGTTGGCACATATTGACTTTCAAGTTGGATTCACTCACAGACATACAGTTCTGCATTATGCTCAGAACCTTATGCAACCCAGTTGAATTGGTTAAACTAACTCCTTAGCTTGAAATATCCCCACCCACACACACCATCCAATTGCTAGCTTTTAAGTGGCTGCTGTAGCTGGCTAAAGGTGTTTCAAAAAGGCTGTCACATGTTTACGAGACAAAGGACCAGAGATCTAGGGCTCTATTTTCGACTGGCGCTAAGGAGTCGCAAGAATCAAAGCAGGTTAGTTTGCAATTTCGGCATGTAAAAACTGGCACACTGGGATTTCCCACCCCTTACGCCAGGTTCTGCAATTTATCTGTCTAACATCAGCTCGCTTGAGCTGAGGTGGGAGGGGTTGAAATACACTATATATACAAAAGTTTGTGGACACCCCTTCAAATTAGTGGATTCGGCCATTTCAGCCACACCCGTTGCTGACAGCTGTAAAATATCAAGAACACAGCCATGCAATCCCAATAGACAAATATTGGCAGTAGAATGGCCTTACTGAAGAGCTCAGTGACTTTCAACGCGGCACCATCATAGGATGCCGTCTTTCCAACAAGTCAGTTCGTAAAATGTCTGCCCTACTAGAGCTGCCCCGGTCAACTGTAAGTGCTGTTAATGTGAAGTGGAAACGTCTAGGAGCAACAACGGATCAACCACGAAATGGAAGGCCACATAATCTCGTCTGTCCTCGATTGCAACACTCACTACCGACCTCCAAACTGCCTCTGGAAGCACGAAGCGAGGTCAATACAGAAATGGTTTGTCGAGATTGGTGTGGAAGAACTTGCCTGCACAGTGCGCTGACCTCAACCCCATTGAACAGCTTTGGGATGAATTGGAACGGCGACTGCAAGCCAAGCCTAATCGCCCAACATCGGCACCTGCCCTCTCTAATGCTCTTGTGGATAAATGGAAGCAAGTCTCCGCAGCAATGTTCCTAGAAGAGTGGAGGCTGTTACAGCAGCAGTGGAGGCTGTTATAGGACCAACTCTATATTAATGCCCATGATTTTGGAATGAGACGTTCGACGTGTAGTGTATTTGAGGTGTGTCCTTAAAAACATGCACCCATATGACAATTTCAATCAGCTGTCCGGATGGCTGGTCTCAGACGATCTCGCAGGTGAAGAACCAGATGTGGAGGTCCAAGGTGCACCTGGGTAATGATAATGCTGTTTAATCAGCTTCTTGATATGCCACACCAGTTAGGTTGATGGATTATCTTGACAAAGGAGAAATGCTCACTAACAGGGATGTAAACAAATGTATTAATTAAAAACATTTGAGAGAAATACGTTTTTTTTGTGCGTACAGTATGGAACATTTGTGGGATCTTTTATTTCAGCTCATGAAACATGGGACCAACACTTTACATGTTGCATTTACATTTTTGTTTAGTGTACTTAGAACAATGTGGACTGCAAACATGTTCAACATATTTAGAAAATATGGGATAGTCCTAGCTACAATTTGTTATTTTGTTTCTGTAGGCTATTTAACAAACTAGGCTATAACGGACTAGTGCTGCATTCGTAACCAAACCTGTGCCCTCCTCTCCGCTCTCCTCTCCGCTCTCCTCTACTCTCCTCTCCGCTCTCTTCTGCTATCCTCTACTTGCCTCTCCTCTCCTCTCCTCTCTCCTCTCCTCTCCTCTCCGCTCTCTTCTGCTATCCTCTACTTGCCTCTCCTCTCTCCTCTCCTCTCCTCTCTCCTCTCCGCTCTCTTCTGCTATCCTCTACTTGCCTCTCCTCTGCTCTCTTCTCCCATCATGTCTCCAGTTTAAAGCCGCAGCCAGACAAAGTACAAAAAGTCATTATGTTGAACCTTGTTCCTCGTAATCCAGTAATGGGATTCGTGGTGTTTGAGGTGTGGCTGGAACATCAATGTAAGGCATCATCGATCTGCCAATTTAACGGGCCTGAGACAAGAGAGAACACACACACTCACTCCCCAGAACACCTGGAATGAAGTCGCTCTGTTGTGATACATCCTGTCACTGTGTAAGCTCTTTGGGAGGTGATTTGTTGTAACCTTTAAAAGTTGCCTGCAACTTGGGCTTAGTATTTATGTAGACACATTCTCTTTGAAAAGTTGTGACCATGGAACAAGGGAAGGGAGATGTAATAAAAAAGAAGATACGTTTTGTATGGATGGTAAGATGATGAAAATGTATGATGTTTGAAAAGGACTTTGACATTCATAATAGACACATACTGTATATTCTGAGTCCTAAATGGCACCCTATTCCCAATATGCACTACACTCTTCCAAAAGGGTTCTTTGTTTGTCCCCTTTTTGGTTCCAAGTTGAACTCTTTTTGGTTTCAGGTAGAACCCTTTTGGGTTCCATCTCCCTTTGTTCTAGATAGCAAAAGAATGTCTAAGAGTGTATGTAGGTAATATGGTGCCATTTGGGACACACACAGAGGCTGTAACAGTATAGTATGCTAACGATGATGACACATATTGCTTTAACGTTTTTAAAGGTTGGCCTATAGTACAGTGCTGAATGGATGGCCAGTGTTTCCCAACTCCAGTTCTTGATTATCCCCAACAGCACACATTTCTGTTGGAGCCCTGACAAACTCACCTGATTCAACTCATTGAGGGCTTGATGATTAGTTGACCATTTGAATCAGGTGTGCTTGTTGGGGCACTCGAGGACTAGAGTTGGGAAACACTGGGTTAGACCACTATGTGAGCGGATGAGATATTGATTTGGTCGCAGAGGGACAATAAAAACATGACAAGAACAATTGTTTTCACACCCTATCACAGAGACAAAGATATCTCAACGGTGGTTAAACACAACAACATTTACCATGAAGTCCTTCAAACTTCAATATCAATACTCTGTCTCACCTCAAAGAATAACCGAAAACTACATTGGTCAATTATCTCAGAAACTATTTTCTTCAGAGATAGTTAAGGTGATATGGAAAAATACATTTTGTTGATAAACAAAATCCAATGACAAAAATAGATGTCAGTTGTGATACTAAAAAATAGCCTAAAATATATTTTAATCCTTATCCTTTCAAGTGACATTTAAATTACTTTTAACAATCCTCACATTAAGCTAATCAATACACAAATCTGTCTGACGCATAACGTTACGGACAAAGGTCAAGAATGAAATGTTCCATGATCCAAGGGGAGGTATAAAGGGTCAAGGGTCATGTGTGAAATATCATAAAGGTTGTAGATATATAATATGGCCTCCATTGGAAACTTAGATACGATATAGATGCATTGAAGGCAATCAACAAATCATGTTAAATTAGGCTGGGGATGGACATAAGCATGTTGATCA
Organism: Oncorhynchus clarkii lewisi; assembly: GCF_045791955.1. Lineage (NCBI taxonomy): Eukaryota > Metazoa > Chordata > Actinopteri > Salmoniformes > Salmonidae > Oncorhynchus > Oncorhynchus clarkii. The sequence goes on from NC_092153.1 coordinate 58,151,469, forward strand.
ATAATTGAAAGATTGATAACACAGAAATGGATTATACATACAAGAAGCACACTTTTTACTATGCCATTTATTGAACAGGCTTCTTGCGAAAGCTCTGTAGTGAGAGACACACTAAGTATTAAAGTTTTTTCCAATGTTCTTCAATCCTGGTCCTTGGGAACCACAGTGTGTGCAGGCTTTTGTTCTAGCCATGTACTAACACACCTGATTCAACTATTCAAGGGCTTGATGATTAGTAAATTCGTTGAATCATGTGTTAGTAGTAGTAGTACTGGGCTAGAACAAAATGTCCCCAGGACCAGGAATGAACAATGCTGTTTTTGACTATCTAATGTAAACAATGAAGGCAGAAAGACACTGAATGTTTAGGAATAGAATGAGTGTGTCATGCTGACATGTATTAACTGCAGTTACTACACTACAACAAAGCTAATAGCCTGAGGGGAGCATACACGAGTGAACTGACAGCAAGGTCAAACATTCTAATTGAAACAATTGAGTGCATCGACAGGCTAATGTTCAGACAAAGTGATGAGTCAATGATTGTTGATCAGAATCACCTTTATTCACCGAGTACATTTACGCATAGTCAGAATTTTACTTGGTGATATGGTGCTGCTTGTGACAGACAACATTTAGAGACAGAATACAGACAAAGTTTAAACAAAGTTTACATACATTATTTACAACTAGGTAGAGTTAGCATAAAGTTATAAGGGAATGAGCAGATATACAAATATACAGTGGGTTTACGGTTTATATACAGTGGATGTACACATTTACAGTATCAGTATGAATATATCTAAATGCAGAGAGACAAACAGAGTGTAAATGCTGTATAGTGCAGTTATTTTGTGTGTAGTTCAGAGATGGCTTGATACAGTGTGCAGCATAGAGTGCATAATTTTTTTGTCTCTATGGGCCAGATGGCTGGTTGATGAGGGCCACAGCATAATTCTTTAGTCTCTATGGGCCAGATGGCTGGTTGATGAGGGCCACAGCATAATTATTTAGTCTCTATGGGCCAGATGGCTGGTTGATGAGGGCCACAGCATAATTCTTTAGTCTCTATGGGCCAGATGGCTGGTTGATGAGGGCCACAGCATAATTATTTAGTCTCTATGGGCCAGATGGCTGGTTGATGAGGGCCACAGCATAATTATTTAGTCTCTATGGGCCAGATGGCTGGTTGATGAGGGCCACAGCATATTTTTTTAGTCTCTATGAGCCAGATGGCTGGTTGATGAGGGCCACAGCATAATTCTTTAGTCTCTATGGGCCAGATGGCTGGTTGATGAGGGCCACAGCATAATTCTTTAGTCTCTATGGGCCAGATGGCTGGTTGATGAGGGCCACAGCATAATTCTTTAGTCTCTATGGGCCAGATGGCTGGTTGATGAGGGCCACAGCCCGGGGGAAGAAACTTTTCAGGTGGTGGGAGGTTTTGGTCATAAGTGACCTGAACCGCCTGGCAGAAGGGAATTTTTGTAGGTGGTGGTGACCGGGGTGGGTGATGACCTTTCCTGCAGGCGCAGACCCAAACCAGGTGGTGATGGACTCAAAAATTGATGCATAAAACTGAACCAGGATTGACTGGGAGATTTGAGTTTTTTCAGCTGCAGGAATTAGTACATGCACTGGTGTACTTTCTTGGTGACCACTGTGATGTTGTCCTCCCACTTGAGGTTGTGGGCGATGATGGTCCCAAGGAATTTGAAAGAGTTTTCTGAAGTCAACCAACATCTCCTTGTTTTTTTCTGTGTTGAATTCCAGGTTTATTGTGACTGCACCAGGCCACCTGCCGGTCGACCTCTCCATGGTACATGGACTTGCTGTCGGTGATGAGACCAACCAGTCTGACTCAAGAGACTCGAGTCTGACTCAAGTCACAAATTTGATGACTTGAGACTCGGTTTGGTAGATAATAAAATAACTTGAGACTTGACTTGGACTTGGATCCTCAAGACTCGGGACTCAACTTTGACTTGAGACTGATGACCTGAAATTATCTGGCCAGGTTTTGTAATGTTTTGTCGCTCATTTTGAGACACTGTCTCCATGGATTACTCTCCACGCAGTCAGTAGCCGTAGCATCGACCTTGCAACAACAAAAACTGCAACAGATTAGCTAGTGAAATGCACACTCAACTCTTTAATTGGATCAGCAAACTGTCAATCAACACTGGTCAGCAGTTTGCTGATTTACTGTACAGTTATAGGATCAGGTGCAGCGCAAACGTCAAATTGTAGGGAGAGATAATTGACATAATAAATAAATATGCAGCTCCAAAAAATGTTTGGCAAATCAAGAATATTAAGTGTTTACTTTGCAAGCTTACAAGCAATTGGGCATCAATCAACAATTGCTAGCATAGGCCTACTAGCATGTCATCATTCCTTCCCAGTACTGTTTATTGCAACACTTGTTTAATGTGTGATAAGATACATTTTAATTTAGCCTACTATTTCTTACCCTCTGAGTGGGCGCAATGTTTATTGTGCACTTCGATGCTTGCAAGACTCATGAGGTAGAAGTTCTGTTTATTAAATTCAATGTATGGTATCCTTTGTTCATATTTTCAGGGCTATGTCAGAGTTCTTTGTGTTTGTGTCCTATGTCTCAGTCACTCTGTTTGTACAGTGGTTTGTGAAAGTATTCACCTCCCTTGGCATTTTTCCTATTTTGTTACCTTACAACCTGGAATTAAAATAGATTTTGGTGGGGTTTGTATCATTTGATTTACACAACATGCCTACTACTTTGAAGATACAAAATATTTTTTATTGTGAAACAGACAAGAAATAACACAAAAAAACAGAAAATTTAGCATGCATAACTATTCACTCCCCAAAGTCAATACTTTGTAGAGCCACCTTTTGCAAGGCTCTTGGGGTATGTCTCTATAAGCTTGGCACATCTAGCCACTGGGATTTTTAGCCATTCTTCAACTGCTCCAGCTCCTTCAAGTCGGATGTGTTCCGGTGGTGTACAGCAATCCTTAAGTCATACCACAGATTCTCAATTGGATTGAGGTCTGGGCTTTGACTAGGCCAATTCCAAGACATTCAAATGTTTCCCCTGAAACCACTCGGGTGTTGCTTTAGCAGTATGCTTAGGATCATTGTCCTGCTGGAAGGTGAACCTCCGTCCCAGTCTCCATTCTCTGAAAGACAAACAGGTTTCCCTCAAGAATTTCCCTGTATTTAGCACCATCCATCATTGCTTCAATTCTGACCAGTTTCCCAGTCCCTGCCAATGAAAAACATCCCCAGGGTGACGAGAGGTGTTGGGTTTGTGCCACACATAGCGTTTTCCTCGATGTCCAAAAAACTCAATTTTAGTCTCATCTGACCAGAGTACCTTCTTCCATATGTTTGGGGAGTCTCCCACATGCCTTTTGGCAAACATCAAATGTGTTTGCTTATTTGTTTCTTTAAGCAATGGCCTTTAACTGGCCACTCTTCCGTAAAGCCCAGCTCTGTGGAGTGTATGGGTTAAAGTGGTCCTGTGGACAGATACTCCAATCTCCGCTGTGGATTTGCAGCTCCTTCAGGGTTATCTTTGGTCTCTTTGTTGCCTCTCTGATTAATGCCCTCCTTGCCTGGTCCGTGAGTATTGGTGGGCGGCCATCTCTTGGCAGGTTTGTTCTTGTGCCATATTGTTTCCATTTTTTAATAATGGATTTAATGCTGCTCAGTGGGATGTTCAAAGTTTCTGATATTTTTTTATAACCCAACCCTGATCTGTATTTCTCCACAAATGTGTCCCTGACCTGTTTGGAGAGCTCCTTGGTCTTCATGGTTCCACTTGCTTGGTGGTGCTACTTGCTTAGTGGTGTTGCAGACTCTGGGGACTTTCAGAACAGGTGTATATATACTGAGATCATGTGACACGTAAATAAAGTCCACCTGTGTGCAATCTAAATAATTATGTGACTTCTGAAGATAATTGGTTGCACCAGATCTTATTTAGGAGCTTCATAGCAAAGGGGGTAGATACATATGCACGCACCACTTTTCCGCATTTATTTTTTTCAGAATTTTTGAAACAAGTTATTTTTTTCCATTTCACATCACCAATTTGGACTATTTTGTGTATGTCCATCACATGAAATACAAATAAAAATCTATTTAAATTACAGATTGTAATGCAAAAAAAATAGGAAAAACGCCAAGGGGGGTGAATACTTTTGCAAGGCACTGTATGTAATAGGAGGGCGCAAGCTACGTAGCCTGCGCGCCACGCAGGAGTCAGTACGTTGAATAAGAGAAATGTATTGCCTAAATATTATTAAGTCTGATTAAGACGTATATACCAATGTAACAATGGTTGTGAAAATTGCCTTTTTTCATTGTAGAACCAGTTTATTGTTTAATTGCCAATTGGGTAATTGTATGGTCCTGGGAGGGGCCAAGTACTAGTATATTTTGGCTAATACATTATGATTATGTATTTGTAAAATATGGACTTTATAGCAGTCAGGGTATGACATCAGCAGAAGGCGAGGCAGATTGAAGTGCTCATTTATTTACAGGTCTTGGTGATCCAATTTTGAATGCGCCATATATTACAAATTATTGTTGGAAAAATTACTTGTCATGCACAAAGTAGATGTCCTAACCGACTTGCCAAAACTATAGTTTGTTAACAAGGAATTTGTGGAGTGGTTGAAAAACGAGTTTTAATGACTCCAACCTAAGTGTATGTAAACTTCCGACTTCAACTGTATATACAGTGGGGAGAACAAGTATTTGATACGCTGCCGATTTTGCAGGTTCTCCTACTTACAAAGCATGTAAGTCTGTAATTTTTTATCATATGTACACTTCAACAAAAATCCAGAAAAATCCAGAAAATCACATTGTATGATTTTTAAGTAATTAATTTTATTGCATGACATACAGTAAGTATTTGATCACCTACCAACCAGTAAGAATTACGGCTCTCACAGACCTGTTAGTTTTTCTTTAAGAAGCCCTCCTGTTCTCCACTCATTACCTGTATTAACTGCACCCGTTTGAACTCGTTACCTGTATAAAAAGACACCTGTTGTCACGTTCTGACCTCTATTTCCTTTGTTTTGTATGTAGTTAGTATGGTCAGGGCGTGAGTTGGGTGGGCAGTCTATGTTTGTTTTTCTATGATTTGGGTATTTCGGCCTAGTATGGTTCTCAATCAGAGGCAGGTGTCATTAGTTGTCTCTGATTGAGAATCATACTTAGGTAGCCTGGGTTTCACTGTGTGTTTGTGGGTGATTGTTCCTGTCACTGTGTTTGTTGTCACAGGATAGGACTGTTTTGCGTTTTCACATTTCTTGTTTTTGTTAGTTTGTTCATGTGAAGTTATTTATTAAAACATGAATCAAAACAACCACGCTGCGCTTTGGTCCGCCTCTCGTACAGACGAACGTCATTACAGAATCACCCACCCCAACAGGACCAAGCGGCGTGGTAACGGGCAACGGCAAGAGGAGCAGCAGGAGAAGCAACAGAGGCAGCAGCAACAGGAGCAGCAGCAGCAGTGGGAGAGGCGGCACTATTTGGAGAAATGGACATGGGAGGTGGATTTGGATGGTAAAGGACCTTGGGCTCAGCCAGGAGAATATCACCGCCCCAAGGAAGAACGGGAGGCGGCGAAAGCGGAGAGGCGCTGGTATGAGGAGGCAGCGCGGCGTCGTGGATGGAAGCCTGAGAGTCAACCCCAAAAATGTCTTGGGGGGGGGGCTAACAGGGAGTATGGCTACGCCAGGTAGGAGACCTGAGCCAACTTCCTGTGGTTACCGGGGGGCTAGAGAGACCGGGCAGGCACCGTGTTGTGCTGTGGAGCGCACGGTGTCCCCAGTGCGGGTGCACAGCCCGGTGCGGTACATTCCAGCTCCGCGTATCGGCCGGGCTAGAGTGGGCATCGAGCCAAGTGCCATGAAGCCGGCTCTACGCATCTGGTCTCCAGTGCGTCTCCTTGGGCCGGCTTACATGGCACCAGCCTTGCGCACGGTGTCCCCGGTTCGCCTGCATAGCCCAGTGCGGGCTATTCCACCTCGCCGCACTGGCAGGGCGACCGGGACCATTCAACCGGGTAAGGTTGGGCAGGCTCGGTGCTCAAGAGCTCCAGTGCGCCTGCACGGCCCGGTCTATCCGTCACCACCTCCACGCACCAGCCCTCCGGTGGCAGCCCCCTGTACCAGGCTGTCTCTCCGGCCCATCCTTACAGGGGCTCCCTCCTCTCCAGCGCTGCCGGAGTCTCCCGCCTCTCCGGCGCTACCAGAGCCTTCCTCCTGTCCAGCTCTGCCGGAGCCTCCCGCCTGTCCAGGGGGCCTCTGCCGGAGCCTCCCGCCTGTCCGGCGCCTCTGCCGGAGCCTCCCGCCTGTCCGGCGCCGCTGCCGGAGCCTCCCGCCTGTCCGGCGCCGCTGCCGGAGCCTCCCGCCTGTCCGGCGCCGCTGCCGGAGCCTCCCGCCTGTCCGGCGCCGCTGCCGGAGCCTCCCGCCTGTCCGGCGCCGCTGCCGGAGCCCCTCTGCCCCGAGCAGCTGCCCCTCTGTTCCGAGCAGCTGCCCCTCTGTTCCGAGCAGCTGCCCCTCTGCCCCGAGCAGCTGCCCCTCTGCCCCGAGCAGCTGCCTCTCTGTTCCGAGCAGCTGCCCCTCTGTTTCGAGCAGCTGCCCCTCTGTCCCGAGCAGCTGCCCCTCTGTCCCGAGCAGCTGCCCCTCTGTCCCGAGCAGCTGTCCCTCTGTCCCGAGCAGCTGCCCCACCTCTGTCCCGAGCTGCCCCTCTGTCCCAGACAGCCCCTCTGTCCAGTGGGGTCATTGAGAAGGGTGGCCATGGTGAGAAAGCCACGGAGGCGGACAATAAGGCGGACTAAGACAATGGTGAAGTGGGGTCCGCGTCCCGCGCCAGAGCCGCCACCGCGGACAGACGCCCACCCAGACCCTTCCCTATAGGTCAAGGTTTTGCGGCCGGAGTCCGCACCTTTGGGGGGGGGTACTGTCACGTTCTGACCTCTATTTCCTTTGTTTTGTATGTAGTTAGTATGGTCAGGGCGTGAGTTGGGTGGGCAGTCTGTTTGTTTTTCTATGATTTGGGTATTTCTATGTTTCGGCCTAGTATGGTTCTCAATCAGAGGCAGGTGTCATTAGTTGTCTCTGATTGAGAATCATACTTAGGTAGCCTGGGTTTCACTGTGTGTTTGTGGGTGATTGTTCCTGTCACTGTGTTTGTTGTCACAGGATAGGACTGTTTTGCGTTTTCACATTTCTTGTTTTTGTTAGTTTGTTCATGTGAAGTTATTTATTAAAACATGAATCAAAACAACCACGCTGCGCTTTGGTCCGCCTCTCGTACAGACGAACGTCATTACACCTGTCCACACACTCAATCAAACAGACTCCAACCTTTCCGCAATGGCCAATACCAGAGAGCTGTGTAAGGACATCAGGGATAAAATTGTAGACCTGCACAAGGCTGGGATGGGCTACAGGACAATAGGCAAGTGGCTTGGTGAGAAGGCAACAACTGTTGGTGCAATTATTAGAAAATGGAAGAAGTTCAAGATGACGGTCAATCACCCTCGGTCTGGGGCTCCATGCAAGATCTCTCCTCGTGGGGCATCAATGACCATGAGGAAGGTGAGGGATCAGCCCAGAACTACATGGCAGGACCTGGTCAATGACCTGAAGAGAGCTGGGACCACAGTCTCGAAGAAAACCATTAGTAACACACTACGCCGTCATGAATTAAAATCCTGCAGCGCACGCAAGGTCCCCCTGCTCAAGCCAGCGCACGCCCAGGCCCGTCTGAAGTTTGCCAATGACCATCTGGATGATCCAGAGGAGGAATGGGAGAAGGTCATGTGGTCTGATGAGACAAAAATAGAGCTTTATGGTCTAAACTCCACTTGCCGTGTTTGGAGGAAGAAGAAGGATGAGTACAACCCCAAGAACACCATCCCAACCGTGAAGCATGGAGGTGGAAAAATCATTCTTTGGGGATGCTTTTCTGCAAAGGGGACAGGACGACTGCACAGTATTGAGGGGAGGATGGGTGAGGCCATGTATCGCGAGATCTTGGCCAACAACCTCCTTCCCTCAGTAAGAGCATTGAAGATGGGTCGTGGCTGGGTCTTCCAGCACGACAACGACCCGGAACACACAGCCAGGGCAACTAAGGAGTGGCTCCGTAAGAAGCATCTCAAGGTCCTGGAGTGGCCTATCCAGTCTCCAGACCTGAACCCAATAGAAAATCTTTGGAGGGAGCTGAAAGTCCGTATTGCCCAGCGACAGCCCCGAAACCTGAAGGATCTGGAGAAGGTCTGTATGGAGGAGTGGGCCACAATCCCTGCCCCAGTGTGTGTAAACCTGGTCAAGAACTACAGGAAACATATGATCTCTGTAATTGCAAACAAAGGTTTCTGTACCAAATATTAAGTTCTGCTTTTCTGATGTATCAAATACTTATGTCATGCAATAAAATGCAAATTAATTACTTAAAATGTTTTGTTTTAGATTCCATATCTCACAGTTGAAGTGTACCTATGATAAAAAATTACAGACGTCTACATGCTTTGTAAGTAGGAAAACCTGCAAAGTGTATCAAATACTTGTTCTCCCCACTGTATATGTATTTTTTACTTGACTTGACAAAAACCTGACTTGACTTGTTCTTAGAATGCATGACATGGACGTGACTGGAGACTCGACCTGTTCTGCTTGTGACTCGACTTGAGACTTATCCTTGTGACTTGAGACTTGGTCCTTGTGACTTGAGACTTGGAATATGTGACTTGAGACTTGTTTGAGACTCGAAAAAAGTGTTATTTGGTCCCACCTCTGATGGTGTCATCTGCAAACTTGGGTAGTTTGACTGATGTATTATTGGAGGTGCAATCATTAGTGTAGTCTAGAGTAGAGGTGAGAGCAAGTACCCTTGCGGCGCTCTGTGCTGAGGGATAAAGAGTTCGAAAGGTGATTTCCCAGCTTCAGGTGTTGCGTCCTGTTGGTCCGGAAGTCAGTGATCCACTGACAGGTGGAGCTGGACACATTCAGCTGGGAGAGTTTGTCTTGTAGAAATTCTGGGATGATGGTATTGAATGCAGAGCTAAAGTCCACACACATTATCCTTGCATATGTCTTTGGGTTATCGAGGTGTTTGAGGATGTCTTGTAGGCCCATGTTGACAGCGTCGTCCACAGACCTGTTAGCTCTGTAGGCAAACTGCAGTGGGTCGAGGGAGGCGTCAGTGATGGTTTTTAGATTGGACAGTACCAGGCACGCAAAGGTTTTCATGATGACTGACTGAGGTGAGCACTACAGGTCTGTAGTCGTGAATATATCATTGAAAACAGGGGAGAGCTGGTCAGCGCAGTGCTTAAAGCTGCAATATGTAACTTTTTGGGCAACCTGACCAAATTCACATAGAAATGTGAGTTATAGATCTGTCAATCTTCATTGAAAGCACGTCTAAGAAGTGGAAGATCTGTTCTATGTGAACTATTTCTATGCTTGCTGTTCTTAAGTTTTGTAATTGGGCTCCTGAGTGGCGCAGCGGTCTAAGGCACTGCTTCTCAGTGCTTGAGGCGTCACTACAGAGACCCTGGTTTGATTATAGGCTGTGATTGGGAGTCCCATAGGGTGGCGCACAAATGGCCCAGTGTCGTCCAGGTTTGGCCGTTGTAGGCTGTCATTGTAAATAAGAATTGGCTGGCAGCGTTCCTGCTGTTCTGTTTCCTAAAGGGGTGGGGGAAGGGGAGGGCAGCCTGGGACAGGATGGCGGGGACCTGGGATGGCAGAGGGGTGGAGTAGAGAGGAGCCTGAAGAGGTATGGGGAAGGGAGGGGTGGGATTGAGTAGATGGGTAGATGGGTGAGAGGCGGAAGTAGCAAGGAGAGGGAGGTGGGGGGGGGTATTGTCCTGGTGATTGAGGAGACATTGTGAGTCAAATCTGCAGTAAAACTGGTTTAGTTTATTCAGTAGTGAGGGGTCATCTTCCGTCAGAGCTTTTGGTTTGTAGTTGGTCATTTGTTTTAGTCCTTTCCAGACAAACAAGCAGTCGTTGCTGGAGAACTATTGCTGTAGCCTGACTTTGTACTGCTGTTTGGCTGCCTTAATTCCTGAGAGTAGCTTTTTCTTGGCCTCTCTGTAGAGGTCCCCGGTCTTTCTCCTGTGGTCTTCCTCTCTGGCAGAGTAGAGAGCCCTGCGGGCTTCCACTTTGGCACTGGAGAGCCCTGAGCTCACCAGTGAACCATGGCTTGTCGCTGCTGTTTGATACAAAAGTGTTTGATGGGATGCAGTTCTCCCCACATACACTGATGTAAGTAAGATGTGACCCTGTCTCTGTAGTCAAGTATGTTGGCATTGTTGTTCTTGAATATGTTCCAATCCGTGAACACGACAAGAATGAGAGATTGGTGTTAACCCTCTATTGATATGGACAACATGATGGACATCAAAGCAGTGACCCGCTCCTGCAGGTTCATGCTCTACAACACCCGGAGAGTAAGATCCTACCTCACGAAAGAAGCGGCGCAGGTCTTAATCCATGCACTTGTCATCTCTTTTCTGTACTACTGCAACTCTCTGTTGGCTTTTGCCATCAAACACCAGCAACTTATCCAGAATTCTGCAGCTCACCTGGTGTTCAACCTTCCCAAGTTTTACCAAGTACCCCCGCTCATACGCACACTCCACTGGCTTCCAGTTGAAGCTCGAATCCACTACAAGATCATGGTACTTGCCTACGGAGCAGCAAGAGGAACTGCCCCTCCATTCCTATGCTCAAACCCTACACCCCAACCGAGCACTCAAAGCACTCCCTCCCCTCCAAAAAAACACTTTTGTAAACGAACACTCGTACTTGACTCTTTTCCCGCTTACTAGCTCTGACTTTGCTGATAGCTACTTTATTGAGGAAAAATGTACTTACTATGACTGTGATATGTGGTTGTTCCACCTAGCTATTTTAAGATTAATGCACTAACTGTAAGAGTGTAACAATGTAAAAATGTAAGGAGAGGTAAACTCAAGTTATTCCTTTTGACAAGAGGCGAGAGGGTGAAGAGAGTACCAAGAGGCAGAGCCAGAGAGAGAGAGAGAGATAGATGGTGTTGAGAAATGGCAGGGAGAAAAAAATGGAAGTAAAAGAGGTTGACAGAGAACAATGGATTAACCTTTTCACTAGTTGCAAAGAAAAAGCCATATCTCAGACCGGCCAATAAAAATAAAATATTAAGATGGGCAAAAGAACACAGACACTGGACAGAAGAACTAGAAGGCCAGCATCCCGGAGTCGCCTCTTCACTGTTGACGTTGAGACTGGTGTTTTGCGGGTACGATTTAATGAAGCTGCCAGTTGAGGACTAATGAAGCGCCTGTTTCTCAAACTAGACACTAATGTACTTGTCCTCTTGCTCAGTTGCGCACCGGGGCCTCCCACTCCTCTTTCTATTCTGGTTAGAGCCAGTTTGCGCTGTTCTGTGAAGGGAGTTGTACACAGCGTTGTACGAGATCTTCAGTTTCTTTGCAATTTCTCGCATGGAATAGCTTTAATTTCTCAGAACAAGAATAGACTGACGAGTTTGAGAAGAACGTTATTTGTTTCTGGCCATTTTGAGCCTGTAATCGAATCCACAAATGTTGATGCTCCAGATACTCAACTAGTCTAAAGGCCAGTTTTATTGCCTCTTTAATCAGAACACTAGTTTTCAGCTGTGCTAACATAATTGCAACAGGGTTTTCTATTTATAAATTAGCCTTTTAAATGATCAACTTGGATTATTGGAATTGGAACACAGGACTGATGGTTGCTGATAATGGGCCTCTCTGTACACCTATGTAGATATTCCATTAAAATCAGCCGTTTCCAGCTACAATTGTCATTTACAACATTAACAACATCTACACTGTATTTCTGATCAATTTGATGTTATTTTAATGAACAAAAAAAATTGGCTTTTCTTTCAAAAACAAGGACATTTCTAAGTGACCCCAAACTTTTGAGTGTATGTAGCCTGAGAAACAAGGTTCATGAAATTGACATCTTACTAACATCAGAAAACATTCATATTCTGACCATCTCTGAAACACACATAAATAATTCCTTTGATGATGCAGTAGCAGCTATACATGGTTATAGCATATACAGAAAAGATAGGAATGCAAATGGAGGAGGTGTATATGCTATACATGTCCAGAGTAATATTCCTGTTAGGCTGAGAGACAATCTCATGCCAGATGATGTGGAAGTAATATAGCTACAGGTTCATCTGCCTTACCTAAAGCCTATTCTCATAGGAAGTTATTATAGACCACCGAGTGCTAAAAGTGTCACACACTGATCTGTTTCACATGTAATTGTGATTGTCTCCACCCCTATCCAGGTGTCACCAATCTTGCCCATTATTCCCAGTGTATTTATTCCTGTGTTCTCTGTTTGTCTGTTGCCAGTTCGTCTTGTCTTGTCAAGCGTACCAGTGTGTTTTTCCGAGCTCCTGGTTTTTCCTAGTCTCCGTTTTTCTAGTCCTCCCGTTTCTGACCTCTTGCCTGCCCTAACACTAAGCCCGCCTGCCTGACCACTCAGCCTGCCCTGATCTCGAGCCTGCCTGCCGCCTTGTACGGTTTGAACTCTGGTTTATGAACTTTTGCCTGTCCTCGACCTGCCTCTTGCCTGCCCCTTGTTGTTTAATACATTTCAGAGACTCAAACCATCTGCGTCCTGTGTCTGCATTTGGGTCTCACCCTGTGCCGTTATAAAAGTCATAATTTGAACTATACAGTATGTGTTAAATGCTCGATAATGTATGTGATATCACCAGAGCGATGTATTATATTTGTTGTGTTTTGTTTCCTTTTTGGACCACAGGAAGAGTAGCCGCTGCCTTGGCAGCAGCTGATTGGGAATCCTAATAAAATACTAATGCACTCGCCTGTGTGTGTTATTTGGCCAGCCAAGTATGCAGTAAACAGTGAACAGTACAGCTGGAAGCAAGGTGACACACCACAGACACAATGCCCAGCAGGCATGTGATTGACAGGCCAGACAGAGATGGAGGGGATAGGGGAAGAGATGAAGACAACCAGCCTCATGTTCTATTTAACAACAACCCAAATAGAGGAGAAACGAGGGGAAAATGCTAGTCCCTGAGGTCATTAAAGTTTGATGGCAGATCCAGCACATCTCCCCAACCAGGAGCAAAAACTCCTAACAAAAAACAAGCAATCAATCAACTGATTTGGCCAAAGTCAAAGGAACCAATAAGATCCCAGGCCTCTCATTACCCATTCAGAAGCTTAATTTGGACTCAGGGGGTGACATGAGAGCCTTGTGTGTTCCTCTGTGCCCTCTTCATTAGTTTGACTCTGTTCAGATTGATTTGTGACTGGAACAAACTTTGCACCAGTCACACATCATTGTTCTCAGAAAGACAGCAAGTTCTACCACCTCACCTAGCAGGCAACCAATAGACCTTGCTTATGGCTATCGAGCTCATGACGTTCAATTTGATCGAACTACTAGCCTCAACCAGCAGATAGAAACATTGTTTTAGAACTTATAATATAATTAAGTGCACACTGTCTTGTTGACAGATTTAACAAATAAACACAAAACACAGTATTTATTGGTCCTAAGTAGAGGTGTGTCACTAACCAGAGCGAGAACTCTGCTCCATCTACTACAGTTATGGGGCTCTGTTGCTATGGTATAGGTGAGAGTTGACTGACAGCTAGTCAAGCTCCTATAGTTCCACTGTCACAGGAGGCAAATCTATAAACAGATCCGGCTGTCAATGTGACAGGTTCTCATTAAGACACACACACACAGAGAAATGGCCTTGGGAGACAAAATGGTGTGACATCTGCAAAAGGACAGAGACCACCACTAAATCGAGAGTGAAAATATAGTGATAAAGTGTATTGATAGATGGGTACTGACAGACAGAGGGAGCAAGGGGGAGGGACAGAGAAAGAGAGAGGGGGGTTGGAGAAAGAGAGAGAGTGATAGCGAGAGAGAGAGAAAGAGAATAAGAGGGCTAGAGAGAGAGAGATGGGAAGAGAGTGAAGAGACTGCTGACTCATGGCTGTCTTAGGCGTTTCTAATGTCCGCAGTGAGACAATCGATCAAAGGCTTAATTTTCCCACTCAATTCATCCCGCAGTGCTAACCGCTAGCAGCCACCAGCTGGGCCAGCAGCCTCCCTGGAAGCCAACCAACACCTAGCAGAAAAAGCAGCCTGTCCAAGCCCAACACAGAGCATGCTACTGCCAGCTCAATGCAAAGAAGCCAAATGAGAAAAGAAATGTAGCTGCCTAGTTCACTCTATTTTCTCTGGACAGTCATCAATAGTAAATAGAAATATTCATACTACGGCTAGCGCTACTGGGATATGCTATTTAAATCTGACAGTAAAATAATAGAATACGCTCCACCTGTCATTTTCACTTCTGCTCAGTTCGCTTAATGCACACCCCCACCACCCAACCATACACTGATATACACACTCACATGTACACACACTGCCTACTGCGTCCCGCCTCAGAGATGGCTACGTCACACACGAGCACACACACGCCATATTGTGCCACCAATACACACAGCCTATCCCACCATCCACTGCTCCAAACCCCCCACACAGGAACATATCCTCTATCCCACATCACCACCAACAAACCACACAAACCTACTCCCCTTTGAAGATTGATAACCATTTGTGGTAACTTACATCTTGTGTGTTTAAAAGACTGCTGGATCCCATCCACCTGTTTGAGAGTGAGAGTGAGACAGAAAGAGAGAAAAAGAAAGGGGGGTTGTAGGGAAGGAGTGATGAATGGGAGGGAGGTATAGAGTTGCAGATGGATGTTTAGTCGTGTAATCACTTGAGGGGAATGTTTGAGCCCTATTCACTCCCTCTATCCAGCTCTCATTTGACCACTCCCAAACCCTCCTCCTCTTCTCTCCTCTTTCCCATCCATCATGCCTCCACCTTCTCTTGCTCGTTTTCTCTCTCCATATTGTCAGTATCTCCTCAATGTATTGAGATCTTTAAAGATCTTTCTGTATCAGCTATAATATCAATTAAAAACAGATTTCCAATGGAAATCTCTGTAATCACAATTCTACTAATTTCTATCACCAACATTTTGTATTTCCTTATAAATACTAATACTTGCTTTTTAAAAGAGCCTTTGATTCCCACTATCTCTCTCTGCCTTACTCACACAAACGGACACAGATGGCCTAACACCTACACAAAACAGCCCACAACTCACCCACCCAGCAACACATCCACATGCCTGAGGTGAACCCAAATCCTGTCCAAAATGGCCCTGGTACAGTAAGGCAGAGGAACCCCTAAGGATAGCTATAGATGAAGAGGACCTTGATCTCTAGGTAACCCTTGGGTCCTGGGGAAGTGTCATCATTATCATGTGTCGGCTTATCAGATTGTTGTCAATGGAAGTTGCTTTAGCATCCGTTATAAAACCTTCTCACATAACTATCCCCAGCCCGAGAGACCAAGTCTGTCATTTTGCCATTACAAGTACCAGCCCATCAATAAGGCCAATCAAGACCGCAATGCAATCAAGCCTCTTTAAAAAAGAGAATGAATCCAAATCAGGCGCCACTGAGTCACTGTATAATCAAGCTATGACGGAGAGGGTTTAAGCATAGCAGGCCGCATGGAGAGAAATTATGATGCTGGTAGGTTGTGTATTCTAGCACAATGTGATATGTAGTGCTGTTGAACAATAACTTAGTGGATTATAATTACATTCATTAGGATACATTTTTTTCCCCATAATTACTCCCACATTACTTGAGGGGTTTTAAGTGCTAAGCGGTGCTAAGCAACGGTGGCGTCACAAACCTTTCTGTCATGAGGCGTGAATGAGTTCCGTCTGGGGCACAAACGGCCATTTTAGGTGAAAAAAACATGACAATCTCATAAATTGTGAGGACCAGCTTCACAGAAATTGCACTGTTTTACAAGAAAAGCATTCAAATCCTGTGTATTTTTCTGACCTGGCCCGGGTTTCAAATACTTAAAAAATGTATTCAAATACTTTGAGCTTTGCTTGAGTCTACCTGGCGTGCCAGATGGGCAGGTTTGCAATTTTAGTAGGCAACTTTTCTGTTGGTTTATTAAACCAGACAGGCTCAAACAAGTATTTGAATCAAATTCACAAGTATTTGAAACTCAGGTGTGGTATTTTCCCCATTGTCATTCCATTCCCCCCCCCCCCCCCCACACACACACACACAGACAGTTTGCCACTTTTAGGAAGTGTTTATGTATGAATTCGTCCCAGATAAGCAGGCTGCTGGTGTTGGGAAGGAGGTGTAGTTTTGTTTTTGTTTCACCATACGCCAGAGTCCCATTGTAACATTACAGTTCAACATCTGCCTGAACAAGCCAAGGGAGAGAGAGAGGGGGGAGAGGGAGAGGGAGAAGGAGAGAAAAACAGGAACAGAGAGATGGGTAGATCAAGAGAGGTTACATTTTTAGAGCAAAGGGAAAGAAAGAGAAAAGGACAGAGGATAGACACAGACATGACAGATATGAGAGGCCTAAGTAGGGTTAAAGTGATGAAGTTAAATCTCTCCAGAAGGCAATTAGAGCTCAATGAATCCCATCTATCTCCTGCAGACAGGGCGTCATTTGGGCAGGAGGGGAGGGCCACTACTGTCATCTCCCTCACTCCCCCCGCTAGGCTATCACACTGCAGTGACAGACCTCAACAACAGAAGGAAAGGGAAACCAGCACCATACCGTCCTGCACGTGGCCTTGTCATACTACACATTTACACACGCATACAGGCACACATACTCTCACACCCATGAACGGATGCACACGGGCACACATAACATGGACACACCCACGTGCACACGTTCACACACATGTGGACACACACAGCAAGCGCACACACGTATGCACTCACACAGACACATGAACGGATAAAAAAAGCACACACATTTGTGTTTTATCTCCCCACTTTCACAGCGATCTCCCCCTCCTTGATGGCATATCTCTCCTTAGTGTCTCCCTCAACCTCACTGGCGATTTATCTTTCCATCTATCCATTTTGTCTGCTTTTCATGTGTCCCTCCTGTGTCCCTCCCTCCCACCCCCTCTCCTTACTTTTATCCTATCTAGCTTTGGATCACACACATCTCTCTCACTTTCTCGATGTATTTATTGTGCGGTGGAGAAATCTCTTCTCGTCACTCATTATCTTGGATCAGTGAATTAATTGCAATGTGCTTCTAATTTCACATAGCCACCTCACTGCTTTACACAGGGGAAAAGTCTGCACAGTAGAACTGTGTAAAACTGAACCCTCTTCATATTAATTTGTATTCATCCAACCCTGTTCAAACCTTCTGAGTCAGAGAGAGAAAAGATTAGAGATGGTTTTGGATGACTTTAAATATCCGGCCATGAAGAATAAGCCGAGGCCGCGGATCCGTACGTAACCGTCCCGCCCCCCTGGATTTTTTTTCCCCAGAGCTGAAGGTCCGATTCAAGTTCTGCACGTGTTATTTTATGCACTATTTTGTTTTTACGTTTCTGCTGCTCTACCTCCCCTTCACGTTTCTCTCTTTATTCACCTTCTTCTGAAACCTCAACCAATTTGATCGACATGATGATGTAGCCTATGTCTCGGCCTTATATTACTAAGGGTAATTTAGGACGAAGGCTGCCACTTTCTCCGTCTGTTGTAACCAAGGATATTGCAGCAGCATAAGCAGGGCGCAGTCTACACATTGCATTGGGGAAAAACAATCTGCTTTTTAAACACACACATACATTTGCGATGATGTAATCTTTATAGTTATGCTGCCGTATTGTATCCTGAAAAAGAACACTATTACTTTGACTGCTTTTCTGCTCCCTACCATGCCAATGTTGCAATGATGATGAAAAAATGTAATTAAATCATTATTTAGACTGCATGTCTGTGTCTTGCTTGTGTTTGATATGCTGCCTAAATAGCTGCATGTACTCCCTTCTGAAAAAAGAACATGACATTGCTAATTAGACTGCCTGTTTGTGTCATGCTTATGTTTGCAATAGCCTAGCCTACTGTTCCAACAGACAAAGAAGTTTGTTAAACAACATATCGATCATGTGCAACATGTCGAAGTTGGTAGACTACAACAGGACAAGACGTCCGATCATTGAAGCGACAGCAGAGTGAGCAGCAGCTATGCAAAAATATATATATACGTACTGTAGAGACCTCTCGGACCTTTAGTTGGCAGGAAGAAAGGTCCAGGAAAAGTTGGATCTGCAACCTCTCTGTTAAGAATAATAGTCTCCAGCAGTCTTAGGAAATAGCTGGAACCAGTGAGTCTGTGTACTGTAGGCCCTCAGATTCACAACACAAAAGCCCATCAGATATACCAACACAGATGAAAACATACTCAATGAACACATTCAAAACCACAAATGACTTAACCGTAGACAACTGCCTTAAACAACAACCTTTCTTAGCCTTCCTTATTTCTGATGTCCCTAGACTACCAGGCAAATTGTGACTCTCATGATGTTGTGAAATCTTAGGATAGTGAGTGTATTAACCTCTACATCAGAACATTCAGTGCATTACAGAACAACTGTAGGAGAGAGCAAATATTTGACTCATTGTACAGAAATCAAATATGACAGCTTCGCTCAATTACTGCAGCAGCTAGCTGTAGTGACACATTTGTAAAAATATATTCCCCCACCACATCCACCATCAAATCCTCCATGAATACACACACGTGCACCACATCATGCACAAAAAGACAAACACCAAACAAACACTCTAGTGTGCAAAATTGTAAATTGTATGCACACACACGTTCTTTCTCTCGCTCGCACTCTCTCTCACACGCACACACACAGGGCCGGCTCCAGGCATAAGAGTCATAAGTGTTTTTTAAATGTATTTTTATAAAGTCAGCGGGGGTCTCAACTTACTTTTGAGAGTTAGAATAGTAGAAGACTCAAGGTGCAAGTTCGAAATTTGGGTGTGCATCAGTAGTTCTCTTGTTTTGTCAGTAACTGACAGTCACTCAATTAGCCATGTCAGCTAACAATTTTTACATTGGTAAGTTAGTCTAGATAGTTATCTAAACTTTTAGTAATCATGGCTGAAAACCAACCAGGCACACAGGGCACGTGCCCAGGGGCCCTAACCTCCAGGGGGCCCCCATTGATTTTGCTAGTCACTCCCACTCAGATATCATTCCATGACATAAGTCATGACAAAATGTGTAGAATAGCGGGAAATTAGCTTTAAAACATTATCTCTGCCCCATGGAAAACTGTGTAGAACTGCAGAAAACCTGCAAAATATTATCTATGCCTGCCCCATGGCTAAACGTGTAGAATTGCAGAAAATTAACATTAAAACTCACGTTTTTCTCTCTGCCGTCAAGAGGGGGGAGCCACACAAAAAATGTGAGTGGAATGGGAATTGTTTTTTTGAGACAATCCCTTTGGGTTTCACAACAGGGACTCCCCAAGCAACAATAGGAATGAGGAGAAAAGCAGCTCCTATAACACACAACTGATTGCATACAAATACACAGGCAATGTAAAATACTGTGTGACTACACAGCCTCTTTGATAACAGTAGGCCTATCGGTTATAGAGATACTTTAATCTAGTAATCCATAGGCTAGTTCTGAAACAAAACACTCAGATGCTATAGAAGTTTATATAGTAGCTTAGGCCTATATAAACACATACATACAGTGCTAGTCCAAAGTTTGGACACACCTACTCCTTCAAGAGGTTTTCTTTATTTTGACTATTTTCTACATTGCAGCTTAATAGTGACGACATCAAAACTATGAAATAACACATATGGAATCATGTAGTAACCAAAAAAGTATTAAACAAATCAAAATATATTTTAGATTTTAAAAGTATGCACCCTTTGCTTTGAGGACAGCTTTGCACACTCCCAGCATTCTCTCAACCAGCTTCGCCTGGAATGCTTTTCCAACAGTTGAAATAGTTCCCACATATGCTGAACACTTGTTGGCTGCTTGTCCTTCACTCTGCCGGCCAATTTATCCCAAACAATCTCAATTGGGTTGATGTTGGGTGATTGTGGAAGCCCAGTCATCTGATGCAGCACTCCATCACCCTCCTTGGTCAAATAGCCCTTACACAGCCTGGAGGTTTGTTGAGTAATTTTTCTGTTGAAAAACAAATGATAGTCCCACTAAGCGCAAACCAGATGGGATGGCTAGCCATGCTGGTTAATTGTGCCTTGAATTCTAAATAAATCACAGACAGTGTCACCAGCAAAGCACCCCCACACCATCACACCTCCTCCTCCTCCATGCTTCACAGTGGGAACCACACATGCTGAGATCATCCGTTCACCTACTCTGCGTCTCACAAAGACATGGCAGTTGGAACCAAAAATCTCATATTTGGACTCACCAGATTAAAGTACATATTTCCACGGTCCAGTCCATTGCTCGTGTTTTTTGGCCCAAGCAAGTCTCTTCTTCTTATTGGTGTATTTAATAGCGGTTTCTTTGCAGCAATTAGACCATGAAGGACTGATTCACGCAGTCCCCTCTGATCAGTTGATGTTGAGATATGTCTGTTACTTGAACTCTGTGAAGCATTTATTTGGGCTGCATTCTGAGGTGCAGTTAATTAACTTATCCTCTGCAACAGAGGTAACTCTGGGTCTTCCTTTCCTGTGGAGGTCCTCATGAGAGCCAGTTTCATCATAGCGCTTGATGGCTTTTGCGACTGCACTTGAAGAAACTTTCAAGTTCTTGACATTTTCCAGATTGACTGACCTTCATGTCTTAAAGTAACGATGGACTTTTATTTCTCTTTGCTTATTTGAGCTGTTCTTGCCATAATATGGACTTGGTCTTTTACCAAATAGGGCTATCTTCTGTATAACACCCTTAATTTGTCACAACACAACTGATTGGCTCAAACGCATTAAGAAGGAAAGAAATTCCACAAATTAACTTTGAACAAGGCACACCTGTTAACTTCTTGGCGCACCCATCCCGTTAGCGGGATCATTTTCGTCAACATCCTCTGAATTGCAGAGCGCCAAATTAAAATTAAATTACTAAAAATATTTAATTTTCATGAAATCAGAAGTGCAATATAGCAAAACACAGCTTAGCTTGTTGTTAATCCACCTTGTGTGTCAGATTTAAAAAAAAGCTTTACAGCAAAAGCTATCCAAGCATTTATGTTAGGACATCGCTCTCAGCAGACAAAACATCACAAACAGCTAGCAGCAAAGTAGATTGGTCACGAAAGTCAGAAAGGCAATAAAATGAATCGCTTACCTTTGATGATCTTTGGATGTTTGCACTCATGAGACTCCCAGTTACACAATAAATGTTCCTTTTGTTCCATAAAGATTATTTTTATATCCAAAATACCTCCATTTGGTTGGCGCATTTTGTTCAGAAATCCACAGGCTCGAGCGGTCACGACGGGGCAGACGAAAATTCCAAATAGTATCCGTAAACTTCGTAGAAACATGTCAAACGTTTTTTATAATCAATCCTCAGGTTGTTTTCACAATAAATTATCAATAATATTTCAACCGGACCGTAGCTTTTTCATTAGGAGAGAGAGAGAAATTGTCTGCTCCAAACTGTTGCGCATGCAAAACTCTGCTGGCACCCAGCAATCCACTGACGTGATGTGACCGTTCTCGCTCATTTTTCAGAATAAAAGCCTGAAACTATGTCTAAAGACTGTTCATACCATATGGAAGCCATAGAGAAAGGAATCTGGTTGATATCCCTTTAAATGGAGGGAAGGCATGCAATGGAACAGGGATATTTGTTTCTCTTAGGCACTTCCTGGTTGGATTACCCTCAGGTTTTCGCCTGCAATATCAGTTCTGTTATACTCACAGACAATATTTTGACAGTTTTGGAAAGTTGAGTGTTTTTTATCCTAATCTGACAATTTATGCATATTCTAGATTCTGGGCCTGAGAAATAGGCAGTTTCATCTGGGTACGTTTTTCATCCAGACATCAAAATACTGCCCCCTACACTCAACAGGTTAATTTAAATGCATTCCAGGTGACTATCTCATGAAGCTGGTTGAGAGAATGCCAAGAGTGTGCAAAGCTGTCATCATGCAAAGGGTGGCTACTTTGAAGACTTGAAGATATATTTTGATTTGTTTAACACTTTCTGTTTTCCACATGATTCCATGTGTTATGTGTTATGTATTCACTATTATTCAAGAATTTTGAAAAAATAAAAATACCCCCCCCCCCCCCCCCCTGGAATGTGTAGGTGTGTCTAAACTTTTGATTAGGGCTGTATAGTAGGCAGCCTATAGGGCAGGGATATAATATGGACGTGTGATTGTCTGATAGTACTCTATACATTTAGGTGATAAATGGATGCAGACCTAAAGGACTCTTTAGACTGAGTGCTACTAGTCCATCTAGTCTATGCTGTAACATAGACTGTTCTGTAACTGTTCTCTCATCTTCCTTAATTTTGCCTTTCTGGGACAAACTTAAACAAAATGCATTCATGGAATGAATTACAATTATTATTTTTTTAATACCCCTGCTATGTGACAGTCGGTGGTGTTTGCAATGACAATATGCCTCAATAGTAGTCTAACATTTAGCCTACTTGCCACAATGAAGCATACAAAAAAACTAGACCATGTACTATTACAGCATACACTGTAACAACTATGCACTTGGCGACTTATGTTTATTTGTGTTCCAAAGCATCCATAAAAACAACCATTCGACAGAGACACTCCTCGGCAGGACAGGCTTTGGTAAGCATCCCATTACTGCCATGGCTACGTTAGGTTACTGAGCTGGTAATGACGCTCTATGGACGTCTCTTCCCGACCCTCTGGGCTGATCGCACACTTCTAACGACTCTGCGTCCTTGCCATGTGGCCTGAACTGCAACATGTGTGTTAATGTTGCATAATTCAACATTTTTCAATTCAACAATTTCTTCCAACTTCTCTTGTATCAATGTCTAAAACAAACAAATTATCCTTCAATAGATAAATGAACTCTCAAGATGCAGTATATACATATATGTAGAGGATAACATGGCGGAAGGCTAACGGAAGTCTATAACCTATATAGAATTATAAACATAATGTAAATGGTTTAGTACTTTTTTTAACTTACCTCCTTGCGCCGGTTTAGGAGGGGAATTCCCGCTACATTCTACTGCAGGTGTCCGCGCGCTGCGCTATCTCTCGCGTGCACAGAGCACCAAAGCTCCAGGACAGCCCGCTTTCAGCGCGCGACGTGACCGGAATAATTTCGCGCCTTTAGCGCGGGATTGGTACGAAATCCTCCATGGGACAAGAAAGAGAGGTTAGTACCGACCTTTTTCTGTTCATAAATCAATTAATTCCTCAACCTTTTAGCGTTTTCCCTCTCTAGACGAAATCAGCTCATTGTCTCTACACAGAATGAAGCATCCCACACATGGATCAATCAAACGAAACGCATAGATTACACATGCACTGCAGCTGGTTGACGCTCATAGAAGCGCAGCCAATCCAACCCTTCTCCAATATGGTCACTATCTGCAGGCATAAAGGAAGGCATGTAGGAAA
This sequence comes from Oncorhynchus clarkii lewisi, assembly GCF_045791955.1. Lineage (NCBI taxonomy): Eukaryota > Metazoa > Chordata > Actinopteri > Salmoniformes > Salmonidae > Oncorhynchus > Oncorhynchus clarkii. The sequence goes on from NC_092153.1 coordinate 58,175,061, forward strand.
AGGAGGCGGGTGGAGAAGGGGGGATTGAGCGCTATAGTTGGAGGGGGAATGGAATATGAGGGAGGGGGTGTGATGGGTATTGTTACAAGGACAACCTGAGATTCCTCAAGGGTGAATGCTCCCTAATAGTGATTCCTGAAACATTTCTGCTCCCTCTCACACACAGTACAACACTATATCACACCACCTCCACCTTCTCTATCTCTCAGGGTGGGTTTGTGAGGACAAGATGAAAGAATGGCAGGTCCGCTTGAGAAAAAATGGCCACTGTTTGCCTCTCTATTCACCAGATATTGTATTCAGACAATGTTCCGTTTCATTTGGTTATTTTCCTCTATTTCCCCCTGTATTTTCTAGAGGTGAGAGCTCCCCACAAGCAATCACACTGCCTTGAATATGAACGGGTGTCAGTGACGAGTGCAAAACTGAATTTCTTTACACATTGTCTGATGTCAGACCCTGGCACAAAAACGTCAGTCATTGTCCATCCATATCAGACGTTTCAATCTCAATCTGTGAGAGGGTGAGAAGTTAAACCAAATAAATGATAAGATGACTCTGTCAACATGTCAGAGGGATGAATAGGATGAAGAATAAAATAGGTGGCATATAAAATGGAGAAAGCTGGAGGTTAGGTTTTTATGTGAACCTGTCAAAAATATGAATTTACGTCCAGTAAATTGTCACACTGACTTCATGATGAGATGCCATATAAGTGAAGCTCAATGTTTATAATTCAAACACTTCTTCCCTGTAAAACAAGGTAGTGTTTAGTGGATAATATCCAGTGGCGACCCATCATTCAGAGCAGAGCCCACATTTTTTCAATTTTTTTGGGGGGGGGGGCTTGCCTGTTTTGCATGTTATTTTGGCATTAATATGTGTCACATATAAGTTTTGCAAACAATGTAAAAAAATATATAGATATGTCATTGAGTTAAAAAAGTTGCATACAAACATGGTCTCGTCTTGGTTTTCTCGGGTAAGGCAGCTCCAAAATGCAGGTGTTTCAGCCTAGCTCAGTACTTTCCGTGGTGGTGGGGCAAGCCAGTAGAAAATACGGAGCATTGAGCAGTGTTCTGTCATTCATGGGGACACTACTTCACCACCAAGTCCAAGGATAGAGCTCTAAAATTTCTGCCCCTTGTGTGCTGCTATAGAGTTACATTAGTAGTGCCCATCCAAGAAGGCTCAAGGTGATTGGCCACAGATAAAATTACGTCAAATCACGTTATATCTACAGTAGCTTTGATTGGACGTGTCAACATCATACTTTCATACTTTCTTAGCTAGCAGTCATCATCATGAATCAAGCTGACAATCTACTGGCAAATCCTTTTTAATCCTTGTCATATGAAGAGAATTAATGAAGAGAAATTATAGATCAAACGTATCGGTGCACATCGGCCATTGGACATAAACATTACACAGCAAGTTGGAAATCGCAAATTCAACAATGAGTGGTTTGGAAGGAATCAGTGGCTAACTGCAAACATTACAAAGCAATCATTGGCCTGCTATTCAGTGGAGTGGCTGTGTGGTCCCAAGTCTAAGATTAAGGGTCTCTTTTCCTAGTTTAAAATTATAAATATTCAACATTGTCCATGTTGTCAATGAAGCATGATTTGTGCCGCGCTCAAAACAACTGTTAATTCAGAACGGCAAAATATGACTTTAGTGAGTTCAAGACAACTGGCAACTCTGGAAAAACGAGCTACGACTGAGAAAATACACTTTAAACTTTCATCCAACTCGTAATTGTAAATTTGGAACTCGGGCATCTTTCTAAAGCTACGACCTGAAGATCGCTGACGTCATCATGATTCAACCCTTTTTTTCCAGAGTTCCCAGTTGTCTTGAAAGCACCATAAATTCAGAGAATGCCAGACTTTGATGACAAAGTCTGATGACAAAATTTGCCCATGAAAGGACCACCGTGCCTCCTTCCTGTTCAAGTCAGCACAGCACAACAAGGTGAGAGTAAAAATGTATTGTAATCTGCTGCATAAATGATGTAATATGCCAGGGAGATATGTATACTGCAGCTAAGAAAGTAATAGTAAGTGTATGTTGTGTTAGTTGCCTATGTGCCTCACCCTAATCATTTGGTCTATTTTCACCTCTTAATTTTGCCTACTGTTCTGACTTGGTGGTGCACATGTAGCCTATAACCTGTTTTTGAGAAATGTAATCATTGAATATTGTAAGAGATGTCATTGTCTGCTTAAATGTGTCACGCATCCTCCTGCTCTCTCTCTCTCTCTCTCTCTCTCTCTCTCTCTCTGGCGCTCGAGGGCGCCAGGCTGCTCATCATTACACACACCTGTCACCATCATTGGGCGCAGCTGCGCAATATTGTACTCACCTGGACTCCATTATTTTGTTGATTACCCCCCTATATCTGTCTGCTCCCTGTGTCAGCATTGATGTGGTTATTTTTCCCCTGTCCCGACGCTGTTCCTGTTCTATTTCATGTCTGTTGTTTATTAAATGTTCATTCCATATACTTGCTTCTCGTCTCCAACGTCGATCCAACTTTGATCCTCACAGAATGCTGACACCACGAAAGGAAGCATCAGAGACTTTTTGTTTTTTGTTTTGGTTGGTGACGTTGGGTCCGGGTGCCGTCGCCGATGGAAACGGGGGTGCCTCAGGTAGCTCATCGGTCTTCCACGCCTTAGCTGGCTCAAGAGGTCTTCTTGCCTCGGGTGGCTCGGCAGGCGCCCACCCCACATCATGTTTCAGCCGGCCCGTCAGGCTCCCATGCCTCAGCGGGATCGTCAGGCTCTCACGCCTCAGCTGGATCGTCAGGCTCCCACGTCTCAGCTGGCTCGTCAGGTGTCTACGCCTCAGCCAGCTTGTCCAGTGCCCATGCCTCAGCAGTCCCACTCCCCCTCTCTGGCGCTCGAAGGTGCCAGGCTGCCCTTCATTACGCACACCTGTCACCATCATTACGTGTTACCTGTCACTATCATTTCCCCCTTTATTTTTCCCTACGGTTCTGACTTGAACACTGTAAAAATGGCCCATGTTCTGAATTCTGTTGCTGTACATTTCAAAAGAACTGATCAAATAGTTATATTGAGTACGTCTGTCCTAGCTCGCTCATTAATGTCTTAATAGAAATTACGGATTGCCTCTTATCCGCTTGTCGTCCCCATATGCCATATTTTGTACATCTCAATTGTCAGTAGAAACCACATTTGTTTAAGCAAGTCAGCAATATCAGCTATGTTTTTTTAAAAGGCAGAAAATGAGGCTGAATGATCTGTTTCGCTGCCAGACAAGGCTCTGCTGATAGCCATTTGTAGTATAGTGCAAATAATGTATTGTTTAGTGTTGTGTAGTGTCTTTGCTGGCATGCATCCCACATTTAATTTTTTTGCCCCACCAAGATTTACATGCTAAAACTGATAATATCACAGGGAGAAATTAAATATCTATGTGGATAGGGGGCCATATCTACCAGAGATAGTAGTCTGTGTCCTATGGGGTACTTTCACTCTCTCTCTCTCTCTCATGGACACACACGTGTTTATGTTTTAGTATTCAAAGACGTTCTCTACCTGTCTGACGATCAAACCCTTGCCATCGCCAAACGTGCACTAAACTTCACACAGCAAGGGAAAACGCAGCAGTGTATTCAGGGAACAGCGGGAAATACAGACCAAGGGAAATGAGGGCAGATAAACAGAGGCCGGAGGGTGCTGCTGGGGAAAATTATGGAGTGAGTTCGGAGGCTCATGTTAGATTAGAAAACAGCGATTTGACTGACATCTCTCTCTCTCTCTTTCTTTCTGCCTCTTTCTAAAACCCACAATCTGGCCTTGTTACCCATCAGTATTGCTGATGACCTCAGTTGTATTAAAATGCAGAATGAGCCAGCGATCATGAGGGCCAGCCAAACGCCCATATACCAGACGCTACACTTGTGTCCTTGAGCCAGGGTGCAAAGACACACATGTATACATGCATACACACACGCGGGTGCGCGCACACACACACTTGTATAATTGTATCAACCACTTACCTGACCAGGTAAAACTCTGAGCCCTTGCTCTGGGCTAGGGACATCTTTTAGAGGGCATCTTTTTTTCCTGGTCATATTACACTGTCAGGAAAACTCTTGACCCTGTATATAGTGTCACATCATTAAGACCTACTAGTGTCCTGTCTGACAGCAGGCCTGACTGCGCCCACATACTAGGTTCAGTTTGCTTGTAGCAGAACTCGGCTAAGCGAAGCAAACATCTGTGCCTTGCATACTCCCTTAAAATATATTTAGTTGAAAAACGAGAAAAAAGCATCAATATTACTGTTTGTCCCTTTTGAGACACCATAGCAACAAGATATACATGATATACACTTCCTCAAAATAGTCCCAATTAATCAAAGATAAATCAAGATATTTTGTAATACATTTTGACGTTTTTGCAGATGAGGTTAGTTGCAAAAGTTGAAAAAATCTAACTTAGATGTTTGCAAAAAATTTGGCATCTAACAAAAAATTTGCATGAAAACTACGTAATGTTCCAAAATGCATACTTGTGTTCTATCTAGAGCATATTATAGCGAGTATGTACCGGAAGTTCTATAAGCATACTTGGGAGGTCTGGAAAACAAAGCGTGCATGGGTGCATACTTTTTCATCCTCTTCACCGGGGAGGCTATCCCATAACAAATTGCGACACAGAGAAAATTCCCACTTCAGAGAAAATGTTCCAGAGGATTAAGAAATAACTTTGTAAAATGTAAGTATTATGTTTATTTATTCACCAAATTATGTTAAAATGTTCAACTCATTTCTTTCATATGAATTCAAATGTTGAGTCATTGCTCTTTACCCGGACAGTTCCTTAATCTTGAATTGGTAAACTTGTTCGCCAGCTAATGATGATTGTAGCAAATCTTTTTTTTCTATTTGTTTTCAGGGGCAGATGGCAACTGATGCCTTCATTTCACTCTATGGCATTGGCTTGGCAGGACAAAATAGTAATTCCTAACTGGTTTAGAGGTAAGTCATTTTAACAACATCTGATAAAAAATGTAGAAAAGGCAGCTAGCTGTGTTCTGTTTAATCTAGGTGTGCTAGCAAGCCAAGTTACTTGTGTATTCTTACATGATCAGTCAATAAATGCATGCATTGTCTATTTACCTAACGTTAGCTAACATCTGTCACTTCCCCTCCCCTCGTGTTTCACCATCACATATAAAGAAAACATTTTGAATAATGAAATGATCAATTCAATGTAAATCGGTGACAACTTGATCAAGCCTATGAATATGCAAAGCTGTTTGCACATTAACAAAAACATTTTTGTTGTTGCAGTGAAGTAAATGTCTCCTCCCTTGGCGTTAGGTTTCTTCTCTGTTCTCCTCAGGTTTAAGCACATCCTACCCCATCACCCAGACAAAATGTTGGATCCTCCCGCCCACAAGGTAAATCACCCTATCCCAGGAGTTTATTCAGCAGTGTGCAACATCACTGTGTTAGAAGTAGATCCACACATTATTCTCTATCATGCAGAATTGTCAGCTCATTGTAACATATGAAGCTCATTCTAAAATACAGACGTGGGCATTTTCTGCCCCAGGGAACTGCACTGTGCATGTTTTTATTCCTGCTCAGCAAAGACCACAATTAGTTGAATGAGGCGTTAGTGAAAGACTGGAAAAAAACCTGCAAACTCCTGTGTATAAACAACCCATGGCTGTCGTGACAAAATTTGCCCTCATATACTGAACAAGATATTGAATGTTAATGTCCTCGATGTCGCTCACTTGGGGATGCTAAAAGGTGTATTCTACAGAGCCATTTACTTTATGCTCGTATTCTTATCTTTTATTATTTCTTATTTTTGTTGCATTGTCGAGAAGGAACCTGCAAGTAAGCATTTCGTTGGACCATGGGTATCCGGTACATACAACTAATAAAACTTGAAACTTCTAAGGATTCATCCATAGATACAGGAAAGCTTACATTAGGATGAAGTAGTCTAGGCCTTCTAATCTAATTGTATTGCATCATATCACTTATCAATTATCTATCAATGCGTAACGTGAATATAAAACCAAACTATCTTGAACATCAGTGTAATTTAATAATATGCATGGATGTAATACACTATATATCCAAAAGTATGTGGACACCCCTTCAAATTAGTGGATTCGGCTATTTCAGCCACACCCGTTGCTGACTGGTGTGTAAAATCGAGCACACAGCAATCTCCAGTGAAGAGCTCACACAAGCTCACAGAATGGGACTGCCGAGTGCTGAAGCACATAGCTTTTTTGATGCTGGCTACGTGATGATGCAGGCTACGTGATGATGCAGTTTCCTGTTAATGTTAGAGGTCATGTCAAAGTATTTAGGTGCTCTGCGGTCTCCCATACTAGACGGTTTTCTCTCTCAGGAGTTCTTGGAAGATCGCCCTTGAAGAACGGGAGAACACAAGTGCGCATTTTGGAACACAGCTTTCTCAAATCAAATCAAAGTTTATTTGTCACGTGCGCCGAATACAACAGGTGTAGACCTTACAGTAAAATTCTTACTTACAGGCCCCTACCAATAGTGCAAAAAAGGTATTAGGTGAACAATAGGTATGTAAAGAAATAAAACAACAGTAAAAAGACTGGCGATATACAGTAGCGAGGTTCTCTAATTGAATGACAACACTTCATTGAAGAATCCCATCCATAGTTCCCAGTCCTACTAGGAGTAGTACTGTTGACCAATCACAGATGAAGGGGCGTAGACTTTGGCTACTGAACTTCGACTTGCCTCAAGAAAAAAATGTGTATGCACGAACAGCCAGAAAAAAACCTGCCGAACACCAAGACGAACGAAAGCGTAAACAAATGTCATCATAATATGTGTGGCAACCTTTTCAACTGGGAAGCATGCAAAAGGCTTTAGGAGATGTGGGCCTCCACCTGCCCAAGCAGCGGAGCATCAAAGAGCCCCAGCACCCCCACTTGTGACCCTGGCACAGTATCAACACAGGAACCCTCACATGGCTCGAGCTCTGGCAACACCTCAGTCAAGAGGACAAGCCAGCACCACAGTCACTAGTGGGCGCGCACACACACACACACACACACACACACACACACACACAGAAACACATAGGCCTATATAAACAGGGATGTACAGACAAGCACGTACATATCCACGCACACACTTACTCACTCAAACACACAAACATACGCAAGCATGCACAAAAACACACTTGTGTAACACCCCCATGCACGTTCTAGACAGGCTCTTGATCTTTGAAACAGCTGTGACCAAAGACCTCAGCAGCTGAGCATCTGTTAGGGACGTGCTGGAATGCACACACACACACTTGACTTGACAAATAAAAGGAGCTAAATGAGTTATCCCACAAAGACAATAGCAAATCATTATTGTCATGATACTTTTAAAACAATCTACTCAAATGAATTACATTCAGGAGGAGTAGTAGTGTTTTTGAAGACAACTGATCTTTCTTTACTTTATTGACTTTTTCACAAAGAACTTAAAGATGAATCCCAGGCACCTGGTCAATAACGGAATTGAGAATTAAATTAGGATGTGCTTTAAGCTGATTTACATTCAGACACAGCTTGCATCGCCTTTGAAGGCCGAGACGCAGTGACAGGAACCTCACGGCTGACCTTATTAGAGCCTCTGAGTGAAGACCAGCTGGAGTGGATAACGAAACTGAGACTGTGCAGTTTAAAATGTCACAACGCTGCTACAGGTGTCAGATCTTAACTTGATGATTATTTCTTCACAAATAATTTTCCTGCTGCATTAGGAAACTGAAATGAGCCTCGAGATTCTTAGAAAATGAGCAGTTCTCTTTCTCTCCATGAGGGTGCAGTCGAGTCATTGAGATCAGGCCTGCTATCAAAATAATATTCTCTCTCGCTCGCTCATAACGCTAGGCCAAGGTCCTATTACTGCAACATTCAAATGTGCGAAAATGTATCTGAAATGCAGGCATACACATCAACAACCGCCGTTTTATATACACTGATCAAAAATATAAATGTAAAGTGTTGGTCACATATTTCATGAGCGTGTATGGCGAGTGGTTTGCTGATGTCAGCGTTGTGAACAGAGTGCCCCATGGTGGAGTTGGGTTATGGTATGGGAAGGCATAAGCTACAGACATTGAACACAATTGCATTTTTATCGATGGCAATTTGAATGCACAGACATACCGTGACGAGATATTGAGGCACATTGTCGTGCCATTCATCCACCGCTATCACCTCATGGTTCAGCATGACAATTCACAGCCCCATGTCGCAAGGATCTGTACACAATTCCTGGAAGATGAAAATGTCCCAGTTCTTCCATGGCCTGAATACTCAGCAGACATGTCACCCATTGAGCATGTATGGGATGCTCTGGATCGAATTGTACGACAGCATCAGTGGTGGTCAGTGCTTTTTAAGAGCATGGCCTAATTTCTATTACAGCATATTGGATGACTCTCATTCATATTCCATTAACCCAGGACAATGTAACAGCATTAGGTTTAGGCTACTACATGTTGCTAAAGTTTTTTTTTATCCTAAAAAACTCTCCAGTCCCTAATGATTACAAGCATAACCACTATGCTTGAAAATATAAAAAGTGGTACTCAGTAATGTGTTGTATTGGATTTTCCCAATACATAACAGTTTTTATTCAGGGGAAAAGTTCATTGCTTGCCACATTTAATTGCAGTATTATTTTAGTGTCTTGTTGCATTCAGGATGCATGTTTTGGAATAATTGTATTCTGTACAGGCTTCCTTCTTTTCACTCTGTCAATTAAGTTAGTATTTTGGAGTAACTACAATGTTGTTGATCCATCCTCAGTTTTGTCCTATCACAGGCATTAAAATGCAATGCTCAACTGAGGGATCTTACAAATAACTGTATGTGTGGCATACAGAGATGAGCTAGTCATTCAAAAAAATCATGTTAAACACTACTATTGCACACAGAGTGAATCCATGCAACTTATTATGTGACTTGTTAAGCACATTTTTACTCCTGAACTTATTTAGGCTTGCCATGGTAAAGGGGTTGAATATTTATTGACTCAAGACATTTCAACTTTAATGTTGTATTAATTTGTAAACAATTTCGAAAATCACAATTACATTTGGCATACAGAGATGAGCTAGTCATTCAAAAAAATCATGTTAAACACTACTATTGCACACAGAGTGAATCCATGCAACTTATTATGTGACTTGTTAAGCACATTTTTACTCCTGAACTTATTTAGGCTTGCCATGGTAAAGGGGTTGAATATTTATTGACTCAAGACATTTCAACTTTAATGTTGTATTAATTTGTAAACAATTTCGAAAATCACAATTACATTTGACATTATGGGGTATTGTGTGAAAGCCAGTGACAAAACATCTCAGTTTAACCTGGTGTCCTAGTTTCAGGCTGTAACACAACAAAATATGGAACAAGTCAAGGGGTGTGAATACTGTAATTTTCTCTTGTCACTCTCCCTTCCCCTATTGTGTTTCACCATTGGGTTTGGTGTTACTAGTTCAAATTAGTGGCTAAATTATTCTACTCTTACTGTAAACAACTGGACCAATACAAAAAATATGCAAAACAGTTAAAAAAATGATTGCACATTAATAAAGGTAGCTAGCTTATTCTAAAATACAGATGTGATTTCTGTACCAGGGGATTGTACTGTGTGCAAGCCTTCAATGTAGACCACAATTTGTTGAATGAGGTGTTAGTGAATGGCTGGAACAAAAACCTTAAAACAGGTCTATAAAAAAAAACTATGGCTGTCATGACTAAATTTGCCCTCATGTACTGAACAAGCTTATGAATGTTGGAGGTTAATCTCCTTGATGTGCCTCACTTCGGAGTTACTTTTTTTGTACAATGGGCTGTGTTTTAAGGACCCATGCACAGACACAAGAAAATCAATAAATGTTAACATTTATTCAAAATGACAACTGTTGATGTCTCCACATGTTTCTGGTTTTGAGGCTTGGGCATCTGGTGACCCCTGCAAGGAGAGAGAAAGGCATCAATAATATTACAATGTTGTATTAAGGCTCCCGAGTGGCGCAGTGGTCTAAGGCAATTCATCTCAGTGCAAGAGACGTCACTGCAGTCCCTGGTTTGAATCCAGGCTGCATCACATCTGGCTGTGATTGGGAGTCCTATAGGGCGGCGCACAATTGGCCCAGTTAAAAAAGAACATGAGTGAAAAAACACAGGAATCGCCCCATCAACATTTGTGGCCCTGAAGAGAGATAGAGATTAAGATAAAAGAGAGAGACATTTGAGTGAACAGAAGAGGAGAATGAAACGTGTGTCATTGAGCCTATGATCCCTTTGAGGCTCTGACCTTGAGTTACTGTCTGGGGTTAGTCAACAAAAGGACCACGACAGACAGCGAGGATTATGCAACAGGTCGATTGGTGGAGTGGATAAGACGGACATTAAAAGAGAGGAAGAGTTAGAGAGCAAGACAGAGAGAGAGGAATGTGTGATGGAAGGGAAGAAGTGAAGCAGCTGTTTGATCAGAGCTAATTAGGACATTGAATCATTGATGAGACCTACATTTACCTTACGAACATTAAAAGGATAGAAAATTAGGGACAGAGAGGAAGCTCTTTAAATACCACCCCTGAAGTGTGTTTATAACATACTTTTTCATCATCTTATTACCAAACCCAACTAGCACATTTGGTTCCTTAGAAGTTGTGGGAACTAATGTTTTTGGTTTCACATTGGTTGTGGGAATGAAGCTTCCTAAGTTTCCTGACCGATAAAACAGAAATACAAATGTCACCTGTTCTGGGAATTTTAGGTTGCAGGGAGGTTCTGAGAACATTTTACTCTGGTTCATTTAAACTTTTCCTGGTAGGTTTTATTTACGCTCTGAGGAAGTAAATTCTAGATTATTTAGAGTTTTTTTTTTATAACTTCCTTAAAACTTTCACTGAATGTTTCAATAAGACCTTTAATAAGACTGCTAGCTTATTTTGGGTAAACTTTTTTTTTACTCCAAGCACAGATAGGACAAATGACAAATCATTTCCTTAGCCATTAATCATGCATACTCATGTATTTTTTCTTGTGACACGGCATCAGTGCAATTCAAACCTATTATTTTGTGTTCTCTATCCATGGAATTAGTCCATTGTGCCACCATGACTGAGGTAGAATGCCATGTTTTTTACACATACAAAGCTGTTCATTTTAGTTTATTGAAACAGACCTAATTTCAAAGGAAACAAGCATTCATTAAGATGAGGTGTGACCAATTAGCGAGCACGGCCAACACACATGAACAGGTAGAGGATAGAGAGAGTTTCTGTAACGACGTTCGTCTGTAGGAGGAGAAGCGGACCAAAAAGCAGCGTGGTGGTTATTCATGTTCTTTAATGGAAAACTGAACGATACATGAAATAACTCAAATCTACAAAACAACAAACGGAACGTGAAAACCTATACAGCCTATCCTGTGACAACAAACACAGTGACAGGAACAATCACCCACAAACACACAGTGAAACCCAGGCTACCTAAGTATGATTCTCAATCAGAGACAACTAATGACACCTGCCTCTGATTGAGAACCATACTAGGCCGAAAACATAGAAATGCCCCAAAACATAGAAAAACAAACATAGACTGCCCACCCAACTCACGCCCTGACCATACTAAATAAATACAAAACAACGGAAATAGAGGTCAGAACGTGACAGTTTCGTTGATACTGAGAACAGAATGTGTTGGTCCCATGTTTTCTGAGCTGAAATAAAAGATCCCAGAAATGTTCCATACACACAAAAAGCTTAATTCTCTCAATTATTGTGCACAAATTTGTTTACATCCTTGTTAGTGAAAATTTCTCCTTTACCAAGATAATCTATCCACCTGTGTGGCATATCAAGAAGCTGGTTAAAAAGCATGGTCATTACACAGGTGCACTTTGTGCTGGGGAAAAAAAGGCCACTAAAATGTACAGTTTTGTCACACAACACACTGCCACAGATGTCTCAAGTTTTGAGGGAGCGTGCAATTGGCATGCTGACTGCAGGAATGTCCACCAGAGCGGTTGCCAGATAATTTAATGTTTATTTCTCTAGCATAAGCCACCTCCTATGTCATTTTAGAGAATTTTTCAGTAGTTCCAACCATTCTCACAACCACAGACCATGTGTATGGCGTTATGTGAGCATGCAGTTTGGGCAAATGTTGTGAACAGTGTCCCATGGTAGTGGTGGGGTTATGGTGTATGGGCAGGCATAAGCTATGGACAATGAACACAATTGCATTTTATCGATGGCAATTTGAATGCATAGAGATACCGTGACGAGATCCTGAGGCCCATTGTCGTGCCATTCATCCGCTGCCATCCCCTCATGTTTCAGCATGATAATGTACAACCCCATGTTGGAAGGATCTGTACACAATTCCTGGAAGTATCATGGCTCGGAATAAGACCCAGATGTAGACACAGGAGGAGGACAGTTCGAATCTCATATATTTATTATAAAACAGGGGGCAGGCAAACGGCAGGTCAAGGGCAGGCAGAGGTCAGTAATCCAAGGCAGAGTCAATTAGGGACCGAACAGCAGGCAGAGTCAGGGCAGGCAGAATGGTCAGACCCGGGAAGACTAGAAAACAAAACTTGAGAAACAGGAAACGCTGGAACAACCTGACAAGACAAGACGAACTGGCACAAAACGCAGGTATAAATATAGAGGAGATAATGGTGACAAATTGGAGACACCTGGTGGGGGTTGGAGACATGCACAAGACAGGTGAATCATATCAGGGTGTAACAGTCCCCCCCCTTCCCCCCACTAGGGGCACCACCTGGCGTCCTACACGGCACATGCCCGGCGGCAGAACTTAGCACTGAGGGCTGGGTCCAGGATGTTTCTAGCAGGGACCCAGCACCTCTCTTCCGGGCCATAACCCTCCCAGTCAACCAGGTACTAGAATCCTCTGCCCTGAGGTTGAACATTCAGGATTCAGGAGATGTCTCACCGTGTACGCCAGATGGCCGTCGATAAGATGGGAGAGAGGAGTGGACCTTAAAACAGAAGACAAAGGGCTATGAGACAGAGGTTTAATCCTAGACACATGAAAAGTGGGTTGTATACGGAGGGTGCGGGGCAACAGAAGATGAACAGCAGAGGGGCTAAGGATTTTAGAGATGGGGAAAGGGCTGATAAAATGGGGGGAAAGTTTATGGGACTCCACCCAGAGGGGCAGATCCCGAGTAGAAAGCCATACACTCTGTCCAAGACGTAGCGTGGACCAGGGGTCCGGTGGCGGTTCACCTGCCGCCGATATCTGGAGGTGGTCTTGAGAAGAGCGGACCAGGCTCTCTTCCAGTCACGACAACAGCAGGGGACGAACATCTGGGCAGAGGGTATGCTGACTTCTTCCTCTTGCTCAGGGAAGAGCGGGAGATGATATGCCAAGGAACACTCAAAGGGCGAGAGACCAGTGGCCGAGCAGGGAAGGGTGTTGCAGGCGTATTCCACCCACACAAGTTGCTGGCTCCAGGTGGTGGGATTGGCAGAGACGAGGCAACGAAGAGCCGTCTCCAGGTCCTGATTGGCTCGCTCCGACTGTCCATTAGACTGGGGATGAAACCCAGAGGACAGGCTGGCCGACGACCCAATTAGGGTGCAGAACGCCTTCCAGAACCGGGATGAAAACTGAGGACCGCGATCGGAGACCATGTCGACTGGAAGTCCATGGATCAGGAAGACGTGCTGCACCATGAGCTGGGCTGTCTCCTTGGCTGAGGGCAACTTAGGAAGGGGGATAAAATGGGCAGCTTTGGAAAACCTATCCACCACCATTAGACATCTGGTGGGGGGTGGAGACAAGCATCAGACAGGTGAAACAGATCAGGGTGTGACAGGAGGAGTGGGACAACATTCCACATGCTACAATCAATAGCCTGATCAACTCTATGCAAATGAGATGAATCGCGCTTCATGAGGCAAATGGTGGTCACACCAGATACGGACTGGTTTTCTGATCCACTCCCCTACCTTTTTTTTAAGGTATCTGTGACCAACAGATGCATATTTGTATTCCCAGTCGTGTGAAATCCATAGATTAGGGCCTGATTAATGTATTTCCTTATATGAACTCAGTAAAATCTTTTAAATTGTTACATGTTGCGTTTATATTTTTGTTCATTATACAGTACCAGTCAAAAGTTGGAACACACCTACTCATTCATTAGTTTTTCTTAATTTTTTAATTTTCTACATTGTAGAATAATAGTGAAGACATCAAAGCTATGAAATAACACACATGGAATCATGTAGTCACCAAAAAAGTGTTAAACAAATCTAAATATGTTTTATATTTGAGATTCTTCAAAGTAGCCACCCTTTGTCTTGACGACAGCTTTGCACACTCTGAACAATTTGAGAACATGCATTTAAATAGAACCACGAAACGCTTTGATGAAGTACTGCATTTCTGACAGAAGAACAATGTTTCTTAATGTTCTCAGAACTATTGAGAACATTCCCAATGTCAAACAATTTGCAGAACGTTCCTAGAAAACTACCAAAGATGTCATTAAATGTACCTATGTTTTGAACTTTTAGGAAACTTTATGCTAAAGTAATGAAATACCAAGAAAAGAACATATTTGTGTCAAGTTCCTTAAGTGTGTTGAGCAATGTTACTGTCACGTTATCCCGATTATCCCGCACACCTGTCACCATCATCTCGCGCACCTGCGCCTCATGACACTCACCTTGACTCCATCACCTCCTTGATTATCTTCCCTATATCTGTCACTTCTTTCCTCAGGTGTTATTGACTCTGTTTTCATGTCGGTGCATTGTTTGTGTTTTGTTGTCATTGTTTATTTTATTTATTAAAACACTCACTCCCTGAACTTGCTTCCTGACTCTCAGCGTACTCATTACAGTTCCAAAGCCAAGCAACTCTTCTGCACCATTCCCAGAATGCTGAGAGAAGGTTGTATGCAACATAACCATAGGACAACCATACTCTTAGAAACATAAGATTGTCAGAACGGTATGTGTTAGCTGGGCACTGTACTGTACACCAGTAATACATGAAGATTTAGGATGGAATTGAATCAAACATACTATAGCATGTTTACACAGTGTCTTTGTTTGAGCCCTTACTAATGCCCAAAGTGGACGCATCTACAGGCACCTGTGCAGGAAGTATATCTGGTAATAGGTTTTTAGTAGACCTAAAAAACATTCTATACTTTTATTTGACCATAAGAAAAGGGGCTACTGTGTAGTAAATTCTGCCCAAATAGAGCGTTTAATCTATACATCATTTTCACAATGTTTGAGCATATGGGTTTATAGTGTTTGTTGGTTATCATGCACCAGGCAGCTATTATGTCTCTGTGTGTTTGTTTACATTGTTGGTCCCTTTCAGTCAGCCAACTTCGGTACAACATATTAGGTGGAAAAAGTAGTACATTCTCATAGTTGAGTAAAAGTAAAGATACCTTAATAGAAAATGACTTAAATTAAGTAAAAGTGAAAGTCATCCAGTAAAATACTAGAGTAAAAGTACTTAAGTATCAAAAGTAAGAATCATTTAAAATTCCTTATATTAAGCAAACAAGATGGCGCAATTTTATTTTTATTTGTGGATCGTCATGGTCACACTCCAGCACTCAGATTTAATTGAAAAACAAAGCGTTTGTCTTTAGTGAGTCTGCCAGATCAGAGGCAATAGGAATGACCAGAGATGTTTTCTTAATAAGTGTGTGAATTGGACCATTTTCTGTCCTGCTAAGCATTCAAAATATACTTTTGGGTGTCTGGGAAAATGTATGGAGTAAAAAGTACATCATTTTATTAAAGAATGTAGTTAAGTAAATTTAAAAGTTGCCAAAAATATAAATAGTAAAGTACAGATACCCCCCAAAAACGACTTAAGTATTTTTACTTTAGTACTTTACACCACTGATGGGGAGTCACACTCTGAAGACTTCGGTTGAAGGATCTACAATCAAGCCTGACAGGCAAATGAAATTCTAGGCTCAGATTCATTCCTTCAATTATTC
Organism: Oncorhynchus clarkii lewisi; assembly: GCF_045791955.1. NCBI lineage: Eukaryota > Metazoa > Chordata > Actinopteri > Salmoniformes > Salmonidae > Oncorhynchus > Oncorhynchus clarkii. Next base: position 58,191,142 of record NC_092153.1, read on the forward strand.
CGCTCTTCAACTTGGTGTGAACAGGAACGATTCATACTACTAAAACAAATCATTGGAACACGAGAACATGTCTTACCGTGCCGCATGCGGTCAGAGGCTAGCTAGCATAGTTTAGGCTAAAGAGCCTCCTGGCTAAGGTCGGCTAGCATGCATATCTTCCGGTGAATGAAGCTTACTAGCATTCCCCCGGCACTATGGCAACCCCATTCCTATTTTAAATTCCTGGAGATTGGATGGAGTAAGCAGAGTGGGCTTTCACTCTCCTCCAATGAGGAAGTAGTCCTGAGCAGCTGCGCCACTCCGCAAAAAAATTGCTGTGATGCCAGTGCTCCTACATTTTGTTACGGCAAACGGGGACCTACGTCAGCCATTGCTGGAGCCATCTGTGACCATAAGGGGGCCGGGCTTTATGCAGGCTATACAATCTCACGGAAGCACAACGTGTGTTGAAAGCTTGTCCAAGTTTAATCCCCTCTGGTACCTTGCGTTACATGGTGTTAACAGGGTTCAAGGGGTATATTAATCTCCCCAGGGCAGGGAGTAATAAATTGGGAGATTCACTCTCTGTCCGCAAATTTCTGCCTGTAGCTCACTAGTCCCTATGAGGTGTCATGTGATACAGGTTATGGGCCCTGTAGGTGATTGGTGGTTGGTAGCGGAGTCGAGGGAACAAGCAAGGTTGGACACGACCATGCTATTATCCCACACAGTCTCTGTGGTTCATATGCATGCCGGAATGAACTGTCTTACTCCAGCTCAGCACTTTTCATTCCTGGGAATTAGATTTGATTACCAATCGCCCCTGTCTGTTACCACAGAAGGCGCCAGTTTTTCTGTCTGTCTGTCCCAGCTGGGTTACAAGGCGCTTTGTCGCCAGTAACTATAGCTGGTTGGGAGGTTAACCTCCATGATAAAGTGTTTTATGTGTGCGGTGCAGATATATGTTTTATTGTCACATACACCAGATTGGTGCAGTAAAATGTGTTGTTTTACAGGGTCAGCCATGGTAGTACGGTGCCCTTGGAGAAAATTAGGGTTAAGTGCCTTGTTCAAGGACACCTGTCGCCAGATGGCACTGCCAATCGTGGTACGTCACGGATTGCAGGAGACTTTTATGCAAAACTTGGGACATGCCACAGTGTTCACAGGTGCCAAAAGTGTTGTCTCCCGCATGTTAGTTAGATGAAAAGCGTCCCTTCTCCAGTGGTGGAAAAAGGACCCAACCGTCATACTTGAGTAAAAGTCAAGATACCTTAATAGAAAATGGCTCAAGTAAAAATGTAAGTAGGTATAAAAAGTAAATGTAATTGCTAAAATATACTTAAGGATCTTAAGGATCAATCAGGGGTCTGGCAGCGTTTTAGGCGTTGTTTAAACTGTTGACTGTAGGAAATATTTGTGCTGCAGCGATTTGGCCATCACCACACACTTTTGTGAGGTTTTATCACTTGGATGTCACTGCTCCCAGTGTAGCCCACAGGGTGCTTATGGCTGGGACAGGGGAAATCACTAGGCAGCACGCCGTGTGCACAATACCTAGACTGACACATCTGGCAGGTTCAGGTCTGGGTGGTTTGCCATGGGCCGTTTTCATTTAGTATCCGTTGGAGTCGGCTTGGGGCGTGATTATATTTCCCCATATTATGTTGTACCAAAGTTGACTGACTGAAATGTAACGTAACATTATGACTATAACTAATATTCCCAGAAGGAGGGAAAAGAGGTCCAACATGAGGTACAGCCTGTTACTGGGCTGGGTGAAGAGCAGTATTAAATTTAAGGAATTAATCCGAGCCTCACGCTTATCATCTGTGGAAGGTGGGGCTTCCAGCGCGGCGCGGATTTCATTGGTCTTGTCAGGTGTGATTGTAGATCCTTCAACCAAAGTTGCGAGAGTGCAACTCCCCAAAGTACCTTGTATCTTGTATCGCTCCTTCAGGGAACAGTCGTTAATAGGCATAGCGTTACATTTTCACATTTCACAGATGAGACATTTGAAATTAGTCTCATCTGTGAAGACAGTGATGCTTAGAAACCAACTCTGGGTCTAAGGCAACCCAGACCAAATGATGGAAGCATCAACTGAAAGATATAACCACTGGCCAAACCATTTCACAGAGGTATGATCATCTATTCCATTATTGTTGGCCTAACTACAGAATCGGTTCAAATGTGTGTGTCAGTGTATATAATATAAGCGTCTATACAATGGTGCCTAAATGTACACATTGTGTACATGTGCCTGTGTGTGTGTACGTGTCTGTGTGTGTGTGTGTATAAGGGAGGCTTCCTGTCCAGTCTAGAAATCTTTCAATCCACAGCATCCAGTGACAGATAGAGGATGAGAAGCGCATTGACCTGTCACTGCAACCCCGAACACCCTTTCTCCTCATCCCCCTTTTCCTCCACCTCCACTCTCTCCAGTCTGTTCTCCCAGGATGCCAGTGACCCATGTACCTATTCGTCAGCTCACCCCCTCTCCCCCTCACCACCTTCTGTCAACCCCTCCTACCCTCTCCTCTCCCTCATTCCCTGCCATCTGTTCTCTAAATAACCTCAGCATCCCATCTTTAATAAATCTTCACCATATTCCACCTGTATGGCTGATGGCGTCACAACGGTTCACAATGGCATAAGCCTCCACTCTAGAGAGCCTCCTTCACCTTCACAAGATGACCAGTGAAGACTGGCTCCAATTGGGACCCCAGCTAAAGCTGCCTGAGACGAGAGCAGAGGAGAGCTGCGTCCAATGAAAGAGAAGCAAGTCTGGAGTCCAGTAATCTAAGATGACACATCATTATAGAGTGCAGCTCTACTCGTGATGCAGAACGCCAATAACAATACACACAAATCTGTCTGCATTGAATGACCCCAGTCAATGGCAGATCTAATACCTAACCTGCTAATATATCCATCTCTTCCTCTGGAGAGCTGACAGCTGTGTGTGTGTGTGTGTACTCAAGGTAAACCTTGTTAAGTGTTTTCAAAATAAAACTTTGAACGCACTGAATCAATAATTAATTACCTAAAGGAGTCATTTGACTGGCCCAGATGTAGTTAACAATTGCACAGGAAAACAGAGGAGCTAATCCCAGTAATGATCCCATGGTTCTGGAGTCTAGACAGAGTGTGGTTCATGGAGATCATTGTGGAATTGACTGTTGGTTGACTGGTGCAACTGGGTGGTCCACGCAGGCCATTTTGTGCCAAAAAACTCTAACTCTAGCTAGACTATCAGTTATCACTGAGAAATTAAGAATCATTTAAGCCACATTTGTCAAACCAGAGAGGAAATGGAAGAGATAGGCCCAACTCAGCTAGAAATCTGTCTCCATCCAGCAGGTGGTGTTTTTTTTGTCGTTTCCCTACCAAGCAAGGATTCTTTGTATGGAGGTCAATGAGAGTGTCGAATTATGTAAAAACAGGTTTTATTTGCTACGTGAGATTTATTTTATCTAATAAAAGTTTTGTAGTGCTTAAGTTGTTAGAAGTTTACTGATATAAGTAGGACGTGACATCCTGGCAACCTTGAGAAAAAAACACTTTAAATCAGAGTTCTCTCGAGATGGCTGTATATATTAATGGAATAGCATCTCTCTCCATTAAATACAGGCGGTTGACATCAACAACCCTCATTGAATATTCAAAAAAGGATTAGAATAATGAGATGTATCCACCAATCCAAAGAAAGGATAGTCTTCAGTTAGACAACCCGCTGTGCAGCTTTGTGTACAAGGACTCCCATTGTTAGTGCGGAGAGAGACATGTATCGTGTCAGTATACCCATAATCATTGGTCAAACTCATTCCACAGAGGGCCGAGTGTCTGCGGGTTGTTAGCGCCTCTGTCACGACTTCTACCGAAGTCGAAGCCTCTCCTTGTTCGGGCGGTGCTCGGCGGTCGACATCACCGGTCTTCTCGCCATCATTGATCCATTTTTAATTTTCCATTGGTTTTGTCTTGTCTTCCTACACACCTTGTTTCAATCCCATTCATTACCTGTTGTGTATTTAACCCTCTGTTCCCCTCATGTCTTTGTCAGAGATTGTTAATTGTTTTGTTTTGTTTGTATTGGGTCCTCGTACCCATTTTGTTGTGTTATTATTCATAGTTTTGGAGTTATGTTTTATTTACAATCATTAAACAACTCCATTTCATTAAGTTTGATTCTCCTGCGCCTGACTTCCCTGCCACCTATACACACGACTCTGACAGCCTCCCTTGTACTTGATTGATTAATTAAGGTAACTGATTAGTAAGGAACACCCCTCACCTGATTGTCTAGGTCTTACTTGAAAGGAAAAAACTAAAACCAGTAGACAATAGGCCATCCATGGAATGAGTTTGACACCACTGGTTTAGGTGATTAAAATGAGCATCACCTGATTCAACTACTCAAGGGCTTGATGATTTGATGAATCAAGTGTGTTAGTGTAGGCATGGAAGAAGAATGGAAGAAGAAAAAAAATGTGTCAGCTGAGGAGGACCCAGGACTGGAATAGAACCTCCCCTGGATTAAATCCCCAAAAGATCAAGAGGGTCAATTAACTTGATAGAAAAGGCAGGGTGACATTGTCCAGGGGTGGGGGTGGGGGTGGAGGTAAAAGCAGGGCAGGGGGAACTCATCTGGCCTCAAGTGGCCAGATAGTTCGTTCTCTCTCTCAATGACGGCTCATTTCCACCACTTTCCACTTCCTGCTCAGCTGCACAATTATCCTAATTTCAGCCGAGAGATAAAGATAGGAGGAGAGAGGGAGGAGGAAGAGATGCTCTTCCAGATTCTCTCATGTTGGTAAAGCCAAAGTATACTTGAGAACAGTCCAGCACTGCACTGGCCAGGGGAGAAGGTAAGTTGAGCCACCTCTCAAAGTCAATGGCAGTTCTCTGTCCTGATAGAGTTGAGAGGGAGCCAGACGTGTAGAGCGAGAGAGAGAGAGTGTGTATGTGCATTGTGTAAGTGTGCATTGTTTTATGTGCACACGTGTGTGTGTGTGTGTATGTGTGTGTGTGTGTGAGGAGTGGGGGAGAGCAATGCAACAAAAACAACCTAATAAAGACTGGGGGCATCAATAGTTTTAGCATAAATTGGAATGGGGAATGAAATAGTGAATGACAGCTGGCGGGAATGAGGAATGGCATATGTTAATGTGGGTTTATGAGCCTGAGACGGCCCCAGAGACTTTTAATAACGCTCAGCTACTCTGGCACAGCCATTCAGGTGGCCCATAATCTGCACTGTCATAATGAAGAAAATATGCTAATGTGAAACCCATCAAACGAAACAACTTGTTTGTGCGTGTTCATGTGTGTGAGAGAGAGAGAGAGAGAGTGAGGGAAAAGGGGATAGAAAAGGAGAAAGGTTATTGCTTTTCATACTGTGACTCTGCACACACTGTCACTCCAGAACTTCTCAACTATGTCATAAATATTGCAAGTATGATGTTCTCAATTTTGCACTTTTCTCTTCAATTTGTGCTTTTTAAATACCTTCATAAGCATTTAATCATATCCCTGAATATACAGTACCAGTCAGTTTTGACACACCTACTCATTCAAGGGTTTTTCTTTATTTGTACTATTTTCTACATGGTAGAATAATAGGTAAGACATCAAAACTATGAAATAACACATGGAATCATGTAGTAACCAAAACAAATGTTATATTTTAGATTCTTCAAAGTAACCACCCTTTGCACAATCTCTCAACCAGCTTCACCTGGAATGCTTTTCCAACAGTCTTGAAGGAGTTCTCACATATGCTGAGCACTTGTTGGTTGCTTGTCCTTCACTCTGCGGTCCAACTCATCCCAAACCATCTCAATATGGTTGAGGTCGGGTGATTGTGGAGGCCATGTCATCTGATGCAGCACCCAATCACTCTCCTATCCCAAATGGCCCTTACATAGCCTGGAAGTGTGTTTTGGGTCATTGTCCTGTTGAAAAACAGATGATAGTCCCACTAAGCGCAGACCAGATGGGATAGCGTATCACTGAAGATGCTGTGGTAGCCATGCTGGTTAAGTGTGCCTTGAATTCTATATAAATCACAGACAGTATCAGCAGCAAAGCATCTCCTCCTCCTTGCTTCACGGTGGGAACCACACATGCGGAGATCATCCATTCATTCACCAAATCTGCGTATCATAAAGACACGTTGGTTGGAACTAAAAATCTCAAATTTGGACTCATCAGATCGAAGGACAGATTTCCACCGGTCTAATGTCCATTGCTCGTGTTTCTTGACCCAAGCAAGTCTCTTCTTATTGGTGTCCTTTAGTAGTGGTTTCTTTGCAGCAATTAGATTATGAAGGTCTGATTCACGCAGTCTCCTCTGAACAGCTGATGTTTAGATGTGTCTGTTACTTGAACTCTGTGAAGCATTTATTTGGGCTGCAACTTCTGAGGCTGGTAACTCTAATGAACTTATCCTCTGCAGCAGAGGTGACTCTGGGTCTTCCTTTCCTGTGGCGGAGCCAGTTTCATCATAGTGCTTGATGGTTTTTGCGACTGCATTTGAAGAAACTTTTAAAGTTCTTAATGTTCCAGATTGACTGACCTTCATGTCTTAAAGTATTGGACTGTCATTTCTCTTTGCCTATTTGAGCTGTTCTTGCCATAATATGGACTTGGTCTTTTACCAAATAGGGCTATCTTCTGTATACCACCCCTACCTTGTCACAACACAACTGATTGTCTCAAACAAATTAAGAAGGAAAGAAATTCCACAAATTAACTTTAAGGCAGACTTGTTTACTAAAATGCTTTCCAGGTGACTACCTCATGAAGCTGGTTGAGAGAATGCCAAGAGTGTGCAAAGCTGTCATCAAGGCAAAGGTGGCTACTTTGAAAAATCTCAAATATATTTTGATTTGTTTAACACTTTTTTTTTGGTTACTACATGATTCCATATGTGTTATTTCTTACTGTTGATGTCTTCACTATTATTCTACAACGTAGAAAATAGTAAAAATAAAGAAAAACCCTGGAATGAGTAGGTGTGTCCAAACTTTTGACTGGTACTGTATATCTGCCATGCATTATAGTCCTTCCGCTAATAGTTATTGAGAGGGGTAGATAGGGAATGTATAAAGAGGCAGATAATATGTATAATATCAATTTGTAATTCTAATTCGTTTCCAGTAAAACTGCTTACTGGCAAAAGAGAGAGCAGCCAAAAGTCCTGCAGGGCGCAACCAAGGTTCGGATCAATAGGCCAAATAAATGCTTACAGTGGCACTACTCTGATTTAAAGTCTTACAGAACAGGGAACTTTGAGTGCCCTCACTAACACGCTCCTTGGATGAAAGATAAGACCTGAGGTCAAAGCCTGAATGAAGCTGATGGGTAAAATTGGACACAGATAAGGGGACACACACACACACACACACAGATGCAAACACACACACAGCGCATGGTTGGTCATCACCACACAGATGTACTGTATGTGCTTAAGATAAGATATACTATTGTTACCTGAGGATTGCACAATAGTGTCAAAGTTATAAGGTAAACGGCAATGGAAGCAAAACATACATGGCAGTAGATTTTTATTTCTGTGACAACAGCCCTCAGAGTACTTGGATAGGGAATATGTCAGGAGACAGTGATAGGGAGTGAGGGGAGGAGAGAATGAGAGAGGGAGAAAGGGTGACTTCTTGGCATGCGCCATCCATCCTCTTAGCTTATTCCTACTACTCTAGCACTGCCAACCACAGACCCTGCAGACAAGGTCACTCGAGGACTTCAGAACGTGCCTCTGCATCCTTCTAACTGAAAGGTGTTAGATGGATGATAACTACTTCATTGAGGTAAAGTGTACTTGCTATGACTGTGATGTTTTTTTCCACCTTGGATATCTTAAGGTGAATGCACAAATTGTGAGTCGCTCTGGATAAGAACGTCTGCTAAATGACAAACGTAAAATAAAAAAGTTAGGGTGCAGTACTCACACAGACAGACGGAGCCCCCTCTGCACTGATACACAGGACTGTGATTCAAGATTCACTGGGGAATTGAAGTGACCTTGAAGGGATCACTCACCACAATCACCCATTAAAAGCTTCAGGTATATATCATCTTATATGTGTATGCCATAAACAAAGATCAGCAGGTTAGAGTGGTAAGCAGGTTAGAGTGGCACTCAATTTAAATAATGTAATTACAATGCAAACATTGTACATGTGCACAAACAATCCTTGGCCCATGAAGGGCAAACCACATGCAACATAATTACTAACATTCATGGAAAATGGGAAAAACACAGAGTACAAATGTGCTCCAACACGCACGCGCACACACACACACACACAGGGGTCTGGCATGAACCACCTGGGGTGTCTGAATCTCAATTAAGTTAGTGGATTAAATCAGAAATGTGATCAAACTCAGAGGTACCACAGCCCCCCTCTCATCTCTCAGAGGTACCACAGCTCCCCTCTCCTCTGAGGTACCACAGCCCCCCTCTCCCCTCTGAGGTGTCACAGCCCCCCTCTCCGAGGTACCATAGCCCCCCTCTGAGGTGTCACAGCCCCCCTCTGAGGTACCACAGCCCCCCACTCCTCTGTCAGTAGGTACAGTACCAAAGAGGAAAGCAGGAAAGAAGTCTCCCAGGCAGAGGCTCATGGGAAGGATAACTCCCCCTCCTCTCGTGTCCCTCTCTAGAGCTACGGTTTTGATCGGTGACATGTTGCTTTATGTACCACTGACTGGTAAAAGCTGTATGACTCAATGACAGATGTTCTTGATCAGATATAAGGAGGGGAAAATATATTACTCTAACATGCATTCCAGATGACTACCTCATGAAGCTGGTTGAGAGAATGCTAAGAGTGTGCAAAGCTGTCATCAAGGCAAAGGGTGGCTACTTTGAAGAATCTCAAATATATAGTGCCTTGCGAAAGTATTCGGCCCCCTTGAACTTTGCGACATTTTGCCACATTTCAGGCTTCAAACATAAAGATATAAAGCTATATTTTTTTGTGAAGAATCAACAACAAGTGGGACACAATCATGAAGTGGAACGACATTTATTGGATATTTCAAACTTTTTTAACAAATCAAAAACTGAAAAATTGGGCGTGCAAAATTATTCAGCCCCCTTAAGTTAATACTTTGTAGCGGCACCTTTTGCTGCGATTACAGCTGTAAGTCGCTTGGGGTATGTCTCTATCAGTTTTGCACATCGAGAGACTGACATTTTTTCCCATTCCTCCTTGCAAAACAGCTCGAGCTCAGTGAGGTTGGATGGAGAGCATTTGTGAACAGCAGTTTTCAGTTCTTTCCACAGATTCTCGATTGGATTCAGGTCTGGACTTTGACTTGGCCATTCTAACACCTGGATATGTTTATTTTTGAACCATTCCATTGTAGATTTTGCTTTATGTTTTGGATCATTGTCTTGTTGGAAGACAAATCTCCGTTCCAGTCTCAGGTCTTTTGCAGACTCCATCAGGTTTTCTTCCAGAATGGTCCTGTATTTGGCTCCATCCATCTTCCCATCAATTTTAACCATCTTCCCTGTCCATGCTGAAGAAAAGCAGGCCCAAACCATGATGCTGCCACCAACATGTTTGACAGTGGGGATGGTGTGTTCAGGGTGATGAGCTGTGTTGCTTTTACGCCAAACATAACATTTTGCATTGTTGCCAAAAAGTTCAATTTTGGTTTCATCTGAGCAGAGCACCTTCTTCCACATGTTTGGTGTGTCTCCCAGGTGGCTTGTGGCAAACTTTAAACAACACTTTTTATGGATATCTTTAAGAAATGGCTTTCTTCTTGCCACTCTTCCATAAAGGCCAGATTTGTGCAATATACGACTGATTTTTGTCCTATGGACAGAGTCTCCCACCTCAGCTGTAGATCTCTGCAGTTCATCCAGAGTGATCATGGGCCTCTTGGCTGCATCTCTGATCAGTCTTCTCCTTGTATGAGCTGAAAGTTTAGAGGGACGGCCAGGTCTTGGTAGATTTGCAGTGGTCTGATACTCCTTCCATTTCAATATTATCGCTTGCACAGTGCTCCTTGGGATGTTTAAAGCTTGGGAAATCTTTTTGTATCCAAATCCGGCTTTAAACTTCTTCACAACAGTATCTCGGACCTGCTTGGTGTGTTCCTTGTTCTTCATGATGCTCTCTGCGCTTTTAACAGACCTCTGAGACTATCACAGTGCAGGTGCATTTATACGGCGACTTGATTACACACAGGTGGATTGTATTTATCATCATTAGTCATTTAGGTCAACATTGGATCATTCAGAGATCCTCACTGAACTTCTGGAGAGAGTTTGCTGAGCTGAAAGTAAAGGGGCTGAATAATTTTGCACGCCCAATTTTTCAGTTTTTGATTTGTTAAAAAAGTTTGAAATATCCAATAAATGTCGTTCCACTTCATGATTGTGTCCCACTTGTTGTTGATTCTTCACAAAAAAATACAGTTTTATATCTTTATGTTTGAAGCCTGAAATGTGGCAAAATGTCGCAAAGTTCAAGGGGGCCGAATACTTTCGCAAGGCACTGTAACTTGCATTTTTATTTGTTTAACACTTTTTTGGTTACTACATTATTCCATGTGTTTTCTTCATAGTTTTGATGTCTTCACTATTATTCTACAATGTTGAAAATAGTAAAAATAAATAAAAACCCTGGAATGAGTAGGTGTCCAAACATTTGACTGGTACTACAGTACATACATACATAACAAAAATATAAAACACCATTATTTTTTTTTTTTTACTGAGATACAGTTCATAAAAGGAAATCCATCAATTGAAATAAATTAATTAGGCCCGAATCTATGAATTTCACAAAGTAGGGATGTGGATCAGAAAACCAGTCAGTATCTGATGTGACCACCATTTGCCTCATGCTGCTATGACACATCTCCTTCGCATAGAGTTGATCAGGCTGTTAATAGTGGCCTGTGGAATGTTGTCCCACTCCTATTCAATAGCTGTGTGAAGTTGCTGGATATGAACGGGAACTGAAACACGCTGTCGTACATGTCGATCCAGAGCTTCTCAAACATGCTCAATTGTTGACATGTCTGATGAGAATGCTGGCCATGGAAGAACTGTGACATTTTCAGTTTCCAGGAATTTGTACAGATACTTGTGACATGGAGCCATGCATTAACATGCTGAAACATGAGGTGATGGCGGCGGATGAATGGCACGACAATTGGCCACAGGATCTTGTCATGGTATCTCTGTGCATTCATATTGCCATCGATAAAATGCAATTGTGTACGTTGGCTGTAGCTTATGCCTGCCCATACACCATAACCCCACCGCTACCATGGGACACTCTGTTCACAACGTTGACATCAGCAAACCGCTCTCCCACACAACGCTATACACGTGGCCTGCAGTTGTGAGGCTGGTTGGACATACTGCAAAATTGTCAAAAACGTTAGAGGCGGCTTATGGTAGAGAAATTAAAATTAAATTATCTGGCAACAGCTCTGGTGGACATTCCCTGCAGTCAGCATGTCAATTGCACGGTCTCTCAAAACTTGAGACATCTGTGGCATTGTGTTGGGTGACAAAACTGCACATTTTAGAGTGGCCTTTTATTGTCTCCAGCACAAGGTGCACCTTTGTAATGATCATGCTGTTTAATAAGCTTCTTGATATGCCACACCTGTCAGGTGGATGGATTTTCTTGACAATGGAGATATGCTCACTAACAGGGATGTTAACAAATTTGTGCGCAAAATTTGAGCGAAATAAGCTTTATGTGCCTATAGAGCATTTCTGGGATCATTTATTTCAGCTCATGAAACCAGCAGTTGACATGTTGCATTTATATTTTTTGTTCAGTGTATATATATATATATATATATATGAAAGAGGGGGGTGGGGGGGACCAGGGGAGGATGAGTCATACCCAACAGGCAGAGCATCCTCTCATTAATAAAACATTGTACAGCTGAATTAGAACATTCACCAATATGAACACACACACGCAGGAGTCGTGTGAAGCAAGGGAGTGTAAACAGATCAAAGTATCACCCTCAACCATGTGACTTGACCAGTAAACACCCATGGCCCTACTACAGTGGCTTGCGAAAGTATTCATATCCTTGGCATTTTTCCTATTTTGTTGCCTTACAACCTGGAATTAAAATATATTTTTGGGGGAGGTTGTATCATTTGATTTACACAACATACCTACCACTTTGATGTTGCAAAATATTTTATTGTGAAACAAACAAGACAAAAAAACGGAACTTGAGTGTGCATAACTATTCCCCTCCCCAAAGTCAATACTTTGTAGAGACACCTTTTGCAGCAACTACAGCTGCAAGTCTCTTGGGGTATGTCTCTATAAGCTTGGCACATCTAGCCACTGGGATTTTTGCCATTCTTCAAGGAAAAACTGCTCGAGCTCCTTCAAGTTGGATGGTGTTCTCAGGGTGATGAGAGGTGTTGTGTTTGTGCCAGACATTGCGTATTCCTTGATGACCAAACATTTCAATTTCAGTCTCATCTGACCAGAGTACCTTCTTGCATATGTTTGGGGAGTCTCCCACATGTCTTTTGGGGAACACCAAACATGTTTGCTTATTTTTTTCTGGCCACTCTTCTGTAAAGCCCAGCTCTGTGGAGTGCACGGCTTAAAGTGGTCCTGTGGACAGATACTCCAATCTCTGCTGTGGCGCTTTGCAGCTCCTTCAGGGTTATCTTTGGTCTCTTTGTTGCCTCTCTGATTAATGCCTTCTTTGCCTGGTCCGTGAGTTTTGGTGGGCGGCCCTCTCTTGTCAGGTTTGTTGTGGTGCCCTATTCTTTCCATTTTTTAATAATGGATTTAATGGTGCTCCATGGGATGTTCAAAGTTTCTGATATTTTTTTATAGCCCAACCCTGATCTGTACTTCTACACAACTGTGTCCCTGACCTGTTTGGAGAGCTCCTTGGTCTTCATAGTGCTGCTTGCTTAGTGGTGTTGCAGACTCTGGCCTTGCAGAACAGGTGTATATATACACAGATCATGTGACACTTAGATTACACAGAGGTGGACTTTATTTGACTTATTATGTGACTTCTGAAGGTAATTGGTTGCACCAGATCTTATTTATGGGCTTCACCACTTTTCCGTTTGAATTTTTATTTAGAAGTTTTTGAAACAAGTTATTTTTTTCATTTCACTTCAGCAATTTGGACTATTTTGTGTATGTCCATTACATGAAATCCAAATAAAAATCCATTTAAATTACAGGTTGTAATGCAACAAAATCCGAAAAATGCCAAGGTGGTTGAATACTTTCGCACGGCACTGTATACACCTCTAAAATTGTTTTATATATAAAAAAACATTAGTAGAAAGTAGAAATACTATTATTCATTCTCTGGTTTATTCACATATTTCATAAAACAATGAGTAGTGTTTCCGAGCCATCATGAATGAGTGTGCTTTTTGCAATTTGAACATCAAACATGGCGAAAATACAAACAAATGAAATGTGCAATTTATATGTGCAATATAAAAATATATTTTAAAATAGCACCTTTTCTCTGTCAGGTTAAAACATGCAGAGTTTAACATGAATCATTAGGACACACAAAACACTATTTCCCAGGTAATACAAATATACATTTATATGTACATTACATTGGCAAAATATGATAACATGTATTGTGAGTGCCTCTTTATACATACAGAACAACTATTTAGTGGACAGATTTGGAACTTATTACCTGTACATCCAACAAAGACAGATTCTGCATTCTGTGGTATGGTTGCATCAATGTTTGGACAACATTGTCTTCCTGTAATACGGTGCTGCTGTAATCACTAGACGAAATTCTGAGGGGGATTTAAAAGTTTGGCTGCAGAGTTAACGTAATATAAATGTACTTGAAATAAATAATAAAATAATCAACCATGAGAAAAGATCCATCAATGGTGTATGTACTGTATACTCAAAACCTTGCCAATGTTTTATAGCTTTAAATATTAATTAAACAACCATTTGTTGCCATTCTTTAGGGTGGAGAGGAGGTAGTCATGACATGCCCTTCATCATCGCCCCTTTTTCAAAGGAACAGCATCTGCAACAAAACAAGAATCTGTTTTGGGGATACATTTTCTTGTGTGTACATGTGTGAATGTGCAGCATGAATGTGTGTGTATTCAGCATGATATACACTACCGTTCCAAAGTTTGGGGTCACTTAGAAATGTCATTTTTAAAGGAACACATTTTTTGTCCATTAAAACATCAAATTGATCAGAAATACAGTGTAGACATTGTTAATGTTGTAAATTACTATTGTAACTGGAAATGGCTGATTTTAATGGAATATCTACATTGGCGTACAGAGGCCCATTATCAGCAACTATCACTCCTGTGTTCCAATGGCACATTGTGTTAGCTAATCCAAATTTATCATTTTAAAAGGCTAATTGATCATTAGAAAACCCTTTTGTAATTATGTTAGCACTACTGAAAACTGTTGCTCTGATTAAAGCAATAAAACTGACCATCTTTAGACTGGTTGAGTATCTGGAACGTCAGCATTTGTGGGTTTGATTACAGGCTCAAAGTATCCGGAAACAAATACCTTTCTTCTGAAACTCGTCAGGCTATTCTTGTTCTGAGAAATGAAGGCTATTCCATGCGAGAAATTGCCAAGAAACTGAAGATCTCGTACAACGCTGTGTACAACTCCCTTCACAGAGCAGAACAATCTGGCTCTGAGCAGAACAATCTGGCTCTAACCAGAATAGAAAGAGGAGTGGGAGGCCCCGGTGCACAACTGAGCAAGAAGACAAGTACATTAGACTGTCTAGTTTGAGAAACAGACGCATCACAAGTCCTCAACTGGCAGCTTCATTAAATTGTACCCGCAAACCACCAGTCTCAGCATCAACAGTGAAGAGGCGACTCTGGGATGCTGACCTTCTAGGCAGAGTTCCTCTGTCTAATGTGTGTTCTTTTGCCCATCTTAATCTTTTCTTTTTATTGGCCCATCTGAGATATGGCTTTTACTTTGCAACTCAGCCTAGAAGGCCAGCATCCTGGAGTCGCCTCTTCACTGTTGACGTTGAGACTGGTGTTTTGTGGGTACTATTTAATGAAACTGCAAGTTGAGGACTTGTGATGCGTCTGTTTCTCAAACTAGTCACTCTAATGTACTTGTCCTCTTGCTCAGTTGTGCACCGGGGCCTCCCACTTCTCTTTTTATTTTGGTAAGAACCAGTTTGCGCTGTGAAACACAGGAGTGATGGTTGCTGATAATGGGCCTCTGTACGCCTAGATATTAGATATTCCATAAAAAATCTGCCGTTTCCAGCTACAATAGTCATTTACAACATTAACAATGTCTACACTGTATTTCTCATCAATTTGATTATATTTTACTGGACAAAAAATATGCTTTTCTTTCAAAAACAAGGACATTTCTAAGTGACCCCAAACCTTTGAAGGGTAGTGTATGTCCAAGTTTTAAGCCTCCTATTGTGGGTCTCAGCCAACACCCACACACCTCCGCACATGGACACACACAGAGAACTTTAATAAACATGATTAAACCTGTAATAACCACGTAATGAGACACGAGGTGTCTCCCCAGGGGAAATCAAGATTAGACTACTGCAATACTCTGCTCTCGGGCTACCCGGATAAAGCACTAAGTACATTTCAGCTAGTGTTAAATACAGCCGCTAGAATCTTGACTAGATCCAAAAAATGTGATCATATTACACCAGTGCTAGCCAGTGCTATACCGGCGTCCTGTTAAGGCTAAGGTGGATGTCAAGGTTTTACTGCCAACCTACAAAACCTATCTCGCTGATTTGAGCCTGCCGTACATACCTACACGTATGCTACGGTCACTAGACACAGGCCTCCTTATTGTTCCTAGAATGTCTAAACAAACAGCTGGAGGCTTCCTCCTATAGAGCTTCATTTTTATGGAATGATCTGGTGATCCATGTGAAACACACAGACTCGGTCTCAACCTTTAAGTCCTTACTGAATACTCATCTCTTCAGTAGGTCTTATGATTGAGTGTAGTCTGGCCCAGGGGTGTGAAGGTGAACGGCAAGGCACTGGAGTGACAAACCACCCTTGCAGTCTTTGTCTGGCCAGCTATCCTCTCTCCACTGGGATTCTCTGACGCTGACCTTATTACGGGGGCTGAGTCACCGGTTTGCTCGCACTCTCCCATGCCATCTCTAAGAGGGGTGCATCACATCTTGCCAGGCTTTTTTCGCTATACTTGACTTGAGTGGGTTGAGTCACTGGCATGATCTTCCTGTCCGGTTTTGTGCCCCCTCGGAGCTTGGTTCTTCTCTAAGTTTATTCATTGGTTCCTGCCTTTCTTTTCCTAGCCACCACGCTTCTACATCTGCATTGCTTGCTCTTTGGGGTTTTAGGCTGGGTTTTATAAATATATTTGATTGATTGATATGTATGTGTGCACAGTAAGCTACTATGTGTGCTTGCTTGTGTGTGTATGTGTATGTGTGTGTGTGTACCTGTGTCCTCCGGGAGGCAGCGCTCCTCACAGGTCTCCTGATGGAGGAAGCGGTTGGCGTTGCCCTCACAGCCGCTGTAGATGAAGGGTCTACAGGCCTGCACCTGGCTGTTAAAGTACCAGCGCAGAGTAAACCTCCCACAGCTGCCCTCCTCCAGGGGCAACACACAAAGGTCCACTGGAGCTTGAATACATCACACATACACACAGTGAGGAAAATCACAGTGAGAGAGACAGAGAGCTCCAACAGTAAGCTAGATGAATGTGATGTTAGTATTAATGTTAATGAACAGTAACTTAAAATTCTGTGATGAACATTAAATAAGTGACCATACAATTAACACAGTCTTTAAGGGATAGAAAATCTAAATTATGTCTGGGATAAAAGCTGAAGATGGCTTGTAAGGTCAAATCCATTCAGGTTTTATAAAAAAAAAAATGTTTCAGTACAATTCTTCGTATATTATCTATAGTAACTTTTGTCAATTTGCCACACAAAAACAATTCAGTGCCCAAATTCAGATATGCTTGGGTGTTTTGATTAGTTATCAACAGCAATCAAAGAAAATAAAACCATCATGCTAGAGAGGCCAGAGGCATGCAGAGATGGAGGCGGAGTTAACCCTTAACACCCCAGCAGTGGAGGAGAAAGTGGGCGGGGTTTACCTTCCCCTTTGACCTCTCTCCTGGACCTTTTTGCTTTCAGAGGGTCAACAGTGACTGTCTCACCTGTCGACATGCAATCATTCAACAAACATCAACATCTATCAACAGACACCCTGTAATAAGCAAACTAACACAAAACAAACACACTGAATCGACAACACAATAAAACGCACAAATACAGTCCTAACTTGATAAACATGCACATAATTTAACGTTTCACGTATTGTTGGAAATTAGAGATTTGCAAGACTGCTATATATATACCCATATATCTTAAGTTAAGAACAGACCACTGTAAAACAACACATACAAAAACACTATCAACACAATAAAGACACACAGGAAGCTGTTGATGTTGATGGCAGTGTGTGAAGGGGATCCAGGGTTGGTTTGTGTGTTAGACTGGGTTCAGTGTGTGAGGATGGATTAAGGGTTAAATGGATACTTCAGGATTTTGGCAATGAAACCCTTTATCTACTTCCTCAGAGTCAGATGAACTCGTGGATGCCATTTTTAAGTTTCTAACTAGTGTTAGCGCAATTGCTTACTACCGTAAGCACAATGACTGGAAGTCTATGGGAGCCGTTCCTGTAGACTTCCATTCATTGGGCTAATGCTGATTTGCGTTGGCTCGAAAACTACCTCTAACCTCCTACATACTGGATGCAGAAACAAACAAATGGTATCCACTAGTTTATCTGACTCTGGGGAAGTGTATTGCTATCCCTTTAAGGGTGTGCGTTTGTGTGTGAGAAGTACCGTCGTTATGATTCGTAGCGGGGGTTAGGTGGATGCTCTGCTCCATAGCCATGGAATCATCGTAACTCTCCATAGAGTAGATATCTTCGTAGTCAGGGTCATTGGTGTTCACCACCACACGCAGCTCACGCCCTGCAACACAGCACAGGGCAGGGGGCGCCACAGCGGTCACAACCCTAACCCCAACCACCCCACGGCCAGAGGGGAGACACCCCCCAACTCCTACAGCACAACACTGGACTTTCACCAAGGGCTCAGTCCACCCGTGAATGGGCCTTAATTCAGCTGGAATACCCCACTTACAAACCCTCTAACTTTAAAAAGCAGACAAAACAGAGTTAGAGAGTGAGTAAAACTGATGGACAGACAGAGATATCCTTTATAATGTTCAGAGAATACTGATGAGAAAACGGGGCCCATTGTTTAGAACCAGACACAGCATCACTCTGGGCTGTTTGTTAAGACATACTGATGGACAGACAGACAGGTAGTGATGAAGGACAGTTGGACAGACACACTCACCATCCTTACCATCCTTGCCCTGCCGGGCCAGCTGTTGCTCTGGAACAGGACGCGCCCTGGGGCGGGACAGGGTTTCTGTCACAACAACACCTGAGAGCAGGCCAGGATGGGGGACAGGGGGGAAGGAAGAGGGGCCAGGAACATAAAAACAACAACAGGACATCCACACTGGTCAGTAACACACATAGACGTAGCCACCAGACACCACCGAAACCCAACATATACACCCATGAGAACATACAGTAGAACCAGTGGTTGAAGTGGACTGAAATAGATACCAGTACTCATTTTGGGTGCCAGTACTCATCATATTTTAGAGCCAATATTCTAAGCAGGTCAGCACTGGCCCTCTTTAAGCACTGAGTAGAACAGATAACCAACTACATGGACCACACCACATAACAGAACCAAAACTACATAGTACAGACACACGTCAGAACCAAAAACACAGTGACTACATAAACTAATAATAAAGCTAAAAAGTTCATGCCAAAGCTAGCTACTGGCCTCATCCCATCGGGTCCAGGTGTCAGACTGATACCCACTCACCTCCACAAGCTGAAAGACAAAGAGAAAAGGGAGGAGAGGAAAAGAGAATGTTACTTTCTCTTTCATTACAGGGAAAGTCAATAGCAGTGAGAAGTTCTACATGGACAGAGGGTCTGAATCAGACTCTGTGGAGCATTACGTTCAATACAGATGTGTTAGCACCATTACTTGTTTCACTTGACGATGAGGAAGTGCAGTTTAACTGAGGACACCCGCATGTTGGATTGGGACATTGGGGTTTTGGCAGGTGACTAAGACTTACCACAGTGTTGGCTCATTTCTGTGCGGACGAATGTCCGAATCTCATCCTCCTTCACAGAGAGCCAGAGGGGAAGAGGAGGAGTGTAAGAGACAGGCAGAGAGACGTGACAGCATTATAATATGTGTGTGTGTGTGGTTGCATGTGTGTGTATGTGTAGGCAGGTTGGTGGTAGAGTCAGCAGATTTGGGCCCTGAGGCCCAGGTGAAGCACTGACCGTCAAGCCTGGTTCTCCTCTGTCTCCCTTGGCTCCATCTGGACCCAACTCCCCCTGCAGCAGAGACAGGTATTAGAACACACAGCTGACAAATAAACTGTTCTCAGAGTAGTTGAACAAACTAATAGCTCTATGATCCCAAGGTCAGATGTACTAAGTACATATCCACCACGAAGAATCAGAAATATAAACTGGAAAGGAACAACACCTGTGTTTTCAGTAATTAAATGTATTATGTCTGTTCAAAACCCTTTTCTACATTTTCTGTTTAAGTCTCCAAACTTTCCATACAGTGCATACGGTTTAGAAAAAGGTCCCCAGCTTCACTGCTGTGTCTGTGCTGTGGCCAGTTTGAGGGAGTTATTGGGGGACAGTTGCAGTTAGATACTTTATGAGCAGACATACTGCACAGTAGAGAGGAGACACTCACCTCCTTGCCCCGGTCTCCTGGTTTACCTGGGATACCGCGTGGACCTATCATGGCAGGACCAAGAGGCCCCCGCTCCCCCTGACAATGACAACAACCATGTTGAACCATGTTTAATTTACCCCACAACTACATGGCATAAACAACCAAAGCAAGTGAATACCTTCTGTCCTTGGAGGCCTTCGGGGCCCTTAGCTCCAGTTGGTCCCTGAGACCCTGTCAGTCCAGAGGACCCGTCTACTCCTCTGGGGCCTGGGGGGCCGGGGATACCTGAGGGGCCCTGTAGAGAGGAAGAGGGAGATGCCACAGACAGATACCCTTTACAAAAAACTCCTTCCTCTCCTTCCCTGCCTATTAAAGTTGTGTCAGGCACTGGCATCATTGAGAAGAATTAGATAAGTGATGATTTTAATCAGCATTTTATCTCGGCAGGCTTTTTATTTTAAATAAATGGTAGATGAATTGATCCTGGTCTGTCATTCGACTGCTCTTCCCTCTCCCAGCCTCCAGTTGGCTCGATGGAAGATCAGTCGACTTCTAGTGAATATCTTTTTCATTTCAACAACTTTCTACTTGTGATGTGCTAGACACCTTGATTAAGATGAATGTAAAAATCAACTGGGGCTGATTAACATGATCCTTTCTTGCTGCAGCTTTCTGCTACCAATATGTTTTATCAGACGATTATCTTGGGTGCTATCCCCAGTGTTTGGAAGGTGGCCTATGTGCTCCCTCTCCACAAAGGTGGTGACCCCTCCAACCTAAATAATGATCGCAATCTCGAAATTGTCTTGCCTAGATTAAAAATAAATAGAACCAAAAATAAACAGTCATCTTCGATCCTTCCTAGCTACAAGTGTTCACTGGTCTGGTTTCAGGCCAGGTTATAGCACCATCTCTGCTGCAACCTTGGTGTTAAATGATGTTGTAAAGGGTATGGATCGGAGGAAGCACTGTGCTGCTCTCTTTATTGAATTATTGACAGCTTTCGATAGTGTGGACCACTCTTTATTGATTCAAAGATTGTCTGAAATCGATATGGATCAGGAGTCATGTAATTGGTTCAGGACACAATGTGTTTTTTTTCTGATGGTGTTAAATCAGATTTCCTTGATATTACAAAAGGTGTCCCATAGGGATCGGTTTTAGGTCCTGTACTTTTTACTGTCTATATAAATAATGTTGGTCTATCTGCAAAAAATTGTAACAAACACCTGTATGCACTATTGCCTAGAGTTGTGGACTCGAGTCACATGACTCATGTTTCGTTTCTAAATGTCTGCGTAAGAGTGAAGGTTAATGTGATTAGATATTAATTATTTGACTAGGCTACCTGTATTTGATATTTTGTTATTATTACGCTGAACACTAGATGGTTTAATTTTATTTTGGGCAGTGAAACGAGGCTACTCAGGCGAGAAAAAAAACTCACCCAAATGTATAGCCCAGTTGGAAAATATAAATGTACTTTTTGAAAATGTGAATCACATTTTTATTTGGTATACCCCCGACAGAGTTGCCGTACCCCAGTTTGGGAATACCTGTAATAGCCAATTGGGTAATTGTATGGTCCTGGGAGAGGCAAAGTGCTAATGTACAATGCACTTGGAATGTATTCAGACCTCTTGACTGTTTCCACATTTGATTACATTAAAACCAAATTGAATCTGTCTAACAAGGCGCTCAAACAAAATGGGTTAAATTGTTTTGAATACTTTTAGAATGCACAGTATCTGTTTGAGCTCCTGTTAGATTAAATTTGGTTTCTCAATGGGAGGCTCCAACTATGGGTAACTGCATACTTGGAAATGGGCATTGCAAAATAAGTTAGTGAATCAACATCAACATGAGATGAGTGCAACATCAGCGCGTGGATCAACAGCAATTGGTGTAACATCAGTGGGTAGCTCAACAGCGATGGGTGTAACATCAGCTGGTGGATCAACAGCAATGGGTGTAACATCAGCTCGTGGATCAACAGCAATGGGCTTAACATCAGCTGGTGGATCAACAGCGATGGGTGTAACATCAGCGGGTAGATCAACAGCGATGGGGGTAACATCAGCGGGTACTTTTGGTAAATGTATGTGAATATTGATGTGTATATTGATGTGTATAGTGTGTATCGATGTGTATACAGGGCTCATCTGAGCACAGCGGAGGCTGCTAAGGGGAGGACAGCTCATAATAGCTGAAAAGGAGCTAATGGAATGGCATGGAACCCATGCGTTTGATGTATTTGATACCATTCCACTGATTCCACTCCAGCCATTACCACGAGCCTGTCCTCCCAAATTAAGGTGCCACCAACCTCCTGTGTCTCAGCATGACTCCCTGTCAAAATGAAGTTAAATAAAACAAAATCAGTTTTCATCAGACCTTATATACAGTACAGCTACAGTCAGTGGTCAGCTTGCGGTTTTGCTGTGGTCACATTCAGAGTATTAGTGGTGCACTTTATGAGTGGATTCAGTTGTGGTTAAAGACTCACCCTTTCACCCTTCTCTCCCTGAGTTCCTTTGGGCCCCAAGACTCCATCCAAGCCTCGGTCACCCTACAAAACACACAGGCATGTAGTTACACACCGACATACAGTACCCCTGATACATTTTGAAAGATATATATCACACATAATGAAGTGCGCACACACACAAACCATACATAGACTAATACCTTGGGTCCGATCAATCCCTCCTTGCCTGCGGTTCCAGTGGCCCCTGGAGAACCCAATTCTCCCTGAAACACAGATACAACAACACCTGGTAACATGTCCACACTTGGCTGATACAGATTTAATACTAAATTCCAGATATTAGTCTCAATGGTGCACTGTTCAGAGCCCTCTAAACTTGTACTTCATGGGATGATTCTTACCTGCTCACCTTTCCTTCCAGGCAACCCTGACCGCCCATGGATCCCTGAATCTCCCTGATTACAGAAAGAGAAAGAAAGGGTAAAAACATTCAACACCATCAAAAAGTCCAATAGTATTCTGTTCTGTATGTAGTCCACGTCCACTATAGCCAGGTCATTAGAAAGACACACTATGGTGCATCCACACCGTTTTCCCCCTACTGTTAATCTTATACAATTTCCTTATTAACACGTAAAGGGAAAGAGGTCATAGTTACAGTGGCTATGAAACACTTTCATCACAAAACTCACCATGCAACTCCCATAAAGACCCCTCAGGGATAAATCAAGTGAATTAAATTGAACTTCCTGTCATACATTTATTCCCCTCATCCCTCTTCCTCTCTCTCTCTCTCCCTCCCATTGTACCTTTTCTCCTTTTGGTCCGTCCGATCCACACGCCCCCTTTGATCCTCGGTCGCCCTGGAAATGATCAGTTAGTTAGTCAGTTAGAGAGGCAGATGAGGGGCCCTGTCAGTCACAGTGGGACAAACTACTCCAAACTGCCAATTCAGACAGAGAGCTTATACTGTACATACACTGACAGTCCTTTCAGCTGCCAGTCAAACCAAGCCTAACGAAAACAACCCCTCATTTACAAGGTGACTCATCAACAACTGTCACTTACTTCAACGGTTGCCAATACCAACCAGCTAGTCAAAACCGGTTTGTGTTGTGTGAAGGTCAGATTTTTTTTTTTAGGGGGTAGATCAGCTTTAATATTGAGGATAGATTGTAGCTTCCATCAAGGTAATTGTATGCATAATTTCCAATCCCCCAGATATTTTTGGGGTTAATTTGTATTTTATTTTTTAAATTAAATATATACACACACACACACACACAACCGTTCCAAAGTTTGGGGTCATTTAGAAATGTCCTTGTTGTTGAAAGAAAATACAATTTTTTTGTCCATTAAAATAACATCAGATTAAAAATGTCTACACTGTATTTCTGATCAATGTTGTAAATGACTATTGTAATGGAAACGGCTGATTTTTTTTAATGGAATATCTACATAGGCATACAGAGGCCCATTATCAGCAACCATCACTCCTGTGTTCCTATGGCACGTTGTGTTAGCTAATCCAAGTTTATCGTTTTAAAAGGCTAATTGATCATTAGAAAACCCCTTTGCAATTATATTAGCACAGCTGAAAACTGTTGTTCTGATTAAAGAAGAAATAAAACTGGAGCATCAACATTTGTGGGTTCGATTACAGGCTCAAAATGGCCAGAAACAAAGACCTTTCTTCTGAAACTCGTCAGTCTATTCTTGTTCTGAGAAATGAAGGCTATTCCATGTGAGAAATTGCCAAGAAACTGAAGATCTCATACAACGCGGTGTACTACTCCCTTCCCAGAGCAGCGCAAACTGGCTCTAACCAGAATAGAAAGAGAAGTGGGAGGCCTAGAAGGCCAGCATCCTGGAGTCGCATCTTGGGGTCACTTAGAAATGTCTTCATTTTTTAAAGAATAGCACAAAGAAAGAAAAATCACACACAGACCGAGCTGTTTCTCAAACTGGGGCCTCCCACTAGAGCTGTGAGATGTTACCACTCTTCCACCAAGGCACCTGCAAGTTCCCAGACATTTCTGGGGGAATGGCCCTAGCCCTCACCCTCCGATCCAACAGGTCCCAGATGTGCTCAATGTTATTGAGATCCGGACTCTTCGCTGGCCATGGCAGAACACTGACATTCCTGTCTTGCAGGAAATCACGCACAGAACGAGCAGTATGTCTGGTGGCATTGTCATGCTGGAGGGTCATGTCAGGATGAGCCTGCAGGAAGGGTACCACATGAGGGAGGAGGATGTCTTCCCTGTAACGCATAGCGTTCAGATTGCCTGCAATGACAACAAGCTCAGTCCGATGATGCTGTGACACACCGCCCCAGACAATGACGGACCATCCACCTCCGAATCCATCCCGCTCCAGAGTACAGGCCTCGGTGTGATGCTCATTCCTTCGACGATAAACGCAAATCCGACCATCACCCCATGGTCGGACAAAACCGCAACTCGTCAGTGAAGAGCACTTTTTGCCAGTCCCGTCTGGTCCAGCGACGGTGGGTTTGTGCCCATAGCCAACGTTGTTGCCGGTGACATCTGGTGAGGACCTGCCTTACAACAGGCCTACAAGTTCTCAGTCCAGCCCCTCTCAGCCTATTGCGGACACTCTGAGCACTGATGGAGGGATTGGTGCGTTCCTGGTGTAACTCGGACAGTTGTTGTTGCCATCCTATACCTGTCCCGCAGGTGTGATGTTCGGATGTATCGATCCTGTGCAGGTGTTGTTACACGTCTCGTCTCCCTGTAGCGCTGTCTTAGGTGTCTCACAGTACAGACATTGCAATTTATTGCCCTGGCCACATCTGCAGTCCTCATGCCTCCTTGCAGCATGCCCATGTTTGTGCAGATGAGCAGGGACCATGGGCATCTTTCTTTTGGTGTTTTTCAGAGTCAGTAGAACGGCCTCTTTAGTGTCCTAGGTTTTCATAACTGTGACCTACCGTCTGTAGGCTGTTAGTGTCTTAACGACAGTTCCACAGGTGGATGTTCATTAATTGTTTATGGTTCATTGAACAAGCATGGGAAACAGTGCTTAAACTCTTTACAATGAAGATCTGTGAATTGGAGGTAATCCATTCACCTACTCTGTCTCACAAAGACACGGCGGTTGGAACCAGAAATATCAAATTTGAACTCATCAGACCAATGGGCAGATTTCCACCGGTCTAATGTCCATTGCTGGTGTTTCTTGGCCCAAGCAAGTCTCTTCTTATTGGTGTCCTTTAGTAGTGGTTTCTTTGCAGCAATTTGACCATGAAGGCCTGATTCACGCAGTCTCCTCTGAACAGTTGATGTTGAGATGTGTCTGTTACTTGAACTCTGTGAAGCATTTATTTGGGCTGAAATTTCTGAGGCTGGTAACTCTAATGAACTTATGCTATGCAGCAGAAGTAACTCTGGGTCTTCCTTTCATGTGGTGGTCCTCATGAGAGCCAGTTTCATCATAGCGCTTGATGGTTTATATGACTACACTTTCAAAATGTTCCAGATTGACTGACCTTCATGTTTTAAAGAAATGATGGACTGTCATTTCTCTTTGCTTATTTGAGCTGTTCTTGCCATAATATGGGCTTGGTCTTTTACCAAATAGACCTATCTTCTGTATACCTTCCCTACCTTGCCATAACACAACTGATTGGCTCAAATTTATTTTGAAGGAAAGAAATTCCACAAATTCACTTTTAACAATGCACACCTGTTACTTGAAACGCATTCCAGGTGACTACATCATGAAGCTGGTTGAGATAATGCCAAGAGTGTGCAAAGCTATCATCAAGGCAAAGGGTGGCTACTTTGAAGGATGACAAATATGAAATATATTTTGATTTGTTTAACACTGTTTAGGTTACTACATGATTCAATATGTGTTATTTCATAGTGTTGATGTAGTCACTATTATTCTACAATGTAGAAACTAGTAAAAAGTAAAGAAAAAGCCTTGAATGAGTAGGTGTGTCCAAACGTTTGACTGGTACTGTACATATGTATACAAATACACACATCATACATATCTTTTTAAAATATTTTTTCCTTTATTATTTCCCACAAACCCTACCAATTGGAGTAAACAAATTAACAACACTTAGGCTTCTACATACATTTTACAGACACAATCTATTTTACAATAGTTATATTTGGTTTGTTTTTAGTCCTGGCCTTCCTATAACCTCTCCCATCTATTTCTGATGTCCATCCAGTTTGATTTCTATTCGCCATACATTTTTAACTGTGCTATTTCACAATGTTTGAACCTATATACATTTTGGAGATACAAATGTAAAATATAGTATCTTGTTGTTATTAGTCCCACCCTTCAGCTCCATTCAACCCCTGCCATCGATCTTTTTATTTTCCATATATTTTACAATTGTGCTGTGATCGGTACATCGAAAATCTCTACCCAACTATTTTGCAATCTATGGCACAACTTTTTGGTCCTTAAATTAAACTGGTATATATTTATCACAATTTTCTTAAAAACAATGTTGGTATTTAATGCATGGCTGACAGACGAGGTCAGCATGGGCTTGAACAAAAAATGGCTCCTACAGTCACAGTGACCAGCAGAACTGATTTTGACCATGTTTGGCCATGAACAGACCACAGTTCCAGTCTTAGACTTACAGTGCATTCGGAATGTATTCAGACTCCTTGACTTTTTCCACATTTTGTTACATTACAGTCTTATTCTAAAATGGATTAAATACATGTTTATCCTCATCAATATACACAATACCCCATAACAACAAAGCGAAAACAGGTTTTTAGAATGTCTGCAAATTTATGAAAAATAAAAACAGAAAAACCTTATGTAAATAAGTATTCAGACCCTTTGCTATGAGAATCGAAATTGAGCTCAGGTGCATCCTGTTTCCATTGATCATCCTTGAGATGTTTCTATAACTTGATTGGAGTCTACCTGTGGTAAATTCAATTGATTGGATATGATTTGGAAAGGCACACATCTGTCTATATAAGGTCCCACAGTTGACAGTGCATGTCAAAGCAAAAACCAAGCCATGAGGCCGAAGGAATTGTCTGTAGAGCTCAGAGACAGGATTGTGTTGAGGCACAGATCTGGGGAAGAGTACCAAAAATGTATGCAACATTGAAGGTCCCCAAGAACACAGTGGCCTCCATCATTCTTAAATGTAGGAAGTTTGTAAACACCAAGACTCTTCCTAGAGCTGGCCGCCCTGTCACGCTCGTCGTTAGAATCATCGGATAAGGTTTCCACATATTTATTTAGTGAAATGCACAAAAACAATAAAGAAAGAAGGAAACGTGAAGTCAATGAAGTGCTAACAGGCAACTAAACATAAACATAGAAATACTAGACCACTAGGGGGTGGTTAGTGTCGGTGGCAGCTCCGGTGCGGGGCGAAGTGCCCACTCAGCTCGCGGATCCGCCAGCATCGGTGGCCGCTCTGGTACGGGACAAAGAACCCGCTCATCCCGAAGATCCAGCCATGGACCCTGACTGAACACTGTGCCTGGACCTCGGTGCCGAGGAAGGCTCCTGCCATGGAACCGGACTGGACACCGGCCCTGGCTTGGACATTGATGCAAAGGAAGGCTCCTGTCATGGAGCGGGACTGGACACCGGCCCTGGCTTGGACATTGGTGCAGAGGAAGGCTCCTGCCATGGAGCGGGACTGGACACCGGCCCTGGCTTGGACATTGGTGCAGAGGAAGGCTCCTGCCATGGAGCGGGACTGGACGCCGTGTTTGGAAGCTCCGGACCATTGACCCTCGCTGAAGGTTCCGGACCGTGGACCGTCTCAGGATGTTCCGGACTGGGGAGGCGCACTGGAGGCCTGATGTGTGGGGCCGGTACAGGTGGCACCGGACTGGTGACACGTACTTCAGGGCGAGTGTGAGGAGGAGACACAGGACGTACCGGACTGGGGAGGCACACTGAAAGCCAGAAGCGTAGAGCCGGTACAGGTTGCACCAGCCTGCTAACCGGATCCTCTGGTCGGATGTTGAGCAGAACACACTTGCACAACATCTCTCTCATCTCTTTCTCTCCCAACTTCTCCATTGCCTCCTTAACAGTCTTCTGTGGCTGTCCTCCATCCTTAACTTCCATCTGCCGCCAAGGAAGGGTTTCGCATCCTCCCATGACTTCTTCCCATGTCCAAAACTCCTTCACCTGGTGAACACGCTGCTTGGTCCTGGTTAGGTGGGATCTTCTGTCACGCTCGTCGTTAGAATCATCGGACCAAGGAGCCGCGTGATAAGGTTTCCACATATTTATTTAGTGAAACGCACAAAAACAATAAAGGAAGAAGTAAACGTGAAGTCAATGAAGTGCTAACAGGCAACTAAACAAATATATAAAAGAAACTAGAACACAACATAGAAATACTAGATCACCACCTATTCACGCCCTGACCTACTATACCATAGAGAAACAATGGCTCTCTATGGTCAGGGCGTGACACGCCCAGCCAAACTGAGCAATCGGGAGAGAAAGGCCTTGATCAGGGAGGTGACCAAGAACCCAATGGTCATTCTGATAGAGCTCTAGAGTTCCTCTGTGAAGATGGAAGACCCTTCCAGAAGGACAATCATCTCTGCAGCACTGCAGTCTGATGAAACCAAGACTGAACTCTTTGGCCTGAATGTCAAGCCTCACGTCTGGAGGAAACCTAGCACCATCCTTACGGTGAAGCATGGTGGTGGCAGCATCATGCTGTGCGGATGTTTTTCAGCGGCAAGGAATGGGAGACTAGTCAGGATCAAGGGAAAGATGAACAGAGCAAAGTACAGAGAGATCCTTGATGAAGACCTGCTCCAGAGTGCGCAGGACCTCAGACTGGGGGCGAAGGTTCACCTTCCAACAGGACAATGACTCTAAGCACACAGCCAATACAATGCAGGAGTGGCTTTGGGACAAGTCTCTGACTGTCCTTGACTGGCCCAGCCAGAGCCCGGACTTGAACTCGATCGAACATCTCTGGAGAGACCTGAAAGTAGCTGTGCAGCAACATCCAGCCGTGATTGGGAGTCCCATAGGGCACCGCACAATTGGCCCAGCGTCATCCGGGTTTGGCCGGGGTAGGCAGTCATTGTAAATAAGAATTTGTTCTTAACTGACTTGCCTAGTTAAATAAAGGTTTTAAAAAATCAGTTAAAACACTCCCCATCCAACCTGACAGAGCTTGAGAGGATCTGCAGAGAAGAATGGGAGAAACGCCCCAAATACAGGTATGCCAAGCTTGTAGCGTCGTACCTAAGAAGACTCGAGGCTGTAATCGCTGCCAAAGGTTCTTTAACAAAGCACTGAGTAAAGGGTCTGAATATTTATGTAAATGTGTTACTTCAGTATTTAACTTTTTTATAAATGTGCAAAATGTCCCCAATTTTTTTTTTGCTTTGTCATAATGAGGTATTGTGAGTAGATTTATGAGGGGATTTGAAAAAAAAATCTATTTTAGAATAAGGTTGTAAAACAACATGTGGAAAAAGTCAAGGGGTCAGAATACTTTCACGAATGCAATGTAAAGGATGAGTAACTGGGTGATTTGTTGAGCATAATTGCTAGTGACAGATAAGGGGAAGTTGAAGGGGTTCTGATAGCATTGTGAGACTGAATGAGCTGGCTGATATTGTGCCGTCTGGATTAGTCATTTCTAAACCCAGATTATCATGCTGTGATTGTACTGCCGTTAGAGTGGCAAGGTCATGTGAAGGAAACACTGAACACATCTCAAAGTGTCCCTCAGACACATTTTGTCGTCGTTACTTTAGAAGAGGACAGCGATTCACACAGTATACAGTAAGAAGGTTAGGGGGTTCTGATAGCCTATTAGTCTGGCAGAATGCCACAAACACACAAATTATACTTTTAACCGTCATTAAAGGTATTTATAGACCATATGAGAATGAACGCATACTCTATCCTGGGCTATATCCAGCTGAATTTATACTAATCCTCCATTACGTAATGTCAATTTGGAGCCATTGAAGAGTTATGGCTGGCGGCATGATCTGGGAGGCTGGCACTGGAGCTTAGAGGACGTATCAAGTTTGGCACCAAACTTCTTCAAGTGGGGATGAACTCAAAGACTGTTAAAATACAATGACAGACACAAGCACAAGACACGTACACAAACAGATGCTGCACACACACAAGACGTACAAACCTTAATTCCACGCATTCCAGTTATTCCCATGTCTCCCTTCTCTCCTCTAAAGCCTGACATTCCATCTTTTCCTGGTGTACCCTGGGAGAAAAACACAATCAACCAGTCTTTTATCGATCAATAGGAGAGTGAATGGGGAGTTAGTCATAGGACCTGGAGTTTTTCCTGACCATGTGACCTGACCAGGAAGAACTTTAGATCCTAGTGATAGGCTATAATTAGGGCCCAGAGTTTTTCACATGTCAGTTCATGTGGTCAAGAAAAAGTATATATTGTTTTCATAACTGAGGGTGACATGGGAGACTCACAGATTCTCCAGGTACACCAGGCAGGCCCGCCTCTCCCTACAGACACAAAGACAAACCCATTAGAACACTGCATCTGTACAACAGTCCCCTACAGCATCCAGTCTGAGCAATACAGTGTTCCTTTTCACAGAACATATTGTTGGGTGATGATCCATTCTCACATGACGGGTGGGAGAATTGTGCAATGCAACCATTATACACACAAGGACATTCTGATAGTGATTTTGATATTGACTGACTATCGATGATATTGGTTCTGACATATGACACAGTGATGATGAAAGCTTTGATAAAGATCAGGTGATGTCGTCACCTTCTGTCCTCCTGGACCTCTGGCCCCCTGGAACCCTGTAGAGCCCCTGTCTCCTGGCTCACCTCTCAGACCCTGTGGAGACACACAGTTATACTCCTGATATTAATAGTCTGCTCCCAGAGCTGTTAGTGTTTTTGCCAACTCCATGAATTGTTCATTGTCAAGCCCAACCTCACCTGCTCCCCAGCTGGGCCGTCACTGCCTTTCAAGCCTTTCTCCCCCTGCCCCCCTTTTGGCCCTCGGTCACCCTGATAAAGAAGAGAACAACAGTTGTAAATTACCACTACCCACACACACACAGATTAGCAGTGTCATAGTCAATACTTGGTGCTCTGAAGTATTTTTGTGATCAATTGTTTTATTAGATCAATAAATCGGTGCTGTGAGGTTGAGGGTTGAGAGGGTCACACACCGTCTCTCCTTTGTTCCCCTTCTCTCCTGTAGGTCCTCCCACCAGGAGAGTATCGCCCTGCAAGGGAACAACATCATGGTCAGATAACTAGGTTTAAAAAAATTGTTTTAGAACTTTTATAATTTCACATTTTTATTTTCGTTGTCTCCCCTTTGCTCTTTTTCTGCACTTCTCTGTAATATTATACCACGTACACACACAATATTACTACTCATTCATTACAATTCATACCTTTTCTCCTTTGTCACCTTGAGGCCCCAATTCACCCTGAAATATATTGAGAGTAGGACTCACTACGTAGGCATGTTAATTTGATTGACTATTTTACATGAGCAGAATGCTCAGGGGACAGAGAATGTTGGAAAATAAAGCTGTGGGGAATAATAGTCACAATATTCACCTTCTCTCCACTGCCTCCTTTGCCTCCCGGAGAGCCCTGGTGAACACACACACACACACACATTTAATCAAAGAGAACACACAAAGGAAGAAAAACAATTATACTCCCACATGCACATACTCACCAGCAATCGTCACCATTATGGTGTAAATCATCCAAAACTACAACCAATAGCTCTCTATACCCACCACAACTAGCACTCTCCTCTTGTATGATAAACGAGTGTACTGTAATAGGTGAGTTCCTGTCTGTGTGTATGTCTCATCTGAGTTTAAAGTGGAATACCATGGGCACTCTACAGTACCAGGCCCCCTTCTGGAAGTTACCAGGCAACTAATGTGAGTCTGTCAGTATGGCCTTGATGAGAGCTAAGGTGAACAGGTTTAGTGGCCCTTGCCTTGGAAAACAGCCCTACTCTCAGTAGCACTAATGCACAGGTAGCGACAGAGGACCAGGGGCTGGCTGGCAACTTTTAAAGGAGCTATGGTTGTACAGAGGCCTATCATTAGATCAAAGTGGAGGGTAGAACACACTTTAGGGAGCAATCTACTGCACTACTGTGCTCAGAGAAACAGGATATGTATACTCTATGTATGGTGGGATAATGAGCTTGACAGTAATGGATAAAGGTAAAGTCGTGATGGAAACGATTTAAAGGTTTATGCATCATGTTGATGAAGATGATGAAGTCTTTTGCTTTCAGAACTTTTCCTTTCATTTGGGCCCTTTCTATTTACTGAAGTACACTGCTCAAGCCACACAAACGTTTGAGCTCTATCTATGTTCACTTCAGCCTTCCCCCTTCTGTCATTTTCTCTCTCACTCTATTAAGTTGCATCAATATTGAGGGTTGGGGCAATCAATGAAATCTAGTAATAAACAGACAGAAACAAACACCATAGAACTCTGAGGCAATTATCAAGCACAAGACAGAGGCGGTAGAGTCAAAATTGCTAGACAGTGATGTTGAGAGTAGATAAGATGAATAGGCGTAGAGATCACAGGAGGCTGCTGAGGGGAGGACGGCTCATAATAATGTATGGAACGGAGTTAATGGAATGGTATCAAATACATGAAAACCATGTGTTTAATTTATTTGAAACCAGTCCAGCAATTCTGCTCCAACCATTACCACGAGCCATTCTCCCCAATTAAGGTGCCACCAGCCTCCTGTGGTAGAGATACATGAGAGACAGACAGTGATGAAAGAAGAGAAGACAGACGTACCACTAGTCCTCTCTCCCCGTCCAAACCAGCTCGACCCTCCTCCCCCTGCAAACATCAGGCACACAAATCTGTAAATCCCCCAACACACACAACTCTACAATACAACACTGTCAAATATAGATACAATTCAAACTCAAATGGTGATGTGGTTTTACCCGGGGTCCTGGGTCTCCTCTCTCGCCTCTCAATCCAGGTACTCCTGCTCCAATCGCTCCCTAAAGAGGAAGATTAATGACCCTATTATCTCACCCTATTTGATAAGATATTGATAAGATATTATACAGTATGATGATAATAATAATAATAATAATAATGTTAACTCACCTTGTCCCCTTTGCCTCCAGCAGTTCCCGGTGTACCCTGGTAAGGAAAAACAGGTATCTGTTAGTGTTCATGTTCAGTATAACACAAACACACAAGTCTTGCTCTCTCCTTGGTCCTCTGTAGCTCAGTTGGAAGAGCATGGCTCTTGCAACACCAGGATAGTGGGTTTGATTCCCTGGGCCACCTATACATAAAAAGTATATGCATGCATGACTATAAGTCACTTTGGATAACAGCATCTGCTAAATCAAATGTCAAACATGGGGGCTTACATTTGTCCTGCTTCAAACATGTACTGTACACGTGTGTAACCTGTACTGGTGTGAAAAGGAAATGTGTTTTTGACCCTGGAGCAATTAGGGTTAAGTGCCTTGCTAAGGGGCAGATCGACAGATTTCACCTAGCGGGCTCAGAGATTCAAACTAGCAACCTTGCGGTTACTGGCACAATGCTCTAACCGCTAGGCTATCTATAAGAAACTATCAGACCGTATACCACGGGTATGACAGAACATTTATTTTTACTGCTCTAATTATGTTGGTTACCAGTTTATAATAGCAATAAGGAACCTCGGGGGTTTGTGGTATATGGCCAATATACCACAGCTAAGGGCTGTATCCAGGAACTCTGCGTTGCGTCATGCTTAAGAACAGCCCTATATACCACACCCCATCGGGCCTTATTGCTTAAATATATTATATATTTATTTGTCTCTCTCGCTCACACACACTCAATTAAGTCATCATGATGCAATGTAAAGGATACTTACAACTAGGCCGGTGGGTCCAGGGGGCCCAGGACCTCCAGGGGTCCCTGCCTGACCAGCAAAGCCTTGGAGACCCTGGAGATGAGACAACATAATCATACAACACAGAGTAGGGCTAACAAGACAAGACCACACCAGTCACCCAACTACCGTGGCGATATAGGCCCTCTCACCCTGGGTCCTAGAGGTCCTGGGGGTCCTGGGGTTCCGTTCTCTCCTCTCAGGCCGGCCAGACCAGGGGTCCCTGCTATGCCACGGGCTCCTGGAGGACCTGCTGGGCCCGGGAGTCCTGTGTCTCCCTAAAACACAAACACACAGGGGTTCACATTCACTGTAGAAGAGCAGAAACTGATAAGTTTGCATTTGTCCTCGACTAACCGGTGCCCCCGCACATCGACTCTGTACCGGTACCCCCTGTATATAGCCTCCACATCGACTCTGTACCGGTACCCCCTGTATATAGCCTCCACATCGACTCTGTACCGGTACCCCCTGTATATAGCCTCCACATTGACTCTGTACCGGTACCCCCTGTATATAGCCTCCACATTGACTCTGTACCGGTACCCCCTGTATATAGCCTCCACATTGACTCTGTACCGGTACCCCCTGTATACAGCCTCCACATTGACTCTGTACCGGTACCCCCTGTATACAGCCTCCACATTGACTCTGTACCGGTACCCCCTGTATATAGCCTCCACATTGACTCTGTACCGGTACCCCCTGTATACAGCCTCCACATTGACTCTGTACCGGTACCCCCTGTATATAGCCTCACTACTGTTATTTTACCGCTGCTCTTTAATTATTTGTTATTCATCCATTTTTTACTTAACACTTATTTCTTCTCTTAAAACTGCATTGTTGGTAAAGGGCTTATAAGTAAGTGTTTCACTGTAAGGTGTTGTATTCAGCTCGTGATAAATAACATTTGATTTGATGTTAATATGAACATAGCTACATATGTGATTTGTGTTTATGAGAACATTCAGTATGATAGTAACCTTTAACCCTTGAGGTCCCAGCTGACCAGGAGGCCCTGCCAGTCCGATGCCTCTCTCTCCCTGCAACACAAATCCTGTTAGTACTGTCACATGGTTAGCAGCCAGGGAAACACAGACACGAGGAATCAGCTGGTGATTTGCATTACCTTGTCTCCTTTAGGCCCTGCATGTCCTCTGCCCCCCTAAATGAGACAAAGTGGATGGAGAAGTAAGTAAGACTGACATCTGTTAGACATTAAATATTTGATATTACAAAATGTCAAAAGGTGACTCACATCTTCTCCAGGCTCACCATTTTCACCAGCAGGGCCCTATTTCAACAAGACACAGAAACAGACAGACACACAATAATTTCCCTTATCACTGTCATAATGTAGTGTCTGTGAATGTCGACTAATGTTGTATTATGTGACATTACTCACCCTGTCCCCTTTGATGCCTGCAGGACCCTTGTCCCCCCTCTCACCCTAAAGGACAAACATTTTAGAAAAATACAACTTTAGAAACACGTGGTAACCCAGAAATCCCTAAACATTCTTGTTCATGTTTGGTAATCTGTATAGCAAATGCCTGAATAATAGCTGATGTAAATAACTGGTTCAACCAAGCAGACCTACCCGTAGCCCTGGCAGCCCTCTCTCTCCCATTGTCCCAGGTAAGGTCACACCAGCAGGTCCCTGAACCAATCACAACCAACAGACAGTCCATTACATTAAACTCTGTTCCATCCTAATCCATTGCACCTAGTTCCTCACGAATCACAGCCTACTTAGAGGGAGACAGGAAAGATGAGAGACAGTGGGCCGGATTTGAACCCACGCCAACATGGCATATGTGATTGTGCTCAGCGGCCCTAACCGCTAAACCACCCCATACCATTCTGCTCAAGTCAAAGCCGTCTACAATACGTCTGTTTGTTGGCCTATGATTCAGTATGGTGATTCACTGGTTCTGAGTTGTGTCTATTGTGCCTTCATACACTGGTTCAACAGGGCGAGGTTGTAGTCAACACTAACCGGATGTTACCACAACCGAATAGTAACCATGACAACCACTCACCTGTGCTCCTTTCACACCAGGGGGTCCTGCTACAGCCTGTAAAGGGGATGGATGGAGGGAGAAGTTGACGTGAAACTCAAACATCTGGATTAGGTTGTTTGAAAATTCACTGAAGATGGACAGCAATAGTAAAAAATTGAGAACTCCCACCCCACTATGTTTTCAAAATATCATTTTTTATTATGCTACTGTTTTGGCCTTTTGACCTTCATTAGAGCATCCCATGAACGGGAGTGTCATTTGGTTAGTACAGTACATCTCGTCTGTTCAAAAGCTTTTCTCCTGAACCGTATTACATCCTGCTAAAGCATCCGGCGAATAATGTGAGTGCGTGTGTGTGGGTTTGTATTACTATCCTCATGGGTACCGGAAACCCCCAAAAGTCCCTGCAAGGATTGTAAAACAAAGAACAGTCCCCTTGTGAGGACATTTCCCAGGTCCCCATAAGGCTATTTTAGGCTTAGGGGTTATGTTTGGGTTTATGGGTCAGGTTTAGGAGTTGGGGTTAGAGTTAGGGTTAGGTAAACAGGATTTTGATTGGAAATAAATGTTTGGTTTCAACAAGGATACTAAACATATGCTGTGTGTGTGCATGCATGCATGCATGTGTAGCACATGGGGATGTGTGAAACTTACTCCCTCAGCCTGAAATGTCGCCACTTTCGCCGCAGAATTGCTAGCTTTTCGCATGGCACTGACTGATAAGACACTTGAGGGGGAGGTCACTTGTGCTAGCAAGGTAGAGGTCCTGGATTTGAGCCTTGGTAAGAGCAGCGTGACATCCTTTACAAGTGCACATACAGTATATGCTTGAGCATTGGTGTGTCATTGTATGCGTATGTTTACATGTGTCTCCGCCCTCCTATTCATGCCAGTAATTACCTCTTCTTTGATTTGGAGAGATGTTGTAAAAAGAGGATATGAGTCATGGCCATTTACAGTAAAGAAAAGAGGGATAAATGTGCAGCTGGAGCTTCTGAATGAATTACTTATCAGAGTCCACAATATGTACAGTCCACACAGCAGTGTTGTAGAATATTGGACCATTGGCTTTCATACTTTTAGATTTCTCAGCACAGCTCAAACAATTTCTCCAACCATCACCATATTCAAATGAATAGGGCTCCCCAGTGGCACAGCGGTCTAAGGTAGAGGTCGACCAATTAAACGCCATGGTTGATTAATTAGGGCCGATTTCAAGATTTCATAACAAATCGGTAATCGGCCTTTTTGGATGCCGATTATGGCCGATTACATTGCAATTCGCGAGGAAACTGCGTGGCAGGCTGACTACCTGTTACGCGAGGGCAGCGTCAAAAGGATCTTGTGGCTGCAAGGAGTCAAGGTAAGTTGCTAGCTAGCATTAAACTTATCTTGTAAAAAATAATCAATCTTCACATAATCACTAGTTAACTACACATGGTTGATGATATTACTAGGTTAATTAGCTTGTCCTGCGTTGCATATAATCAATGCGGTGCCTGCTAGTTTATCATCAAATCACAGCCTAATTAAACTTTGCCAAACGGATGATGATTTAACAAAAGTGCATTCCCTGCACAAATGTACCTAACCATAAACATCAATGCCTTTCTTAAAATCATTTTTTTAAAACCTGCATATTTATTTTATATAAATCAATGTTAGCAGGCAATATTAACTAAGGAAATTGTGTCACTTCTCTTGCGCTCAGTGCAAGCAGAGTCAGGGTATATACAACAGTTTGGGCCGCCTGGCTCGTTGCGAACTGTGTGACCATAATTAATTTGCCAGATTTGTACATAATTATGACATAACATTGAAGGTTGTGCAATGTAACAGCAATATTTAGACATAGGGTTGCCACCCATTTGATAAAATACGGAACGGTTCTGTATTTCAATGAAAGAATAAACATTTTGTTTTCGAAATTATAGTTTACGGATTTGACCATATTAAATGACCAAAGGCTCGTATTTCTGTGTTGATTATATTATAATTAAGTCCATGATTTGATATTTGATAGAGCAGTCTGACTGAGCGGTGGTAGGCAGCAGCAGGCTCGTAAGCATTCATTCAAACATCACTTTACTGCGTTTGCCAGCAGCGCTTAGCAATGCTTCAAGCATTGAGCTGTTTATGACTTCAAGCCTATCAACTCCCGAGATTAGGCTGGCAATACTAAAGTGCCTATAAGAACATCCAATAGTCAAAGGTATATGGTATAGAGAGAAATAGTCGACGTGTCATAATTCCTTTAATAATATCTACAACCTAAAACTACTTAACTGGGAATATTGAAGAACTGGGAATATTGAACCACTAGCTTTCATATGTTCTCATGTTCTGAGCAAGGAACTTAAACGTTAGCTTTTTTACATGGCACATATTGCACTTTTACTTTCTTCTCCAACACTGTGTTTTTTGCATTATTTAAACCAAATTGAACATGTTTCATTATTTATTTGAGACTAAATAGATGTTATTTATGTATTATATTAAGTTAAAATAAAGGTTTTCATTATTCATTCAGTATTATTGTAATTGTCATTATTACAAATATATATATAAATATCGGACGATTAATCGGTATTTGCTTTTTTTTGGTTCTCCAATAATCGGTATCGGCGTTGAAAAATCATTATAGGTCGACCTCTAGTCTAAGGCACTGCATCTCAGTGCTAGAGGCATCA
Organism: Oncorhynchus clarkii lewisi; assembly: GCF_045791955.1. Classification (NCBI taxonomy): domain Eukaryota; kingdom Metazoa; phylum Chordata; class Actinopteri; order Salmoniformes; family Salmonidae; genus Oncorhynchus; species Oncorhynchus clarkii. The sequence continues at coordinate 58,230,141 of NC_092153.1, forward strand.
CTACAGACCCTGGTTCGAGTCCAGGCTGTATCACAACCGGCCGTGATTGGGATTCCCATAGGGTGGCGCACAATTGGCCCAGCGTCGTCCGGGTTAGGCCGTCATTGTAAATAAGAATTTGTTTTGAACTGACTTGCCTAATTAAATAAAGGGTCAAAAATAAAATGAAAATAGGAACTGGAGCTGCGTTGGTTGGGCATTTTGGGGGAGGTGCGCGGTCGGGCTGTGCGGTCTCACAATGGACAATTGCGGCTCTGCGGCTGTGGACTCTGAATTAGCCTGAAGGAGAACTCAATCCAAACTCACATCACCTACCTGATCCTCTCACTCACCTTTCCTGGGGGGCCACTGTCCCCCTGCTCCCCTTTCAACCCTGTGGAGCCCATTGGTCCAGCGATACCCTGAAGGCGGGAAGAGGGCAGGACGTTTGATAAAGAACAAAATCAGCAGCCTGAAAATCATTATCAAAGACATATCCACACTGCATGTCATAAGACATGCTATAAACATGAAGAGTCAGATACCATACAGTAGATACCTGTTTGCCTGGCAACCCTGGTGTTCCCTCTTTTCCAGGTATTCCATCTCTTCCTGGGACCCCTGGCTTGCCCCCCTCGCCCTATGGAGAGACACACACTGCATGTCACCACCAGAACTGATGTGTGTAAATTGATTGGTGTGTGTTAATTATGGTGGTGATGGAGGTGTGTGTGTGTTTGCTCTACAGTATGTGAGCTGTGAATCCCATGGAGCTGCTGTACTCACCGTCTGTCCCGGCAGACCTGGAGGTCCTGACGGACCCTGGGAAGAGTATCATTACAATACATCATAAAATATTAAACACACATTACTGTGTCAATGGCCTGTTGAATTACTGTAGGCCTAAATGGTAAGTGTGAGCATACAAGGGATCCCCAGTCCAATGGGAATATACTAGAGCAGCAGTTTAGCCTGCAACAATCTCCAGTATGAGAGTTGGTTTATAGATGACTGATGTTTTGACGTACCACAGCTCCGGGAGGCCCTGCAGGTCCCGGCAATCCCATGCTGCCTTGGGGACCAGACAGTCCCTGTGGAACAGGAGATTCAATTCAAGTAGATTATTATAAAGCTCTGTGTCTTTGACTGTGAATGGGTGAGTAGTTGCCTAAACACTGAGGCAATAAACAACAGGAATATATACAACTCATAAAACGTAGTAGAAGACAAAATATATAATATAACACATAAAACAAGTGTCACCTGAACGCCAACCCCAGGCACTCCTTGATTACCCTGTCAGAGATAAAAACACACTCTCAGAAGAGAAGGGTACCGTATACACTTAAAATTATCATATCATTCCAGTGGCGTAATACTAAGCTACAATAGCCTAAGCCATATATACACTAATCAATGCATCAGAGCTGGCACAGAGAATAAATAGGTAGGTATTTATTATGGAAGACAGGATACAACATACTTTATTGTCCATTTACATGGAAATGACATGGAAGATGATCTCACCTTGACCCCTGGTGGACCTGGAGGCCCGTTGGTACCGATCGGACCCTACAATTACAAACCGATAGTATCAGTATACTTACAGCGCTGTGTGTGTGTGTGTGTGTGTGTGTATGTGTGTGTGTCAGAGAGGAGATTATCATACTTACAGTTGATCCTCTAATTCCAGGTTCTCCAGGGTTCCCCTGCAAACAAGAGACAAGAGCATGCTGGATTCACATGACCAAGACATAGCACACACACAGAATGACACAAGCATGATGCAAGTTACAATACACAAAGACACATACACACATAAACAAGTGCATACACAGTACATACAACAACCCCCCAAAAATGTTTACACACACACACAACTCACAACTGCATAGACACAATACACAACTCCAAACTACATAGACACAATACACAACTCCAAACTACATAGACACAATACACAACTCCAAACTACATAGACACAATACACAACTGCATACACATTCACAATACAAAGAAACACACATGTTATATAATGTGCAAACAGTGCTTTGGGAGAGCTGAGAAGCAGACAACAGAGCAGGTGAAGCCACATGCACAAAAAGCCAGCAGACTTAAGCCTCTCAAATGCAAAATACATCTGTTAAATATCTGACGAGCATGTATTCTTTTTCAGTATTCACTATATACCCAATTATGTCCATTTGATCTTTGCTATGGTATGCTAGTGTTTGTCATCTATTCTCTTATCTCAGGTAAAGATGTGTGGTGTTTAATACATAAACAGTGGCGACGCGCAGAGCCCCACCTGTTTTGAGCCACACATTTTTTTTAAAAAAAGGGGGGTTTGCCTGTTTTCAACAAAGAATTATATTATTTCTAATACACTTGAATAAATTATAATAGTTTCATAACAAAGAATTACATAACTGTAAATGCTTTCTCCTTTCTTACTTTTGAAGAAAGGGGGTTTAAATGGTTGTTTCTATTCATCATTAATACGTGTCATATATCAGTTTGCAGAATAAAAAATATGAGCTGGCGCTGACTAACGGCAAATAAACTATTAACTATCAAAATAAAGTTGCACACATATATAAACTCCCAGAAATGTATTGAGTATTTATCAACGTTTTGGCATCACTGTGCCTTCTTCAGGGTGATATCAGTTTGAAAACAATGTAAAAAATATATACAAATATTACAAACATGGCTTCTTTTTTGCCTTCTTGAGTAAGGCAGCTCCAAAATGCAGGTGTTTCAGCCTAGCTCAGTGTCACACCCTGATCTGTTTCACCTGTCTTTGTGCTTGTCTCCACCCCCCTCCAGGTGCCACCAATCTTCCCCGGTGCATTTATACATGCGTTTGTCTGTTGCCAGTTCGTCTTGTCAGGTCTTACCAGCGTGCATTCCAGTCTTCCCGTTTCTCAAGTTCTGTTTCCTAGTTTTCCCGGTTCTGACTATTCTGCATGCCCTGACCCTGAGCCTGCCTGCCGTCCTGTACCTGCCTGACTCTGACCTGATTACGAACCTCTGCCTGCCCTGACTCTAAGCATGCCTGCCATCCTGTACCTGCCTGACTCTGACCCGATCACAACCCCATGCCTGTCCTCGACCTGCCCTTTGCCTGCCCCATGTTTACAATAAATAATCTGAGAACTGTACTATCCGCCTCCTGTGTCTCCATGGGGGTCATATCCTGAGTCGTGATAGTGTTTTCTGTGGTGGAAAATCGAGAGTGTAGGGGTTGGTAATGTTCTCTAGTTGCGCTGTTATTGGCTCAGTGTTCTGTCACTCATGGGGACACTCCGTCACTGCCAAATCTAAGGGTAGAGCTCGAAAATTCAGGCCCTTGAGTGCTGCCATAGAGTTAAAAGTGCCCATCCAATAAGGCTCAAGGTCATTGGCCACAGATAAAATTACATCAAATGACTTTATATCTACAGTTGCTTTGATTAGAATTGATCATGTCAACATCATACTTTCAAAATCTTAGCTAGCAGTCATCATCATGAATCAAATTGACAATCTACTGGGATAATCTTTTTTAATCCTTGTCATATGAAAATAAATAATGAAGCGAAATTATAGATAAAAAAGTATCGGTGCTAATTGGCCATTGGACATCAACATTACACAACAAGTTGGAAATCGCAAATTCAACAATGAGTGGTTTGGAAGCAATTCGTGGCTAACTGCAAGCATTGGTCTCAGTTCTAGGTGTACGGGTCTCTTTTCCAAGCTTAAAATTGTAAACATTCAACATTGGCCATGCTGTCGGTCCAGCATGATTTCTGCCGCGCTCAAAACATCTATTAACTCGGAACTGGAATATCTGACTTTAGTGAGTTCAAGACAACTGGGAACTCTGGAAAAAAACTAGCTCCGACTGGGAAAATACGTTTTGAACAGTCATCCAACTCGGAATTGTAAGTCGGGAACTCGGGCCTCCTTGTAGAGCTACTACCTGAAGATCATTGATGTCATCATGATTTTACCTAGTTTTTTCCCCCAAGTTCCCAGTTGTCTTGAAAGCACCATAAATCCAGGGAATGCCAGACTTTGATGACAAAATTTGACCACGAAGGACCGCCGCACCACCTTCCTGTTCAAGTGAGCACAGCACAACAACGTGAGTCCAAAAATGTATTGTATGCTACTGCATAAACGATGGAATATGCCAGAGAGATATGTATACCGTAGCTCAGAAAGTAATACTAAGTATATGTTGTGTCGTAAGCTGTTAGTAGCCCATGTGCTTCACCTGAATAATTTAATCTATTTCCCCCTATTAATTTTGAATACTGTTCTGACTTGGTGGTGCACATGTAGCCTATAACCTGTTTTAGAGAAATTTAATCATTGAATATTGTATGAGCTTTCATTGTCTGCTTATATGCCCCCTTTGTTTGTCCTACGGTTCTGACTTGGTGTACAGGGAGAACACTGTAAGAACAGACTATGTTCTGAATTCTGTCGCTGTACATTTCAAAAGTGCTGAACAAATAGTTATATTGACCATGTCCGTCCTAGCTCGCTCATTAATATCTTAATCAAAATTATGGATTGCTGCTTGTCGTCCCCTTATGCCATAGTTTGTACATCTCAATTGTCACCGTTATAGTGCAATTAATGTATTGTTTAGTGTTGTGTTGTGGCTTTGCTGGTATGCATCCCCAAGTGTTTATTTTTTGCCCCATCAAAGATTTACATGTTGAAATCGCCACTGTACATAAAACATTCCAGACATCTTGGGTATGACAGGGGTGCTCTGGGAACAAGTGGTCCAGATTAATATGTCACAAGTCTCCTATCAAGGCCCAACTCTAGTTTCAGTCCCCTGGGAGATGGGCCCTAAAACCAATGAATGAGAATTAAAGTGGAGAAATGAATGCAGATGATGGTGAGGTGGAGGACTGTGTGACCGTGTATGTATGTTGATGGTGATTCTGTTGATACTAGCGTCCCTTGACATGATGTTGCAATGCCATTTCCCAGGGCTACCCCCCCCCCCCCCTTCCAAACGCATCTGCTTCAGTGCGTTGTCCCTGTACACTTTCTTCCCGAAATATGTACCCCACCCCCCAGCCCCTCCTACGGGTCACAAACATGCCAGCCAGCAGCACAGAAAAAACCTACCGGTCTGCCCAGCACTCCAGGGAACCCAGGCAGGCCCTAGAGTCAGAGAGGGAGGAGAGGAAGAAGGATGGGGAGAGGAAGAAGGGAAAGAGTAGGTAGTTTGAAGTGTTGAAAAGAGAGGGAGGTACAGAAAGGGAGTAGCATAGATCAAAAGGAGACATATTGAAAGGGGGAGGTAAAAAGAAAGAGGGAGGGGTAGTTAGAAGCCGAGCTGCAAAAGGTTACTGTCTAAAGGTTATATGTAGCCTCAGCCCAAAGAAAACAGATACAGTAGCTCCATCAGCTCCATCGGCAGCCTAGCGCTCACAGCCTTTCATATGCAGGACCAGCCCAAAAGGAGGATGCCTGGCTGGGTTATTGTTACTCACTGAGCGGCCTTGAGGACCAGCTGGCCCTTGTGGACCCTGCTCCGAAACATTGTGGGATGAAATAAGAAGTGTGAGTTATCTTCTCTCTCCCTCTCCACACCTTCAGTTCTCTTTCTCCTTCAACCCATCTTTCTCCTCTTCCTGCACATGTTATGACTACTAGGGCCCTGAGTTCCTCCAGACCAGGGACACTCTGGGCCCTAGTTAGTCATGGCTGATTACATATCATCATTGATTGTCATACTCACCTACTGTATGGTTGGACATTTTATGATCACTGTGTCTGAAACACAACATTATCGGCTTAACTACAGTACAACCAAGCTATTGAAGAACTAAAAACGGTGTTTTCTTTTGAAGTCTGGGATCTGTCTCCTGGAAGCTGTCTCTTAAAAAACAGATGAGTCTACAGTATGCACCCCCCCCCCCCCCTCTCTCACCGGCTTCCCATCCTGTCCCGGTTTTCCAGGTTCTCCTGCTGTCCCCTGAAATGACCAAAAAACAACCTGGTTACTACTAGCTACCACTACAACAATGTCTTGACAACCTCTGCAGAACCATAATCACACAATGAAGAGGGTAATACAACCTGGCATCAGGGAGTGCCAACACTTTGGTCAGGGCAGCACACACTCACCTGAAAGCCATTGCGTCCCTGCTCTCCAGATGGACCTCGGTCGCCTTTATCTCCACGGGGACCTGCAATACCCTGTTACACACACACAACCACAGACACAGCAGGTTAAACACAGCAACACTATGAAGCCTGCCTAATGAAGTACTGTAATATATTGGGTTAGGTGTTCTCACCCCGTCTCCTTTGGATCCCTGTGGTCCTAAAGCACCAGGCTCTCCTTTCGGTCCTGTGACCCCAGGGGGCCCCCTTGCTCCGGGGAGTCCAGCCTGACCCTCTTCTGCAGAAGCACCCTAAAACACACACACGTACACCCCTCACTAAACACACTCCAAACAGTAGCCTCTGGATAAACAATGATATGTCTACTGTAATGACGACTCATTAGAAATTAGTAGTGTGTTCAGGCCAGGGACATACCTTAAGTCCAGGTGGGCCCACTAATCCAGCTAGCCCATTTTTCCCCTGATGAGAACAGTCAAGCGCATGTCAACATCCATATATACAGTACATTGAATGATGATTATCGTGGTGACGAATATACTCACATCCTCTCCTTTGTCACCTTTCTCTCCTCTATCCCCCTGAATTCAAAGTGGAATCACATGAAACATCTCTCATTCACATGCTCTTCCTCTTCTTTTTTTATTTTCATATTCCTCCTCTCTTCTCCCTCTCCTTGAACCCCTCCTTCCTCCCTTCCTTCTCTTTCTCACCTTATCTCCAGGTCGTCCAGCCTCTCCCAGTTCTCCGGCTCTCCCTGGTACTCCAGGTATTCCAGGTTTTCCTGGCTCTCCAGCCTGTCCCGGGGGCCCCACTGGGCCCTTCTCTCCGATGGCCCTCCCTATGGGTCCTGTGGCCCCTACAGGCCCCTGTTCCCCCTGCTCTCCCTTCACACCTCTCTCCCCAGCCAGCCCGCGAGCACCCTGAGATGCAAACGAGTAAAGACATTAATTACACATACTCTCCTAGAAATGATAATTGTTTTCAAAATCTATGCAATCATACAGAGAATCAATTTTAGAGTAAACAGAGAGATATACATTACATCATGGGTCAAATAAGCACACTAACAGAATGTCTGAGTTCACTCTACTACACCATTTGTGTGGGGGTCTTGATATAAGCTCTATTCAACACAACGGCCCCAAATTGCCCCCGCACACTCACATCTATCCCTGCTGGTCCTCTCTGTCCGGCCTCTCCCTTGTCTCCTCTCTGGCCCTTCTCAGCTTGCTCCACCACAGGCTTGACCAGAACATTCCTCCTCTCCACAACCAACTTCAAGTCCTGCACCTACAGACAGGCAGTACAGGGACAGAGATGTCAAGGTTTTATTCAACAGGCATCAAACTGAAGAAAACGGATTGAAACAGAGGGGGCCTACCTGGACGTGTCCAATGAGAACTGATTGTTTTCATTTCCAGTTGTAACCATTTTTAAAACACTTTGCTACGGCTAATGAATACGACCCAGGCTTGGTCAAGATGAGGGGAACTCATCTACACAACACAGCTATGACTTAATGTCACAGCACATTACAAAGATTTAGTATTCACTTACCTCAATCCCAAGGTTAGAGAGGGCCTTCTGCACATCCTGATAGGAGAGAAGCACAAACAGCGTCAAGGAGGAGAGACTATAGCACACAGTCATACTTGTTGGGCTTATACCTATTACTGAACATGATTTGGCTAACACTTGTGTAACGGAAGCTAATCTGCATGCCAAAACAGCTGTAAATCGTAGCATCCTTAGCATAATGTAAAAGCTCCGGAACACACGTGGTGTGTCTGTGGCTCTTCTTGTACAGTATGTCAGTCAGACAGGCCTCTGGGTTGTGCAGGTCAGGTTGTCTTACCACTGCTGTTCCAGGCCTGCCCGGTTTCCCGTCCTCTCCAGGGTCACCCTGTCAATAACATCTCAGTATTATCGCCCACATCCCACCTAAACCTTTATCGAAGATTCACAAACCCATACACACAGATAATCAGAAAAGAGCATGTATGCTCATTAATATGCAAGATGTAATCATACACACGCACACACAAAAACTTACACTTTCACCTTTACCACCCACTGCTCCTTTCTCCCCCTGAAATACAAGAGTGAGAGGGTGAGTGTGAGGTCAGAGATCAGACTAAAGGACAGATGGATGGATGGATGGAGAGACCTGGACCATGTATATGAATAAAGATTTAGACGATGACAAACTTACTCTGGCTCCTACAGCCCCTGGGATTCCAGGCTCACCCTGAGAGACACAGATATATGGGAATCACTATCAGTGATTCAGAGTGCAAGAGTAACATACTAGAGACAAGTACTGCTACACCGGGCTATGCTATGATGCACAGCTCATATTCAACATAGTAACTCACTGGGGTTCCTGTATGCCCCTGAGGGCCAGGGATAGATGGTGCTGGCGCTCCCTTCACATAGACCACCTGAGAGGGAGAAGAGAGGGGAGAGAGATTACTGTATAACCATAGCACCATAGACAAGTGACACAAACACATATTTGAAGAAGCAGAACCATATGGCTGTACTGTACCTGTCCTGGAGGTCCGATGGTGCCAGGAACCCCTGGGGGCCCAGATAGACCAGTTGGCCCTGTAGGCCCTGCAAGGCCCCGGTCTCCCTTCAGCCCATCACGGCCCTGGAACAAATGCACAAGCACACAAATGCATACACACACACTTCAGACCAGCACAGACATTACTCCATTCTTAAGGGGCATGAACTAGAAAGGAGGAAATCAAGGTGAGCCATATCCCCCTATCCACCTCATCATCTTCTCTGATTTCCTAGAGATGATTAATATCAATTTGCGCGTGAAACTACAGCCGTGGCAGTTCGTGCCCCTGTGGATCCCCTCTCAGAAGTTGCTGGTGCTCAAAGGCAGGGCTTGATCATCAGACAATGTTGCATTTATAAGGCTGACGCTTAGAGTGCTACTGATTCCACCGAGAAGGCAGGTTGTGATGGTAATATCAATGTCAGAGTAAAGTACGCTAAATAGACACAAACTCTGACTGGAATTGAAGACGAGAAAAAAATAGAAGAGGGATAATGAGAGACACTAAGGAGCCGAGGAGAGTAGGATTGATGAAGACGGAGGGAAATAAGGAGAGAGAGGAAGAGAGAGACAGCAGGGGAGGAATTAAGGACATTTTTCAGACAGAGAGAGCGAGAGAACGAGAGTGGAGAGATTAAGATACAAGGTAACAAGTTACTAACGTCTCTTCCAGCAGCCCCAGCCTCTCCTTTGTCACCCTGTAAGGTAGAGAAACATCATTAATATCACAGTCACATTAACTACAACTATGAACTATTTATTTCACCTTTATTTAACCAGGTAGGCTAGTTGAGAACACCTTTATTTAACCAGGTAGGCTAGTTGAGAACACCTTTATTTAACCAGGTAGGCTAGTTGAGAACAAGTTCTCATTTGCAACTGTGACCTGGCCAAGATAAAGCATAGCAGTTTGACACATACAACAACACAGAGTTACACATGGAATGAACAAAACATACAGTCAATAATACTGTAGGGAATAAAAAGAGTTTACAGAATAGTCCTGAGTGCCGTGACCAACACTGACCTTCCTGCCATCTTCCCCCGGTTCGCCATCCTCGCCCTGCAAAACACAACACAATAACAAACTTACCATACTAACAACGCTGAAATGCGCATTTATCAAAGCTCAGCATGCTGTTGTATCAAGCAGAGCCTCTCAGTCAGATAGATAATGTATTGCCGGTGCTTTGTCTGGTCATCCCATTACCTCTTCGCTTAACACTAAAAAGCAGACAGGCTACATCCCAAATGGCTCCCTATTCCCTACATAGTGCACTACTTTTGACCAGAGCCCTATGGGACACAATCATAATCATTATGCAGCACAGCCACTCAGGTGGAATAAAAGCCTCACATTCCCATCTGATCAGTGCACTTTCACCAGAGGATGTGATAAACATGTCTAATGGTAATTACACACAGATAGACAGAGACACATAGGACTCACTGGTGATAAAGCTCATAATGAATAGCACTGAATAGCATCCAATTCCATTTGTTATCAAACAAACAGAGGTATGATTGCCTGTAGTGTGTGTGTGTAGTATAAAAATGCCCTGCTATGTTAGAGGTCTGACTGATCCCTTACCATTTTCCCAGCAGTCCCTGGTTTTCCATCTTCTCCTGCTTTGCCCTAAAACACACCAATTAGGGTGATGAGAAAAGTGCTTAGCTGTTTGTGTGTGTGTGTGTGTGTGTGTGTGTGTGTGTGTGTGTGTGTGTGTGTGTGTGTGTGTGTGTGTGTGTGTGTGTGTGTGTGTGTGTGTGTGTGTGTGTGTGTGTGTGTGTGCATATGTGTGAGTGTGCGGTTGAGAGTGTTTGCAAACTCACAGGTGTGCCTGGATTTCCTGCAGGCCCAATAGGGCCTGGGAGGCCCTGTGCACCTCTCAGTCCTGGCAGCCCCTGGTGACAGACAGACAGACAGACAGACAGACAGACAGACAGACAGACAGACAGACAGAGTGGAGGGGTGAGGGCTGAAACCACACAGCATCCTCTAGTCTTCAAACACACTAAGTGCACAGAGATAGATAGATATCAAATCTAAATCATAGAAAATCAAATGTTATTTGTCACATGCTAAGTAAACAACAGGTGTAGACTAACAGTGGAATGCTTACTTACGGCCCTTCCCAACAATGCAGAGAGAAAGAAAAGAAAATAAATAATAGAAAACACGTAATAATAAAAGTAATAATAGATACAGAATGAGTAACAATAACTTGGCTATATACAAAGGGTACCAGTACCGAGTCCATGTGCAGGGGTGAAGGTAATTGAGGCTCCAGTGATGTACTAGGCTGTCCACACTACCCGCTGTAGCACCTTGCGGTCGGATGCCAAGCAGTTGCCATACCAAACAGTGATGCAGCCAGTCAAGATGCTCTCAAGGGTGCAGCTGTAGAACTTTGAGGATCTGAGGGCCTATGCCAAATCTTTTCAGCCTCCTAAGGGGGAAAAGGCATTGTCGTGCCCTCTTCATGACTGTGTTGGTATGTTTGGACTATGATAGATCCTAAGTGATGTGGACACTGAGGAACTTGAAGCTCTCGACCCGCTCCACTAAAGCATGTGAATGGGGGCATGTTTGACCCTCTTTTTCCTGTTGTCCACAATCAGCTCCTTTGTCTTGCCGACAGGTTGATGTCCTGGCACCACACTGTCAGGTCTCTGACCTCCTCCTTATAGGATGCCTCATCGTTGTCGGTGATCAGGCCACTGTTGTGTCGTCTGCAAACTTAATGATGGTGTTGAAGTCTTGTGAGGCCACGCAGTCGTGAGTGAACAGGGAGTACAGGAGGGGACTAAGCATGCACCTATGAGGGGCCCTGTGTCAGGGGTCAACGTGGTGGATGTTGTTGCTTACCCTCACCACCTGGGGCGTCCAGTCAGGATGTCCAGGATCCAGTTGCAGAGGAAGGTGTTCAGTCCCAGGGTTGAACGCTGAGCTGTTGTCAATGAACAGCATTCTCATGAAGGGGTTCCTTTTGTCCAAGTGGGAGATGGCAGTGTGGAGAGTTATAGAGATTGTGTCATCTGTGGATCTGTTGGGGCTGTGGGTCCAGAGTGTCTGGGATGATGGTGCTGATGTGAGGCATGACAAGCCTTTCAAAGCATGGCTACAGATGTGAGTGCTACAGGGCAATAGTCATTTAGACAGGTTACCTTGGCGTTCTTGGGCACAGGGACTATGTTGGTCTGCTTGAAACATGTAGGTATTACAGACTGGATCAGGGAGAGGTTGAAAATGCCAGTGAAGACACTGTCCAGCTGGTCAGTGCATGCTCTGAGTATGCATCCTGGTAATGAATCTGTCTGGCCCTGTGACCTGGTGAATGTTAACCTGTTTAAAGGTCTTACTCACATTGGCTACAGAAAGTGTGATCACGCAGTCATCCGGAACAGCTGGTGCTCTCACGCATGGTTCAGTGTTGCCTTGTCCATGTTCAGTCAAGTTTGCGAGAAACATAGGATACTACAGCTCTTCAGGTTTTGTTGATAGGATAGTCTCAAACCGAGCCCGTCCAGTTTGTTCTCCAGTGATTGTACATTCGCCAGCCGTAGTTTCATCAGGATGCCTGTACGTCGGCCTCTATATCGCCGTCTCTTTCTCTTCTGAGTGTCGGGGATTAGGGCCTGGCCCGGGGTGAGCAGTATGTCCTGTGTCGCCGACTCGTTGAAGTAGAAATCTTCATCCAAATCGAGGTTAGTGATCGCTGTTCTGATGTCCAGAAGCTATTTTCGGTCATAGGAAATGATGGCGGAAACATTATGTACAAAAAAAGTTAAGATCAGGGCAAAAATAGCAGAATTGGTCAGGAGCCCGTAAAACAGCCGCTATACATTCCAGCGCCATTCTCCAGACAGACAGAGAATCCTCCACTAGCCTGAAGTCCTTTCTCACTTCTTAATGGGACCTCTCCAAGGATCAGATTCGGCAAATGGTAACATTCTCAATTTGCTCCACTCATTGACTTTAACAGACTAATGAAAGCGCCAGAGAAACACACAAACCATCAAGAGTGCAGCCCTCTGGGACTGGGGTTGTGCACCCCGAGGGATGAATGGTACTCACATCTCTTCCTGGATCCCCTAGTTTCCCTGCTTCTCCCTGTAACATCAAAGGGAAATTATTGAGAGACATCTAGACACAGTAATGCTTATGTAATGCTCAGAGTATTTTACAGCTGAAGTAATGACAGAGACAGAGGTACTGACCCTCAGGCCGGCTGGTCCTGGTGCACCTGGTTTGCCATCCAAACCGTTGCGTCCATCCAGTCCAGACGCACCTCTCTCACCCTACAGAGAGGAACACACATGATGTATACAGTATGATCAGAATAAGAGCAGCACTGGGTTTGTATTGGACCTGAATACTATTTACAAAGGATACTACTCTACTGTACTGTGTCAGACGTTCAGTGCTCCAGCATCATTACTCAGAGTTAGTTCATTGTTTGGAAATTCTGATGGTAAGGTATTCTTTAGGATGTACAGTATGTGTGTATACAGCAGTATGTTGTGTCTTTCATTCAGTGCTTCTGTAGGCTGTGATGATGCTGTGAGCTGGCCCCACTGCGCTTCATCCCACTGGGAATCTGCAGACTGGGAAACAGGATCCGGTGGAATGAAGGACAGTGTAACCTGCCAATCACCAGCCAGTTTTGAGTCCCATATCCTATCATGATGGGTCCAATTGAAAATCAGCCTGTGTGAGAAGTCACTGTAGTGTGTTGTTCAAACCTTCTCTCCTGGGCCTCCTCTCTCTCCTGTGTCACCCTGGAGAAATAGAAAGAAAGTGCAATGAGTGAGATAGAGGGAGAGAGAGAGGGAAAGAGTGATTAGACAGAAACAGGCAGACAGACTCTGACTTACTCTTGCCCCTGAAGGTCCACGTTGTCCCTCAAGACCCTACACACACAAACAACAGATAAGGTGAGACAGAGAGAAGACACAAGGTAAGAATTATACACACAAACAGACAGACAGACAGACATCACAGGTCAGTATACTAGCCAGGAAGCTCAAGCTTCTCAACGATACTAGATTTGTAAGCATGGTCTTACTCACACGCAGCCCAGTGGCCCCTGAGGGCCCTGTCTCGCCCTTCTGACCTTTGCCCCCGTGCTCTCCCGGATCGCCAGCATCCCCCTAGACACAGGAAGTGACGTCAGACACTGGGCCGTTAGGTGGACTGGGAGAGAGAGCTGTGCTGTATATACAGTGGGGCCAAAAAGTATTTAGTCAGCCACCAATTGTGCAAGTTCTCCCACATAAAAAGATGAGAGAGGCCTGTAATTTTCATCATAGGTACACTTCAACTATGACAGACAAAATGAGAAAAAAAAATCCAGATAATCACATTGTAGGATTTTTAATGAATTTATTTGCAAATTATGGTGGAAAATAAGTATTTGGTCAACAAAAGTTTATCTCAATACTTTGTTATATACTCTTTGTTGGCAATGACAGAGGTCAAACGTTTTCTGTAAGTCTTCACAAGGTTTTCACACACTGTTGCTGGTAATTTGGCCTATTCCTCCATGCAGATCTCCTCTAGAGCAGTGATGTTTTGGGGCTGTTGCTGGGCAACACGGACTTTCAACTCCCTCCAAAGATTTTCTATGGGGTTGAGATCTGGAGACTGGCTAGGCCATTCCAGGACCTTGAAATGCTTCTTACGAAGCCACTCCTTCGTTGCCCGGGCGGTGTGTTTGGGATCATTGTCATGCTGAAAGACCCAGCCACGTTTCATCTTCAATGCCCTTGCTGATGGAAGGAGGTTTTCACTCAAAATCTCACGATACATGGCCCCATTCATTCTTTCCTTTACACGGATCAGTCGTTCTGGTCCCTTTGCAGAGAAACAGCCCCAAAGCATGATGTTTCCACCCCCATGCTTCACAGTAGGTATGGTGTTCTTTGGATGCAACTCAGCATTCTTTGTCCTCCAAACACGACAAGTTGAGTTTTTACCAAAAAGTTATATTTTGGTTTCATTTGACCATATGACATTCTCCCAATCTCCTTCTGGATCATCCAAATGCTCTCTAGCAAACTTCAGACAGGCCTGGATATGTACTGGCTTAAGCAGGGGGACACGTCTGGCACTGCAGGATTTGAGTCCCTGGCAGCGTAGTGTGTTACTGATGGTAGGCTTTGTTACTTTGGTCCCAGCTCTCTGCAGGTCATTCACTAGGTCCCCCCGTGTGGTTCTGGGATTTTTGCTCACCGTTCTTGTGATCATTTTGACCCCACGGGGTGAGATCTTGCATGGAGCCCCAGATCGAGGGAGATTATCAGTGGTCTTGTATGTCTTCCATTTCCTAATAATTGCTCCCACAGTTGATTTCTTCAAACCAAGCTGCTTACCTATTACAGATTCAGTCTTCCCAGCCTGGTGCAGGTCTACAATTTTGTTTCTGGTGTCCTTTGACAGCTCTTTGGTCTTGGCCATAGTGGAGTTTGGAGTGTGACTGTTTGAGGTTGTAAGGTATCTTTTATACTGATAACAAGTTCAAACAGGTGCCATTAATACAGGTAACGAGTGGAGGACAGAGGAGTCTCTTAAAGAAGAAGTTACAGGTCTGTGAGCAAGAAATCTTGCTTGTTTGTAGGTGACCAAATATTTATGTTCCACCATAATTTGCAAATAAATTCATAAAAAATCCTACAATGTGATTTTCTGGATTTTTTTTCTTCTCATTTTGTCTGTCATAGTTGAAGTGTACCTATGATGAAAATTACAGGCCTCTCTCATATTTTTAAATGGGAGAACTTGCACAATTGGTGGCTGACTAAATACTTTTTTTGCCCCACTGCATACAAAAATGTGTTTTTACAGTGTTACATACCTTTTCTCCTCTTTCTCCTTTAAGCTTTTGCTCTATATCGCGCTGTAGAAGTTAGAGATAGACAAACAGAGAGATAGAGTGGGTGTTAGATAACCAACTAGCTACGGTATGTGGTTCTGATGGCTTATTCAGTTGGAGTTTGGTGCTCGTAACACCATTTGTTTGGTATGATTCCCATAAAGGCTATATGTGTTGACTGAGTGTCGCATTTAGCCTCTGATAAATTACCATATTATTATTTTAAAAAGAGTTAGAATCTTATCAGGACTCACCATGTTCCCTGGAGGTCCTGGGAGGCCTTGAGCTCCCTATTGTGTCAACAAACAAGTGTTGTTAATCGGTGTAGATTGGAACTATTATGTCAGATGAGATAAGACAACAAACAGATTAACCTCTGACCTCAACTCCTTTCTCTCCTCTTGGTCCAATAGATCCTGGGCTGCCCTGTGGAAGACACACATCACACACACACACAGGATCACACAGACACCAACTGACTCACTGCTACTGTATTACACACAGAAACCAGCACAAATACTGACACAGACAGTATCAGATCAATCTGGCAGAAGAGTGTCATGTGAATGACTGACAAACAGGTGTCACAAACATGCATCCCACATGTCATCCTCTCTCTCGATAACTATTACACAGAAGACACAGACAGTATATCAGATACAACTGTCAGAGGGGTGTCACGTTGTCACATAAACATGTGTCTCACGTTGCGTCCGTGCGCTCCAGAGTCTCCCAGGTCTCCCTTCTCCCCTGCTCGCCCAGGCTGACCCGACAGACCCTAAGGACGGGGGGAAAAAACACACAGATTATGTGCTTAGTTACTATGGCAGTCCTCAAAACATCTTAGAAAAAATAATAAAAAAAGCTGCACACCCATGCAAATGGGTTTAACTAAGCTGTCTTCGCCAGGGTTTCATCTGTCCTCAAAACATTCACTTCAGATCACGTAAGAAAGGTTTCCTGTGGTTCATCATGACCTACATTAGTGACCAATCACCATATACAGTACAGCGAGACCATTCTGAAAAGAGGGCATAAAAGGCAATATTTTTACGTTTCATAGTTGTATGTGACACATTCGTGACTACTCACCCGTACTCCTCTCTCCCCTGCCTTCCCTGGTAGACCAGACTCCCCCTGGTGGAAGGAGAGAGAACAGAGAAGATGAGAGAGACCAATTGGGGAGAGGAAGAGGGAGAAGGAGGAGGAGAGGAAAACATAGAAACAGACAAATGCGATGCATCTGCTCTTGTCTCTAGTCTCCATCAATCCCCTGTCAGATGAAAAGAGGGTCTGAAGCGTGACTAAATCATATGACGATACACATCTCTCATTCACCAATTAAGTTAATGCATGCTTCATCTAATACAGAGAATGGGAGCCAGAGAGGGAGAAGTGGCATTCAAACATGAAAAACTTTGAATGGAACTAGATAAGAGTGAGAGAGAGATAGAGAGAGAGAGAGAGAGAAAGAGAGAGAGATGTAGAGAGATGGATGGAGAGATTGTGACTTACGGGAGTGCCTTCGTCGCCCTTGTCTCCTTTGGCTCCCTGTAAAACACAGTCATCCATAATTCAGGCCCATGACAGGGGGAGAAGACAACGCTGACCACAATGACAGTCAAAACACAAACTTTTAAACAAGAACCCCACAACATCACATAGGGCAATGGTAAAAGTAGTGCTATATATACAGACTTGAAGTAGACTTAGTTGATAGTAGTAGTAGTAATGTTTTAGTATTAGTGCAAAAAGTAGTTGTAGTAAGTCATTAGTGATGTACCTCTAGTGGCATCAGGGTATGAGGGGCAGGGGTGAGAGATAGAAAGGACTGGTTAGGTCATCATAACAACACTTACACAACAAAGAGGTCAGAATAGACCAACTGTATTAGTACAGTAATTAGTTGCACTGGAATGGCAATATTACATTCATTCCTTCAGTGGTACAGTATTGTATAACATACTGAACGTTGACTGAACTGTAGAAATAACACGGTAATGGCCCAGTAGTGAAGAGAAAATCCAATAGCTATAAGATAATAGTTGCAGAGTTCTAACAGAGTAGCAGTGATAGAGTGATAACAGGACGTTAGCGCAGTGAGTGACCAGTAACAGGTCACAGCGGTTATTGTAGTGGGTGAGTGATTGTATAACATGCAAGGGTTTGGCAGAGGTGAAAAGCTCAAGGATCAGAGGGGTAGTGTCTCAGACCTCTTTCCCTGGGAGGCCATTCTTTCCTGCGGGTCCAGCTCGTCCTGTCTCCCCTCTCTCTCCTGGGTCACCTGGGTCTCCCTACAACACCAAGAGGAACGCATTGAGATCAGCTAGACTCACATGACACAAGAGCTTTACTGTTACAAGTAAAGTACTTACAATATACTTCATGAAACAACAACACTGTTGTAACATAAACACTAAATAGAAGTTAAAATAAAGGAACAAAAGCCAATCAAGGCACGTGTCTCACCTTGGTCCCCAGTCTTCCAGCTAAGCCAGGGACTCCCTAGAGGGAAAAGGACATGTCAGTGTGTAGGACATGGCCTACATGCTGAGCATCTGTAATCAGCTACACAGAGAAGCTCATTGAATAAAACATATATACTTTACAATATATACTGTACCTCTGAGGCTTTCTGCACATCTATCAAAGAGATTTGGTTTGTAGCTTAGATAAAGATTGATACATGATCACAGCTTCATCTGAACTCACCCGATCCCCCTGCTCTCCTTTAGGTCCAGCCTGGCCAGGAGTGCCAGCACCTGGGGGACCCTGGAAGAAAGAGAAAGAGAGAAATAAGAGAATGAGAAACAGTGAGGAGCATAAAGAGAGATGAACAGCAGAAAACATCTATACCCACTTGCATAGAGAGAATCATGAAATTACCTGTACACACACACACACACCACCCAAGGGCAAGCAGTGCCAGTTTCATGCAGCGCTCTATCATGTACCCTGTGGGTACCTACTCACTTTTTCTCCTTTCTGGGCTGGCTCGCCTTTCTGGCCCCTAGGCCCCTCCAGACCTGGCAGACCCGGTTCACCCTGAGGGAGGAGAGGAGGAAGAGAGAATGAGTCTATGGAGAAAGCATTGTTACTGTGTACAGTACATCAACATATCAATCATTGCAGTATGAGGAAGTCAAAGTGGGCAACTTGCCTGTTCACCTTTCTTCCCACCTAAGCCTGGCCCCTGGATGTGTAGAATGATACAGAGGATGAGATATCATTACATTAACCAATACTGACCAATCTTGATCTCTTCCTTCCAAAATGTATAGTGAATTGCTTCTATCAAAATCCATGTAATATAAATCATATCGGTCTATCTAACCATGAGGCATCAAAATAAATAATGTAGCTATGAGGTGACTCACACTCCGGCCAGGTTCTCCCTTAGCGCCCTCGCTGCCCTGGAAACAGAGAAGTTAGGATGTTTTTATCTAATGTTCATCTATGTTAAGTTGATGTCGTTGTTGTGATTACATTACACTGTTCAGTCATGTTAATTTTGTGGAGATTCACTTCGATTGATCAAAGAGTCAGTCAGACTACGTTAGCCTCACCTTCTCCCCTGGCAATCCACTGGTGCCAGGCAAACCCTGAAAGCAAATCAACACAGACTCACATGTAAACACATGACTCACACATGACTCACACATGCTGATAAAATATCACAATTCTCTAAAGCTGTAGCTTGTATAATCAAATCCTATAACTAAATGACATGAATCAATAGTGTGAAGATGACCCAAATATGTCATGAAGAGAGAGACCAATAGAAGTACAGTAAGATATAGTTACTCACCCTCAGGCCTGGAGCCCCTGTAGAGCCTGGCTGTCCACTTTCCCCCTGAAACACACAGCGCCAGTGTGGTCAGGACAACACACTTCATGACACGGATCTCAGCAGGCTTTTCCAATACCTGTGACCTTCATGCTAATACTAATGGATTCGGTTCAGTGTAGGAGTAGAAGTGAGTGAGTGAGGATGAATACTAGGGAACACATGAACATGTAAAACACATGTGATATTCCTACAATGTAGCTGTACAATATCAAGCTTAATGGTCATGAACAAGGTCACAGTGAAAAGAGGCATAACCAAATGCATGGAACTGTACTCACCCTCTCCCCTAGCAAGCCAGCAAGTCCTCTCTCCCCCTGGAAAGACAACACAGTCAGTTACAACCCACAGCAGACACACCAGTTTAACAGCAGGAGTCAAAATGGGTTAAAGGGTCTCTATCCTTACTCACCCTGTCACCTTGTGATCCAGGCTCACCTGGCTGGCCACGGTCCCCCTGAGAAGACAGAGAGAGCAGGGTCATCCATCCACCCAAATATCAATTGTTTCATCAATTCTAGACCCAAATATGGAGATTGTATCTAATGTTTTGTATTGTCTTACCTTGACTCCAAGGCCTCCAGCAGGCCCACGAAGACCCTAAATCACAAAAATACTACACTGTTGGAATATACTGTACATGATATGTAACAGATATGTATGCATGTGAATGTGTGTCCTACCCGATCACCAGGCTCTCCTGTCTTCCCAGACGGTCCTGGCAACCCCTCTGCACTCTCTCCCTGAAACATCAAAAACACTCAGTACACACATTCTCTCTTTCACACACACACACACACACACACACACACACACACACACACACACACACACACACACACACACACACACACACACACACACACACACACACACACACACACACACACACACACACACACACACACACACACAACCTTGTCTCCTTTGGCTCCCTGTTGTCCTGTAAGTCCTCTGGGACCTTGAGCTCCTGGGTTTCCATCAGAACCCTGAAACCAACAAAATACATAAATTATGGTAACACACATATCAAACCATAGACATGAACAGGGCTGTGGCGGTCATGGAATGTCAGCGGGTAATGCAAATACCTGCCGTTCTCACAGTAATTGACCGTTAATTAACATCAACGTTTAGCATCTCGGGGCCTCCATGCAGAGACTACAAGCTGCTGATGCGGACCTTTGGAATTTGAAAAAGTCTAATACATGGATTTAATATAGCCTACACCATCACAATAAATCCATCATTTACTTTAGGCAGGTCTTAAGAAACATGTAGCCTATTTCAGAAGAACAGATTAGTGTGAGTTGTCCTTATGTTAGGCCCTGATCTGGCTATGCCATTTGGCTGTGAGCTACACTAGTTCATTTAGCCGGACAAGATTTTATAGTAAGAGGAAGACAATTGAACATAGCTGAATAAAATAGAAAAGCCTCAATTTGTCGGGGCATGGACTGTACAAGGTGTCGAAAGCATTCCACAGGGATGCTGGCCCATGTTGAAAACAGTGCTTAGTTGTGTCAAGTTGGCTGGAAGTCGTTTGGGTGGTGGACCATTCTTGATACACACAGGAAACTGTTGAACGTGAAAAACCCAGCAGCATTGCAGTTCTTGACACAAACCGGAGTGCCTGGCACCTACTACCATACCCAGTTCAAAGGCACTTAAATCTTTTGTCTTGCCCATTCACTCTGAATGGCACACATACACAATCCATGTCTCAATTGTCTTAAGGCTTAAAATCCGTCTTTAACCTGTCTCCTCCCCTTCATCTACACTGATTGAAGTGGATTTAACAAGTGACATCAATAAGGGATCATAGCTTTCACCTGGATTCACCTGGTCAGTCAATCTCATGGAAAGAGCAGGTGTTCCTAATGTTTGGTACACTCAGTGTGTGTGGAATTATTTTTTATTTAGAATGGCCCACCAAAAAACAAACATGTCATCTGTAGCCTGCACTCAAATAGCGAATGGAGGAAGTGCAGCACATTTCAATATGCCAGGTGGGCTACACCGATTTTAAAGTGGAATAATGTGCTTAAATTTAAGCAAGAAATATAGCAGCACGAAAAAGCTGGGATCCTCTTTGAAATAGTGACCAGTGATGACTGGGCTTATAAGAACACGTTTCACTAGGCTCTGTAGGCTATGGGCTCTCCAACCTGGTTCCAGGGGCCCTAGGCCTATAGCAGGGTTCCCCAACTGGCGACCTGCAGGCCAAATTTGCAAAAGCTGTCATCAAGGCAAAGGGTGGCTACTTTGAAGAATCTGAAATATAAAATATATTTTGACTTGTTTAACACTTTTTTGGTTACTACATGATTCCGTATGTGTTATTTCATAGATTTGATGTCTTCACTATTATTCTACAATGTAGAAAATAGTAAAATAAAGGAAAATCCTGTAATGAGTAGGTGTGTCCAAACGTTTGACTGGTTCTGTATTGTGAAATGAGTTTAGAACGGGTCATTATCATGCACCTGTTGGAACAGGGCCAGGGAGAAATAAGACATGTCATCCGTATGCACTTGAATAGCAAATGGAGGACGCTTTTCCCACAGTTCACTTTCCAGCCAGCCAGGTAGGCTACTACGGTTGTGTTGCAAAGTAAAGCAATGTGCTTAATATTAGAAAAGTTGAAGAATAAATATAGTAGGCCTAGCCTATAGAAAGCTGATGAGATCCTCCTTTTTTTAAAGAAAACTATTTTCTCTTGCAATTTCATTGTCTATATAAATTTTGCACAACATGGGCTTCTAGGAACAATTATTTCATTCCATGCATCAACCAGCTATGAGGAGTTGGCTCTCGCTGTGCAACAGGTGAAGTGTTCGATGTGATTTTCAATTGCATTTGCATTGATGTCAGAGTGGTTAGACTAGAGGGACAAGAGAGCGCTGAGTTCCAGGCCATTAGCGACTGGCCGTCAGCAAGTTTGGTAGGCTTCTAACGACCATCAGTGGCATCAGAGCACAGTTTTGGAGAAGCCTAGTTAATATGACAACTGTCATGTCACATGGAATTTGACTACGATCATGACTCGTGACTGCCGGTGTTGCGGTAATACGGTCACCGTAGCAGCCCTAGACAGTATAATTATCACCTCAGAGATCTGCACGATGCAAATGCAGACACATACACAAAGACACATGTCCAGTGATTGACAAATCTTACCGGTGATCCCTTCTCCCCCTTTACAGCCGAGCCACTGCCCACTCCTGGAGGTCCCTGTAAGCAAGACAAACACACAGACAGACACAGAAAGAGAGAAATAAAATAGATGTGACAATCATTATCCTCTTGTCATTCCAACAGAGATATGTGCAATGAATCTACAAGACAAGCTGGGGACAGCACTGGATGACTCACCCTCTCTCCTGTGCTGCCCTTATCTCCCTAAAAGGAGAGAGAGGGTGGGGGGTGGAGAGAGAGAGAGAGAGAGAGAAAGAATGGAATGATTAGTGATTGAGTTTTGTTGTTCCGCAGACGCTATATCATACATCCCAGTATAGGAATACATTGGACTCCCAGACATGCACACAATCACACTGCCCGTCTACTGCACTATGACGAAACATCAAGGCCTTTAAGTCTGAAGAGTATCTTGTTGTCAAGGAAACTGATGGAAGGGTACGATCAGGTGGAAAATTACAAGATACAGAGGAGGACGACAGAGATATTAAAAGAGAGAGAAAGGTTCCTAAGGTCACTCTTATACATCTCAACAGAACCAATCATTTTTAAATGACACATGAAAAGAAACTAGAAATCTAATCATGTTTTCGTTTTCCATATTATCATATCACAGCCAGACTGTTGGGGGTTATTGTCAAGGTTAGGATACATTTTACATGAAGAAGTAAAATATGTATGAACATCCCTCACAGCACTTCCATAACCTGAAGTTTGAACCAGCAACTTCAATTGAACCTGAACTGATGAGGTGCCTGCGAAATGAGTAGCAACTCTCTTCCAGCCCTGTGTGTCCACTCTTGACGTTCACAGTATACATACACTCACGCCTGTTCCCGCTCTTCCTCCCCCTGGCGCTCGAGGTCGCCAGGCTCCCCAGGATTACGCAATCAAGCCACCATCAGTACTCACACCTGCCTTTCCCCATCACGCGCATCTGCCCTCATTAGACTCCGCCAAATTCTATTACTTGTGTTATTGCCTTCCCTATATCTGTCTGTTCCCTAGCTCTGTTTCCTGCTTCGGGATTGATGTTTGTCATATGTCCTTGTTTACCCATGTGCTGACGCTGTTTCTGTCGTGTTCCATGTACGTTCCCTATTAAATGTTTGACTCCCTGCACCTGCTTCTCCTGTCCAGCGTCGGGCCTTACACATACAGGTTACAGGCTACTTGAATGAGTGTCTTTCTTCCCCATGTGGCCACTTGATAGCCACAGTATACATACACCTGCATTGCTTGCTGTTTGGGGTTTTAGGCTGGGTTTCTGTACAGAACTTTGTGACAGAAGCTGACGTAAGAAGGGCTTTATAAATACATTTGATTGATTGCTTGACACACAGGTTACAGGCTACGTGAATTAGTGTCTTTCTCCCACATGTGGTCACTCGTGATATTCACAGTATACATACAGGTTACATGCTACTTGAATTAGTGTCTTTCTTCCCATGTGGTCTGTTCAAGGACCAGACCAGGGTAACTGACCTTGATGGAGAGGCCAAGGGCGCCTGGTATCCCGGGGCGACCGTCCTGTCCTGGGATCCCTGCAGGTCCCACAAAGCCCTTGGCCCCTTCAGTTCCTGGACGCCCTGTGGTACCCTAGGTAACAGAGAAATATCATTAATCATCACAAAGAATTTGACCTACAATCACACGTGCATGTGTGTGTCTGACTGTGTGGGTGTGTGTGTCTCACTGGTAATCCTGGAATCCCTGGTTCTCCTTTCCTGCCAGGCAGACCTCCTCCTGAAACAGCCGACCCTGGTTCACCCTGAAACACCAGTAGTGAACCAGCTTAGTGAACATCGAATATACAAATAACAGATGGGATGACATACTGTCACAGATTCCCCCGGTACTGCTGCTAATTCTGTGCACCAGTTCTGGAGGTCTACGTCACCAGAGTCTAGGCGTCACTGAACTGTCTCATTACGCACACCTGATTCCAATTCCCCTGATTAGTAATTGTATATATGTGCCCTCTGTTCACCATTGTCTTGTCAGTTATTGTTCCCATGTCCGTTGGTCTGTGAGTACCTGTTCTTTCGGCTTTTGTGCTGCGTGTATTGTGCACTTGTTATTATGGGTCTCGTCCCGTGTATTGTTGTGCACTTGTTATTACGGGTCTCGTGTAGTGTATTTATTAGAGGGTTAACCCTGCTCTTTTCTTTGGGTTACATCCCTGTGTCTTTGTATACGTGTTTGTTTTGGGCTTCATCCCCGTGCCTTTTCATGGCATGTTGTATATTTTGGGTGGAGTATTAAATCCCCCCTATTACGAATTCCTGCACCTGTCTCCAATCACTTACAACATATAGTTTACTGAGGGAAAAGAGGTGTGCTGTACTCACCCTGTCGCCCCGGTCACCCTTTGTCCCTGATGCTCCTTTAACCCCAGGATCACCCTGCCACAGAGAAAACATCAAAAATCTGACTCCATAATACAACACACATAATTGCTAGATACAGTATAAACAGATCAAATAGGTATTGTTGAGGGATACTCACAGGATCTCCTCTGATACCTGATCTCCCCTGTGAACCCTGAAAAAGACAAAATAGCAAAACATCTATTAAACAACGTCTAGAGCAGGTTGGACCAACTCCAGCGTCATTGTGGTTAGATTGTCTGCCCTGAGATTGAAAGGTAAGGGGTTCGATCCCTGGTCGAGTCATACCAAAAATGCTGAGCGCTTGGCATCAGTGGCGACCCATCATTCAGAGCAGGTGGGGCATAGCCTGTTTTGAGACCCACATTATTTGGCCTTTCCTGATTTGCATGTTATTTTGGCATTAACACGTGTCAAAAATAAGTTTTCAAACAATGTAAAAAAATATATATATCATTGAGATAATAAAGCTGCATACAAACATGGTCTCATTTTTGTTTTCTTGAGTAAGGCAGCTCCAAAATGCAGGTGATTCAGCCTAGCTAAGTGCTTTCTGTGGTGGTGGGGAAAGCCAACAGAAAATACGGAGCATTGCGCCGTGATTGGCTCAATGTTCTGTCACTCCTGAGGAAACTAAGTCACAGTCAAGTCTAAGGGAAGAGCTAGAAAATTCAAGCCCCTTGGGTGCTGCCATAGAATTACATTAGAAGTGCCCATCCAAGAAGGCTCAAGGTCATTGGCCACAGATAAAATGATGTCAAATCACATATCTACAGTAGCTTTGATTGGACTGATACTTTCAAAATCTTAGCTAGCAGTCATCATCATGAATCAAGTCGACAATCTACTGGCAAATAATTTTTAATCCTTGTCATATGAAGATAAATAATTAAGAGAAATTATAGATAAAACGTATCGGTGCTCATTGGCCATTGGACATAAACATTACACAACAAGTTGGAAATCGCAAATTCAACAATGTTTGGTTTGGAAGGAATCAGTGGCTAACTGCAAGCATTACAAAGCAATCATTAGCCTGTTATTCAGTGGAGTGGCTGTGTGGTCTAAGATTAAGGGTCTCTTATCCTAGTTTAAAATGATAAACATTCAACATTGGCCATGCTGTCAATGAAGCATGACTTGTGCCACGCTCAAAACAACGTAACTCGGAACTGCAAAATCTGAATTTAATTTCGCCTACTGTTCTGACTTGGTGATGCACATGTAGCCTACAACCTGTTTTTGAGAAATGTAATCATTGAATATTGTAAGAGCTTTCATTGTCTGCTTATACGGCCCTTTATTTGGGTGTACAGTGAAAACACTGCAAGAATGGCCCATGTTCTGAATTCTGTTGCAGTACATTTCAAAAGTGCTGAACAATTGCTGCCCTATCCCATCTGGACAAAAATAATACCTATGTAATAATGCTGTTCATTGACTACAGCTCAGCATTCAACACTATAGTACCCTCCAAGCTCATCATCAAGCTGGAGGCCCTGGGTCTCAACCCCTCCCTGTGCAACTGGGTCCTGGACTTTCTGATGGGCCGCCCCAAGGTGGTGAAGGTAGGAAACAACATCTCCACCTCACTGACCCTCAACACTGGAGCCCCACAAGAGTGCGTGCTCAGTCCTCTCCTGTACTCCCTGTTCACCTACGACTGCGTGGCCATGCATGCTTCCAACTCAATCATCAAGTTTGCAGACAACACAACAGTAGTGGGCTTGATCACCAACAACGACGAGACAGCCTACAGGGAGGAGGAGAGGGCACTAGGAGTATGGTGTCAGGAAAACAACCTCTCACTCAACGTCAACAAAACAAAGGAGATGATCGTGGACTTCAGGAAACAGCAGAGGGAGTAGCCCCCTATCCACAAGGGTCAGCAGTGGAGGTCTCCAAATGTGGAGAAGCAGTGGTGAAATGGTCCACCCACACAGACAGCGTGGTGAAGAAGGTGCAACAGCGCCTCTTCAACATCAGGAGGCTGAAGAAATTTGGCTTGTCACACAAACCCTGATAAACTTTCACAGATGCACAATCGAGAGCATCCTGTCAGGCTTTATCACAGCCTGGTACGGCAACTGCACCGCCATCAACCACACGGCTCTCTAGAGGGTGGTGAAGGGGGAGAGGGAAAGTACATGACATCTACAGCACCCGATGTCACAGGAAGGCCAAAAAGATCATCAAGGACAACCAAAAGGACAACCAACCGAGCCACTGCCTGTTCACACCGCTATCATCCAGAAGGCAAGGTCAGTACAGGTGCATCAAAGCTGGGACCGAGAGACTGAAAAACAGCTTCTACCTATCTAAGGCCATCAGACTACTAAACAGCAATCACTAACTCAGAGAGGCTGCTTCCCACATTGAGATCCAATCCCTGGACACTTTAATAAATTGATCACTAGTCACTTTAAACAATGTCACTTTAAATAATGCCACTTTAATAATGTCTACATATCTTACATTACTCATATCACATGTATATACTGTATTGAGACCCAATCATTGGACACTTTAATAAATGGATCACTAGTCACTTTAAACAATGCCACTTTAAATAATGCCACTTTAATAATGTTTATATACCTTACATTAGTCATATCACATGTATATACTGTATTTTATACCATCTATTGCACCTTGCTTATGCCGACCATCGCTTATCCATATATTTATATGTACATATTCTCATTCACCCCTTTAGATTTATGTGTAGGTAGGTAGTTGTTGGGGAATTGTTAGATTATTTGTTAGATATTACTGCACTGTTGGAAATAGAAGCACATGCATTTTGCTACACAACATCTGCTAACCATGTGTATGTGGTTGATTTAATTTAAATTTGAATAGTTATATTGACTACGTCTGTCCTAGCTCGCTCATTAATGTCTTAATCACATTTATGGATTGCCTCTTATCTGCTTGTCGTCCCCTTATGCCATAGTTTGTACATCTCAATTGTCAGTAGAAACCACACTTGTTTAAACAAATCAGCCATACCAGCTATGTTTTTTCAAAAGGTAGTAAATGAGGCTGAATTAACTGTTTCACTGCCAGATAGGCTCTGCTGATAGCCAGGTGTAGCAGTGGTAAGGTGTTGGGACTCTGCTGTTGGGACAGCTTTATGTAGGCCCTAACAGGTGATAGGCACTGTTTGTCACCGTTATAGTGCAATTAATGTATTGTTTAGTGTTGTTTAGTGTCTTTGCTGGCATGCATCCCACTCTTTTTTTTTTTTTTTCCCCCCAACAAGATTTACATGCTAAAATCGCCACTGCTCAGCATTAAGGAGATGGATTGGGGCTTAGGCCCTGCGATAGACTAGTGTCCTGTCCAGGGGATGTACATCAAGCTGCCTCACCCTACATAAACAGGAGATAGGCTCCTGCTCCTATGAACCGTTGGCCATTTACTACTTATAAGAACATCAGGATAACAACATGTGTTATTGGGTTTTAGATTAACACACTGGGACTGGCCCTGACTGTGATTGCGGTCCCTGACTACTCACCGGTACTCCTCCAGGGCCCGGGGTCCCTGGTCGCCCTGGCAATCCTGGACCCCCATCCAGACCAGGAAAACCCTGAAGAGGGAACAGCAGTAAATACAGCAGAACAGTACAACAGTACTAGTGTTGAGTATACGTGTTTATGTGTATGTACTTACCCTCTCCCCCTTCTCCCCTCTAACACCAACTGAGGGGGCCTCACTCCCGCCAGGCAGGCCCTGTCGCCCTTCAGGCCCCCTGGGGCCGTCCCTGCCAGGCAAACCATCACGACCCTAGAACACACACACACAATTAAATATCTCAGTGAATGATAAGTAGACGCTAATGTTTGAGCTACCAGTAACAGATCAATATTCAGTGGTGAATGACTCACAGGCTCTCCTTTGCGTCCGTCAGTACCTTCTCGTCCTATCTCTCCCTGTAGCAGAGAGTCAGTAACTTTTCAGGACAACTGATACAACTACTGACCATAGAGCTTCCAAGACAACATTACAGAGCATGGTATTAAAACAATTAAATTGTTACCTTTTCTCCTCGCTCCCCTCGATCACCCTACAGAGAGTAAAATGAACAGATAAGAGCGAGAGCAGGGCAAATAGGGAAAGAGGGATGAAAAAGAGAGCACACACAAATTGAAAGTTATGGTGATAGTGTAATGATGGCTACTGTATTTGGATGGATGAGGGACAGTAAAGTAACTCACCCGAGGACACTGTATGGTACACGGCTCTGCCACTGGGCCCTGATAGGAAACAACATACACACTGAGACCCAGAGCACTGCACCATATTGTTGTCACTGAGTCCCTGGCAATGATTCACTGACTGACTGGGAGAGCATACATTGACAGCAATATCATGGGATCTACAGGATCTCTCTCTCACCTCCCCAACACCTTTTCCTCTCTTAACTCACCCCTCCCTCTGGTATCCTGGCGACGCCACACAGCAGGTCAGCCAGGTCGGCGTGCAGGGTGCCAAGCTGGGTGGTATCACGAGCATATAGGAGGTTCTGGGTGCTGCCATCTGTCACTGCCTGGCGCAGTTCCTCAGAGTCCGCCCGACCTATACCCACCGCCAGCACTGTGACACCTGATAGACACACACACATGGTCATGTAAATGTTGGAATTGTATTTATTTACTGTACAACCTTTTTGTTTTAAAACAGTCAGTGACAAGGGACTGTGGGGATAAAAACTATTGTAGCAGATTCTATTAGTAGAGATGTGCAGGTGCTGTATAACTGCTTGTGTGTTAGTGCTTTCTATACAGTCTGTGTGAGGCTACCTGAGGCTTTGACAGCACTGGCTGGGACAGTGATGTTGTCGGATGATTTTTTGTCTGCAATGATCACCACTACGCCAGGAACTCTTGCTCTACGACCAGCTGTCGGGCTGAGAAGGAACTGTCTAGTGAACGTCACCGCCTGGCCTGCAGGGAAAGATACACAGTTACATATCATCGCATACACGTATGCACACACGCACACCAGGTTATCCATTAGCCGGTAATTGGCGGATTTTGGACAATAAAATAAATGAAAAGCCGATAAATAAAATTATAGCGACAGAGGAGCCTTGGCAAAGGCTACTGTTGATTGCGAAGATGGAACGAAGTTAGACCGTATGCCTATAGTGAAAAGCCTACAAGGCAGGGCTCCATTTAGTTGCATTATGCAACCCGTTGATTTGGCTGTGCGAGTAAAAAACATTATTGGTCGTATCGGTGCGGGCTGCATATTCATTCACCTCAATCAAAACATCCTATTTTTTAGGAGGCTAAAAACATGATTTGAAAGTGTCTTCCTGCATGTACCCGTTTCCTGCTGTTGTGTCGACCAAGCCACTCTATCTCTCTTCTTTCCCGGGGGAAAAAATGCTCCAGGAGAAAGAAAAGTGTTCTGATTGGATAACATTTTAAAATCCAATTGCTGGGAAAAACAGCTATCTTGTTGTCACAGACGGAGAGAGGATGTTCTCAGCTTTCTGTAGGTATACTTCAGTGGAGGCTGTTGAGGGGAGGACGACTTATAATAATGTCCGGAACGGAGTAAATGGAATGGCATCAAACACATGGAAACCATGTGTTTGGTACCATTCCATTGATTCCGATCCAGTCATTAAAACAAGCCTGTCCTGCCCAATTAAGGTGCCGCCAACCTCCTGTGGTATACATTTTATTGTTCAACCCCCATTTTGAGCTCAATAGCAACTATTTTACAAACAAGATATTTGATATGGCTTTGAGATACAAAGTGCGAAATGCACATTGGCCATTGCTAGTGCATAGGCCTCATTCGGCGGTATGTTACAACTGCAACGTTTTGGGGGAAATTAAATGCACTGTTAGGTTAATACATGGCTACTATGAGTAGCTATTATCTATAGTTAGTGATGTGTTTTGAGTTTTCACTTACTTAAATAAATTAGCCTATGGTATTAGAGCATATAAAGATGCAGGCAAATTCAGCTCTATAATTGTCTACCCAAAATGCATGACAATCACTGGATTAGGTTGCACATTTTGTACATTAAAATATTTAGAATCACAACATGAAAAGATGATGAAACAACTAATTTCTTCAATACCATCTCAGTAGTCTATTACACTTTTAAATAAAGCACTGTGAATGACTGTGCGACCAAAGCATGGGCTGGTGTCACCAACTGAAAGACTTAGTGGCACCAGTGCACCAGGGAAAATGTAAGTCTAGAGACCTGTTACAATGGGAAAGTCCTCTGTATGGACAAGTGTTAATATTGTAGTGGACAAAGATAAGAAGAATGTTGGTGCAGCCAAATGCAGTCAACTGTGCAACTTATTAAGTAGGATGCAATTTTGGAACATTAAAATGTTTTTATTTATAATACTTTTTGTTTTATCATTATTATTATTGTATATCATTATTATTATTGTAGACCTATTTATTCATCTAAACCAGTTCTTTAATCAAATCAAATCAAATCAAATCAAATTTTATTTGTCACATACACATGGTTAGCAGATGTTAATGCGAGTGTAGCGAAATGCTTGTGCTTCTAGTTCCGACAATGCAGTAATAACAAGTAATCTAACTAACAATTCCAAAACTACTGTCTTGTACACAGTGTAAGGGGATAAAGAATATGTACATAAGGATATATGAATGAGTGATGGTACAGAGCAGCATAGGCAAGATACAGTAGATGGTATCGGGTACAGTATGTACAAATGAGATGAGTATGTAAACAAAGTGGCATAGTATAGTATAAAGTGGCTAGTGATACATGTATTACATAAGGATACCGTCGATGATATAGAGTACAGTATATACGTATGCGTATGAGATGAATAATGTAGGGTAAGTAACATTTATATAAGGTAGCATTGTTTAAAGTGGCTAGTGATATATTTACATCATTTCCCATCAATTCCCATTATTAAAGTGGCTGGAGTTGAGTCAGTGTCAGTGTGTTGGCAGCAGCCACTCAGTGTTAGTGGTGGCTGTTTAACAGTCTGATGGCCTTGAGATAGAAGCTGTTTTTCAGTCTCTCGGTCCCAGCTTTGATGCACCTGTACTGACCTCGCCTTCTGGATGATAGCGGGGTGAACAGGCAGTGGCTCGGGTGGTTGATGTCCTTGATGATCTTTATGGCCTTCCTGTGACATCGGGTGGTGTAGGTGTCCTGGAGGGCAGGTAGTTTGCCCCCGGTGATGCGTTGTGCAGACCTCACTACCCTCTGGAGAGCCTTACGGTTGAGGGCGGTGCAGTTGCCATACCAGGCGGTGATACAGCCCGCCAGGATGCTCTCGATTGTGCATCTGTAGAAGTTTGTGAGTGCTTTTGGTGACAAGCCGAATTTCTTCAGCCTCCTGAGGTTGAAGAGGCGCTGCTGCGCCTTCTTCACGATGCTGTCTGTGTGAGTGGACCAATTCAGTTTGTCTGTGATGTGTATGCCGAGGAACTTAAAACTTGCTACCCTCTCCACTACTGTTCCATCGATGTGGATAGGGGGGTGTTCCCTCTGCTGTTTCCTGAAGTCCACAATCATCTCCTTAGTTTTGTTGACGTTGAGTGTGAGGTTGTTTTCCTGACACCACACTCCGAGGGCCCTCACCTCCTCCCTGTAGGCCGTCTCATCGTTGTTGGTAATCAAGCCTACCACTGTTGTGTCGTCCGCAAACTTGATGATTGAGTTGGAGGCGTGCGTGGCCACGCAGTCGTGGGTGAACAGGGAGTACAGGAGAGGGCTCAGAACGCAACCTTGTGGGGCCCCAGTGTTGAGGATCAGCGGGGAGGAGATGTTGTTGCCTACCCTCACCACCTGGGGGCGGCCCGTCAGGAAGTCCAGTACCCAGTTGCACAGGGCGGGGTCGAGACCCAGGGTCTCGAGCTTGATGACGAGCTTGGAGGGTACTATGGTGTTGAATGCCGAGCTGTAGTCGATGAACAGCATTCTCACATAGGTATTCCTCTTGTCCAGATGGGTTAGGGCAGTGTGCAGTGTGGTTGAGATTGCATCGTCTGTGGACCTATTTGGGCGGTAAGCAAATTGGAGTGGGTCTAGGGTGTCAGGTAGGGTGGAGGTGATATGGTCCTTGACTAGTCTCTCAAAGCACTTCATGATGACGGATGTGAGTGCTACGGGGCGGTAGTCGTTTAGCTCAGTTACCTTAGCTTTCTTGGGAACAGGAACAATGGTGGCCCTCTTGAAGCATGTGGGAACAGCAGACTGGTATAGGGATTGGTTGAATATGTCCGTAAACACACCGGCCAGCTGGTCTGCGCATGCTCTGAGGGTGCGGCTGGGGATGCCGTCTGGGCCTGCAGCCTTGCGAGGGTTAACACGTTTAAATGTCTTACTCACCTCGGCTGCAGTGAAGGAGAGACCGCATGTTTTCGTTGCAGGCCGTGTCAGTGGCATTGTATTGTCCTCAAAGCGGGCAAAAAAGTTATTTAGTCTGCCTGGGAGCAGGACATCCTGGTCCGTGACTGGGCTGGATTTCTTCCTGTAGTCCGTGATTGACTGTAGACCCTGCCACATGCCTCTTGTGTCTGAGCCGTTGAATTGAGATTCTACTTTGTCTCTGTACTGGCGCTTAGCTTGTTTGATAGCCTTGCGGAGGGAATAGCTGCACTGTTTGTATTCGGTCATGTTACCAGACACCTTGCCCTGATTAAAAGCAGTGGTTCGCGCTTTCAGTTTCACACGAATGCTGCCATCAATCCACGGTTTCTGGTTAGGGAATGTTTTAATCGTTGCTATGGGAACGACATCTTCAACGCACGTTCTAATGAACTCGCACACCGAATCAGCGTATTCGTCAATGTTGTTATCTGACGCAATACGAAACATCTCCCAGTCCACGTGATGGAAGCAGTCTTGGAGTGTGGAGTCAGCTTGGTCGGACCAGCGTTGGACAGACCTCAGCGTGGGAGCCTCTTGTTTTAGTTTCTGTCTGTAGGCAGGGATCAACAAAATGGAGTCGTGGTCAGCTTTTCCGAAAGGGGGGCGGGGCAGGGCCTTATATGCGTCGCGGAAGTTAGAGTAACAATGGTCCAAGGTCTTTCCTCCCCTGGTTGCGCAATCGATATGCTGATAAAATTTGGGGAGTCTTGTTTTCAGATTAGCCTTGTTAAAATCCCCAGCTACAATGAATGCAGCCTCCGGATAAATTGTTTCCAGTTTGCAGAGAGTTAAATAAAGTTCGTTCAGAGCCATCGATGTGTCTGCTTGGGGGGGGATATATACAGCTGTGATTATAATCGAAGAGAATTCTCTTGGTAGATAATGCGGTCTACATTTGATTGTGAGGAATTCTAAATCAGGTGAACAGAAGGATTTGAGTTCCTGTATGTTTCTTTCATCGCACCATGTCACGTTAGTCATAAGGCATACGCCCCCGCCCCTCTTTTTACCAGAAATATGTTTTTTCCTGTCTGCGCGATGCGTGGAGAAACCTGTTGGCTGCACCGCTTCGGATTGCGTCTCTCCAGTAAGCCACGTTTCCGTGAAGCAAAGAACGTTTAAACATTTAAACGTTTAAACGTTTAAACATGCAAAACATGTTTTGTTTCATTCTGTTGAGACATTTTCGTTGGCTAAATGTATTTAAATTAAGTATTTTTAATTGTGTGCTCCGTACTAGCTGTAAAATCAGTTATAAGTAATCCTGTTGTAAAATAAATATAATCAGCCTATTGCTGTAATTTGTTGGGTAACTGCTGCAATATAGCCTGTGCAAAACTTTTGTGAAGGTTAAAACCAGTTCGCAAGTGTTTTGCTTGATTCTGTTGAGCCATTTTCTTTTTCCGAATGAAGTTGCAACTGTAATGTTGTGTTTGCGGCAATATAATATCCTGCTCGTGTTTTCCCTAATGGCTTGACTTACTTTTGATATTACCTTAATAAAATGTATACATTTTTGTGAAGGTTTGCTGTGGTGTGGCTATTAGCCTATTATACTGCAGGCCTATGATAAGCACACCGCTGCTCCAACTGACTCCGACAGTTAAGAAGAACGTTTTAGGCATACCAGAGTTACTACTATAATCTAACAATATAACGCTTATCTATATAAAAAAATTGTCTTATAGAAAATGAACGAATTAGCCTCCTTCTGTACACCTATAGTATAGCCTATCTGACAAGTATAAAGAAATTCATGTCGGTATCGCATGCTGCCGACATATCTTTGGGGCTCTGCCTAGGCTTCTTCTCCTTAATATATATATTTTTAATATTACTATAATACAGTGGACACCTAAGCCTATAGGCCTATGCATGCAATTCCCTGCTGCATTTAGTGCTCAAATCTGGGACAGCTTGAATCTTGAGGTGAACAGTTATTCTTTACAAGCATTTCACTAAATATGTGTGTGCGACCAATTACATTTTATTTGATTTATTGTTTTAGGAAAGACAAAAAACTATAAAACAATAGGATATAAAGTTGTGTATACGCTACTCATCAGAACACAGGGAATAGTATTTTTGTAATTAGTAAGGCCTATAGGTTGTTTTGAAGGACACATAAATGTGGCTCATTTAGCCAATATGGGTGGACGGCCTAATGGGTTATGCACCCATGTCCGATAAATTAAAATCTTTCCAAATTTTCCTAATGCAAAACCCTCACACACACACACACACACACACACACACACACACACACACACACACAGGTATGTATAAAACACACACCTATAGCATTCCCTGGGCCGTCTTCAAAAGGCGTGGACAGGATCTCCTGAAGCAGCGTCTCACTGTTGCTATGGCGACTGAGCAGGAACCAGACCTTGGGCCGGGCGCTGTACACTACAATCCCCATCTGGAGGAGGCAGGAACCACAGAATATAACACCACACCACAGAATCACATCACAAAAGTACACCAGAAGCCAATATACAGATGTCTGGGCCTTCACTAAGCGTCTCAGAGTAGATGCCCTCATCTAGGATCAGGTTCCTAACTGTCTTATTCATTATGATCTAAAAGGCTAAACTGATCGTAGACCACTCCAGTACCTGTGAGTCCCGGGCTCCGATGCTGGTGAGGGAGCCGGCAGCGCTGGTCAGGAGAGAGAGCAGGGGCTCAACCAGGCTGGTCCGATCCCTGGAAGCTGGAACCAGGAACACCACGTCCAGACGACCACCTACACACACTGAAGACAGAGACACAGAGACAGAGAGAGGAATATTGAGTTGGGCTGGTTCCTCTTAGACTGGCAAAGAAACATTTGGGGAAGAAATGTCACAGTGCAGAAATGTTTAGAAAGTAGTAGTTTAAGGGATTCAGGGGCCGGTATGATAATTGTCAGTCTTACCAGTACGTTCGTCCAGTGAGGTCTCAGGGCCAACCTCCCTCTGGAAGCTAGGCTGCAGGGTGAAGCGGTATCCCAGTCCCAGACGCAGCCCAGTCACCCTGTAGGAGCTGGATGTCCCAGGCAGAGGGATGGACTGACCCGGACCAGTATCTGTTTAGAGAACACACACACGGATGCAAGCAAGCAAGCACACACACACAAACCCACACGCACACACAGACAAAGATTAGAGATCAACCTTTCAATGTGTAACTTTGTCAATAAAATACTAAATTGAACCACATTATCCAGTGTCTGTCTCACCCCTTTCCTCTCTCCAGCGCAGGACGTATCCTGTAGCACCCGTTAATGGAACCCAGTCCAACAACACAGAATTCTGGGTAACCTCCATAGCACGCAGACCCCTTATAGGCTGTAAGGGAGCTGAGGGGAGGAGGAGAGAAGCAAGGGATCAGTAATGGAGAGAGATACTGTGACTACAGTGAGTGACTAGTTATAGCCTATTACTAGGGCCAAGAGTTTTTCTTGGTCAGGTCACATGGTCAGGAAACTCCTGTCCCTAACTATAGTGAATGAAAGGAGAGGAGATGGTGTTGACAGAGAAGTATACCTGTGGAGGCAGTGATAGTGACAGCTTGACTCTCTCTGTCCCTGAAGATGGCAGCCAACCTCACAGTGTAGCTCACCCCAGGCCGCAGACCATCCAGGTCAAACGAGGTTGCATCTCTACCTATCAGACGGCTCAATTCAGCCTCACCTACATGGAACCAATAGAGAATATAATGAAACAGTAAACAAAACATTCACAAAAATACATTTGGATGCACATTTTATGTATGCATATATATCTGTGTATAAATCTGTGTGTGTATTTGTATATTTATCTTTGTGTGTATCTGTGTATGTTTCTTTGTGTGCATCTGAGTGTGTATCTGTGCGTTTACCCAGGGCTGATCTCCAGTAGATGCGGTACCCTGTAACCCCGGCCATCCCTCTCCAGACCAGACGCAGCACCCCTGGGGTAGCCTCCAGCACCCTGACCCCTTCCACCCGGGCTACAGCAGCAGGTTCCCCTGCTACACACACACACACACACACACACACACACACACACACACACACACACACACACACATGAGAATACTGGGAGAGGAAATACAGTACTAAGCAGTAGCCATCAAAACACCACATACAGTATAATACTACAGGAAAGTTACAGTATTATGGGACATAACACTAGATAGCAGGGTTGGGTTCAAATCCATTTAAAGTACACTGAAATTCAAATTCAACAATTTGGAATTGGAATTTAGATGACTTTCTGAATTGACATAGTACTACAGGAAAGTTACACCTTCCAATGTTTTCATATCCATTCTAATCAAACAGAGGAACATGCACACTCTCTATTCTTTAAGGCTGTGATGTAGTGGTGACTCACGTGTGGTGACTCTGACAGAGACCGGGGTTCCCTGTCTGTTCTGGACCAGGGCCATGACCTGCACCTCATACTGAGCCCCTGGGTCCAGCTGCTCCAGATCCACCGCTGTCAGGTCACCACCCACCAGCTGGCTCCTCTCCTCCCCACCTACACCAAGACAGAAGGGGCAGTGGTGAGTGGTCTTGCACAAAATAGCTGCCATGTTTCATTAATATTATGTTAAAGCCCTTGGGGGTTTGTGGTATATTTCCAATATACCACGGCTAAGGGCTGTATCCAGAAACTCAATTTTTCATCATGCATAAGAACAGTCCTTAGCCGTGGTATATTGGCCATACCACACCCTCTCATGCCTTATTGCTTAAATAGACCAGAGATGGGCAACTGGAGGGCTGCAGGCGGGGCCCCCTTTTGTAGTCCCGTGGACCAATTTCGTAGGCCTATGGCCCCCATCCCCATCAAAGTTGCCCAACCCTATAACTGACCAATAAGAAAGAGAGTTCCAAACCTCTCTGCCAATAACAGCAAATGTTCAGTTTTCCCCTCCCCACAGACCACTCCCAAGTTGTCCTATCAAAATTCTTGCTTGAGAATTTGGCCATTGCTAAGAAGCTATTTCTGTTCATTTTTAACTATTTTAATTCAAAACAATCACAGTAGGGTACTTAATTGTTAGCCAGAAATTATTTGATATTGAGATAAAAACATCTGCATTGGACCTTTCAGTGTGAAAGGTGTAAATAGAGGTTCATATGTTAAAGATAAGCTATGGATACTATGCTATTGAATCATGAACTATCAGGGAATATCATTCAGATTTCAAAAATTTTCAAAGCAGAAAAACTGATCAAATCTCTTACCATCAATTCGCTTCCATGACACACGATAGGCTGTTGCTCCCTGCACGCCCACCCATGTTACCCTGACGACCTCACCGCGGGACTCCTGGACTTGGAGTGAGGTCACTGTTCCCACAACACCCTGGTCTGATGCTGAGGACAGAGAGGTGGAAGAGTTCAGTCACCAATTTACAAGCACTGTTTATATGATAGTGTAGCACTCATTTAATTCAATCAATCCTTAAAATTAACTAAGTGAGGGCAAAGAAAAGCTGTTATCATATTGTTGACAGCTAACCAGCTAACCAAGGCTATCAAGAAGAGAATGGATAGAGGTTAGTGGTCAATTTGGAAATTGAGCGATTGAGTACCTGTTCTGGTGTTCAGGGAGGCGGGGCGTCCTTCTCGAGAGCCAATCAGTGAGGAGACTGACACCCGGTAGGAGGAATCTTCCTGAAGGCTGTCAATGGTGAAGGAAGTGACATCAGCGGCCACTGTGCGGGAGGACTCCACTCCTGTAGAGAGATAGGATCAGGCAGAGAGGAGAATGCTACTGGGGATTGCTACTACTGTACTATTAGACTACAGAAACCACAAGACAATCCCTATAAAATGTGTTATTTGAGCCTTAATGTGCTTTGAGACCTAAGGTCCATAAGAATGTAATTTATTCATCAAATGACATCCAAATAATTTATTGTAACCGCGCCTACCATCTTCACTGCGCCAGGTAATCTTGTAGTCAGTTGCCCTGGAAACAGGTGACCATGTGATGCGTATCCTCTGAGAGGTGACATCAACGATTCGCAGGCCGCTAACCGTGCTTGAGCTTGAGCCGGTGTTCCCATTGGTCCTGGCTGAGAGAGTGACCACTTCCCCGATGCGTTGACCAATCACAGCCGCCAAACCCAGGACCACAGCCTCGTCTGGCTGTAACCCCTCCAACGTGTAGGTTGAGGCCTCTGGTCCCAGATCACGGGACTGCTCAGCATCTAGGAGTGAAACATACTGTTATAGACACAAACACTGGGACTGCTCAGCATCTAAATAGAGGGTGAGAAAGACAGTAACACATACATACATAAATAGGGATTGCTGCTTTAACTATGTTTATCATAACATGTAAAATAATTGTATTTCGGAGGACTAGTTTAGCACAAAATCATTCCAATTAGAAATCATCTGACACTTACTGTTGCCTTGTCTCCACGTGACCCTGTACCCTGTCGCCCCCAAAACACCTGCCCAGGCGATTCGGAGTCGCCGACCATTGATATTTGTCACACGTAGGTTGGTCACTTTCTCCAATGCTTGTTCTGCAATCATACATCAATAAGAACACTGTAGTTCAGTGGACAACCAAACATTTCCAATGTTCAATATCAAACTTTTATTTCCCATTTTAAAAACATTTTTCCGTTTCATGCCAACTAAACACGGCCCAGGTGCCCTGTCCTGTACCTCCACACTAGCCCACAGGCCCTCTTCTGTCATCTCTGCCTGGGCTTGCTTCAGCTCACCTCTCCTCAGTATCTCTATTCACCACCCATTGACATGGATATTCAGCTGGCAGCCATTCATCACACAGCAGAACATTGTTGACCAGACTGGTAAACACACTGCAGCCCTGAGCCAAGATCTGCACCCATTCAATCTGTTCACATCCTCTCTCAAGACAAGCTGGAGCAAGCAGTAGCATACAATGTGTGTGTCACCTGCTTTGATGTAAACAGTGACCGGGTCCCCCTCGTTGTCTCCCACCACAGCGGTCACGCTGACCCCATAAGACACGCCCTCCGTCAGATCCCTAAGGTCAAGGGTCGTCTGGCTTCCAGGGACACTGCGTATTTCCTCTGTTTGCGCTATAAATACACAGTGTTAACACCTATGTGGCCTCTGATCTAAAAATAGTGCACATAAGGAGGGAAAAGGGTGTCATTTGAGACATGCCCTTACCTTCCGTATTGACCATGAGGATACGGTACTGTGTTGCCCCGGCAACCCCTGTCCATCCCAGTCGCACAGTGCTGCCCAGGGACTCTACCACTCGCAGGTTGGACACACTCCCCACCTGCTGTTCCACTATACAGGGACGGGGGACAGGAGGGGGTCAGTAAAATAGTAGGGAAACTGGTAAAATATACAAATAATTTATTGGGGGGGGGGGGGGGTGCCTGCCACTATCCCTGACCTGTTGGAGAGGTGGAGACGGGGGTGGCCTCCTCTCGTCCATCATACAGGGTGAACAGGGTGATGACATACTCAGTGCTAGGCTGCAGCCCTGTCAGATCAAAACTAGTGGTGCTCCGGGAAAACGACTGGCTTTGCACTCTGCCACCTGAGGAATACAGTAAGTCAGTTAGATGTTGACAGTCAGTCAGTGAGGGTACATCAATATTTGTATGAGTGGATCAGTGTACTGTATGTAATTCATGCTGAGCGGTTTGAAAGTACATTCATATTTTGTATGTGTGTGTGCTTGTGTGCACACTTGTGTGGCGCACAAGTGTGTGTGTGCATACACATGTACAGTCCCAGTCAAAAGTTTGGACACCGACTCATTCAA
This sequence comes from Oncorhynchus clarkii lewisi, assembly GCF_045791955.1. Classification (NCBI taxonomy): domain Eukaryota; kingdom Metazoa; phylum Chordata; class Actinopteri; order Salmoniformes; family Salmonidae; genus Oncorhynchus; species Oncorhynchus clarkii. The sequence continues at coordinate 58,271,322 of NC_092153.1, forward strand.
GGTTTTTTTTGTTGTTGTTTTTCTTTACCATTTTCTACATTGTAGAATAATAGTGAAGACATCAAAACTATGAAATAATACATACAGAATCATGTAGTAACCAAAAAAGTGGTAAATAAATCAAAATATATTTTATATTTCAGATTCTTCAAAGTAGCCACCCTTTGCCTTCATGACAGCTTTGCACACTCTTGGCATTCTCTCAACCAGCTTCACCTAGAATGCTTTTCCAACAGTCTTGAAGGAGTTCCTACATATGCTGAGCACTTGTTGGCTGCTTTTCCTTCACTCTGCGGTCTAACTCATCCCAAACCATCTCAATTGGGTTGAGGTCGGGTGACTGTGGAGGCCAGGTTATCTGATGCAGCACTCCATCACTCTCCTTCTTGGTCAAATAGCCCTTACACAGCCTGGAGGTGTGTTGGGTCATTGTCCTGTTGAAAAACAAATGATAGTCCCACTAAATGCAAACCAGATGGGATGGCGTTTCACTGCAGAATGCTGTGGTAGTCATGCTGGTTAAGTGTGCCTTGAATTCTAAATAAATCACTGACAGTGTCACAAGCAAAGACCCCCGCACCATCACACCTCCTCCTCCATGATTCACGGTGGAAACTACACATGCGGAGATCATCCATGCACCTACTCTGCGTCTCACAAAGACACCGCGTGATGTTGAGATGTGTCTGTTACTTGAACTCTGAAGCATTTATTTGGGCTGCAATCTGAGGTGCAGTTTGCTCTAATGAACTTATCCTCTGCAGCAGAAGTAACTCTGGGTCTTCCTTTCCTGTGGCGGTCCTCATGAGAGCCAGTTTAATCATAGCGCTTGATGGTGTTTGCGACTGCACTTAAAGAACATTTTAAAGTTCACGACACAACTGATTGGCTCAAACGCATTAAGGAAAGAAATTCTACAAATTAACTTTTAACAAGGCACACCTGTTACTTGAAATGCATGCCAGATGACTACCTCATGAAGCTGGTTGAGAGAATGCCAAGAATGTGCAAAGCTGTCATCATGCAAAGGGTGGCTACCCTAAGAATTTTAAATATAAAATATATTTGGATTTGTTTAACACTTTTTTGTTTTCCACATGATTCCATATGTGTTATTTCATAGTTGTGATGTCTTCACTATTAATCTACAATGTAGAAAAATAGTAAAAATAAAGAAAAACCCTGGATTGAGTAGGTGTGTCCAAACTTTTGACTGGTACTGTATTGTGAGGATGAGTGTTTGTGTCTGACCTTCCCCCTGCCTCCACTCCAGGCGGTATCCCCTGGCAGACTGGATTAGGTTCCAGGTGAGGCGGATGGAGGAGGGCCCGGTGGTGGCTGCCTTCAGCACCTGCTGCTCCAGACGCTCTGCATGGGGGGAACACACAGACACAACACAACCACTGATACATCATGCTATGTCAGAACCTCTTACAAATCCTTCAGGTGATATTCAGCTATTTTAGGAGATTTCAATTCATGATGCATTTTCATTGGACTGCCAGTATAGTTGTTTTTAACAAATCTTACACTCTCAAAAATGCTGGGTTAAAAACAACCCATTTTGGGTTCTTTGGTAACCCAGAGCTGGGTAAATATTGCACGGAAAACACGCTGGGTTATTTTGACCCAGCCAGTTGGGTTGCTTGAATACCCTAACATGTTGGGATTACCCAAACATGGGTTAATTTAATCATCAGTTGGGTATTTCTTACTTTCATGCTGGATTGACCCAACAGCTGGGTCTTCTTAATATGACACTTACTCTCACAGGTGGCTAAAAATACATTTCCTGCGTGTCATGTCACTACTAAAACTACGCCTCCAGTTTTCTGATCTGACCGCTGCGTCACATCTCAATATCCCAGCACCAATAACCCAGCACCAATAATCCAGCACCAATAACCCAGCACCAATATCCCAGCACCAATAACCCAGCACCAATAATCCAGCACCAATAACCCAGCATCAACAACCGAACATTGCTCTTTTTTAAGAAAACAACCCAACTAAGTGACCCAACGCATCCAACTCAGCACTTGCGTCAACCAAACAACCCAGCATTTTTTAGAGTGTAGCTAGCTACACAAACATAGTTGTGTTTCCCTTCCCATTTGAGATCTAAGATCCCAGAGAGGAACATTAGGGGGTATTCTGTCCTAATTAGCTACAGCACCCACCTCCCTTATCTCAATTGAGACCAATGATGACTCGGCTTTAACTCAAACACAATCCCCTGCAATATTTTTTGGGGCGAACCGACCAAATTCATATAGAAATGTGTGTTCTAGATCTGTCATATAAGAAGTGTCAGATCTGTTCTATGTGCACTATTTCTAATGCTTCCCGTTCTTAAGTACATTTTTTGGCGTATTTTACTTTCGGTTTGCACTCCAGCGTCAAACAGCTGAAAATACTATATTTTTATTATGGAAAATATATTTTACAGCGGAATGTACAATGATTGTCTACACTATACTTGCTTGTTTTGTCACATAAACTGAAGTTAGGCTAACTATTAGAATTTTAGCAACCAGGAAATGGCAGAGCAATTTGTGCACAGTGCACCTTTAAGTAAAGACATCCCTCTAAAATTAGTCATACACAGGGGGTGATTGTATTTGTGTGTGTGTGTGTGTGTGTGTGTGTGTGTGTGTGTGTGTGTGTGTGTGTGTGTGTGTGTGTGTGTGTGTGTGTGTGTGTGTGTGTGTGTGTGTGTGTGTGTGTGTGTGTGTGCTTGTTCTTCTATCCTCGTGGGGGACCTGAAATCCCCAAATGTCCCCTCGTGGGGACATTTCCCACATCCCCATGAGGAAAAAGGCTATTTTAAGCTTAGGGGTTCGGTTTAGGGTTAGGGGTTAAGGTTAGACGTTAAGGTTTAGGATTATGGTTAGAGGTGAAGGTTAGGGTTAAGGTTAGGATTTGGTTTAGTTTTAGAGTTAGGGAAAATAGGATTTTGAATGGATATACATTTTAGGTCCCCACGAGGATAGGAATCAAATCAAATCACATTTTATTTGTCACATGCTTCGTAAACAACAGGTGTAGACGAACAGTGAAATGCTTACTTAAGGGCCCTTCCCAACAATGCAGAAAGAAAAAATATAAATAATAGAAAAACAATAATACGAGGAATAAAGAAATTCATAAAACTAATCGGTTGTTGTTCTCTCCATAGACATATACCATATATACAGTGTTCTATATCTATGGCTCTCTAAGGCTCTATTATTCTATTTATCCTTCTCTTTCTGCCTCTCCACCCCCTATAGTCCCTTACACTAAGGTCTGTTGAATGCAGCAGAAAGTATTTTATAAATGCATTCTTTCACTGGCTAAAATTAACCACAAGTAGAAGTTACTGGGACAGAGACAGAGGAAAATAGACAGAGGGACAGAAGGAGAGGGAAATGTATGTCTGCAGTGCATACATGCATTTGTGTGTAGCTCTGTACCTATCTTGAACCTGGCGGTAGCAGCAGGTCCCTCTGTGTTGTCTTCGTAGAGGGCGATGACAGTGACAATGTACTCGGTGTCTGGCTGCAGGTTCAACAGGGTGTGAGTCTCAGTGTCGCCAGCCACCTCGACAGACTTCACATCACGTCCTGGGAGAGACACAGGTACAGGGGAAGAGGAGATAGGGGTGAGGGAGAGAAGAGAGGGGCAGGAAAGAAGAGAGCAGAGAGTAGACAGAGGAAAAATGGAAGGGTGAAATGGACAACGACAGTTGTTGTGTACACATTGTGTCACCGACTGCTCACTATATAAAGTATTAACAGCATTGCTGATTCTCTCATAAATTCCATTCTGCATTTCTGCAGAACAACCCTTTTGTGTAAATACAAAAGTCAATACTGATTGGTGCATCTCTCCGCTCCTTACCTGTGAATGGTCCCCAGACCAGTCTGTAGGCCCTGGCTCCACCCACTCCCCTCCACAGCACCCGGACACTACGCTCTGACACGGTCTCTACTGACAGCTGCTGGGCCGCCTCCAGACGCACTGCAACACACACACACACACACACACACACACACACACACACACACACACACACACACACACACACACACACACACACACACACACACACACACACACACACACACACACACACACACACACACACACACACACAAAGAATCCGCAAGGCTGTTAATCCTTTATATAGTGAGCAGTCAGTTACATTATGTGTGCACAACAACTGTCCTTGTGTTGTGTGCTTAGTGCGTCTGGGCGCTTAGTGCGCCCTCCTGTACTTCTTGTTCACCCATGACTACGTGGCCACGCACGACTCCAACACCATCATCAAGTTTGCCGACAACACAACGGTGGTAGGCCTGATCACCGGTGACGATGAGCCTACAGGGAGGAAGTCAGTGACCTGTGTTGCCAGGACAACAACCTCTTCGTCAATGTCAGTAAGACCAAGGAGCTGATCGTGGACTACAGGAAACGAGGGGGCGAGGACGCCCCCATCCACATCGTCAGGGCTACAGTGGAGCGGGTCGAGAGCTTCAAGTTCCTCGTTGTCCAAACCACTAAGGATTTAAAATGGTCCACACACACAAACAGACGTGAAGAAGGCACGACAGGGCTTCTTCCCCCTCAGGACGTTGAAAAGACTTGGTATGGCCCCTCAAATCCTCAAAAAGCTAAACAACAGCACAATTGAGAGCATTTTGACTGGCTGCATCCCTGCTTGGTATGGTTTATGCACCGCCCTCGGTCACATGGCGCTACAGAGGGCGGTGCGGACAGCCCAGTACATCACTGGGGTTGAGCTCCCTGCCATCCAGGACCTCTACATCAGGCAGTGTGAAAGGATGGTCCGTAAAATTGTTAAAGGCTCCAGCCATCAAAGCCATAAACTGTTCTCTCTGACACCAACAGGCTCCTGAACAGCTTCTATCCCCAAGCCATAAGACTTCTAAATAGCCAACAAAATGGCCGCAGGGACTATCTGCATATACACTTTTTATTTGTACTTTTGCACTGATTCTACGCACACACACACTCACTTAACACACACCCACATTCATACTGACTCTACACACTCATATACAATCATCATATATGGAGCTGCTACTTTGTTTATCAGATAACCTGATGCCTAGTCACCTTACCCCTATACATACTGTATCTACCCCTACCACTCCAGTATCCCTGCACATTGTAAATATGGTATTGGCACCAACTCTGGAATTATTACAATTGTTTAATTCTACTGATATTGATTATACTGCATTGTTGAGAAAGAGGAAGCAAGAAAGGCATTTCACTGTACTTGTGCACGTGACAATAACACACACACACACACACACACACACACACACACACACACACACACACACACACACACACACACACACAGTATGCATCCTGAAATAGGGAAAATATGAACAACAGAGAAGAGCTTCAGACTTTTATTGATTAATGCAGGCAACAGTCACCACCAGGCGGCAGTATGATCATCTAACCATTTAAAAGTTGTCTGAGATAAACGCGCAAACCCACTGGGCACACACTTGTTGAATCAACGTTGTCCCACGTCTGAATTGATGTGGAACCAACGTGGAATAGATGTTTAATTGACATCTGTGCCCAGTGGGAAGCTACCTATCTGGCGATGAAAACCTTTCTGATTACTGTTACCTTACCACCTATCGTTCACATAAAGTCGCAAATGCATGAGGCCAATCTGTATAGTTTAGGGTTGAATATTTTCAGTGAGCTGACTTGCCTAGTTAAATAAAGGTTAAATTGGTCAATAACAAAAAATAATCTTCAGCAATCTACACACAATACCCCATAAAGAGAAAGCGAAAACAGGTTTTTGAAATTGTAACAGATTTATAAAACATTTAAAACAGAAATACCTTATTTACATAATTATTCAAACCCTTTGCTATGAGACTCGAAATTGAGCTCAGGTGCATCCTGTTTCCCTTGATCATCCTTAACATGTTTCTACAACTTGATTGGAGTCCACCTGTGCTAAATTCTATTGATTGGACATAATTTGGAAAGGCACAAACCTGTCTATATAAGGTCCCACAGTTGACAATGCATGTCAAAGCAAAAACTAAGCCATTGAAGGAATTGTCCGTAGAGGTTCGAGACAGGATTGTGTCGAGGCACAGATCTGGGGAAGGGTACACAGTGGCCCCCATCATTTTAAATGGAAGAAGTTTGGAACCACCAAGACTGGCCGCCCGACCAAACTGAGTAATCAGAGGAAAACGGCTTTGGTCAGGGAGGTGACCAAGAACCCGAAGGTCACTCTGACAGAGCTCTAAAGTTAATCTGTGGAGATGGGAGAACCTTCCAGAAGGACAACCATCTCTGCAGCACTCCACCAATCAGGCCTTTATGGTAGAGTGGCCAGACGGAAGCCACTCCTCAGTAAAACGCAGATGACAGCCCGCTTGGAGTTTTCCAAAAGGCACCTAATGACTCTCAGACCATGAGAAACAAGATTCTCTGGTCTGATGAAGCCAAGATTGAACTCTTCGGCCTAAATGCCAAGCATCGCGTCTGAAGGAAATCTGGCACCATACCTACGTTGAAGCATGGTGGTGAAAGCATCATGCTGTCGGAATGTTTTTCAGCGGCAGGGACTGGGAGACTAGTCAGGATCGAGGGAAAGATGAATGGAGCAAAGTACAGAGAGATACTAGATGAAAACCTGCTCCAGAGTGCTCAAGTCCTCAGACTGGGGCGAAAGTTCACCTTCTAACAGGACAACAAACCTAAGCACACAGCATGAAATCTCCCTCATCCATACAAAAGAAGTTCCACATGATTTCCTCTTAAAGTAATTTTTTTGAGTCATTTCTGAATTATTTAATGTAACATACCTTCCCAAGTTCTCTCATGTCACCCCCCTCGTCTGCACACTCCACTGGCTTCCAGTTGAAACTCGCATCCACTACAAGACCATGGTGCTTACCTACAGAACAGCAAGAGGAACTGCCCTTCCCTACCTTCAGGCTATGCTCATACCCTACACCCCAGCCCGAACACTCCGTTCTGCCAACTCAGGTCTCTTGGCCCTCCCACCCCTACGCGAGGGCAGCTACCGCTCAGCCTAGTCAAGCTCTTCTCTGTCAGGGGGAGAGCCCCATCTTCTGAAAACATCTCAAACCCTACCTCTTCAAACAGTATATTAAATAATCCCCCCCCCCCCATAAAAAAGAATAAATAAAAATTACCACCACTTGCACTTGACTCTCTGACTCTACTGATAGCTACGTTATTGAGGAAAAATGTACTTACTATAACTGTGATATGTGGTGGTCCCACCTAGCTATCTTAAGATGAATGCACTAACTGTAAGGTGTTCTGAATAAGAGCGTCTGCTAAAGGACTAAAATGTAAATGTAAAACTGTTTAACAAATCAAACATTAAACCTCGTAAACAATTAATGGTAATTCCTGGTAACCTCATAAACAATTAATTTAGACCCAGTGTTAATTTGAAATTCTATTTGCTGAAATGTGTGCCATTGCGCGGCTATTCGAGACTGCGTTTCATTTAAGTTTTACGGTACTTAATCTACTTTTTTTGGAATGAAAACTCTCTCATCATTTTATTGTAATTAATTATAGCTCATATTTCATAGACATCTGGAAACACTAGATAGTTACTTTAATGTAGCTTTCACATTACTGGCACAAGGCACTGTGCTTGCTGTAACGGCAGGCTCAGGAGCATGGAAAGTTCAAGCACAGGAGCTTTGTAGCACACATCTCTTTTGCTTTATGCCAACTGTAGAACTTCTGAGCTTTTCCATTGAAAAGCAATGATTCACACCAATAATGTTAAGTGCACTTAAAACTGAAGATGATATAATGATGCATCATACAGTACTGACTGAGGGTAATGAGAGAGAGTGGGTGAGATGTACTTACATGTGCGTGAGGTGAGGGTGGCAGGGGAGACAGAGTTTCGGGGGAACAGGGGGTATAGGGTAAGGACGTACTCTGTGTCTGGCAGTAGCCTCTCCAGGGTGACAGAGGTGGAGTCTGCAGCCAGAGACTGCTCCAATAGCTGGGCTGCAGGCTGACCTGTCAATCAATCATAGCCAGCCAATCACACAAGGGTTACAGGAGGCAACAGACAAGTAAATAGACAGCTCACTATTCACATCTTTAAATGCACTTGCTTATACTCGTAGTACATGTGTATGATATAAGAAAGAGCAAAAACAGTCTGTGCGTGAGTGTATGTGTGTCAGTATTGGGCTGTGGCGGTCACAAAATTTTGTAAGCTGGTGATTGTCAAGCAAATAACTGTTGGTCTCATGGTAATTGATAGTTAATTAACATAAACACATTTAGCATCTCCTGGCTTCCACACATAGCCTACAAGCCATTTTAAAAAATCTAATAAATCCATGTAATATAGCCTACACCTTCACAATAAATCCATTATTTATTTTAGACAGGTCTAAAGAAGCATGATATGAAGAAAATGTAGTCTATTTCAGAAGAAAAGAATAGCATACTTTGAGTTGTCCTTATGTTAGGTCCTGATGTGGCTATGCCAAATGGCTGTGGGCTACACTAGTTCATTTAACAGACAAGATTTACTTATAATACCGTAGCATTATTTTTATATTATTTTAAAGTATGAAGAATACAATTGAACAAAGCTAAATGAAGTAGAAAGGATATTTTCTACAAACGATTTCAGGGAGTGCGCACATGCGACTATTCTGTGTTGAGCGGTTAACTAAGAAATACCTACTCCTATACGCTTAATTTAGAGTTATTAATGTAACTTTGGTTGTTCTACAAATGTTGGACTGATGAGACTCTGATGATTTGAAAAAAGTCGCTTGAAAGGCATGAGCTCTGCTTAGTTTTTTGCGCAGGCTGTACTCCAATAGTCTCTCATTCACAATTTGACAAGCACTTGATAATGCCTAGAATTTTACTGCGATATCCCCTTTGTGTCCATTATGCACGCCAACAAAATCCATGCCTTTTGCAGCCCAGAGTGCTGCGTAATCTGAAACGTTTCTCACTCACTCGGCTCTCCTTCATCAGATCGGGTCTTTCTCACAAGCTTCACATACAAGTGAAGACAGACAAAGGCTACGGTTCAAACTCATAAAAGACACACCCTCGCCTTATGCCCTTGGGGGAATCCCAAGTAAAAACGAATGTAAATAAGTTAGACATTGTGCTAGTAATGCACGTGACAGAACAAACACGTCTCGTAAAAGTAATTATGTTGTTGTTTGGTTAGCTTCTGGAAATTGTAGAAATAAAAAAATGTTCCTTCTTCAGAAGTTCCAGCTAGGCAGGCTAACATTATTTAGCTAATTAATTTGCTAGCTATCATACAGCAGGCATATACACTGCTCAAAAAAAATAAAGGGAACACTTAAACAACACAATGTAACTCCAAGTCAACCACACTTCTGTGAAATCAAACTATCCACTTAGGAAGTATCACCGATTGACAATACACTTCACATGAAGTTGTGCAAATGGAATAGACAACAGGTGGAAATTATAGGCAATTTGCAAGACACCCCCAATAAAGGAGTGGTTCTGCAGGTGGTGACCACAGACCACTTCTCAGTTCCTATGCTTCCTGGCTGATGTTTAAGTCACTTTTGAATGCTGGCGGTGCTTTCACTCTAGTGGTAGCATGAGACGGAGTCTACAACCCACACAAGTGGCTCAGGTAGTGCAGCTCATCCAGGATGGCACATCAATGCGAGCTGTGGCAAGAAGGTTTGCTGTGTCTGTCAGCGTAGTGTCCAGAGCATGGAGGCGCTACCAGGAGACAGGCAGGTACATCAGGAGACGTGGAGGAGGCCGTAGGAGGGCAACAACCCAGCAGCAGGACCACTACCTCCGCCTTTGTGCAAGGAGGAGCAGGAGGAACACTGCCAGAGCCCTGCAAAATAACCTCCAGCAGGCCACAAATGTGCATGTGTCTGCTCAAACGGTCAGAAACAGACTCCATGAGGGTGGTATGAGGGCCCGACGTCCACAGGTGGGGGTTGTGCTTACAGCCCAACACCGTGCAGGATGTTTGTCATTTGCCAGATTGGCAAATTCGCCACTGGCACCCTATGCTCTTCACAGATGAAAGCAGGTTCACACTGAGCACATGTGACAGACGTGACAGGGTCTGGAGTCACCGTGGAGAACGTTCTGCTGCCTGCAACATCCTCCAGCATGACCGGTTTGGCGGTGGGTCAGTCATGGTGTGGGGTGGCATTTCTTTGGGGGGCGGCTCAGCCCTCCATGTGCTCGCCAGAGGTAGCCTGACTGCCATTAGGTACAGAGATGAGATCCTCAGACCCCTTGTGAGACCATATGCTGGTGCGGTTGGCCCTGGGTTCCTCCTAATGCAAGACAATGCTAGACCTCATGTGGCTGGAGTGTGTCAGCAGTTCCTGCAAGAGGAAGGCATTGATGGCATGGACTGGTCCGTCCGTTCCCCAGACCTGAATCCAATTGAGCACATCTGGGACATCATGTCTCGCTCCATCCACCAACGCCACGTTGTACCACAGACTGTCATCAGGAGCATGCCCAGGCATTGTAGGGAGGTCATACAGGCCCGTGGAGGCCACACACACTACTGAGCCTCATTTTGACTTGTTTTAAGGACATTACATCAAAGTTGGATCAGCCTGTAGTGTGGTTTTCCACTTTAATTTGGAGTGTGACTCCAAATCCAGCCCTCCATGGGTTGATACATTTGATTTCCATTGATAATTTCTGTGTGATTTTGTTGTCAGCACATTCAACTATCTAAAGAAAAAAGTATTTAATAAGAATATTTCATTCATTCAGATCTAGGATGTGTTATTTTAGTCTTCCCTTTATTTTTTTGAGCAGTGTAGTAATAATGATATATTAATGTTAGTAGACATGCAATCATAATTGACTGTCGTGCATATAAAGCACCCTCCAGTGGCTGAACACCAGCTACCAGTAGCTGACAACACAATTATCGCGGGATGAACGAGTGATGAATTTCCGGGCAAGGGAGGTCCATTTAAAAATAATTCCTTCCTCCCTCACCCCGCGCCCTGCAAGTGTATACTTGTCAGACGTCATGAAACGTCATCAGAAGTGTCAACTTAATTTGAGGGCTGAGGGATAGAGTTTGTCTTTTGCATATTGAAGATATTGAAAGAACTGTCCACATTTACTTTTCGTCAGCCAACAAGATGAGTAGGCCTAACAAACAGCAAAAGCACTTATTTTATTTTTAATTGTATTTATGTAATTCTACTATCCCCCATAGTACAAATGTCAACCTATTCTAGTCTGTGCGATAAATAAATATTCCAAACATAGTCTGGGACAATTGTGGGATGCGATGGATCCCAAATTAATACAACCACTAGCATCAAAAAACCTGTTTTATGTAATGTGGCTGACACAACAGATCAGAACGTTTAGCTTAAAATGTTGATAAACTACTAGGCTATTTCTTCACATTATAAGTGCAGCAATGCGCACACGGCAGTAGGCTATAAGCACGCATGTTTCATTAGCAGAAAGCACCACTATCAAAAGTGACCGCAAATGTGATTATGCATGTAGTGCTTTTATTATAAAGGTGCATTTTTATGGTGAAAATGATCTTCCCAAAAATTGAAACTCACACGCTGCTTATGTATACCAGTTAGGCTCTACACCCCTTGTAAAGCGGATTAATGTGCTTAATTTTAAGAAGTTATTTGGTCACTTTAGTTGTGATACAAACCTTATCAAAACATATAGGCCTATGGGCTAGGCTACGTGAGGTGTGCAACTATGATTCTAAAAAGTTTTTAAAAAAAGGCTTTGTTTCTTTTGCTGGGCATCATTCACAAGTGATAATATATAATAATATAAGTGATAGGCTAATATTGTCACCCATCAGACTATTCTATGCACTTAAATAGCAAATGGAGGGCGCTTTTCAACATGGTTTATTTTCATGCCAGCCAGATAGGCTATAAATATAAGCAATGTGCTTAATATTAGGAAAGTTGAGAAATAAATATAGCAGGCCTAGCCTACAGAAAGCTGATGGGATCCTCTTATTTTTATTAGTGGCCATCACTCCCGCAATGACATAGCCTATAGAAATGTTGCGCAACATGAGCTCATGGGCTCTCATGAAGTGTTTGATTAGATTTTCGAAAACATTTGCATTGATGTCAGCGTGATTAGAGGGACAATACAGTGCTGAGTACCAGGCAGTTAGAAAGTTTGGTAGGCTGCTATTGACCAGCAGCAGCATCATAGCTTGGATAAGCTAATTACTGTTACTAAATGGTCATGTGGAATTTCACTGCCTTCATGACTTGTCACCGCCGGTGTGGTGGTAATACGGTCACTGCAACAGCCCAAGTCAGTACCATGACCTGCAGACTGAAGCAACACTTGCCCCACCCAGCCTGTCAGGCTGTCACCAAGACAACGGGCCAGCCTTAAAGGAATGTGTTGCCTGGAGACATAGGCACAGATCTTCATCCTACCACAGACAAGGTAAACAGAGGGTGTGTGGTAGTGTGGGTGTACTGGTTGCATGAATTAGGACTTGCAGTTGTTTGCAGTGGGATGCACAGAGACAGGTAGAAACATCCCACATCTCCTTACAGAATACACACTGGCCTAATTTAAAACTAACACAAACAAGCGTGCCAGTCTCTCCTCCTATTCAGTGGGGCAAAAAAGTATTTAGTCAGCCACCAATTGTGCAAGTTCTCCCACTTAAAAAGACGAGAGAGGCCTGTAATTTTCATCATAGGTACACTTCAACTATGACAGACAAAATGAGAAAAAAATCCAGAAAATCACATTGTAGGATTTTTTTATGAATTTATTTGCAAGTTATAGTGGAAAATAAGTATTTGGTCACCTACCAACAAGCAAGATTTCTGGCTCTCACAGACCTGTAACTTCTTCTTTAAGAGGCTCCTCTGTCCTCCACTCGTTACCTGTATTAATGGCACCTGTTTGAACTTGTTATCAGTATAAAAGACACCTGTCCACAACCTCAAACAGTCACACTCCAAACTCCACTATGGCCAAGACCAAAGAGCTGTCAAAGGACACCAGAAACAAAATTGTAGAGCTGCAACAGGCTGGGAAGACTGAATCTGCAATAGGTAAGCAGCTTGGTTTGAAGAAATCAACTGTGGGAGCAATTATTAGGAAATGGAAGACATACAAGACCACTGATAATCTCCCTCGATCTGGGGCTCCACGCAAGATCTCACACCGTGGGGTCAAAATGATCACAAGAACGGTGAGCAAAAATCACAGAACCACACAGGGGGACCTAGTGAATGACCTGCAGAGAGCTGGGACCAAAGTAACAAAGCCTACCATCAGTAACACACTACGCCGCCAGAGACTCAAATCCTGCAGTACCAGATGTGTCCCCCTGCTTAAGCCAGTACATGTCCAGGCCCGTCTGAAGTTTGCTAGAGAGCGTTTGGATGATCCAGAAGAAGATTGGGAGAATGTCATATGGTCAGATGAAACCAAAATATAACTTTTTGGTAAAAACTCACCTCGTCGTGTTTGGAGGACAAAGAATGCTGAGTTGCATCCAAAGAACACCATACCTACTGTGAAGTATGGGGGTGGAAACATCATGCTTTGGGGCTGTTTTTCTGCAAAGGGACCAGGACGACTGATCCGTGTAAAGGAAATAATGAATGGGGCCATGTATCGTGAGATTTTAAGTGAAAACCTCCTTCCATCAGCAAGGGCATTGAAGATGAAACGTGGCTGGGTCTTTCAGCATGACAATGATCCCAAACACACCACCAGGGCAACGAAGGAGTGGCTTCGTAAGAAGCATTTCAAGGTCCTGGAGTGGCCTAGCCAGTCTCCAGATCTCAACCCCATAGAAAATCTTTGGAGGGAGTTGAAAGTCCGTGTTGCCCAGCAACAGCTCCAAAACATCACTGCTCTAGAGGAGATCTGCATGGAGGAATGGGCCAAATTACCAGCAACAGTGTGTGAAAACCTTGTGAAGACTTACAGAAAACGTTTGACCTCTGTCATTGCCAACAAAGGGTATATAAGTATTGAGATAAACTTTTGTTATTGACCAAATACTTATTTTCCACCATAATTTGCAAATAAATTCATAAAAAATCCTACAATGTGATTTTCTGGATTTTTTCCCCTTATTTTGTCTGTCATAGTTGAAGTGTACCTATGATGAAAATTACAGGCCTCTCATCTTTCTAAGTGGGAGAACTTGCACAATTGGTGGCTGACTAAATACTTTTTTGCCCCACTGAACTTTAGGCTCTCCATGTGAGACTGGTACTCCTGCCATGCCCTGACTCAGGGATGGAGCTGTCGCGCTTAGTTAATGTGTCTGTGTGTGTGTGTATTGGACTTTTTTCTCACATGTCGTGCCACTCACCTCACACTATTTAACATAACACATCCCTTTTTTTGTTCTTCTTAACGTATCTCAAATTTACAGACCTATATCCATCCTGCCCTGCCTATCTAAAGTCTTTGAAAGCCAAGTTAATAAACAGATCCCTGACCATTTCGAATACCACCATACCTTCTCTGCTGTGCAATCCGGCTTCCGAGCCGGTCACGGGTGCACCTCAGCCACGCTCAAGGTACTAAACGATATCTTAACCGCCATCGATAAAAGACAGTACTGTGTCTTCATCGACCTGGCCAAGGCTTTCGACTCTGTCAATCACCGTATTCTTATTGGCAGACTCAATAGCCTTGGTTTTTCTAATGACTACCTCTCCTGGTTCCCCAACTACTTTGCAGACAGAGTTCAGTGTGTCAAATCGGAGGGCATGTTGTCCGGACCTCTGGCAGTCTCTATGGGGGTACCACAGGGTTCAATTCTCGGGCCGACTCTTTTCTCTGTATATATCAATGATGTCGCTCTTGCTGCGGGCGATTCCCTGATCCACCTCTATGCAGACAGCACCATTCTGTATACTTCTGGCCCTTCCTTGGACACTGTGCTAACTAACCTCTAAACGAGATTCAATGCCATACAACACTCCTTCCGTGGCCTCCAAATGCTCTTAAACGCTAGTAAAACCAAATGCATGCTTTTCAACAGTTCGCTGCCCGCACCCGCCCGCCCGACTAGCATCACCACCCTGGACGGTTCCGACCTAGAATATGTGGACAACTATAAATACCTAGTTGTCTGGCTAGACTGTAAACTCTCCTTCCAGACTCATATTAAACATCTCCAATCCAAAATCAAATCCAGAATCGGCTTTCTATTTTGCAACAAAGACTCATTCACTCACGCTGCCAAACTTACCCTAGTAAAACTGACTATCCTACCAATCCTCGACTTTGGCGATGTCATCTACAAAATAGCTTCCAACACTCTACTCAGCAAACTGGATGCAGTCTATCACAGTGCCAGCCGTTTTGTTATCAAATCACCTTATACCACCCACCACTGTGAACTGTATGCTCTAGTCGGCTGGCCCTCGCTACATATTCGTCGCCAGACCCACTGGCTATAGGTCATCTATAAGTCTATGCTAGGTAAAGCTCCGCCTTATCTCAGTTCACGATAACAACACCCACCCGTAGCACACATTACAGAAGGTATATCTCACTGATCAACCCCAAAGCCAACACCTCATTTGGCCGCCTTTCCTTCCAGTTCTCTGCTGCCAGTGACTGGAACGAATTGCAAAAATTGCTGAAATTGGAGACTTTTATTTCCCTCATCAACTTTAAACATCAACTATCTGAGCAGCTAACCGATCACTGCAGCTGTACATAGTCCACATAGTCCATCTGTAAATAGCCCACCCAATCTACTTACCTCAATCTACTACTCATCCCCATACTGTTTTTATTTTATTTACTTTTCTGCTCTTTTGCACACCAGTATCTCTACTTGTACATCATCATCATCTGCTCATTTATCACTCCAGTGTTAATCTGCTAAAATTGTAATTATTCGCTCCTATTCGCTCCTATGGCCTACTTATTGCTTAGTCATGCCTTTTACACACACTTCTAGACTTTCTTTTTTCTACTGTGTCATTGACATGTGTAACTCTGTGTTGTTGTCTGTGTCACACTGCTTTGCTTTATATTGGCCAGGTCGCAGTTGCAAATGAGAACCTGTTCTCAACTAGCCTACCTGGTTAAATAAAGGTGAAATTTAAAAATTTAAAAATTGCAGCCACATTATCTCCTCTTCAGATTGAGCCTCTACATTCAATCATTAATTCACACACCTGAAGTCTCCCTTAGTCTCTACTGCCCAGTTTTTAAAGTCTCTGTAAAGCTTTCTGTAAAAGTGTATGTGGTATTTATTTGTGGTAATGACTGGGTAATAAAACTCTTCTGATAGACAGGGAGAGCCGGGGGGCGGTATAATGTGAGACAACATCTCATCTCTACCATAGTACTGCATACTACCCTGATGTCCATAAATCTTCACACAGATTTACTTGTCTCAATTTGCCAACTGCAGGTTCTCTATTATCTATTATCCTTATCCATTCTCTCCCTCTTGCTCTCTGTTACACTCTTACCAGCCAAAAAGAGATGTGTGAGGAGTTAAGTATTTCATAATGACAGTTAACAAGATGGCTTGGCATGGCCCACAGAATGTTGTGTGGTATTTGTCCTTCATGCGTAAAGAATTTGAGTATGATCAGAGTAAGCAGTAGTCATATTGTGGATGTTCATGAGTTTGTGTGTGTGTGTGTGTGTGTGTGTGTGTGTGTGTGTGTGTGTGTCTGTGTGTCTGTGTGTGTGCATGCGTTTGTGTGTGTGCGTACGTGCGTGTGTGCGTGTGTCTGACCTCGGGGTCCGTAGGTGAGTCTATAGCCCTGGATCTGTGATGTGGGGGCATCCCAGCCCAGAGAGAGAGAGAAGAAACCAGCCTGGATTAGACGAAGACCAGACACCCCTGGTAGAGACTCTGTGAAACAAGGGATGGAGAACGGAGGGAGAGAGATAAAGGGAAGATGGAGGATAAGGATGATGAGAGGCGTATCCTATGAGGATGATGGTATAGCTTCACATGGAAGAATCACACATTGGGAAGAAACAGGGGAGTATTTGAAGTGAGTGACTTAGGAAAGACATGTGGAGAGAGAGGATGATATGGCAAAGAAAGACTGTTGATATGGTTCTTCACTTCATTAGATTAATCCGCTAGATGTAGTTTACCATAGCGCACCTCGTTTTATTACAGGCGACAGGTTCAGTAAACATCACTGCATTCTTTACCAGAAAGTTTGCTGGCCCTCTGAAGTCTTGTAGGTCAATTCATTGCTCTCTTTTATCTATAAATCTATCTTACAACCATTCCTAACATAATTAACAACCTTCTGATGTACAACTAACCATACCCGGTCTCAGGGTTGGCTAACTCTGGAAATCTCTTTTGTCTCTTCAGAGTTAGGTAAATCTGCTTTTAGCTTCTTTGCACCATGGAACAGAGTTCCATACAACTGGATGTACTGGTGCCTCTCAGGCAGTTCCACATGCTGATTGGCAGATGATGGAGGACCTCTTTGCTGAGAAATTTTGCATATTTGTATTTTGTAAATTGTGTATATCAAAATCAAATCCAATACAACAGGTGTAGGTAGACCTTACCGTGAAATGCTTACTTACCAACCATGCTGAATATTTAAAAAAAAGTGTTTTAAATAAGCTAAAGCAAGAAAATAAGTTAAAATAAAATAACAATAACGAGGCTATATACAGGGGGTACCAGTACCAAGTCAAGGTGCGGGGGTACAGGTTAGTTGAGGTATATGCACATGTAGATAGGGGTAAAGTGACTATGCGTAGATAATAAACAGTGAGTAGCAGCAGCGTTAAAAAAGGCTGGGTCAATGCAAATCATCCGGTTAGCCATTTGATTAACTGTTCAGCAGTCTTATGGCTCGGGGGTAGAAGCTGTTAAGGAGCCTTTTGGACTTGACGCTCCGGTACCGCTTGCCGTGTGGTAGCAGAGAAAACAGCCCATGACTAGGGTGACACCGCCTAGTATAGAGGTCCTGGATGGCCGGAAGCTTGGCCCCAGTGATGTACTGGATGGTACTCACTACCCTCTAGCGCCTTGCGGTTGGATGCTGAGCAGTTGCCATACCAAGTGGTGATGCAACCAGTCAGGAGGCTCTCGATGGTGCAGCTGTATAACTTTTTGATGATCTGAGGACCCATGCCAAATTGTTTCAGTCTCCTGTAGGGGAATAGGCATTGTCATGACCTCTTCACAACTGTCTTGGTGTGTTTGGACCATCATAGTTTGTTAGAGATGTGGACGCCAAGGAATTTGAAGCTCTCAACCCGCTATGTGAATGGAGGCGTGCTCGGCCCTCCTTTTCCTGTAGTCCACGATCAGCTTTTTTGTCTTGCTCACGTTGAGGGAGAGGTTGATGTCCTGGCAGCACACTGTCTGGTCTCTGACCTCCTCCCTATAGGCCCCGTGTTGAGGATCAGCGTTGCAGATGTGCTGTTGCCTACACTTACCACCTGGGGGCATCCCATCAGAAAGTACAGGATCCAGTTGCAGAGGTAGGTGTTTAGTCCCATGGTCCTTAGCTTATTGATGAGCTTTGAGGGCAGTATGGTGTTGAACACTGAGCTGTAGTCAACGAACAGCATTCTCACATAGGTGTTACTTTTGTCCAGGTGGGAAAGGCCAGTGTGGAGTGCAATAGAGATTGTGTCCTCTGTGGATCTGTTGGGGTGGTATGCAAATTGTAGTGGGTCTAGAGTTTCCGGGATGATGGTGTTGATGTGAGCCATGACCAGGCTTTTAAAGCACTTCCTGGCTACAGACATGAGTGCTATGGGGCGGTAGTCATTTAGGCAGGTTACCTTGGCGTTCTTGGGCACAAGGACTAGGTCGGTCTGCTTGAAACATGTAGGTATTACAGACTCCTTCAAGGAAAGGTTGAAAATGTCAGTGAAGACACTTGGCAGTTGGTCAGCGCATGCTCTGAGTATGTGTCCTGGTAATCAGTTTGGCCGTGCGGCCTTGTGAATGTTCAGCGTGATCACACAGTCGTCCGGAACAGCTGGTGCTCTCATGCATGGTTCAGTGTTGCTTGCCTCGAAGCGAGCATAGAAGGCATTTAGCTCGCCTGGTAGGCTTGCGTCACTGGAGAGGGCGCGGCTGGGTTTCCCTTTTTAATCCGTAATAGTTTGGAAGCCTTGCAACATCCGACGAGCGTCAGAGCCGGAGTAGTAGGATTTTATCTTAGTCCTGTATTGACTCTTCCTGTTTGATTGTTCGTCGGAGGGCATAGCGACAGCTCTAGTCACTGGTACTTCCTGCTTGAGTTTTCCTTGTAAGCAGGAATCAGGAGGATAGCAGATTTGCCAAATGGAGGGTGAGGAGGAGCGTTGTACTGTTGGATTCTGGGTTAAACTTGCTATCCTTTGATATCATAGAGACTGGTTTTTACATCAGAAGTTAATGGTTATCTGTAGGAGCCAGCTTTGGAATGTGCTGGGTGGACGGGAGGAAGTCACAGAATTGCTATAGGGGATACGGATGGACATCTGTGGATTAGGCAAATGAGGGGTTGAGGTCAGGTCAGATCCCCTTACAAGAGAAATTATGGTTTATTACCCTATTACTTCGTCTTCCTGTCGAACCATAATAGATGTAATTGGAGAGAAGGAGGAGTGCCTAAATTGGAGTGTTTATACTTTTGGTGGTGGAAACATGTTTTGTCTCATGCACCTGTATTGATCCTCTGGGAATAATTAAACTTGGTTAAGTTTTCATAGTGTCCGTTGAGATATTTACTCTGAGAATTAGAGCCTAACAGTACGTGTGTGTGGAGTAAAGGTGGTCTATAGTTTTTTTCCCCTCTGGTTGCACATGTGACATGCTGGTAGAAATGAGGTAAAACTGAACAATAATGAACCAACAACAAACGGTGAGCCATCGTATTCATACATAAAAAACTAATAATGAAAGAAAAGTTTTGCCACTTTGAATTTTGTAAAGTTAGTTTGGGAGAGGTGGAAACATTATTGTTATCGATCAATTATCACAAACCTCCTGGCATTAACAACTTAGATGGAAAGCTACTGAAGATGGTAGCTGACTCTATAGCCACTACTATCTGCCATATCTTTAATCTGAGCCTAGAGGAAAGTCTTTGTCCTCCGGCCTGGAGGGAAGCCAAAGTAATTCCACTACCCAAGAGTGGTAATGCGGCCTTTACTGGTTCTAACAGCATACCTATAAGCTTTCTGCCAGCTCTTAGCAAACTGTTGGAAAAAAATGGTGTTTGACCGAATACAATGCTATTTTTCTTTAAACCAATTAACAACAGACTTTCAGCATGCTTATTGAGAAGGGCACTCAACATGTACTGCACTGACACAAATGACTGATGATTGTTTGAAAGAAATTGATAATAAGTAGATTGTGCGAACTGTACTGTTAGATTTCAATGCAGCCTTTGATATTATTGACCTTAACCTGTTGTTGAAAAAATGTATGTGTTATGGCTTTTCAACCTCTGCCATATCGAGGATTAAGAGCTATCTATCTAATAGAATTCAAAGGGTTTTCTTTAATGGAAGCCTCTCTAATGTCAAACATGTCAAGTGTGGTGTACCACAGGGCAGCTCTCTAGGCCCTCTAGTCTTTCTATTTTTACCAATGACCTGCCACTGAAATTAAACAAAGCATGTGTGTCCATGTATGATGATGATTTAACCATATCAGCAACCACAGCTAATGAAGTCACTGAAACCCTTAACCTTAACAAAGAGTTGCAGTCTATTTTGGAATGGGTGGCCAGTAATAAACTGGTCCTGAATATCTCTAAAACTAAGAGCATTGTAGTTGGTTCAAACGATTCCCTAAGTTCTAGACCTCAGATAAATCTGGTAATGAATTGTGTGGCTGTTAAACAAGTCGAGGAGGCTAAATTACTTGGCGTTACCTTAGATTGTAAACAGTCATGGTCAAAACACATAGACAGATGTTAAACAGATGGGGAGAGGTCTGTTCATAATAAAGAGATGCTCTGCTTTTTTGACACCACACTCCAAAAAGCAAGTTCTGCAGGCTCTAGTTTTTGTAATCAGAGGGCTGGTATAAATACTATGCATGCCAGTCTCTCCGGGCTAACAGCTGAGGAGAGACTGACGGCATCACATCTTATGTTTATTAGAAACATTGTGTTGAAAATCCCAAATTGTTTGCATAGTCAACTTACACAAAGCTTACACACAGCATTGTCGACACACACACATACCGCACCAGACATGCCATCAGGGGTCTTTTCACAGTCCTCAAATTCTTAATATATTCAAGAAAGCGTACAGTATTATATAGAGCCATTATTGCATGGAACTCCGTTCCATCTCATATTGCTCAAATAAACAGCAAACCTGGTTTTAAAAAACAGATAAAGCAACACCTCACGGCACAATGCCTCTTCCCTACTTGACATACAGTTGAAGTTGGAAGTTTACATACACCTTAGTCAAACACATTTAAACTCAGTTTTTCACAATTCCTGACATTAAATGCTAGTAAAAATTCCCTGTCACAGTTCAGTTAGGATCACCACTTTATTTTAAGAATGTGAAATGTCAGAATAATAGTAGAGAGAATGTTTTACTTCAGATTTAATTTCTTTCATCACATTCCCAGTGGGTCAGAAGTTTACATATACTCAATTAGTATTTGGTAGCATTGACTTTAAAAAATTGTTTAACTTGGGTCAAACGTTTCGGGTGGCCTTCCACAAGCTTCCCACAATAAGTTGGGTGAATTTTGGCCCATTCCTCCTGACAGAGCTGGTGTAACTGAGTTAGGTTTGTAGGCCTCCTTGCTCGCACACGCTTTTTCAGTTCTGCCCACAAATGTTCTATTAGATTGAGGTCAGGGCTTTGTGATGGCCACTCCAATACCTTGACTTTGTTGTCCTTAAGCCATTTTGCAACCTCTTTGGAAGTATGCTTGCGGTCATTGTTCATTTGGAAGACCCATTTGTGACCAAGCTTTAACTTCCTGACTGACCTCTTGAGATGTTACTTTAATATATCCACATCATTTTCTTTCCTCATGATGCCATTTATTTTGTGAAGTGCACCAGTATCTCCTGCAGCAAAGTACCCACACAACATGATGCTGCCACCCCTGTGCTTCACGGTTGGGATGTTGTTCTTCGGCTTGGTCATTATGCCCAAACAGTTCTATTTTTGTTGCATCAGACCAGAGGACATTTCTCCAAAAAGTACGATCTTTGTCCCCATGTGCAGTTGCAAAGCATAGTCTGGCTTTTTTATGGCGGTTTTGGAGCAGTGGCTCCTTCCTTGCTGAGCGGCCTTCCAGCTTATGTCGCCATAGGCCTCGTTTTACTGTGGATATAGATGCTTTTGTACCCGTTTCCTCTAGTACTTCACATGGTCCTTTGCTGTTGTTCTGGGATTGATTTACACTTTTCGAACACCAAAATACGTTCATCTCTAGGAGACAGAATGCGTCTGTCGGCTGCGTGGTCCCATGGTGTTTATACTTCCGTACTATTGTTTGTACAGATGAACTTGGTACCTTTAGGCATTTGGAAAATGCCCCAAGGATGAACCAGACTTGTGGAGGTCTACAATTCTTTTCTAAGGTCTTGGCTGATTTCTTTTGATTTTCCCATGATGTCAAGCAAAGAGGCACTGAATTTGAATTTGAAGGTAGGCTTTGAAATACATTCACAGGCATACCTCCAATAGGCTAATTGACATAATTTGAGTGTATGTATTGATATGTAGAATACGTGTGACTTAATAAAACATATGTAGTTCTGTCCTTGAGCTGTTCTTGTCTATTAATGTTCTGTATTATATCATGTTTCATGGTTTGTGTGGACCCCAAGAAGAGTAGTTGCTGCTTTTGCAACAGGTAATGTTACTCTCTCCTCTCTTCCCCACTTTCATCCCCCCTCTTCCTCCATCTCTCTCTGTGTACTCACTTATTCGTGCTTTGGTTTCTAATTATCTCATCTCATCTCTCCTACCCCTCCCTCCCCTTTTCCCTCTGTCCCACCCTGTCTGTGTACTCACTGGTTCGTGCCTTGGCAGAGACAGGCTCTCCCACACTGTTGGGGTATTGGGGGATGATCGTCACCAGGTAGTCTGTCTCTGACTTCAGCTCTCTGGCCACAAAGCTCCTCTGACCTGCAGACACTGTCTCCTGCAGGGGTAGACAGGGTGGGAGAGAGGGGTAAGTACAGAAGACAGGGGTGCATAGTTCTGGTTCACAAGAGGGCTGCAGTGTCAGCTGGTTTTGACCAGATACTGGTTTATACCTGAGAAACTAGGTGTGTGCACTCTCTAGACAAACCTTATCATAAAGACATAAAAACTAGCATGATTGTGGAACTCTAGTATTGCACTTGTGCACCTCTGACAAATGTAAGCCAACATTCAAAGCTCCTGCTGTAAATAGGTATTCAATGTCAAAACATAGCAACAAGTTTTGTCAAATCCTTTGACTCAGGTGAATGTTCACAGACTAATCTACAGTGGGGCAAAAAAGTATTTAGTCAGCTACCAATTGTGCAAGTTCTCCCACTTTGAGAGAGGCCTGTTTTCATCATAGGTACACTTCAACTATGACAGACAAAATGAGAAGAAAAAAAATCCAGAAAATCACATTGTAGAATTTTTTATGAATTTATTTGCAAATTATGGTGGAAAATAAGTATTTGGTCACCTACAAACAAGCAAGATTTCTGGCTCTCACAGACCTGTAACTTCGTCTTTAAGAGGCTCCTCTGTCCTCCACTCGTTACCTGTATTAATGCAATTGTTTGAACTTGTTATCTGTATAAAAGACACCTGTCCACAACCTCAAACAGTCACACTCCAAACTCCACTATGGCCAAGACCAAAGAGCTGTCAAAGGACACCAGAAACAAAATTGTAGACCTGCACCAGGCTGGGAAGACTGAATCTGCAATAGGTAAGCAGCTTGGTTTGAAGAAATCAACTGTGGGAGCAATTATTAGGAAATGGAAGGCATACAAGACCACTGATAATCTCCCTCGATCTGGGGTTCCACGCAAGATCTCACCCCGTGGGGTCAAAATGATCACAAGAACGGTGAGCAAAAATCCCAGAACCACACGGGGGGACCTAGTGAATGACCTGTAGAGAGCTGGGACCAAAGTAACAAAGCCTACCATCAGTAACACACTACGCCGCCAGGGACTCAAATCCTGCAGTGCCAGACGTGTCCCCCTGCTTAAGCTAGTACATGTCCAGGCTCGTCTGAAGTTTGCTAGAGAGCATTTGGATGATCCAGAAGAAGATTGGGAGAATGTCATATGGTCAGATGAAACCAAAATATAACTTTTTGGTAAAAACTCAACTCGTCGTGTTTGGAGGACAAAGAATGCTGAGTTGCATCCAAAGAACACCATACCTACTGTGAAGCATGGGGGTGGAAACATCATGCTTTGGGGCTGTTTTTCTGCAAAGGGACCAGGACGACTGATCCGTGTAAAGGAAAGAATGAATGGGGCCATGTATCGTGAGATTTTGAGTGAAAACCTCCTTCCATCAGCAAGGGCATTGAAGATGAAACGTGGCTGGGTCTTTCAGCATGACAATGATCCCAAACACACTGCCCGGGCAACGAAGGAGTGGCTTCGTAAGAAGCATTTCAAGGTCCTAGAGTGGCCTAGCCAGTCTCCAGATCTCAACCCCATAGAAAATCTTTGGAGAGAGTTGAAAGTCCGTGTTGCCAAGCAACAGCCCCAAAACATCACTGCTCTAGAGGAGATCTGCATGGAGGAATGGGCCAAAATACCAGCAACAGTGTGTGAAAACCTCGTGAAGACTTACAGAAAACGTTTGACCTCTGTCATTGCCAACAAAGGGTATATAACAAAGTATTGAGATAAACTTTTGTTATTGACCAAATACTTAATTTTACACCATAATTTGCAAATAAATTAATAAAAAATCCTACAATGTGATTTTCTGGATTTTCTTTTCTCATTTTGTCTGTCATGAAGTGTACCTATGATGAAAATTACAGGCCTCTCTCATCTTTTTAAGTGGAAAAACTTGCACAATTGGTGGCTGACTAAATACTTTTTTGCCCCACTGTATGCCATTCATTATTATGGTGATGAATCATGATTACACACAAGCGCACACACACACACACACAGTCACAGAAGGGGAATTTCACTGTTTTCCAGCCGACGTTTAATCTGCACAGACACAGAAACTCAATCAAACTCTAGATCCACCCATTAAAACATGTTCCTACTCAACCTAATCCCTCTCTGTCTGTCTGCCATGTAGCAGGCTCCCAAAACTACAATGAGCTACTAGAATCTGGGTCACATTTATAGTATGAGCTGCTGCCTGCTGCCCATCCCCTGAGTCAGGAATGAGCACCACACCCCCCCACCCAACCAGCAGTGCTCACCTGACGCAGCTCCGCTGTAATTGGCTGGCCCAGGCCAGAAAGGGGTGTGTACTGCACCACATAGCCACTCACAGGCCCCCCTGCGGGAGTCCACCGGAACCTGAGCGAATCAGAGGTCTGGCTTGAGAACTGGAGGTTAGAGGGACCGGAGAAAGCCTCTGCCAGAAAAAGAGAGAAAGAGATGGAGAGTGAAGACAATGAGGGAAATAAATATAGAGGTGATTTTAATTGTGTAATAGACAGTAATGTATTGTACTAAGCTGAATATGTTCCAGTGTAATGTATGGCAGTGTGTCTTTACCATCGCTAGCATAGACTCCCCCTGAGCTGGAACACACACGTGGGCCCACCAGGGACAGCAGTGTGTTGAGCAGCTTAAAGTCCCCCACAAAGAATGTGTAGTCCCTCTGAGGAGGAGTGGCTATCAGAGCCAACTCAGTCTGGTCTGCACTCTTTATACCTGACAGACATAAACAACCAGTCAAATACTGTACACACACTATCAAGATATACCGCCTGAGGCTTGTGGTCGGGATTAATGAGTCAATGTGACAAGTCAGACGGTATCCGTCTCGACCAACAGGTTCTGAGACAGCTTCTACCTCCAAGCCATAAAACTGCTGAATAGCTAACCCTAGCTGGCTACCTGCACAGACCTGCTTGCTATTCACCTGCACCTTAAGAGACTACTTGCACTGACTCTCAACACACCCAACCCATACACTCACACACACACAAACACACATGCACACTTATGGTCATCATTGCTGTTACTATTTATTTAAGCTGCTCAATCAAGTCACTATTCACTTTACTACTTGTAAATAACTGTCATAATTTACATAGCACATTCCATATTTGTACAACTTTGTGACTTACTTGTTAATATTTAGATTTTGTTATCTGACTGATATTCGACTTTGATTATTGTGATATTGATATTTATACCTCACTGTTGAGGAGTGCTTGCAAGTAAGCATTTATTCTGTGCATGTGGGGATGCAGGTAGCCTAGTGGCTAGAGCGTTGGGCCAGTAACCGAAAGGCTGCTGGATTGAATCCCGAGCTGACAAGATAAAAATCTGTTGTTCTGCCGCTGAACAAGGCAGTTAACCCACTGTTCCCCGGTAGGCCGTCATTGTAAATAAGAATTTGTTATTAACTGACTTGCCTAGTTAAATAAAGGTTCAATTTATTTTTTTACTTTCATTTGATTTGTCCTCCCAAACCTACCCACTGCAAACATCTCCACTCCCAGACTCCGCAGCTTCTGAGCTGGGTCCCTTACATTGTCTTGAGACTTTCCATCTGTGATCAGTATACAGACCTACATCAGAGAGAGAGAGGAATATGTCATGGTCTGTCACAGGACAAAATATAGTCAGTCTTTCACTCCATTTTATCCCTCTGTCAGACCTTTGAGACGTTCCGGATGGAGGTGGGGTTGAAAAAGTTGTCAGCGACAAATTTGAGGCCGGCACCTGTGCGAGTGTTGCCACCCTTGTAGTTGAGGTTCTCCACAGCGCTGACCAGCTCAGTGCCATTCAGGTAGGTTGTGAAGGTGAACTCCACCCTGAATGGGACAAAACACACAACAATAAACTACTGCATCGCCTGGGGAAAAACATTCACCATTTTTAAGGGGGTAAAAAACTATTGGTAACAGACAAGAAAGAAGAGTCAAGTGTTAATGTGAAAGTATTGTACAAACAGATCATTTTTAGAAGAAACAAACATTACAGACAAGACTCTCAGTGTCTGACCTAGAGGTGTCGCTGTACTGCACGGCCCCGAAGCGGATCCCTGATTGGCCCACAGAGCTGGTAAAGGGCTTGACGATGCCAGCCATGAAGCCCTTGACCTGCAGGAAGTTGGCCCTGCCGATACTTGATGAGCCATCTATCAGGAAGACTATGTCTGCTGCTCCAACATTATTACACCTGCCTAAAGAGAGGTGCATTAGTGAGTCTCTGTATCTTAGCTCTGAGAGTTTAAAATGTGGGCTACAGTATGGCAGGCTACCATGATGAAGCAAGTAGAGAGTTAGTGCAGACATACGTGCAGACATACATGCCAATTTATTCGGTACACCCATTTAGTACCGGGTCAGACCCCCCTTTGCCTTCAGAACAGCCTGAATTCTTCAGGGCATGGAAACTTTGCTCAATTGGTACCAAGGGACCTAACCTGTGCCAGGAAAACATTCCCCACACCATTACACCATTACATGAGGGCATGGACTCATGCTGCCTACACCAAATCCTGACACTGCCATCAGTATGGCGCAACAGGAACCGGGATTCGTCAGACAAGGCAATGTTTTTCCACTCCTCAATTGTCCAGTCTTGGTGAGCACGTGTCCACTGGAGACGCTTCTTGTTTTTAGCTGACAGAAGTGGAACCCGGTGTGGTTGTCTGCTGCAATAGCCCATCCGTGATAAGGACGAACGAGTTGTGCGACCTGCCACTTTGTAGTGACTGGATGTATTGATACACCATCCAAAGCATAATTAATACATTCACCATGTTCAAAGGGATATGTCTGTTTTTTTTTACCCATCTACCTTTGTGAGACTTTGGAAAACCTCCCTGGTCTTTGTGGTTGAATCTGTGTTTAGAATTCACTGCTCGACTGAGGGAACTTATAGATAATTGTATGTGTGGGTTACAGAAATTAGGTAGTCATTCAAAAATCATTCTAAACACTATTATTGCACACAGAGTGAGTCCATGCAACTTATTATGTGACTTGTTAAGCACATTTTTACTCCTGAACTTATTTGGAAAAAGTATGTGGAACAAGTCAAAGGGTGTGAATACTTTCTGAAGGCACTGTAGTTGTTCTACTGTAGGCAGAGGGTTAATTGTTTACCTTGGGCTTCAGCCTGGTGCACCGAGGACAGCAGGACAGCCACAGGGAAAACCCAGCTCCACATCTTCACAACCTGCACACAGACACACACAACTGTTACACTATATACATATCCACATACAAATGTACACTGTAGACACACACACACTGAGTTGCGAAATACACACATATACACACACTGAGTGTGGTCAGACGCTGAGCTGGCCCACAGACCTTTAGTCAGTGAGGCCTCTGAGGGTCACAGAGTGTGGAGGGACACATTAGTCTACTGCCTGCCTTATTTCCCCTCACTTCACTACAAGGACCTCATCATGTCACTGATCAATGGGGCTAACTAAATAACATGCTCAGTGAAGAAAGGTCGTTTTCAACTACTCTTGTTAACATCATTGCTCTAAAGCAAGATGGCCCAATGTTCTTTATGGCCTTCTTTCCTTCTCTCCTCTCCTTCATGACCACCATGAAGGGGCTGCTTCTTTCCACCACAAGGTTGCTCAAAAAGAGGCAAGGTGCTGCACAACAGAAGAGCTACTTCGAAAAACCTAACAGATGCTGACCACTAGGGAATAACTCAAACCTGCTAACAAACATAGACATTCTTTCATAACTACTGTAGGCTACCAAAATTCCAAACCATTAAATGACATGTGTTTACATGTATATATAGGCAGTACAGAGTAACAGAGGAAGAGAGGGCAGAGTATATGTATTGGTCTGTATAGTGATTCACCATCCAGCATCTGTAGGTGTTTACAGTAGCATAGTGTGCCACACTACAGAACTAGCTCAACCCATAGAGCAGACTGTACGTCAAGCTCTTCTGAGTCCTGCTACATCAAAGAGGTCATGATGGGGATCCCACTTAACACACTCCTAAATACATTGTGCAGAATAACAAATAACTAAGTCCTTACAAACACACACACACAGGGTTGGGAGTAACTGTTACATGTAATCAGTCACATGTAATCTGATTACAAAAACACTGTAGCTGTAATCAGTTATGTAACAAGCAAAAATATTACAGATTACAGATACATATGAAAAACTAGATAATTACTTATTATTTATTTTGAAATTCAGAAACGATGTTGCGAAAAAATACATTTATGACACTTTTCTGTTTTCGCGTTGACATTTAAAACAGTTGAGCTGACAGCCGTTTTGCACTGTTTCGCTATGGTTATAGTCAACAATCTAGCAAGAGGGCAATATTTTATTAATGTAGTGGCATACCCCCTAGAAAGCTATGACCTTTGGCTTTCACCTGGAATTGTTAATTTATGTCTGTGAAAAAGTACACAATAAAAGTATAATAAGACATATACAAATATGATTCATACTTTATAATACGTCCATATATAGTTACAATCTGTTTTAGGAACATCTGCCCACATTATTTCAGCATCTTTACCAAATAAATCATGACATTACTGATAGTCACTAATGATCATCAATTAAATGTTTAAATCAACATTTGGAAGGGCCGCGGCTTTCGTGGAGCGATGGGTAACGCTGCTTCGAGGGTGGTTGTGGTCGATGTGTTCCTGGTTCGAGCCCAGGTAGGAGGGACGGAAGCTATACTGTTACACTGGCAATACTAAATTGCCTATAAGAACATCCAATAGTTAAAGGTATATGAAATACAAAGGGTATAGAGAGAAATAGTCCTATAATTCCTATAATAACTACAACCTAAAACTTCTTACCTGGGAATATTGAAGACTCATGTTAAAAGGAACCACCAGCGTATGTTCTCATGTTCTGAGCAAGGAACTTAAACATTAGCTTCCTTACATGGCACATATTTCACTTTCACTTTCTTCTCCAACACTTTGTTTTTGCATTATTTAAACCAAATTGAATGTTTCATTATTTATTTAAGGCTAAATTGATTAAGTTAAAATAAGTGTTAATTCAGTATTGTTATAATTGTCATTATTACACATTTTTAAAAATTCAAAAATCTACCGATTTTTTCCCTCCAATAATCAGTATGGGTGTTGAAAAATCATAATCGGTCGACTTCTACTCTGTACGCATATGTAGATATTCCACTTTTTTTTTTTTTATCTGCCGTTTCCAGCTACTATAGTCATTTACAACATTAACAATGTCTACACTGTATTGCTGATCAATGTGGTGTTATTTTAATGGACACATTTTTTTTTTCTTTAAAAAACAAGGACATTTCTAAGTGACCCCAAACTTTTGAATGGTAGTGTACATATGAAATGAGTAAAGCAGTATGTAAACATGATTAAAAAGTGACTAGTGTTCCATGTCTATGTACATAGGGCAGCAGCCTCTAAGATGTGGGATTGAGTAACCGGGTGGAAGCCAGCTAGTGATGGCTATTTAACAGTCTGATGGCCTTGAGGCCTGTACTGACCTCGCCTTCTGGATGATAGCGGGGTGAACAGGCCGTGGCTCGGGTGGTTGATGTCTTTTTGGCCTTCCTGTGACATCGGGTGCTGTAGATGTCCTGAAGAGCAGGCAGTGTGCCCCTGGTGATGCATTGGGCAGACCGCACCACCACCCTGAGAGCCCTGCGGTTGTGGGCCGTGCAGTTGCCGTACAAGGCGGTGATACAGCCCGACATGATGCTCACTATTGTGCATCTGTAAAAGTTTGTGAGGGCCGTAGGGGCCAGGCCAAATTTTTTCAGCCTTCTTCACCACACTGTCTGTGTGGGTGGACCATTTCAGATTGTCAGTGATGTGTACTGTGAAACTTGAAGCTTTTCACCTTCTCCACTGTGGTCCAGTCAATGTGGATAGGGGCACACTCCCTCTACTGTTTCCTGAAGTCCACGACCAGCTCCTTCGTTTTGTTGACGTTGAGGGAGAGGTTATTTACCTGGCACCACTTCACCAGGGCCCTCACCTCCTCCATGTAGGCTGTCTCGTCATTGTTGTTAATCAGGCCTACTACTGTCTGCAAACTTGATGATTGAGTTAGAGGCTTACGTGTCCACGCAGTCACGGGTGAACAGGGAGTACAGGAGGGGGCTAAGCACGCACACTTGTGGGGCCCCTGTGTTGAGTATCAGCGAAGTGGAAGTGTTGTTTCCTACCTGAGAGCGGCCCGTCAGGAAGTCCAGGACCCAGTTGCACAGGGCAGGGTTCAGACCCAGGGGCCTGAGCTTAATGATGACCTTGGAGTGTACTATGGTGTTGAATGCTGAGCTATAGTCAATGAACAGCCTTCTTACATAGGTATTCCTCTTGTCCAGTTGGGATAGGGCAGTGTGCAGTGCGATGGCGATTGCATCGTCTGTAGATTTATTGGGAAGGTATGCAAATTGAAGTGGGTCTAGGAAGTCAGGTAAGGTAGAGGTGATATGATCCTTAACTATCCTCTCAAAGCACTTCATGATGACAGAAGTGAGTGCTACGGGGCAATAGTAATTTAGTTCAGTTACATTTGCTTTCCTGGGTAAAGGAACAATGGGGGACATTTTGAAGCAAGTGGGGACAGCAGACTGTGATAGAGGGAGATTAAATATGTCAGTAAACACTCCAGCCAACTGGTCTGCGCATGCTCTGAGGACGCGGCTAGGAATGTGGTTTGGGCCGGCAGCCTTGCGAGGGTTAACGCGCTTAAATGTCTTACTCACGTTGGCCACAGAGAGTGAGAGCCCACAGTCCTTGGGAGCGGGCAGCAAGTCGGTGGCAGTGTTATCCTCAAAGCGGGCTAAGAAGGTGTTTACTTTGTCCGGGAGCAAGATGTCGGTGTCCACGACGTGGCTGGTTTTCCCTTTGTAATCCAAGATTGTCTGCAACATATGTCTCATGTCTGAGCTGTTGAATTGCGACTCCACTCTGAATAACTACACAGTTTGTATTAAACCATATTCAAAGTCACCTTTCCATGGTTAAATGCGGTGGTTGGCGCTTTCAGTTTTGCGTGAAAGCTGCCATCTATCCACGGTTTTTGGTTTGGGTAGGTTTTAATAGTCACAGTGGAAACAACATCCACTATACACTTCCTGATGAACTCAGTCACCATGTCCGTGTATATGTCAATGTTATTCTCAGAGGCTACACGGAGCATATCCCAGTCCGAGTGAATTAAACAATCTTGAAGCATTGATTCCGATTGGTCAGACCAGGGCTGAAAATACCTTAGCACATGTACTTCCTGTTTGAGTTTCTGCCTTTAGGAAGGGAGGAGCAAAATGGAGTCGTGATCTGATTTACCGAAGGGAGGTCGGGGGAGGGCCTTGAAGGCCATCCCGGAAGGGGGAGTAACAATGGTTTAGCGTTTTTAGAGCGTGAGTACTACAGTCAATGTGTTGATAAAACTTTGGTAGCGTTTTCCTCAAATTTTCTTTGTTAAAATCCCCAGCTACAATAAATGCGTCCTCAGGATATGTGGTTTCCAGCTTGCACAAAGTCCAGTGTAGTTCCTTGAGGGTCGTTGTGTTATCGGCTTTAGGGGGAATATACAAGGCTGTGACTATAACCAAAGATAATTATTTTGTTTGGAAATACAGTCTGCATTTGATTGTGAGGTATTCTAGGTCAGGTGAACAAAAGTACTTGAGTTTCTGTAGGTTATCACAATCACACCATGAGTAGTTCATGAGTAGTCATGAAACATACACCACCACCTTTCTTCTTCCCGGAGAGTTCTTAATTCCTGTCTGCGCTATGTTCTGAGAACCCAGCTGGCTGTATGGACTGGGACAGTATATCCGGAGAGAGCCTTGATTGCATGAAACAGAGTATGTTACAGTCCCTGATGTCCCTCTGGAAGGAGATCCTTGCCCTGAGCTTGTCTACTTTGTTGTCCAGAGACTGAACATTAGCGAGTACTCGGAAGCGGAGGATGGTGTGCACGCTTCCTGAGTTGGACTAGAAGTCCACTCCGAATACCTCTTCCGAATCAACATGCGTGCAATGGCGCACACGGGCGGACGCACGTGCATGCCCGGTCTAGTCAGCATGTTAATGAGATTTAATTCAGCGTTGAATAGGCAAAACCTTTACATTTGTTCTACCTGAGTGAGTCTGACCATAAGTCAGAGACCACTATGATGACACACCAAATGCATTTTATGGATCATTTTTGTCTTAATGGGAGAGTAATTCAAAAGTAACAGAAAATAATCTGATTATGTTACTGATAATGGGTAACGCATAAATTGCGTTACTGATTATGATTTTGGACTGTAACTAATAACTGTAATGGATTACATTTACAATAGAAAGTAACCTATCCAACCCTGCGCGCACACATGCATGTGCACACACACATACACACAGTATCAAGATATACAGCCTGTGGCTTGTGGTTGGGAAGAATGAGTCAATGTCTTACTCATCCTATCGTTCACTAAAAATAGACAAGCACACCTGCCCCCGGCAAGGGTGGAATTTACATATTTGATTAAGTTCAGTTTTCTACATAGAAAACTAGGAAAGGGGAGAAGGAATCTCTCAGTATCTAACACAAAGTCACCCTGTTTCTGTTTGTGAAAGTGTAAATGTTTGTTCTGGTCTGTATATACACTGAAGAAGTCGGGCTGCTCTTCTTGTATCTCAACAATCGACAGCTGGACAAATTTTGAAACATACAAGATATTACAGCGCATTCAGACCACTTGACTTTTTCCACATTTTGTAACGTTACAGCCTTATTCTAAAATGTATTAATTAAATTGTTTTCATCATCAAAAAACAAGTTTTTACAAATGTATTAAAAATAAAAAAACAGAAATACCTTATTTACATAAGCATTCAGAAACTTTGCTAGGAGACTCGAAACTGAGCTCAAGTGCATCCTGTTCGCATTGATCATCATTGAGATGTCTCTACAACTTCATTGTAATCCACCTGTGTTATATTCAATTGATTGGACATGATTTGGAAAGCCACACACCTGTCTATAAGGTCCCACACTTGACAGTGTGTGTCAGAGCAAAAACCAAGCCATGAGGTCGAAGGAATTGTCCGTAGAGCTCAGACACAGGATTGTGTCGAGGCACAGAAGGCAACGCCCGGCCAAACTGAGCAATGGGGGGGTCAGGGAGCTCCAGAGTTCCTGTTAGGGAAAACATTCCAGAAGGAAAACCATCTCTGCAGTAATCCACCAATCAGGCCTTTATGGTAGAGTGGTCAGACAGAAGCCACTCCTCAGTAAAAGGCACATGTCAGCCCGCTTGGAGTTTGCCAAAAGTCACCTACAGGACTCTCTGGTCAATTAAACCAAGATTGAACTCTTTGGCCTGAATGCCAAGCGTCTGGAGGAAATCTGGCACCATCCCCACGGTGAAGCATGGTGGTAGCAGCATCATGCTGTGGGGATGTTTTTCAGTGGAATGGACAGGAAGACTAGTCAGGATTGAGAGGAAGATGAACGGAGAAAAGTACAGAGAGATCCTTGATGAAAACTTGCTTCCGAGGGCTCAGGACCTCAGACTGGGGCGAAGGTTCACCTTCCAATAGGACAACGACACTAAGCACACAGCCAAGACAACACCGGAGTGGCTTCGGGGCAAGTCTCTGAATGTCCTTAAGTGGCCGAGCCAGAGCCCGGACTTGAACCCGATCAAACATCTCTGGAGACCTGAAAATAGCTGTGCAGCGACACTCCCCATCCAACCTGACAGAGCATGACAGGATCTGCAGAGAAGAATGGGAGAAACTCCCCAAATACAGGTGTGTAAAGCTTGTAGCGTCATAACCAAGAAGACTCAAGGCTGTAATCGCTGCCAAAGGTTCTTGAACAAAGTACTGAGTAAAGGGTCTAAATACTTATGTAAATGTGATATCAATTTTCATTTGTTTATTTATACCTCTTTTTGCTTTGTCATTATGGGCTATTGTGTGTATATTGATGAGGGGAAAAACTATTTAATTCACTGTGGAATAAGGCTGTAACGTAACAGAATGTTGAAAAAGTC
Source organism: Oncorhynchus clarkii lewisi (assembly GCF_045791955.1). Lineage (NCBI taxonomy): Eukaryota > Metazoa > Chordata > Actinopteri > Salmoniformes > Salmonidae > Oncorhynchus > Oncorhynchus clarkii. Next base: position 58,306,547 of record NC_092153.1, read on the forward strand.
AAGGGGTCTGAATACTTTCCGAATGCACTATAGCTTTAGAGCTAAACCCAAATTGCTACTTATCACTGTTCAGTTCAAAAGTCCATAGCAGATGGAATAATACGAAAATGTGAATACATCAATTAGTCTGATTGTGTTTTTATTTTTCAGATAGGGGAGCAGGGAAAAAACAACCACTTTAGAGAATTGTCTGAGGGCAGAAACGCATAATGCGTGTTAAATGTTAGTTCCCCTTGTATGATTTAAAAATGACAGAAACAACATTCCTTTAACTTTTTGCCTAAAAAAAACAGCATCCAACATATTTAATGAATTCCAAATGCAGTTCCCATTTTCCATCTGAAACCCCAGACAGATTGAGTTCATCTATATAGGTTCCTCACCCATTAAATTAAATTGCTCACAATTGCTCAAATACAAACCAAATCCACCCTCATACTATTCATGCTATTTTTTATATTTCCTGCGGAATCTGTAAAGTTACAGTCCTTTTATGTTCAAAGTAATGGAACTGTCTGACCACGGCCTATTTACAGAAACCGTTATGATAAGACCATTATCATTAACGATGAAGATAAGACATGTCTTTTAGATCTTAATTTACAACTGAAACACTATACGTCAATGGCAGTTAGGTAAAATCAAACACCAGCTGGAAAGTACACAGTTGTGCACAAACTGGTTGAATCAATGTTGTTTCATGTGGAATCTACATTGGGTTTAAAATGTCGTCAACTATTTTTTGAGGGTGAAATTTCATCCTTGTAACCAATTTTCAGCTTAGATAAACCTTGTATAAAATAGTTGAATTTGTACCTTTGAAACAATGTCAGATCTTCAATGTTATATCCACTATCAGAAAAACTCTATAGGATGGGCAGCACCTCCTACTGTAGTTGATTGATCTACAGCTACTCATTTGGTCTCCCAATGTGGGTTTTAACCAAGCCCGGCTTTGCTTTGATATTTGTCACTGACTACTACCATTGTGTTACCATGAGAATGACTATTGACAGATCAGTTAATAACTATATATACTCACTGTTGCCAGTGAAGTCATTCCAAAGGGTAGGTTTAACAATAATAATACTATTTAGGCCTATATAACTGGCAATGTCATCAACAGCTATTGTTTAAACTCAACCTAGGTTAACTAAAAGTATACAAAACATACAGTGCCTTCAGAAAGTATTCACACACCTTGACTTATTACACATTTTGTTGTGTTACAGCCTGAATTTAAAATGGATTCAATTGAGAGCTTGTGTCACTGTACTACACACAATACCCCAAAATGTCAAAGTACAATTACGTTTTTCGAAATGTTGACAAATTAATAAAAAATGAAAAGCTTAACTTAGTGCTTTGGCAAAGTGGGTGGGGTTATATCCTGCCTGGTTGGCCCTGTCCGGGGGTATCGTCATACGGGACCACAGTGTCTCCCGACCCCTCCTGTCTCAGCCTCCAGTAATCATGCTGCAATAGTTTGTGTCGGTGGGCTAGGGTTAGTCTGTTATATCTGGAATATGTATCCTGTCTTATCCAGTGTCCTGTGTGAATTTAAGTATGCTCCTCTAATTTGCTCTCTCCCTCTCTTCTCTCGGAGAACCTGAGCCCTAGGACCATGCCTCATGCCTCGCTGTTTTCAACTCTTTCTCTACCGCACCTGCTGTCCCTAACTCTGAATGATCGGCTATGAAAAGCCAACTGACAATTACTCCTGAGGTGCTGACCTGTTGCACCCTCTATAACCACTGTGATTATTATTATTTGACCCTGCTGGTCATCTATGAAAGTTTGAATATCTTGGCCATGTACTGTTATAATCTCCACCCGGCACAGCCAGAAGAGGACTGGCCACCCCTCAGAGCCTGGTTCCTTCCTAGGTTTCTTCCTAGGTTCCTGCCTTTCTAGCGAGTTTTTCCTAGCCACCGTGCTTCTACATCTGCATTGCTTGCTGTTTGGGGTTTTAGGCTGGGTTTCTGTATAGCACTTTGTGACATCGGCTGATGTAAAAAGGGCTTCATAAATATATTTGATTGAATTTGATTGATTATGGCATGCCTAAATAAGTTCAGGAGTAAAAATGTGCTTAGGAAGTCACAAAATAAGTGGCATGGACTCACTCTGTTTGCAATAATAGTGTTTAAAATGATTTTTTAATGACTACCTCATCTATCACCTCACACATACAATTATCTGTAAGGTCCTTCGGTCGACCAGTGAATTTCAAACACAGATTCAACCACAAAGACCAGGGAGGCTTTCCAATGCCTCGCAAAGAAGGGCACATATTAGTAGATGTGTAAAACTTGGGGAAAAAGTCGACATTGAATATCCCTTTCACTTTCAGCATGGTGAAATTGTTAATTACACTTTGGATGGTGTATCAATACACCCAGTCACTACAAAGATACAGGGGTTCTTAACTCAGTTACCGGAGAGGAAGGAAACTGCTCAGAGATTTCACCATGAGTCCAATGGCAAAAACAGGTATAGAGTTTAATGGCTGTGATAAGAGAAAACTGAGGATGGATCAACAACATTGTAATTACTCCACAATACTAACCTAAATGGCAGAGTGAAAAGAAGAAAGCCTGTACACAATAGCAAACATTCCAAAACATGCATCCTGTTTAGGATAAAACACTAAAGTAAAACTGCAAAAAGTGTGGCAAAGAATATTTGAGCTGTTCTTGACATAATATGGAATTCGGTCTTTTACCAAATAAGGCTATCTACTGTATACTACCCCTACCTACCTTGTCACAACACAACTGATTGGCTCAAACACATTAAGAAGGAAAGAAATTCCACAAATTAACTTCTAACAAGGCACAACTGTTAATTGAAATGCATTCCAGGTGACTACCTCATGAAGCTGGTTGAGAGAATGCCAGGAGTGTGCAAAGCTCTAATCAAGGCAAAGGGTGGCTACTTTGAAGAATGTCAAATATAAAGTATATTTTGATTTGTTTTTTGGTTACTGCATGATTACATATATGTTAGTTCGTAGTTTTGATGTCTTTACTATTATTCTACAATGTAGAAAATAGTACAAATAAAGAAAAACCCTGGAATGAGTAAGTGTGTCCAAACTTTTGACTGGTACTGCATAATCCACATTTCCACATTAAAATGTTGCAGTGTGGTAAATATCCTATAAAGTGCCTTTAAGTGGTCTGTCTCGTGCTTTCTCTCCCCTCTCAGTTGATATTCCAGCTTCTCTCCTTCTTTGGCTCGCCACCCTTTCTCTCTCTCTCTGTCTGCCTCTCATTCTCTCATGGTTTCATCTTCTGTGACAGCACCTGTCCTTCTGTGACAGCATCTGTCCTTCTAATGTACATCACATTATTATCATTACCTACAAGCAAAATGAGTCAAACCTCTAATTTGGGACATACAGTGCATTTGGAAAGTATTCAGTATTTTTCCACATTTTGTTACGTTACAGCCTTATTCTAAAATTAAATACTTTTTTTCACCTCATCAATCTACACACAATTCCCCATAATGACAAAGCGAAAACAGGTTTAGAAATTTTAGCAAATATAGCGAAAAAAAATGTAATATCACATTTACATAAGTATTCATACCCTTTACTCAGTACTTTGTTGAAGCACTTTGGCAGCGATTACATTCTTGAGTCTTCTTGGGTATGACGTTACAAGCTTGGCACACCCTGTATTTGGGGAGTTTCTCCAATTCTTCTCCACAAATCTTCTCAAGCTCTATCAGGTTGGATAGGTAACATCGCTGCACAGCTATTTTCAGGTCTCTCCAGAGGTGTTCGATCGGGTACAAACCGAGCTCGGACTGGGCCACAAGGACATTCAAAGACTTGTCCCGAAGCCACTCTTGTGTTCTCTTGGCTGTGTGCTTAGGGTCGATGTCCTGTTGGAAGGTAAACCTTCGCCCCAATCTGAGGTCCTGAGCCCTCTGGAGCAGGTTTAGCAAGGATCTCTCGGTACTTTGCGCAGTTCATCTTTCCCTCGATCCTAAGTAGTCTCCCAGTCCATGCTGCTGAAAAACATCCCCACAGTATGATGCAGCCACCACCATTCTTCACTGTAGGGATGGTGCCTAGTTTCCTCCAGACGTGACACTTTGCATTCAGGCCAAAGAGTTCAATCTTAGCTTCATCAGACCAGATAATCTTGTTTCTCATGGTGTGAGCGTCCTTTATGCCCCTTTTGGCTAACTCCAAGTGGGCTGTCATGTGCCTTTTACTGAGGAGTGGCTTCTGTCTAGCCACTGTACGATACAAGCCTGATTGGTGGAGTGCTGCAGAGATGGTTTTCCTTCTGGAAGGTTCTCCCATCTCCAAAGATTAACTCTGGAGCTCTGTCGGAGTGACCATCGCGTGCTTCGTCACCTCCCTGACCAAGGCCCTTCTCCCCCGATTGCTCAGTTTTGCAGGGCGGCCAGCTCTAGGAAGAATATTGGTGGTTACAAACTTGTTCCATTTAAGAATGATGGAGGCCACTGTGGTTTGGGGACCTTCAATGCTGTAGACATTTTTTGGTACTCTTCCCGAGATCTGTGCCTCGACACAATCCTGTCTTGGCGCTCTAAGAACAATTCCTTCGACCTCATGGCTTGGTTTTTGCTCTGTGCACTGTCAAGTGTGGGATCTTATATAGACAGGTGTGTGCCATTCCAAATCATGTCCAATCAATTGAATTTCAAGATTGATCAATGGAAAAAGGATGCACCTGAGCTCAATTTTCTAGTATTTTCTAGTCTCATAGCAAAGGGTCTGGATACTTATGTAAACATTTGCAAAAATGACAAACCTGTTTTCACTTTGTCATTATGGGGTATTGTGTGTAGATTGGTGAGGATGTTTTATTTATTTAATCAATTTCAGAATAAGGCTGTAACGTAACAAAATGTGGAAAAAGTAAAGTGGTCTGAATACATTCCGAATACATTCCGATTGCACTGTATGCTGTTTAATAGACAAATTAAACAACTTCTAGACAAATTAAACAACTTCTTTGCTTGCTTTGAGAACAATATAGTGCCACTGACACGGCCCACTACCAAAACCTGCGGGCTCTCCTTCACCGCGGCCAACATGAGTAAAACGTTTAAACATGTTAACCCTCGCAAGGCTGCCGGCCCAGACGGCATCCCTAGCCGTGTCCTCAGAGCATGCGCAGACCATTTGTCTGGAGTGTTTATGGACATATTCAATCAATCCCTATCCCAGTCTGCTGTTCCCACATGCTTCAAGAGGGACACCATTGTTCCTGTACCTAAGAAAGTGAAGGTAACTGAGCTAAACGACTATCGCCCCGCCCCGTAGCACTCACTTCCGTCATCATGAAGTGCTTTGAGAGACTAGTCAAGGATCATATCACCTCCACCCTACCTGACACCCTTGACCAACTCCAATTTGCTTACCTCCCCAATAGATCCACAGACGATGCAATCGCAATCCCACTGCCCTAACCCATTAGGACAAGAGGCATACCTACAGTGCCTTGCGAAAGTATTCGGCCCCCTTGAACTTTGCGACATTTTGCCACATTTCAGGCTTCAAACATAAAGATATAAAACTGAGAGCATCATGAAGAACAAGGAACACACCAGGCAGGTTCGAGATACTGTTGTGATACTGTTGTGAAGAAGTTTAAAGCCGGATTTGGATACAAAAAGATTTCCCAAGCTTTAAACATCCCAAGGAGCACTGTGCAAGCGATAATATTGAAATGGAAGGAGTATCAGACCACTGCAAATCTACCAAGACCTGGCCGTCCCTCTAAACTTTCAGCTCATACAAGGAGAAGACTGATCAGAGATGCAGCCAAGAGGCCCATGATCACTCTGGATGAACTGCAGAGATCTACAGCTGAGGTGGGAGACTCTGTCCATAGGACAACAATCAGTCGTATATTGCACAAATCTGGCCTTTATGGAAGAGTGGCAAGAAGAAAGCCATTTCTTAAAGATATCCATAAAAAGTGTTGTTTAAAGTTTGCCACATGTCACCTGGGAGACACACCAAACATGTGGAAGAAGGTGCTCTGGTCAGATGAAACCAAAATTGAACTTTTTGGCAACAATGCAAGACGTTATGTTTGGCGTAAAAGCAACACAGCTGAACACACCATCCCCACTGTCAAACATGGTGGTGGCAGCATCATGGTTTGGGCCTGCTTTTCTTCAGCAGGGACAGGGAAGATGGTTAAAATTGATGGGAAGATGGATGGAGCCAAATACAGGACCATTCTGGAAGAAAACCTGATGGAGTCTGCAAAAGACCTGAGACTGGGACGGAGATTTGTCTTCCAACAAGACAATGATCCAAAACATAAAGCAAAATCTACAATGGAATGGTTCAAAAATAAACATATCCAGGTGTTAGAATGGCCAAGTCAAAGTCCAGACCTGAATCCAATCGAGAATCTGTGGAAAGAACTGAAAACTGCTGTTCACAAATGCTCTCCATCCAACCTCACTGAGCTCGAGCTGTTTTGCAAGGAGGAATGGGAAAAAATGTCAGTCTCTCGATGTGCAAAACTGATAGAGACATACCCCAAGCGACTTACAGCTGTAATCGCAGCAAAAGGTGGCGCTACAAAGTATTAACTTAAGGGGGCTGAATAATTTTGCACGCCCAATTTTTCAGTTTTTTTTAAGTAGTTAAAAAAGTTTGAAATATCCAATAAATGTCGTTCCACTTCATGATTGTGTCCCACTTGTTGTTGATTCTTCACAAAAAAAATACAGTTTTATATTTTTATGTTTGAAGCCTGAAATGTGGCAAAAGGTTGCAAAGTTCAAGGGGGCCGAATACTTTCGCAAGGCACTGTATGTAAGAATGCTGTTCATCGATTACAGCTCAGCATTTTAACACCATAGTACCCTCCAAACTAGTCATTAAGCTTGAGACCCTCGGTCTCGACCCCGCCCTGTGCAACTGGGTACTGGACATTCTGACGGGCCGCCCCCAGGTGGTGAGGGTAGGAAACAACATCTCCTCCCCGCTGATCCTCAACACAGGGGCCCTACAAGGGTGCGTTCCCAGCCCTCTACTGTACTCCCTGTTCACCCATGGCTGCGTGGCCATGCACGCCTCCAAATCAATCATCAAGTTTGCAGTGGTAGGCTTGATTACCAACAACAACGAGATGGCCTACAGGGAGGAGGTGAGGGCCCTCGGAGTGTGGTGTCAGGAAAATAACCTCACACTCAACGTTATCAAAACAAAGGAGATGATCGTGGACTTCAGGAAACAGCAGGGGGAGCAGACCCCTATCCACATCGTTTATTAAAATACTTGTATTTAAATCATATAGTTTGGTTTCTATACTTCAAAACAAAATGGTAGGTCCAGGTAGTCACAAAAATAGATAAATTGTGATTTTAATGAATGGAGCAAATTTGGAGTGGAAGTCTTATTCCTGTGAGCGAGGAAGAGCGTTTTTTAGCGGAGCAGTTGGAAAGTATGTGGAGCTTCGGAGCACCTCTCATGGAGCAGGATTTCTGACCGCTCAACTCCGCTCACATACTGTAGTCTGCTATGGGCTGACTTAATAGACCACTGACTGACTGAACTGTGCTGCTTGGAGGCAGGGGGTGAGAGAGCCCGAGGCAGGGGGTGAGAGAGCCCGAGGCAGGGGGTGAGAGAGCCCGAGGCAGGGGGTGAGAGAGCCCGAGGCAGGGGGTGAGAGAGCCCGAGGCAGGGGGTGAGAGAGCCCGAGGCAGGGGGTGAGAGAGCCCGAGGCAGGGGGTGAGAGAGCCCGAGGCAGGGGGTGAGAGAGCCCGAGGCAGGGGGTGAGAGAGCCCGAGGCAGGGGGTGAGAGAGCCTGAGGCAGGGGGTGAGAGAGCCCGAGGCAGGGGGTGAGAGAGCCCGAGGCAGGGGGTGAGAGAGCCCGAGGCAGGGGGTGAGAGAGCCCGAGGCAGGGGTGAGAGAGCCCGAGGCAGGGGTGAGAGAGCCCGAGGCAGGGGTGAGAGAGTCCGAGGCAGGGGGTGAGAGAGTCCGAGGCAGGGGGTGAGAGAGCCCGAGGCAGGGGGTGAGAGAGCCCGAGGCTGGGTGAGAGAGAATGAGAGCAACAGAGAGAGACAGAGGCAGGGGGGTATTAGAGTAGTGCTGGGACTATACCAATATCATGATACTCATTAGTAGAGTGGCAAGGAAATAAAACAAAAAAGAAGATTTAACTTCTTAAGAAAACAGCCCTAATGTTGGAAACAAACATCATTATGTTGTCATCCAGAGTCACATTTATTTATTTTCCAAGCTATAGCGCACAATATTTTACATAAAGCAGGTTTTTAAAGGACAAAAGTTCGGTCTGTTTCGTATTTTCATTTATGCCCTTCGAAAAAAATATTGTGATACCGTTATCGTCCCGGTCCTAGAATAAAGTGAGTGTGTCTGAGTAAAAGATGGAAAGAAATGAACGAGAAAGGGAAAGAGATCGTGGAGAAAAGAAGAGAGTGAGACAAAGTAAGGAGGCAGTGAACACACACTGTACTTTCTCATAAGAGAGCAGCTGAGGCATGGAGGTAGTACAGACAGTGAGAGATGCCATTCTCCTGGGGGGGTCGCAAGCCGTCTCATAGTGACAGAGAGGACTGTTGTGTAACTGCAAGATTCCCTTGGCGTGACATAAGCACAGGGACAGAGTAGGACAGAGAGGGGGGGGTGGGTGTCATAGTCAATTATACAACTATTTCTCTCACTGGTGAGTTTTTGTGTAGGCCTAAGTGTACAGTGGGTGACACAGCATTTGCCCCTATCTGTGACGGGAGCAATGTTATAAAGAGCAGCTCTACTGTCGGCCTATCTGTCTGAGTTCAAGAACTTGACAGGACGACCCAGTCAATGATCTTTAACCTCTAACCCCCAGGGCAAGTTGTGCACCTATCACCTTGGTCTGGAAGGCACTAGCCTCAAGCTTGATCATGTCCACATTCTCTTATTAGCCAAGCAAAACAAAGAGACTCCATTTTGATCAATTGTCTTAGAGAAGTTCATAACCCTGCTTGCACAAGCTCCCAACATGCCCCTGGGGAGGAAGATGTAGCAAATTAACAGTGTCAGTGACTTTATGAACCTCAAGCTTGAAGACTTTGTACTTGTAAGACATTTTTAAGTTTCTGCATTTCTTTAAACTTTTTTAAGTTTCCCTGTCTCTAGTGCATCTTTACCTGTCTCACTGCAAGAACATCTGCTCTAATGAGTCACTTTCCCCAAATAGACACAGAGAAAGGACCGAGACAAACATACAAAGAGACTCTTTCCTCTACAGATTATGGCCTTTGTCTTGTTCATATTCCATGAGACATTAACAACCACTTAAGATCCAGCCTTTCGATATCAAACCCTAAACCCACATAAAAACATGAGTCACATCAGTTCCATACCACTGTCTAGACATCCCCAACCTCCATACAGACCTTTTAATAACCTCTGCTTTACCTAATTTTTCTTCTGAAGCTCCCTGAAGACAATAGATTCAGCTCCCTGACAAAACCAAGATGGACTCACACATGAAAGACAGTAACCAACAGCAGCCTTCCCTTCCACAGATGGAACACTTGGTAACAGTCCAGATCTCAACACAATGCAGCCCAGAAGAGCACCATGCCAGAAGCAGCAAATAAACCATGAATGAGGAGGAGAACAAAAAAAACAAGGATAGAGGAAAGAGGGGTGAAGGTGAAGGCTGAGAGGATGAGAGAGAGAGGAAAGAGGGGTGAAGGTGAAGGCTGAGAGGATGAGAGCGAGAGGAAAGCGACTATTGAGAGAAGGTAAGGAGGAAAACCAGACACTTCAGAGAAGGAGGAGAACTGGGTGTCAATCACTGTGGCGATGGGGGAGGTAGAAAAAACTGCAAAAAGCAAAACCCACAGTAAATTCACAACAGCTCATAGAGGGATGGAATGAGGGAAAGAGAGAGCGAGAGAAAGAAAGAAAGCCCATGGGAGAGAGGAATATATAGAAAGTGAGATGGAGAGAGAGTGGGAGAAAAAATTGAAAGATGAGGGAACAAACAGAGGGAGAGGAAGGGCTTTGCACTGCCAATTAAAGTTCTCATTGGATCTGGCAGACATATAACTACAGGATGTAGTGCTAGTCTCTTTGATGTGCTGGTATTGGAAAGTTCATTCAGCAGCTTAACAAATAATAGCCCAGCACAACAAAGAGACTAGCACGGTATAAATGGTATGAGTCAGAAAGCACCACCCTGCCCTTAGCAAGAGTTTTATTATGTCAGAGGAAGCTTCAGCCACCCACATCCCAGCCATCCCACACCTGCCTAGCTGGCTGGGCTGAGTCACACTGGCCCACCTGAGAACAAAACTACTAACTAACATATAGCCCTAGGTCTGGCTGTAGTTCCTGCTACTATTACTTAGACAGGGTGGATTGAGCCTGCTGCCTAGCTCCATTACCCCCAGCCTGATATATATCGGCTACAATTGATTTACCTTTGTAAATAAACGTCTTGAAATAAACGCCATTGACACCAGTTCCCAATATGAAGGCCATCAATCAGTGTGAAATCTCTTATTTTGAAGACTTTTACAGAGTGTGAAATATGTAATGTTGCCAAGCAGACAAGGTCATTGCTTACGTAATCACCTGAGGCAAAACACTGCAACTATACTATACAATAATTGTCACAGAATACCATACCAATGTGGAGAGAACAAAGGCTGAAAATTGACTACAGACATCCTGTTCTTTTAAATTAACAGGCATGAATGCCTGTTTAGAAGATACACTTCATCCTGCATATTACTTCTTTGGATTATGAAGTCTAATGAACCAGGTGAATTCTGCCATCTGATGATGGATACTGAGGTAATGAGATGTGCTACAATTTGAGTTGGTCTGAGACTGTGAGGCAAGTCTATAGAAGTAGCCTAGTCTGAATCAGAACAGGCATTGAACCTTAGTTCGCAATATCAAAAACCTGATTTAAAAACAATTATGGCATAATTTGACAAGTAAGATGCTGATCAGTTGTCTGGTCTCATTCAAGTGCTTTGTCTCAGGGAGAATATTTTTTGGTTGATTGATAAACACAGAAAGCTATGCCTATGTCTAAGCACCTCTATAGAGGCTAGAGCAAACATGAATAAAACAAAGAAGCATACTCCATATAAAACGATGTAGATAGTATACCGTGCACTTTCACTAAGTGAGTAGCCTAAACAGGGGCGGACTGGCTGGCTCAGTGGGCCTGTCTATCATGTTTCTTTTGGCCAAAATGATCATTATTTGGCTAAAACAATAAATTGAACCTTTATTTAACTAGGCAAGTCAGTTAAAAACAAATTCTTATTTACAATGACGGCCTACCCCGGCCAAACCCTCCCCTAACCCAGACGACGCTGGGAAAATTGTGCGCCGCCCTATTGGACTCCCGATCACAGTCGGTCTGTAGTGATGCCTCTAGCACTGCAATGCAGCACTTTACACTGCTGCGCCACTTGGAAGACTAATAATGGGGCCATGAGGAAAGAAATGGTCCGGTGTGGGATCCTTGAGAAAAACAATTGGGCCAGTGTGGTCCCAGTCCGCCCCTGAGCCTAAGAAACATGCTTAATGGCCCCCTGCCATGACGGTTTCGGGGTTTCCACTAGTTACCACAGGCAGAAAGTAAAAATGGTCTATATTGTAAAAATGTATGAAAGCAAACGTTTGCTTTTTGGTCTTAATTTAAGGTTAGCGTTAGGCATAAGATTAGCAGTGTGGTTAAGGTTAGGGTTAAAATCAGATTTTATGAAGAGACATTTTTTAAATAGGGTTTATGACGTTGTGGCTGTGGTCATGCCAGGCCCCCAGTGTCCGGTCTGGAGCGTGAAGACACAGGCTTTGCTGGGCGGTTACTGAGTAGCAACCGATGATTGTTGATGGCGCCAGTGGGCAGGGCTGCCATCTTATCGGCTCTCAACCAATCATGCTATTTTTTTAACTTGTTTTGTACAATGTTTCTGCTACCATTTCTTTTGATTATGACCGAAAAGAGCTTCTGGACATCAGAACTGAGATTATTCACCTCAAATGGGACAAACTGCAAGCACATATATCATACCAACGGGACATTAAAAACTGTAACATCTTATGTTTCACCGAGTCGTGACTGAACAACGACATTAAGAACATACAGCTGGCGGGTAATACACTCGATTGGCAAAACAAAACAGCAGCCTCTGGTAAGACACGGGACGAGGGCCTATGCTTTTATGTAAACAACAGCTAATGCACGATATCTAAGGAAGTCTCAAGGTTTTGCTTGCCTGAGGTATCTCATGTATCTCATGAGACCACACCATTTACCTAGAGAGTATTATCTATATTTTTCGTAACTGTCTACATTCCACCACAAAGCGAGGTTGGCACTAAAACCACACTAAATGAGCTGTATTCTGCCATAAGCAAACATGAAAACGTTCATCCAGAGGCAGCGCTCCTAGTGGCCGGTGACTTTAATGCAGGGAAACTTAAATCAGTTTTACCAAATTTCTGTCAGCGTGTTAGATGTGCGGCCAGAGGGGAAAGAAATTCTGGACCACCTTTGCTCCACACACAGAAACACATACAGAGCTCTCCCTCACCCCCAATTAGGCATATCTGACCATGACTCTATCCTCCTGGTTCCTGCTTACAGGCAAAGATTAGAGCAGGAAGCACCAGTGACTCGGTCTATAAAAAAGTGGTCAGATGAAGCAGATGCTAAACTACAGGACTGTTTTGCTAGCACAGACAGGAATATGTTCCGGGATTCTTCCGATGGAATTGACGAGTACACCACATCAGTCACTGGCTTTATCAGATGGTGCATTGAGGACGTCGTCCCCACTCTGACTGTACGTACATACCCCAACAAGAAGCAATGGATTACAGGCAACATCCACACTGAGCTAAAGGGTAGAGCTGCCACTTTCAAGGAGCGGGATTCGAACACGGAAGCTTATAAGAAATCCTGCTACTCTCTCCGATGAACCATCAAACAGGCAAAGTGTCAATACAGGACTAAGATCGAATCGCACTACACCGGCTCCGACACTCGTCCGATATGGCAGGGCTTTCAAACTATTGCAGACTACAAAGGGAAACATAGTCGAGAGCTGCCCAGCGACACGAGCCTACCAGACAAGATAAATAACTTCTATGCTCGCTTCGAGGCAAGTAACACTGAAACATGCATGAGAGCATCAGTTGTTCCAGATGACAATGTGATCACGCTCTCCGCAGCCGATGTGAGTAAGATCTTTAAACAGGTCAACATTCACAAGGCCGCAGGGCCAGACGGATTACCAGGACGTGTACTCCGAGCATGTGCTGCCCAACTGGCAAGTGTCTTCCCTGACATTTTCAACCTCTCCCTGTCTGAGTCTATAATACCAACATGTTTCAAGCAGACCACCATAGACCCTGTACCCAAGAACACTAAGGTAACCTGCTTAAATGACTACCGACCCGTAGCACTCACGTCTGTAGCCATGAAATACTTTGAAAGGCTGGTCATGGCTCACATCAACACCATTATCCCAGGAACCCTAGACCCACTCCAGGAACCCTAGACCCACTCCAATTTGCATACACCAACAGATCCACAGATTATGCAATCTCTATTGCACTCCACACTGCCCTTTCCCACCTGGAAAAAAGGAACACCTATGTGAGAATGCTCTTCATTGACTACAGGCTCAGCGTTCAACTCCATAGTTCCCTCAAAGCTCATCACTAAGCTAAGGACCATGGGACTAAACACCTCCCTCTGCAACTAGATCCTGGACTTGCTGACGGGCCGCACCCAGGTGGTAAGGGTAGATAACAACACATACGCTATGCTGATCCTCAACACGGGGGCCCCACAGGGGTGTGTGCTCAGTCCCCTCCTGTACTCCCTGTTCATTCATGACTCCAACATCATCATTAAATTTGCTGATGAAACAACAGTGGTAGGCCTGATCACCGACAACAATGAGCCTATAGGGAGGAGGTCAGAGACCTGACAGTGTGGTGCAAGGACAACAACCTTTCCCTCAGTGTGATCGAGACTAACAGAGCCTGACAGAGCCTGGGCGCGAACCCAGGGACTCTGATGGAGGAGATGATTGTGGACTACAGTGGAGCAGGTTGAGAGCTTCAAGCTTCCTGCCATCCAGGACCTCTATACCAGGCGGTGTCAGAGATGGGCCCTAAACATTGTCAAAGACTCCAGCCACCCTAGTCATAGACTGTTCTCTCTGTTACCGCACGGCAACTAAACAGCTTCTAAACAGCTTCTTTTTTTTGTGCCATTCAGCCCACTGAGGTATTATAAGTATAATAGTATAATTCTGACACAAATTTACATTCAAAGAACAAGTGAGACAGATTCCCACCTTCTTTTTCACAGAAAACACAGATATCATCAATAGCCACACATTTGGATATCATATAATTACATGGATATATCTTATGTAAAATTGTAACTTTGTTTGGTATACAATATTTGTAAGGCCTTAACCATGCATTTTTCCTGACAATGTCAGGAATAAGCGTGTTCCAGAAAAACGTTCCTCTCGGTGTAAGTTGGTTTTGTGAATGAAGAATTTGTCTTATATATTTTTACGACAAGATTTCTCAAGTAAGCCCACGCCTTCCAATCTGAGTTCTGGATAAACTTTGTGATCATTACCAAAGCTAAGATGAGTTTTCATTAGTGTAGTTAGACCACTGGGAACTGCTTTGATCACAGAAATAAACTCTCTGAAAGGTATTGGAAACTATTTAAATGTTATAAATTGTTCATATGTGAGAATATTACCCTTGTTGATGAAAACATCAAGAACAAAGTCAATATTCCTCTCATGCCAGCTGGGGTAGAACAATGACTTATTCCTTACAGTTATGTCTTAATTATTCCACAAAAGAGCTTTATGTGGAGACAAATTGTGCAGGAAACATATTTTCTAGGCCATTAAAGCTTGTTGGTGAAACCTAGCCAATTTAGCAGGTAATCTTTCAGGAATATAATTACATTTCAGTCAAATTTGAAGACCTCCCTCCCGACTGTATTGAATCAGTAATGATCAAACATCTTATCTTAAAAGTGTTATTTATATCAACAAAATCCAACACTTCTAGACTGCCTTCAGCTCTTTTGTTAGAAAGTACTGACTTTTTTAGTTTGTGAGACTTATTTTTCCAGATGAAGTCAAGAAAGGTCTTATTGATCTCTTTACAAGTGGAAGGATTTACACATAACGATAATGAAGGGTACACAAAACAAGACAGTCCCTCTACCTTGGACAGAAGTACTCTCCCAAGTATAGAAAGATCTCTTTGTAGCCAATTATTGAATATATTTTTGGTTTTCTTAATTTTAGGAGAGAAATTCAAATGTTGTCTGACTAGGTGGTTTTTTTTACAGATGTATTCCTAAATATTTAACACAGTACTTCACATGAATATTTTCTATTTATTTATCATCAGAGTCAAATAAACATAAGATTTCACATTTAGAAACATTACGTTTTAATCCTGATGCAATAGAAAATGCAGTTATAGCATTAAGGGCATGGGCGACCTGGTCTTTGTCTCTTAAGAAAAGAGTAGTATCATTAGCCAGTTGAGAAATGTTGATTTCTTTGTTAAAAATGGTTAAGCCATACAAATTAACATTTTTCAGAATATCGAAAGATAGAAGTTCCACAACCAAAATGAATAAAAATGGCAAATTGGGCATCCCTGTCGTACACTTCTGTTGATACTGAATATTTTGGAAGTATTAAGGTTTAGTAACACAGAACTATTTATATCTTTGTAAAACATCCAAATTACTTTGATAAAATTTTCACCAAATCCCAAAAGTTTAAGAGACCTAAAGAGAAATTAATGTTCAATTGTGTCAAAGGCTTTACAGTAGTCCAAAAATGATACAACCGCATCTGAGTCAATTGCATCTGAATAATCTATAAGGTCCAAGACTAAACGAATGTTAGAGTTTATGTGACGGCCCTTCATAAATCCTGTTTGAGTCTCATTTATAATGGTATCTATCCCTTTCTTTAATATTTTGGTGTAAACCAGAGCAATCAATTTGTAATCAATATTTAATAAAGTAATTGTCAATGAGACAAGGGTCTTTATCGAGCTTCGGAATCAATTAAATAAGGCCCTGTTTCATAGTAGAGACCATTTCCCCACTTTTAATGCAATCTTGAAACATATTAAAAATCAGGTATTCTATTAACTCCCAAAACTGTCTATAGAATACAACTGAGAGGCCATCAGGGCCAGGATATTTCTCTTTTTTCATTGAATTCAGAACATCTCTAATTTCTTCAATTGACACAGGTGAATCGCAAAATGAGTGGAAATCATCCTAAATTACAGTTATCTTCCTGAAATTGAGAGCTGTAAAAGTTTTCATAAAAGGAATTGACAAATGATGATATTTGTTTTCATAAAAGGAATTGACAAATGATGATATAAAACATTTGAGTCAGTTATAGATTTTCTTTAATAGTTTCTGAATGGCTGAATGTCATGCGTCCTCCGATACACAACCCAACCAGCCGTACTGCTTCTTAACACAGCGCGCATCCAACCCGGAAGCCAGCTGCACCAATGCTACACCGTGCACCTGGCAACCTTGGCTAGCACGCACTGCGCCCGGCCCGCCACAGGAGTCACTGGTGCGCGATGAGACAAGGAGATCCCTACTGACCAATCCCTCCCTAGGTCGCAGCCGGTTACGACAGAGCCTGGGCGCGAACCCAGGGACTCTGATGGCAGCTGCAGTACAGCGCCCTTAACCACTGCGCCACCCGGGAGGCCCCCATAGTTTCTCTTTTCAAGTGCAAAAAAGTAAATAGTGTTTCTTTCCCCCTCTTCAATCCATTTTGCTGTTGACCTTACAAAGGCATCCTTGCCAGATCTGTGTAAAGCTGTTCCAATTCTAGTTGTAAAGACTTGAATACAGACTCCTCTTCTTCAGACAGATTATCTTTCTTTAGAAAACTGTCAAGCTTGCTCATCATCTCTTTTTCTCTAAGGTTCTTTAATCGCATCAGCTCTTTGGCGCGTTTAATGGCTACCACTCTGATTTTATATTTGAAAAATTCCCATCTACTTCCATGACCCAAGTCTTTTCTTGCAAAAATATAATTAGCTAACGATTTGATGTTTTCAATGAGAGTAGAATCTTTAAGAAGTGTGTTGTTTCATTTCCAATATCCTCGAGAACCTTTTGATTTTTTAGTAGCTTGTACATTCAGGGAAATCAAGTGTTGATCAGAAAAGGGAGCCAATTGATGATCTACATCTATAACAAATTAGGAATAAATCTATTCTAGATTTACGTGACAAAGTTTTGTTGGTCCAGGTATAACCCTTTGCATCTGGATTGAAATAACGCCAGGCATCCTCAACACAGAGATCCTTGCATAATGTAGTGATAATATTGCTATTTTGTGGGCTTTGACTCGTTCGAGGAGGAAAACGATCAGCAGATGCATCAGGTGTTTCATTAAAATCCCCTGAAATAAATTGGAAAGGCCTGAGTATTTGCGCTAGCACTCCGTGCACACAGGGAGCAGTGCGAGCAGTGACGTCGTCAGCACGTCTTCCAAAAACATGACATACATTGGATGACTGTAAAATGTTAATATCTGGAGTGCTGGAAAACAAAATCGGCCTCAGCGACAATTATTTGAACAATTTAATGGATGTTTTGTGCATAAAGGTGATGACTAAAGTGTCTTATTAGCCATTTTTAAATCTGACATATCTATGTGGCCATTTATGGAAATTGTCTTTCTGGGCCGGCATCCGTTAAACTGCAGTACCGAAACAAAACTGTAGGAGAAGTCAGAACCGTGTTTCTAGATCGGAACCTTGGCCCCTTGATTCAGCCACATTCAGCAATATGGCTCGCTTGATGTGCAATCGAGACAGAGTTCCGATTGAGAAACAGACCAAGCAGACCTGGCCATGGTTTGGGGTTAGAGAAGTGAAACATTCTTCCTTAGTTGTTAATTTTCTCAAAATCTAAAAGGCACGACCTAGATAGTAGTTGAATATGTTATTACTCCAACCTTGTGAAAGTGACAAACTGACAAGTTATAATTTTAGTCAAAATCAACTTTATAATGAAGGCTTGCCTTTGATTTGACGGCCTAAACATGCGCAGTTCGGTGCAAAAAGACTATTAGAGGTGTTTCTGCGCATGACCTTAGTTAGACAACATCGCCTACAAGCATGGGATTTCTATAATCAGTTTCTGCCTTCATACTGTACGGTCATTGATTGGAAGTTTTCTATAGGAATATCAACGACATCAACGCTATCACTATCTACTAGTTTTAATATCTATGGGTAACTAGTGACGACAACATTTTAGCGGCTATTAAGGATGCGCTGATGGTCATGTGTGACCAGCTTTAATGTGGTCCTAGGCCGCTAGCTGTCTGGACTCCACACTGACAACCCATTTAGCCCAGTTACGATTAAATTAAATCGTCAGCAATCACACTTTATAATCAAATTGATTAATACAAACTATTTGAGCAACTTTTAAAACAAAAATGGATGGTCAAGACTCCACAACTTTGCGCCTGAGAGGCACCTTTTGGCAACTACACTAACATTTCGGCAATTCCTCCTTAATTGGACCAATAAATCATCGTTTCCTTTATCAGTGACATGGAGCAAATCCCCCGTGAAGCTGGACGCGTAGACCTAACCGCCTGCACTCTGCAGAGCATCCCAGCTCACAACGGACGGCCACGACCTCACCTGACAACGGTTCAAGTCCTAACTCACCTTTCCACTTGTAGCATAATAATCCACCAGTGGCTCCCTGTTCTGTCTCCAAAATACTGAGAGTTATTCAATTAATAAGCAAACTGTATATTTACTCTATCACTCCAGTCCCTTGTCAGATAGCCGCCTCTGCTGCATAACGTTTATGAAGAGTATCGTGGTCCCGCGAAGCGATGATCAAAGTCGTGTATAATTTAACTGTAACACAGGCAGACTCGTTGGCTCAGGTTGGGCAGAAGCTGCAGTACTGTAAGTCCAGACTTGTTCGGTTGCCTGAAGGAGAGTTCCCTCGTTTTCCTTTTATTTTTTTCAGTCTCATTTTCTCTCTCTCCCTCCAAGTCCCGACCTGGGATTGCAAGCTCTACCCGCCCATGTCAGCAGCAGCCAATGGCGCGAAGACCTCGTGCGTTCATGAAATATTTGCAGCTATACCTTTATCAGGTAAGAACCTGATAAGCCTAAATATAAGCCTCTTATTATAGCTCAACGGTATAGGCTAACCCAGACTCAGAGATTGTTTTCCTATTGATATTTATGTCTTAGAGTCAGAGTTTTGCACTAGGCATATGGGATGACACTATGCTGAAGGAAGTGAAGATACATTTAAACCAGAAAAGAAGAGATAAGGCCCAGCATAGCTTGTTTGGAAGGGAAGAAAAAAGTTCATATAGATTGGAGGATGGGAGGAAGAATATGATAAAACATGAGATCACTACCTGCCTGTCTTATCTGTCAGACACACAGATAATTGTTTTGATTTGGATTGTTTTTATGACCATGCAGTAAGGATGTGGAAGGTGTACTCTTACAAGTGCTAAGTATGTTTGAGATGGGTTGACATGGGTCAGAGTAGTGCTTGACAGACATGTGCATATTTATGCACATCAGTCAGGGGAGGGGTGTTTGTGAGCATGCATGTGTGTGGGTGCATGTGTGCCAGCAAGAAGGGGGAAACTGTGCTGTGCAGATGTACATGTCTGACTTTCTTGAAGCAGTCAAATGAATTAAAACCATAACCATACCACAGTCATAAAAACACATTCCAGTTCAGGACTGGACTCTGCATGTTCTACTAAGGCTGCTGCTTTAGGTTGTGGTTGGAGGCAGGAGCATAGGCACAGGTGGGTGGTGCGGGTGGGTGGCCCCACCGCACCCACTGGGGAGCCAGGCCCACCAATCAGATTTGTAATGTTCGTTACTTGTCAGTGTTCCAAACTAGACATTATTTGTCTTTTTATATCATTTGTCTTTTTATATAAATATGCAAACACCATCAGATAGAATGCATAGCGAGCAGTGCACTGGGTTAGTCAGATTTGATTAAATATAACAGAACAGATTAAATAGAATGACATTTTCTCTCATGGGATGGGTTGCCAAAAATAACTGAAAGCCCACCTGCATTAAGCCACAAATATGATTGAATTGAGGCATATGTCACTGTGCTTCTATGGGTATATGCACCATGCCACTGCCTACTTCCTTTGTTCATTTAGCAAACAAGACAGCTCATAATCCAGTGCCTTTATCACAGACAACTAGGGCTGGGCGATATGTACTAAAAATCATATCTAGATTTTTTTCTAATTTATGGGCAATTCACGATCTATAAGTTTTCTCTAAATAAGCTTTGTTGCACAATTAAAGTTCAATTCACTGCATTTAAAACAGTCAGGAATACATATAATTAATTCAGGGCTTGTGAAATTATATCCTGGCAAAATGTAAGCTTTCCGCAACCATAAAACGCATTCATATTTTAGTTATTTTATCAAAATAGTTTAACCTGTTTTTTTGTTGTTGCAATAATCATTGATCTGGCTTTCAATTCTGTCTATGAAATTCCCTTTTTGTAAAAAAAAAAAAAAAGATCAGAACCATGCACATCCACTAATAATGACCAACTTCTGGTAGTGGGCATTGTAGAAAATGAACACTCTCTCAAGCACAAGCCTACATGCTAATGAGTAGCCAGCTAATCTTTATACACTGAGTATACCAAACATTAGGAACACATTCTGAATATTGAGTTGCATTTTTCTTTGTATTATCTTTTACCAGATCTATTGTGTTATATTCTCCTACATTCCTTCCACATTTCCACAAACTTCAAAGTGTTTCCTTTCAAATGGTACCAAGAATATGAATATCCTTGCTTCAGGGCCTGAATTACAGGCAGTTAGAGTTGGTTATGGCATTTTACGCGAACATTTGAAAATATGCCGCAAATCCTTAAGAGGTTAAATCTTTTGTCTTGCCTATTCACCCTCTGAATGGCACACATACACAATCCATGTCTCAATAGTCTCAAGGCTTAAAAATCCTTCTTTAGCCTGTCTCCTCCCCTTCATCTGTTCTACACTGATTGAAGTGTATTTAACAAGTGACATCAATAAGGAAAAAGCAGGTGTTCTTAATGTTTTGTATACTCAGTGTATATTTGAGCTTTAATTAACTTTAAAAATGCTAACTTTTCTCTCAGCCTCATGACAAACTGTAGAAAAGTATGAGATGAGCTATGAAACTGCACATGTTTCTCTCTGCTCCATGGCAAAATGTGTAGAAAAGTATGAGATGAGCTATGAAACTGCACATGTTTCTCTCTGCTCCATGGCAAAATGTGTAGAATACAGTGGTGGTCGGTGCCATTTAAGATGAGTGAGGATTTTTTTTTTTTTTTTATGAGCATGGCCTTATTTCTATTACAGCACATTGGATGACTGTCATTCATATTCAGTTCATCCAACTCAATGTAACATCAATAGGTTTAGGCTACTACATGATAGTCACATTTTCCCTGTACCCATCATGAGGTTGCTATGAAAGTTTATAACGTTGGCGCACAGGTCGAGAGAATTTTGAGTAATCAAGGTGACAGACAGTGACACATTCAATACACATTATTGCCTGCATCTAGCTTATCTAGGATGTAATCATTAGTTCAACAGTTGCAAATTAGAGTTTCTATTGGTAAAATGCAGGTATAATTATCCCTGTTTGTTTTAGAAACGTTTTAGAAACGTTTTTCAACAGAATCAGCGGAATGAGTCATACGCAAACACAGTTCACTTTCATAGCAGCCACATAAAAACAGCATGATCACATGCTCATTGTATATATAATTATTTCTCGCAAATATCTACGCAATCTCCTTCTCTCACTCTTGTGGACAACACGTCAGCTGTCTGTGACCAAGTGAATAAACTTTTCAAGCTTTAGCTTCAAATCATGGCTGCTAACCGCCACACACAGCATACATCTTTGTCACGTCATAGTCAGCATAGCTACTAGAACTAACGCGTTAGTAAACCCGCTACAATCATGCGGTAAAGTGTGCCGTCAGAAAGCAGTTTAGCAGATACACCGGCTTGCCCTGATGGCAATAAATTAACAAAACCAAAAGCTTAACTTGGAAGAGTTCCAGTATTGGATAGCCATAGCTAGCTAGCTAATGTAACATCCCTCTCTGCACTGCTTCTTGACACAATGCTCGCTTAACCCGGTAGCCAGTCGCACCAATGTGTCAGAGGAAACACTGTACACCTGGCAACCATGTCCGCGTGCATTGCGCCCAGCCCGCCACAGGAGTTGCTAGAGCGCAATGGGACAAGTATAACCCGGCCGGACAAACCATCCCCTAACCCAGACGACCCTGGGCCAATTGTGCGTCGCCTCATTGGTCTCCAGGTCGCGGCTAGCACGATGCAGTGCCTTAGACCGCTGTGCCACTCGTTAGGCTCATAACATCCCTCTCTGTTTGAGCCGGTAAGCTATACTAGCTAGCTGCATTCGCTACCTAAATGAACGTAAACAAATCTCTCTCTCTGTCTCTCTCTCTCGCTTATCTTTAATTTTGGATTAAATTGATTTGTTCAAAATGGTTCAACTATTGTTTTTCTCTCTCTATGTCAACTACTCACCACTTTGTATGCACTGCAGTGCTAGCTGTAGCTAATGCTTTCAGTACTAGATTCATTCTATGATCCTTTGATTGGGTGGACAACATGTCAATTCATGCCACAAGAGCAACGATAGGTTGGAGGACGTCCTCCCAAAGTTGTCATAATTACTGTGTAAGTCTATGGAAGGGGGTGGGAGTCATGAGCCTCCTAGGTTTTCTGTTGAAGTCTATCTACCCAGATGAGGACAGATGCTAGCTGTCCTCCAGCTACACCATTGTGCTACCCTACAGAGTGCTGCTGAGGCTACTGTAGATCTTCATTGCAAAACAGTGTGTTTTAATCAATAATTTGGTGACGTGAATATATTTAGTATAGTTTTATCTAACAAGGATGTCCTTTTTAATGTTTGACTATTTAAATGTATAAGAAATTCGCTGAGGAGGATGGTCCTCCCCTTCCTCCTCTGAGGAGCCTCCACTGGTAGAATTGCAGGAAATTAGCTATAAAACAGCAACATTTTCTCTTAGCCTCATGGAAAAATGTGTAGAATAGCATGAGATTATCTATAAAACTGCACAGTGTTCTCTTTGCCCCTTGGCAAAATGTGTAAAATTGCAGGAAGTTAGTCTGGTTGGAGGAGACAGAAACAAGGGGACTGACTGGGTATGCTGTGGTTGTTATGCCCCTCTGCCTTCCTAAATGCTAGTACTCCCTATACCAGTCATACAGTCACTTTCTCATGACCCAAGTCAGGCTTTTAATTGCATAGTTACTCCCTCCAGTGAATTACAATCAATAAAAGAGATGAATCCATAGTAAAAAGCTAGGATTACAAAGAATGACCAACACACACACACTACACTGTATTATTATTACACGTGTGATAAACAAAGAGGAACCATTTCAACCATTCTGCATTTACACAACCAGGACAAGATGGGATGCATAAACATTCTATTATTTTACTTTGACCAGACAATTATTAAGTAATTACCCAAGAGCCAGGCTGTCTCCCACTGCCTGATTAGCATAACTGTTGTTGTTATTGTCTGCATGTTCCTCTTCCTCTTTCTTCTTAAATGCCACAGGAAAAGGGCCAGACTGGGGGGGAATGAAGAGAGAACCGAGTGTAAAAAATGTTATGGAAGATGGGGAAAATGTGTCATAGACCTGTGTATAATACATGGCCTGGCTTAGTGGTTTAGCATTCCTGACCATTTAGTCAATTAAATGTTCTTATCCGATGGTCAACTTGATGTGCCAGTACATTGTGTACTACTAGGACAAGAATAGAGCAATGCAAGGGGACATATTTTTACCAACATCCTCTCACCTTGGATGTATGAAGACAGGAGGATAGATCAGGCAGGACAAGAAAGAGAATGTTAGAAGGAATGAAAGAGAGGCAACAGAATACAGAAACTGTGTGTATAAAGGCCACATCACGCTGCTTGCTTAATGAGTACCATTTCCTCCCGATTTGGCCAATATCTGACGCAAACTCGGGATCTCTGCCGTGCTAGCACACAAGACCGCCCTCCTGAAGCGTCTTACCAGTCTGTGCCATGCCAAAAGCTAGTTATTTGTGTGTGTGTGTGTGTGTGTGTGTGTATGTGTGTGTGTGTATGTGTGCGTGTGTATGTGTGCATTTTGATTCGTTTTACAACCTGCGGCCAACTTTTTTATTTTATTTTTTATTTCACCGTTATTTAACCAGGTAGGCTAGTTGAGAACAAGTTCTCATTTGCAACTGCGACCTGGCCAAGATAAAGCGTAGCAATTCGACACATATAACAACACAGAGTTACACATGGAATAAACAAAACATACAGTCAATAATACAGTAGAACAAAAGGAAACAAAAAGTCTATATACAGTGAGTGTAAATTAGGTAAGTTAAGGAAATAAATAGGCCATGGTGGCGAAGTAATTACAATATAGCAATTAAACACTGGAATGGTAGATCGGCAGAAGATGAATGTGCAGGTTGAGATACTGGGGTGCATAGGAGCAAAATAAATAAATACATAAATACCAGTATGGGGATGAGGTAGGTAGATAGATGGGCTGTTTACAGATGGGCTATGTACAGGTGCAGTGATCTGTGAGCTGCTCTGACAGCTGGTGCTTAAAGCTAGTGAGGGAGATGTGAGTCTCCAGCTTCAGAGATTTTTGCAATTTGTTCCAGTCATGGGCAGCATAGAACTGGAAGGAAAGATGACCAAAGGAGGAATTGGCTTTGGGGGTGACCAGTGAGATATACCTGCTGGAGTGCATGCTACGAGTGGGTGCTGCTATGGTGACCAGTGAGCTGAGATAAGGTGGGGCTTTACCTAGCAGAGACTTGTAGATAACCTGTAGCCAGTGGGTTTGGCGACGTGTATGAAGCGAGGGCCAACCAACGAGATCATACAGGTCGCAATGGTGGGTAGTGTATGGGGCTTTGGTGACAAAACGGATGGCACTGTGATAGACTGCATCCAGTTTGTAGTAGAGTGTTGGAGGCTATTTTATAGATGACATCACCAAAGTCATGGATCGGTAGGATGGTCAGTTTTACGAGGGTATGTTTGGCAGCGTGAGTGAAGGATGCTTTGTTGCGATATAGGAAGCCGATCCTAGATTTCATTTTGGATTGGAGATGCTTAATGTGAGTCTAGGAGAGTTTACAGTCTAACCAGACACTCAGGTATTTGTAGTTGTCCACGTAATCTAAGTCAGTGCCGTCCAGAGTAGTGATGATGGACGGGCGAGTAGGTGCGGGCAGTGATCGATTGAATAGCATGCATTTAGTTTTACTTGCGTTTAAGAGCAGTTGGAGGCCACGGAAGGAGAGTTGTATGGCATTGAAGCTCGTCTGGAGGTTAGTTAACACAGTGTCCAAGGAGGGGCCAGAAGTATACAGAATGGTGTCGTCTGCGTAGAGGTGGATCAGAGAATCACCAGCAGCAAGAGCAACATCATTGATGTACACAGAAAAGAGAGTCGGCCCGAGAATTGAACCTTGTGGCACACACATAGAGACTGTCAGAGATCCGGACAACAGGCCCTCCGATTTGACACACTGAACTCTATCAGAGAAGTAGTTGGTAAACCAGGCGAGGCAATCATTTGAGAAACCAAGGCTGTCGAGAATGTTGTGATTGACAGAGTCGAAAGCCTTGGCCAGGTCGATGAATACGGCTGCACAGTAATGTCTCTTATCGATGGCGGTTATGATGTTGTGTAGAACCTTGATCGTGGCTGAGGTACAACCATGACCAACTCTGAAACCAGATTGCATAGCGGAGAAGGTATGGTGGGATTCGAAATGGTCAGTGATCTGTTTGTTAACTTGGCTTTCGAAGACCTTAGAAAGACAGGGTAGGATAGATATAGGTCTGTAGCAGTTTGGGTCTAGAGTGTCACCCCCTTTGAAGAGGGGGATGACCGCGGCAGCTTTCCAATCTTTGGGAATCTCAGAAAGAGAGGTTGAACAGGCTAGTAATAGGGGTTGCAACAATTTCGGCAGATAATTTTAGAAAGACTCCTTACTCCATGGTGGATAGGGGGAAGAGAGGGCGTGTGGTGCTCCCAGTTGCATTGCAGATGTTCTGAGCAAGGTGTGTCTTGCTGTAAATCATCCTTCACCAAAGCCATAATCTGGAGGCATGATGTCATCCTCCTCTGTTATTACTTATGGGTCCAGGAGGTTTAAGGGCCTGATACCTGTTCCCCATCCGGAGGGCATTGGGGAGGGAGTAGGGCAGGGCTGGAAGAGGGTACTTAGGACAGGGCTTGGAGAGGGTGCTTAGAGAGAATATAATATATAGAATACAAATGTATTCTGAATGGAAATGTGCCTTTAGCATTAACATACAAAAAATGATCACATAGAGGAGGATGCCGACTCCCAGGTAATATGGATCTGAAGCACTTCCCAGAACAGAGTACAATGGGAAACAGTCAATGGCCTTTACTCCTTGATCAAAGGCCCAAGAAAGGATGTGATGTAATGTGGAGTTTGAAGAAGAGTTTGATGTTCCCAGAAAAAGTATTCTAGTGGTTTTGTCACATATAGTCTACATGCCTACCTGCAATTAATTATTTTCATTCTCTGTACTGTAGAGGCAGCATTGGAATCAGGTACCTACAAAAACCATAAACAGCTAGTATTGGTACATTTTACTGCTTAATAAAATAGCAACCTTTCTCTCTCTCCATGTCACAAACAAGTAGAATAAGGACATTCTGGATGATCCCTCTGTGCTATTCCAGATGGAGAGAGGAATGCAGAGATGATGTCTCTTTAATTTGTGCTGTCTTTGTACTTTCACCTTTCATGTCCTCCCTCTCCTTGATGGATGTCTCTCTTCTCAGTTGTGAGTACAGCTACGAAAGGAAGTTGCTTTCGTAGCAGGTTAGGAGAGCATTTTAGCTAACCCTTTTCCTAATCTTAACCTAAATCTCCTAACCTGCCACGTTAATAATCCTAACCTGCTGCGTAAATGTTCCTAACCTGCTACAAAAAAGTCCCTTCCGGTCGTAGCTGTACTCCCTCTAGTCAGAACCTCTCTTCTCCCTCGTTCTCTTTTACAGGTTACACATGTGTTATGCTACATACCCACCTAAGGTGGATATTAGATGTAAGAATGTGTATGTACGCATGGGGGGAGAGTGAAGAAAGATTGACAAAACAGGTAGACGTTTTTCCTATGAAAACTTTATTACAGACCATTTTGACTTTCCTCTGTTCGCGATCGTGTGTGTTGTGTGTCAATGTCAACATGTCAGAGTGCATACTGTTGACAGGGAGAAAATACTACTGACACAAGCTGTGTTCAAACTAGAGGTTGACCGATTAATCGGAATGGCCGATTAATTAGGGCCGATTTCAAGTTTTCATAACAATCGGTAATCTGTATTTTTGGACACCGATTTGCCAATTACATTTTTTTTATTATTATTTTTTAACACCTTTATTTAACTAGGCAAGTCAGTTAAGAACACATTCTTATTTTCAATGACGGCCTAGGAACGGTGGGTTAACTGCCTTGTTCAGGGGTAGAACGACAGATTTTTACCTTACTAGTCCATCGCTCTAACCACCTGCCTTACATTGCACTCCACGAGAAGCCTGCGTGGCAGGCTGACTACCTGTTACGCAAGGGCAGCAAGAAGCCAAGGTAAGTTGCTAGCTAGCATTAAACTTATCCTATAAAAAAAACAATCAATCTTAACATAATCACTAGTTAACTACACATGGTTGATGATATTACTAGTTTATCTAGCGTGTCCTGCGTTGCATATAATCGATGCAGTGCCTGTTAATTTCTCATTGAATCACAGCCTACTTCGACAAACGGGTGATGATTTAACAAGCTCATTTGTGAAAAAAGCACGGTCATTGCACCAATGTACCTAACCATAAACATCAATGCCTTTCTTTAAAATCAATACACAAGTATATATTTTTAAACCTGCATATTTAGTTAATATTGCCTGTAACATTAATTTCTTATAACTATGGAAATTGTGTAATTTCTCTTGCGTTCCGTGCAAACAGTCAGGGTATATGCAGCAGTTTGGGCCGACTGGCTCATTGCGAACTGTGTGAAGTCCATTTATTCCTAACAAAGGCTGTAATTAATTTGCCAGAATTGTACATAATTATGACATAACTTTGAAGGTTGTAAAATGTAACAGCAATATTTAGACTTAAGGATGCCATCCGTTAGATAAAATACGGAACGATTCCGTATTTCACTGAAAGAATAAACGTTTTGTTTTCTAAATGATAGTTTCCGTATTCTACCATTTTAATGACCAAAGGCTCGTATTTATGTGTGTTATTATGTTATAATTAAGTCTATGATTTGATAGAGCAGTCTGACTGAGCGATGGTAGGCACCAGCAGGCTCGTTAGCATTCATTCAAACAGCACTTTTGTGCATTTGCCAGCAGCTCTTCGCAATGCTTCAAGCATTGAGCTGTTTATGACTTCAAGCCTATCAACTCTCGAGATTAGGCTGGTGTAACCGATGTGAAATGGCTAGTTAGTTAGCGGGGTGCGCGCTAATAGCGTTTCAAACATCACTCGCTCTGAGACTTGGAGTAGTTGTTCCCCTTGCTCTGCATGGGTAATGCTGCCCTCGAGGGTGGCTGTTGTCGATGTGTTCCTGGTTCGAGCCCAGGTAGGGGCGAGGAGAGGGACGGAAGCTATACTGTTTCATTGGCAATACTAAAGTGCCTATAAGAACATCCAATAGTCAAAGGTATATGAAATACAAATGGTATAGAGAGAAATAGCTCTATAATTCCTATAATAACTACAACCTAAAACGTCTTACCTGGGAATATTGAAGACTCATGTTAAAAGGAACCAATAGCTTTCATATGTTCTCATGTTCTGAGCAAGGAACTTAAACGTTAGCTTTTTTACATGGCACATATTGCACTTTTACTTTCTTTTCCAACACTTTGCATTATTTAAAGCAATAATTTATTTGAGGATTTATTTGAGGCTAAATTGATTTTATTGATGTATTATATTAAGTTAAAATAAGTGTTAATTCAGTATTGTTGTAATTGTCATTATTACAAATAAATGTTAAAAAATTGTCCGATTAATCGGTATCAGTTTTTTTTGGTCCTCCAATAATCGGCGTTGAAAAACCATAATCGGTCGACCTCTAGTTCAAATACCCATACTAACATACTGTATACTACATACTTAATGAGTATATACTACATAGTTAAATTTAGTATACTGTAAACGAACGGTATCATTTCAGTTGAGTGTACTAGCGCTTCGCCTGTCTAACAGAAGTTGATGCTGTTGCTATGCAACCTCTTGCTAGCTTGTTAGCATAACAAATGACCAGCTAGACATTTAACGATTTCGGGTGTGTTCGTAAATTCAATCTGGATTGCCAGAGTGCACTCTGGGCATTTGTAAATCCAGAGCGTTGCCAGATTGAGTTTACTAACGGACAATCTGACAACGCTCTCTAGCACTCTAGATTGAGATATGAATAATATTACCTTAGTAATATTATCTCTTAGGGCTCAGGTCCTAAGGCAGAAAAGAGAGAGAGAGAGAGAGTTAGAGGAAGCATACTTCCATTCTCAGGACACTGGATAAGACAGGAAAAATACTCCAGATATAACAGACTGACCCTAGACACCCGACACAAACTATTGCAGCATAAATACTGGAGGT
The DNA here is from genome assembly GCF_045791955.1 of Oncorhynchus clarkii lewisi. Taxonomy (NCBI): domain Eukaryota; kingdom Metazoa; phylum Chordata; class Actinopteri; order Salmoniformes; family Salmonidae; genus Oncorhynchus; species Oncorhynchus clarkii. Next base: position 58,336,437 of record NC_092153.1, read on the forward strand.
TGAGACAGGAAGGGTCTGGAGACACTGTTGCCCTGTCTGAAGATACCCCTGGACAGGGCCAACCAGGCAGGATATAACCCCACCCACTTTGCCAAAGCACAGCCCCAACACCACAAGAGAGACATCTTCAAACTACCAACTTACTACCCTGAGACAAGGCTGAGTATAGCCCACGGATATCTCCCCCACGGCACGAACCCGAGAGGGTGAAAACCCGAACAAGTCCAATACCACGTCAGTGACTCAACCCACTCAAGTGATGCACCCCTCCTAGGGACGGCATGGAAGAGCACCAGTAAGCCAGTGACTCAGCCCCTGTAATAGGGTTAGAGGCAGAGAATCCCAGTGGAGAGAGGGGAACCGGCCAGGCAGAGACAGCAAGGGCAGTTTGTCGCTCCAGTGCCTTTCCATTCACCTTCACACACCTTGGCCAGACTACACTCAATCATATGACCCACTGAAGAGATGAGTCTTCAATAAAGACAAAGGTCGAGACCGAGTCTGCGTCTCTCACATGGGTAGGCAGACCATTCCATAAAAATGGAGCTCTATAGGAGAAAGCCCAGCTGTTTGCTTAGAAATTCTAGGGACAATAAGGAGCCCTGCGTCTTGTGACCGTAGCGTAGCGTACATGTAGGTATGTACGGCAAGACCAAATCGGAAAGATAGGTAGGAGCAAGCCCATGTAATGCTTTGTAGGTTAGTAGTAAAACCTTGAAATCAGCCCTTGCCTTAACAGGAAGCCAGTGTAGAGGCTAGCACTGGTGTATGATACATTTTTTTGGTTCTAGTCTAGATTCTAGCAGTCTTGTTTAGCACTAACTAAATTGTATTTCGTGCTTTATCTGGGTAGCCGGAAAGTAGAGCATTGCAGTAGTATAACCTAGAAGTGACAAAAGCATGGATACATTTTTATGCATAATTTTTGGCCAGAAAATGTCTGATTTTTGCAATGTTACGTAGATGAAAAAAGCTATCCTTGAAACAGTCTTGATATGTTCGTCAAAAGAGAGATCGGGGTCCAGAGTAATGCCGAGGTCCTTCACAGTTTTATTTGAGACGACTGTACAACCATCAAGATTAATTGTCAGATTCAACAGAAGATCTCTTTGTATCTTGGGACCTAGAACAAGCATCTCTGTTTTGTACAAGTTTAAAAGTAGAACATTTTCAGCCATTCACTTCCTTATGTCTGAAACACTGGCTTCCAACGAGGGCAATTTTGGGGCTTCACTATGTTTCATTGAAATGTACAGCTGTGTATCATTGCCAGCGGGAAGGTTGCTCAACTTTGTCCTTGGCTAAACCAACTAGGCTCGTAATTTAACTATTTTATTTGTATTTACAGATGGCATACAAATTTGTTATTAATAAGGCACACGAAGGTTCACATGTTCCAGAAGCCATTTCTCCCAAAAAATGCATTTTGTAAAAAAAATATGTTTATGTTCAAATGGCGCTCCTGTGAAGTAGTGATGCGCGACATATGCCTAGTTTCCTGAAACCAGTCACATATTTAGATGGCTTTCTTTCATTGATCCCAATATTCTGAACCAATTCTCTCTATGTATTTGTGTGAGTCTGTTGACAAAATTCAAATGAAAGGTACACTGTATTTAAAGGGATGACTTAAGATAACTGTACTGCAAATCCTGTTGAAGGAAAACTCCATGAGAAAATCGATTAGCCATCAAGTGGGAGTGTTTTCAGCGCAAGCAACGGAACCACGCTTGCAAAGCCTGTTGCACACCTGCATAAGGTAAATCCATTCTAAGCCCACAATGTAGGGGGATCTAAGAGTTGCCCGGTAGAATTGAAAATTCCAAAAACAATGAATTTAGCTGTATTGATTTTGTTATTATGTTTGAGCAAAGGAACACAGCATTAGCCATGGCAAAATGCATAGAATTGCAGGAAATTAGCTTTAAAACTGCAACATTTTCTCTCAGCTCCATTGCAAAATGTGTAGAATTGCAAGAAATGTGCTTTAAAACCAGCCGTGCAGATGGGGCCGACTGCTGCTCTTGCCACGCCCCCTGCCATATCCCTGCTACACCAGAAAAACCCTGATAGGGGAGTAGGTAGAGGGGGAGAGAGATCCAATATCTAATGGTAGAAAAAAAAACTTTGTGCCACACTAAAAATGTTTCCACCCACAGTTGTTATGCGAGTAAAGTAATGCCATATATTTAAAAAATCATGACAGCTGTGATGAAATAGGAAGTTTCGGTAAAATTGTATAAATGCAGACAGATAATTTTTTTGGTTCGACATGGTGGGATCTTTTTGTGTCGGTAAAATTAGTAATGCAAGAAATGGCGATGGGAACGCCTTTATGTGCAATTATTGATTTAATAACCACCATATCGAAGTAAACTTGAAGTCATATCATTGAAGTCGATGATATGGTGTGTGGTCCTCCCACTACGACTTCGCAAACCATGAAGTTTATTAGGCTACTGATTAAGTAAGTTCCAATGAACTTCACAGGGTGGGGAAAGTGTGCAGTGGTGAGCTCGATGCTCCTTTCCAATACATATCGACGGTCTTATTCTGGTGAAATGATCATTTATGCTTGACTGCCATTTGACAAATACAAATATTGTCAAACGGGTGGTGCAACTCAATATTAGGAAGGTGATCCTAATGTTTGGTAAACTCAGTGTATATATAAAACACAGGAGAATCAAGTTTTTTGACTGCACTGGGCCCTTAAAACTGCAAAATGTTCTCTATTCCCCATGGCAAAATATGTAGACTTTTAACTCTCCACTGTCAGGAGGGCGGCAACTAAATGTTTTTGCCGCGAGGTGGGGCCCCCAACCAAAATTGGCTTTAGGTCCCCAAAAGGCTAGAGCCGGCCCTGGCCTACCCCCACTATATCTGTGAGCTGTTGGCTAGGATGCATCTGCCAAGACCAAAGTATGCACATTTGCTCTTTAACACAACAGTGTTTTTGAAAAACCTATCGGTAGAATTGAACATGTGATGGAAACACATTGATTGAAAAAGTATATTTTTGCAACGATTTTTATCCACAACTAGTCAGTTAGGTGGAAACACACCACTGGTGGGAAATGTGTGTATTTTCTTTATGCAGATTGTAGAATAGTTGCATGAAAATCTGTTGCCAATTGGATGGAAACCTATTGGCAGCTTCCTGCCACACCCGTAGGGACAACCAGTAGAACAACTAACCAGAGCAATAACATTGCTACCTGTGTCTTTATCATTATTTTATTATTGTCCTCATTCATTATTACTGTATTGTCCTGTCAATCGATATGTCATTGAGTATTGTTTTTCTTATTAATATCTGCCTCATCATTCATTGTTTGTGTTTCTATATGTTTGCTTTGTCAATATATGGGATTGGGAAGATCTCAATTGCATACTCCTAGCGTCCTCTCTCCTGTCTCCTCAACTTCTTCTCAAAACTGGAGAAGGTCACAGGAGAGGGACCTTTGGCTTTCTCATCCAACGGGTTTTGAGAAGGAGATCAGGAGAGGAGAGAGGAAGCGAATTGAGATCTTGCCCCTGTGTTTAACACTTCCCATGCCAATAAATTGAATTTAAATTTGAGAGATAGCGAGAGAGATGGGGAAAAGAGAAGATGGGAAGGAAAGGGAATGCGTGGGCACAGTCACATGTTGCAATGGATCCCTGTACCCACATGTCTCTCTGGTTTTAAAAGAGAAAAGCTGTGGGTTTGATCCATGTTCTTTACATACAGCATTGCTGACATAGTGGACATCACAGGCAGAATTTATAGGAATTCCTGAAGAGAGCTGTATCAACATGGGAGAGTATACGTGGAAAACCATACTGACAAAACCTACTGTACTGTATCAACCAGTATTAGCTCTTAGGTTTCTCTAAGGCACTTTCTTCTCTCTGCGGTGTTCCTCCTTCCCATTGCATCAATGAGAGTGTAGGCAGGGCATACGGCCTAAGCTCTGTCAAAGAAGGGGCACAAGGTGAAAATGTTGATGTGGTGTTCAGGTGCTACCATGGATTGTATAAATGAAGCAATTACCTAAGCTTTTATGTTTCTGCCTGTGATCTCTACTCTTTACCTCACATATTGTAGGCCTACATATAAGATGCATATGGTAGGCTACAACCATACAGATGCTAGGCCTACAACAACATGTGTCATTGAGCTGATCATGCCTTATAATTCTAACAAAGGAAAACAATTCTCTGATTAAAAGTCTGGATTGAAAAGATGTTGGTTCTACACCTTATTGTGATTATTGTAACTGTTAATCACCTGTGAAAATATATGCCATTTAGCAGATGCTTTTATCCAAAGCGACTTACAGTCAGTTTGGGATGGCACACGCAGAGTCATTTGTGGCGCCAAAATGCTGTTTGCAGCTCTACACTAGGGTAACTACTCTTCCAGTTTCAATCATGCTTTTGTTTGATAAAAGTACAAAGTGATCATGTTTAAGAATTAGCCTAATGCTAAAGTTCAGCTAAAGAAATGTAAATGCATAGACTTACTTTATTTGTCTTCATAATTGCAGACAGGTTGGACGTGTTTCCTGGTCAAAGATTGTGAGAGACAAAAAGAGGTGAGTTCGAGGCTCCACATTTAAACCATATTGTGGTTCATGCCAAAACTGTTTGATTCTCCAGGGTAGGATAGGCTAATTGGGAAATATTTAGATGTGTAACTTCAGGCATGGTTTAGCACCTTTATTGAAGTGTGTGCACTGCATACGGCAGAATTTGAAGACTGGAGACTCGACTTATAAAATAAGTTAAGAGTTGATTTGTAGCCTCAAGACTCTGGACTTGACTTTGACTTGAGCCTGTCCATCTTTTGTCTCTCATTTTGTGGCACAGAGTCTGTGGATTACTCTCCAGACAGCCAGAGACAGAAACATTGCCCTTGCAAAGAAAAAACATGCAACAGATTGGCTATTGATACACACACTCTGCCCTCTGATTGGACCAGCAAAATGTCAATCAACAGAGGTCGAGTGAGCTGAACAGATTGCTGATATTCTGTACAGCTTTAGGATTGTGGGCAGGGCAAACGTCAAACTGTAAGGATAAATAATTGCCTTAATAAATAAATATGCTCCTCCAAAAATTGGTTGTTGATTATTAACTGTTTACTTTGCAAGCTCACCAGCAATGGGGCACCATGCAACAATTACTAGCATAGGCTTACTGGTCTTTTGGTATGTAAAAAGTGCATGAACTTCATAATTAACTTATAAAGTTTGCATTTGGAATTTGTTGTGAAAATAAATTATTATTGTGGTGGAAACGCACCATAGAAATGTCTCTCTTCTTGAGGGAAACCTGTTTGTCTTCCAGAGATTTGAGACTGGGACGGAGGTTCACCTTCCAGCAGAACAATTTTAATTACAGGTTGTAAGGCAACAAAATAGGAAAATGGGGGGTGAATACTTTCACAAGCCACTGTACATATTTTGAAGCATACATTGATGGAAGCTTCAACGGAAAGTATACAAAGAAATATGACGCAACCTTGTAAAAATTCAGCAAATTTTCTTGAAATCAATGGCGTCCATTATTTCAGCTGAAGCAAGAGAAAATACACTGACTTCAGATTTAAATGTTGCCTATTCACATCTCATATGTTGTCTGACTACAATATTTTATCTTGATGCGTTAATAAATACATGCTGTGTTCATTTTGGCATGGTTACTTGCCTACAATACCCACTGTAGGTCATAAGCCCATAGTACGTAAATAGAGCTAACTGGCTAGCTTCTACTCTTAGCTAGCAAGATGGTCACGTAGAATTTACATCTACCTTGGATAACATTAGTTTTAGGTCATTTTTGCCTGTTACACTATCTGGTTAACTACATTATTAAGATTCAAATATAGCTAGCTGATAGTTATGAAGTAAATGTTCTGCTTTGTGTATATCTTGTTTCATCACAATTGTTGCCATTGTCCTGGCTGGAAGAAGGTTCAGTGAATGGGGAGATGCAGCGTGAGGTAATACAAATGAAATGTTTTATGCGCTCTCCACACTCTTGTCCTCACAAGAATGTACTCGAGATAGCGTCCTCGGAGAATGTACTCGAGATAGCGTCCTCGGAGAATGTACTCGAGATAGCGTCCTCGGAGAATGTACTCGAGATAGCGTCCTCGGAGAATGTACTCGAGATAGCGTCCTCGGAGAATGTACTCGAGATAGCGTCCTCGGAGAATGTACTCGAGATAGCGTCCTCGGAGAATGTACTTGAGATAGCGTCCTCGGAGAATGTACTCGAGATAGCGTCCTCGGAGAATGTACACGAGATAGCGTCCTCGGAGAATGCACTCGAGATAGCGTCCTCGGAGAATGTACTCGAGATAGCGTCCTCGGAGAATGTACTCGAGATAGCGTCCTCGGAGAATGTACTCGAGATAGCGTCCTCGGAGAATGTACTCGAGATAGCGTCCTCGGAGAATGCACTTGGAGCATAAGGGTTGTATAGCACGGCAGTATGCATATTGAGAAACACCCAGTGAGTATCCATTACCAGCTGATCTGGAAACAGTGACTATCTGATTCCGTTACCAACTAATTTAGAAACAAAGTATCCAGTACCAGCTGATGTTAAATTAGTTGGATTTGGTCATATGTCTGCAGATACTGACCCAGACAATGGGTACAATTTTTTGCTTGACTTTAGCTTGACTTTCGTGCTTTTCATTTTCCCAGTAATATTGTAGCTGTGGTGGACAGCATGATTCTTAGCCCAGCTACACTTTCTTCAAAGCTACTCATGCTCTGTTGTTTCCAACTCCCACTCCTAACTACACAATCTCAGCTCAAATATGTATTTAGATTAAAATCCCTATTATAGACCTGTCCAGATCCAACTGAGATATGAAGTGTTTAGTTGTCTAACAGGAAAGCACGCACGCACACACACACTGATACATGCTGTGGATAAGTATCACTGTCTTTCCAATCCAGTCAGTTTCCTTGTTGCATATCCCCGGATTTGCATATTGACTCTGATACATAACTTTGTCCAAACCAAATGGATCAGATACCATTGCTGTCTTATAAATGTCGTCCCTATAATTGTACAGTATCTAGGCATGTTGAGTGAGTCTAACAAACTGGCATTTGCTGAAATTGAGATAGCTGAATTTATATTGCAGAGAGCATTCAAATTCTTGACCTTGAAGTACTTTACAAATAATGCCTGAATGGATATACATTATGTCATGTACCAGTATTTAACATGAGTATCTGCATAAATGTTTGGGCAAAGTGTGTGTGTGTGTGTGTGTGTGTTTGATCCACTTAAGGGTTTCAAAGTCCATTTAAAATGTTCTGATGAGAGAATGATGCCAGCTATAATAACGGTGTTTAAACCACTAGACAGGCAGACGTGCACTGGATAAGGAGAACGGATTAAACAAGAAACAAAGGTTCATTCTGATTTTTTAAACATGCATGTTCAAGGCATAGTTACATTTGGTGATCCAGATATCATACGTTGTAAGATGTCTATATCCCTAAAATGCAACAATGGAGCAAGAGACATGTAGGAAGTAGCTTTTAACACTAAACAACAGTTCTGATCTAGCTGTCGATCACTGAGCTAACCTACCTGACAATCAACTTTCACTAGTAATCAGTAGAACCTCTCAATATGCTGAGTTGGGGAAGACGGTGGCGGCAAAGGGGGTTGTGGACAAACTCCAACACCTGGGCAAAGCACGGCGACATCCCAAATGAGTGTTGGTAATTGTTGGTGTGCATGTGCGTCTGTGTGTGTAATGTTCGGTATGTGTCAGTGGGTAGCCACGTCTCTATCTGTTTGCATTAGAATTATTTATACATTATTTTTTTTTCGATATGTGTGTATTGTTAGATATTACTGCACTGTTGGAGCTAGGATCACAAGCATTTCGCTACAACAGCAGTAACATCTGCTAAATGTGTGTATGCAACCAATAACATTTGATTTTGATTTGATACTTTATTGTAAACACTGCTTACAAAGCCTCTGTGTACTGTACCTTATGTGCATGCAGTGAATGCATGTACACTGTACAACATGTACGACAGCGTGTTCCAGCATGTTCCAGTTCCCACTAATATCCAGCAACTTTGCACAGCCATTGAAGAGGAGTGGGAAAACATTCCACAATCAACAGCCTGATCAACTCTATGCGAAGCAAATGTGTTGCGCTGCATGAGGCAAATGGTGGTCACACCAGATACTGACTGATTTCTGATCCCCTCCCCTACCTTTTTTTATAGTATCTGTGTCCAACAGATGCATATCTGTATTCCCAGTCATGTGAAATCCATAGATTAGGGCCTACTTCAATTGGCTGATTTCCTTTATATGAACTGTAACTCAGTATAATCTTTGAAATTGTTCCGTGTTGCATTTATATTTTTGTTCAGTGTAAATACATGCAGGTGTACGTGTGTGTGCGCAGATGTTTAATCCAAACAGCCTTCTATAGACTCCTTGCATTAGAGTTGCAAAAAAGGCAACAAAAAAAAACCCAGACAGATCCACACTCAGTCTTAGACATAGACACTGTGTTTATTTACATATAATTCAACTGTCCATCAACTCTGAATAAGGGTGAATATGTTGGTGAGCTCCTGTGGACATGTTTGACTCCGTGGTATTTTGTATGCTGTGCTAAACATCAGAAGCCATTGATAGGGTGTGAAATCAGTCTTTGAGGGTACATTGAGAAAATCTAAGGGTAGGACCAGCACATACAGTTGACTCAGAAGTTTACACCTTAGCCAAATACATTTAAACTCAGTTCTTCACAATTCCTGACATTTAATCCTTGTAAAAAATTCCCTGTCTTGGGTCAGTTATTTTAAGAATGTGAAATGTTAGAATAATAGTAGAGAGAATACAGATTTTATTTCATTCATCACATTCCCAGTGGGTCAGAAGTTTACATACACTCAATTAGTATTTGGTAGCATTACCTTTACATTGTTTAACTTGGGTCAAATGTTTTGGGTATCTTTCCACAAGCTTCCCACAATAAGTTGGGTGAATTTTGGCCCATTCCTCCTGACAGAGCTGGTGTAACTGAGTCAGGTTTGTAGGCCTCCTTGCTCGCACACGTTTTTTCAGTTCTACCCACACATTTTCAATAGGATTGAGGTCAGGGCTTTGTGATGGCCACTCCAATACCATGACTTTGTTGTCCTTAAGCCATTTTGCCACAACCTTTGAAGTATGCTTGGGGTCGTTGTCCATTTGGAAGACCCATTTACGACCAAGCTTTAACTTCCTGACTTGAGATGTTGCTTCAATATATCAACATAATTTTCCAACCTCATGATGCCATCTATTTTGTGAAGTGCACCACTCTCTCCTGCAGCAAAGCACCCCCACAACATGATGCTGCCACCCCTGTGCTTCACGGTTGGGTTGGTGTTCTTCGGCTTGCAAGCCTCCCCCTTTTCCTCCAGACATAACGATGGTCATTATGGCCAAACAGTTCCATTTTTGTTTCATCAGACCAGAGGACATTTCTCCAAAAGTACAATCTTTGTCCCCATGTGCAGTTGCAAACCGTAGTCTGGCTTTTTTATGGCGGGTTTGGAGCAGTGACCTTTTAGGTTATGTCGCCATAGGACTCGTTTTACTGTGGATATAGATACATTTGTACCCGTTTCCTCCAGTACTTCACAAGGTCCTTTGCTGTTGTTCTGGGCTTGATTTTCGCACCAAAGTACGTTCATCTCTAGGAGACAGAACGCGTCTCCTTCCTGAAAGGTATGACGACTGCGTAGTCACATGGTGTTTATAGTTGCGTACTATTGTTTGTACAGATGAACGTGGTACCTTCAGGCGTTTGGAAATTGCTCCCAATGATGAACCAGACGTGTGGAGGTCTACAATTTTTGGGCTGATTTCTTTTGATTTTCCCATGAGGTCAAGCAAAGAGTAGGAGATGTCCTAACCGACTTTCCAAAACTATAGTTTGTTAACAAGAAATTTGCGGAGTGGTAGAAAAACCCATTTTAAATGATCCAACCTAACTGTATGTAAACTTCCGACTTCAACTGTATGTTCACTTTTCAGGAGGAAAGAGCAAAGTATGTATGTGTCCGTGTAAGGGTTGTTCTCTGGTAATGTATGAGTATCACTTTAGGAGCATATTGAGGAGCTTGGCACGCTCTTCATCTGCCATCCATCTCCTCCCTGTCTGCTTCCATGGTGACCCAGCATAGCCAAGACCCAGCAACACCCAGGCAGTGACGTCCTTCTCTGTGGGAGAGGAGTATTGGTGCTTAATCACAACTGGACATCTCTGCTGAAATACCCAGCTCTTGCCAGGCCACTCAAACTACCTGGCTGCTGGAGTAAACAAAGTGCTCGTCTTGCCAACCACACTTAAAAGGGGTTGTAAGAAGATAACTCTGAGTCCCTCTTGGGGTTATGAGATGGCAATACTACTTGACTGGACTCTCAACTATTTTTTATTTATTTAACTAGGCAAGTCAATTAAGAACAAATTCTTATTTTCAATGACAGCCTAGGAACAGTGGGTTAACTGCCTTTTTCAGGGGCAGAACAACAGATTTTTACCTTGTCAGCTCGGCGATTCAGTCTTGCAACCTTCCGGTTACTAGTCCAACACTTTATCCACTAGGCTACCTGAGTTGGGGCAACTCATGTCAATACATGCTTGGCTTTGATGATGTAAAACAGAGACTATAGAAGAAAATATTTGGACACTGTTCCCATTCTTCTAAAAGTATTAGCTTGTCCCTTGATATGGCATTGTTGTGTTGAGAATTAAATGTTCTGATTTGAGCCAGCAGAGAGCATAGAATCTGTGTGTGCTTATCCTATGTCACACTGAGGAGGCAATTGTGTGATGATGCTTACACAGCCTATATCTATTGACGTTGCACATAATCATTACTTGCAAGTGGGAAATATTGTGCATAATGTGGGTTTAAAAAATCTCTCATGTTTAACAAAAAAATCGCACTCATAGAATAGTTTACCAATGACAGGGTGATTCTGGAGCAGTTTATGCTCTGAGGCCTATGGACATACCCCGGTCTTTCAGATAAAAATCCCTCCCCTCACTCGAGCCCCACTCATTTTATCTTCAGTAAACCTTTAGTAATTCATTTCTATGTGTTTTGTCTTTCATTGAACTCATAGTACATTTTAGAGAAGGGTCACTTACATATTCACAAACACAAGTATATATCTATCTATCATCAGGTATAGAACAATAGAATAACCACTAATGCAGTGGTGTGTATATAGTTCAACTACTTGTAATCAATCACTGATTGACTGTCAACTCAGAAGTGAGACAACTGAGTCAAAGATTGAAGGCAACTGTGACCTGAAACATGTAACAATGTGAACAGTCAAACAATACAACATTGTCAGTTTGCTAAAATATCCTTACAATGTGCAGTTGTCTCCACATTTCCTGGTGAATTATGTGGTTTCATTTAAGGACCAAAAAATTGACACCTGTGCCATACAGATTGCAAAATATTTGGGAAGAGATTTTCAATGTGCCAATTCCATGGCATGTGGTTTATGAAGTGATAAACAAAACAACACCGGATTCAAAAAGCTTTTCAATTTTAAATTATTCAAAATAATTATTGCAACCAGTAGACTGTTATGTATATGGGGAATACAACCATCCCAGCTCTGTAGATTTTGCTGTGAAGAGACAGAATCATTAGATCACTTGTTTTGGTACTGCCCATAAGTAGCTTGTTTTTGGTCGCAGGTTCAGGAATGGCTGAAAGATTGCAACATTTTCTTGGAGCTTAATAGCACTACTAGCTGACTTGAAAAGCCATGGTCTATCGATCAATAATATAATAATACTCTTAGTAAAAATGTTAATCTTTAATTTACAATCTGTAGAAATTTAGAATAGCTTAGAATACTTCAGAACTTTTGTGAAGAATTACAGCACAGTTGAAAAATATATGGCAATTAGAAATCAAAACAGAATGGTTTTCAGAGATACTGTAGATGGGAGGGGTTTAGGGTAGATGAAGGGTGGGACTAAAAACAAGAAGGAAAAAAAGATAAATGCTTTCTAGTATTCTGTGTCTGTAAAATGTACATAGTTTGTATAAGCAGGAAGTAGAAGACTGAATATTGTGGTCCATTGGTTTACTCCAAGTAGGGGAGGGGTGGTAGAGTTAGTTAGGGGAAAATAACAAAGGAAAAAATGCAGACAATTACATTGATAGAGTGGTTCTATCTGCAATATTAAAGCTGATCTACCTCCCCAATCCCCCAAATAACAGTTAAGAGGGTTTCTGTCTGATGTCAAGTCCATTATAGGCTGTGCTATGAACACAGCAGGTAAGCCTCATTTAGTGGTCTGTGAGGCCCCTCTACTGTACATGCGGGATCACAAACAGACAAAGGAAAATGTGTTTCTGATGAGGTGGTGAGTCATCTCTAAGATTTCCTATAGAAGCCCTGGTTAATACATTCAGAAGGCTTAACAGTGATTATTCTATCCCCTGGTCCTTTTTGTATCGCCTAATCTTCCACTTCAGCCTTTTCTAGTCATCTTTATCAAGGAAGTATGCATAATAAAACCTCATTGCAGATTAGCTGCCTTTGTTGTAACAGTTGTCGTTGGTGGAAGAAGGTGAAGTGGACCAAAGTGCAGCGTGGTACGTATCCATAATACTTTTAATAAAAAATGAATACACGAACAAAAACACCAAAACGATAAATGAACCGTTCTGACAGGTGCAACAAACACTAACCAGAAAATAATCACCCACAACTCAAAATGGGAAAACAGGCTACCTAAGTATGGCTCTCAATCAGAGACAACGATAGACACCTGCCTCTGATTGAGAACCATACTAGGCCAAACACATAGAAAAAGAAAACCTAGACCTACAACATAGAATACCCACCCACATCACACCCTGAATAAACTAAAAATAGAAACATACAAAGCAACCTACGGTCAGGGCGTGACATTTGTGCCCTATTTTTTACAACCTTGTCTTTACCTGTGTCTGCCACAGATTAGTGTACCATATTTGAGCTGCCACTTGGGGTGTGATAGAAAACATCAAGAGGTTGGGAGATCCTATATCTCATATTTGTTTTTCTTCTCTATTTTGCACAGGGCAGGGCCAAATACAGAATTTGATCAGGGACAGAGACAACAAGATATGAACAACAGAAACTTGGCCCCACATCACAACAATATATGTGACCCTTACAGCCTAAAAACACCTCATATCATCATTATAGCGTTCCACCTGTATTCCTTCTCACCCTACAGCCCTCTCAGAGACATTCCCTGATACCATCTTTCCCTAAAATGTGGGGCCCTGGTCTCTTGCCCCTGATTGTTTTTATTGTCCCTCTGACATGCAGACACGCCATCCTATTGGGTAAAAGTACAACAAGGGCCCATCCCCTCACTCCGCTAGTACCAGAGTCCTCACAGCAGATTTCCAAGTACAGGGGCAGGGAAACCCATGATGCAACTGGACCATTACTAAAGATTTGAGTCCCTCTAAAGATGCCAGTCCCATGTCCCTCTATACCATAAATTACAAATGTTCTGCTCTCCTACAGTGCCTTCAGAAAGTATTCACACCCCTTGACTTTTCCACATTTTGTTGTGTTACAAAGTGGGATTAAAATTGATTTACTTGTAATTGTTTGTCCAAGGTCTACACAAAATACTATGTCAAAGTGGAAAACAAATTATAAAATATTTTTTAGATGTATGGAATATAAAACACTAATATAGAGCATCTTGATTAGAGACGTATTCAATGCATGTTAGAATCCCCTTTGGCAACGATTACAGCTGTGAGTCTTTCTGGGTAATTCTCTAAGAGCTTTGCACACCTGGATTGTACAATATTCACCAATTTGTTGGTTGTTGATCACTGCTAGACAGCCATAGATTTTCAAGCCAATTTTTAAGTCAAAACTGTAACTTGGCCACTCAGGAACATTCAATGTAATCTTATTAAGCAACTCCAGTCTATATTTGGCCTTGTGTTTTAGGTAATTGTCCTGCTGAAAGGTGAATTTGCCTCCCAGTGTCTGTTGGAAAGCAGACTGAACCTGTGCTTAGCTCTATTCCGTTTCTTTTTATCCTAAAAAAACGTCCTAGTCCTTGCCGATGACAAGCATACCCATAACATGATGCAGCCACCACCATGCTTGGAAATATGAAGAATGGTACTCAGTGATGTGTTGTGTTGGATTCACCCCAAACATAACATTTTGATTTCAGGGGGAAAAATGTATTTCTTTACCACATTTTTTGCATTATTCATTTAGTGCCTTATTGCAAATAGGATGCATGTTTTGGAAAAAAATTATTCTGTACAGGCTTCCTTCATTTCACTCTGTTATTCATGTTTGTATTTTGTAGTAACTACAATGTTGTTGATCCATCCTCAGTTATCTCCTATCACAGCCATTAAACTCTGTAACTGTTTTAAAATCACCATCCTTCCTTTCTGGCAACTGAGTTAAGGAGGTATCATTGTAGTGACTGGGTGTATCACAACTTGCAGACTTGTTTACGTGCTGCTGTGCATTTTGTTGCTAACCTTACTTTGCTACCTGACAACTTTACGTTTTTAAATGTTTAATTACGTTTATATTTGTAGTTTTTCCCTCACTCAACTTTTTTTTCAACCTTTTCACTCTGGACGCTTTATCTGGACGTGGTTCGAAGCTAAGTAGTAACATTAACATGATGCCTTCTAATTGCAGTCGCTGTACTCATAATATACAGGAGAACGATCGCCTTACGGCGAGGATAGCTGTGCTGCAAAACCCGGTTTCAGACACAATCAATAGGCAAGGGTAATTTAAGTGTAGGAAAGGATGAAACAGCATCTGTGCCACCAGATAGTACAGATAGTAGTATAAATCCCCTCGCACGGTCCCCGCAGCCGGACAACTTTCTCATGGCTTCTGGAGGGAAATGCTGTAAGAATGCTCAAACGGTGTGGCTCAGACAGAAACTTTCAACCGGTTCTCCCCATTAAGCAGCGAGTCAGAGTCAGAGTCAGAGGCCGAGCCTTCTCTGGTCTCTACTCCTCCCGTTACGGGGTATGAGACGCCGAAGCCTCCCACCATTAGCTCTGACAAATTGAAAACCCTAGTCATTGACGACTCCATTACCTGCAGTATTAGACTTACAACAAATCATCCAGCGATCATACACTGTTTACCAGGGGGCAGGGCTACCGACGTTAAGGCTAATCTGAAGATGGTGCTGGCTAAAGCTAAAACTGGCGATAGTAGAGAGTATAGGGATATTGTTATCCACGTCGGCACCAACAATGTTAGGATGAAACAGTCAGAGGTCACCAAGCTCAACATAGCTTCAGCATGTAAATCAGCTAGAAAGATGTGTCGGCATCGAGTAATTGTCTCTGTCCCCCTCCCAGTTAGGGGGAGTGATGAGCTCTACAGCAGAGTCTCACAACTCAATCGCTGGTTGAAAACTGTTTTCTGCCCCTCCCAAAAGATAGAATTTGTAGATAATTTGCCCTCTTTCTGGGACTCACCCACAAACAGGACCAAGCCTGGCCTGTTTAGGAGTGACGGACTCCATCCTAGCTGGAGGGGTGCTCTAATCTTATCTACGAACATAGACACGGCTCTAACTCCCCTAGCTCCACAATGAAATAGGGTGCAGGCCAGGCAGCAGGCTGTTAGCCAGCCTGCCAGTTTAGTGGAGTCTGCCACTAGCACAGTCAGTGTAGTCAGCTCAGCTATCCCCATTGAGACCTTGTCTGTGCCTCGACCTAGGTTGGGCAAAACTAAACATGGCAGTGTTTGCCTTAGCAATCTCAATAGAATAAAGACTTCCTCCATTCCTGCCAATATTGAAAGAGATCGTGATGTCTCACATCTCAAAATAGGGCTACTTAATGTTAGATCCCTCACTTCCAAGGCAGTTATAGTCAATGAACTAATCACTGATCATAATCTTGATGTGATTGACCTGACTGAAACATGGCTTAAGCCTGATGAATTTACTGTGTTAAATGAGGCCTCACCTCATGATTACACTAGTGACCATATCCCCCCGCGCATGCCGCAAAGGCGGAGATGTTGCTAACATTTACGATAACAAATTTCAATTTACAAAAAAACAAATAAACGTTTTTGTCTTTTGAGCTTCTAGTCATGAAATCTATACAGCCTACTCAATCACTTTTATAGCTACTGTTTAAAGACCTCCTGGGCCACATACAGCGTTCCTCACTGAGTTCCTTGAATTCCTATCGGACCTTGTAGTCATAGCAGATAATATTCACATTTTTGGTGACTTTAATATTCACATGGAAAAGTCCACAGACCCACTACAAAAGGCTTTCGGAGCCATCATCGAGTCAGTGGGTTTTGTCCAAACATGTCTCTGGACCTACTCACTGCCACAGTCATACTCTGGACCTAGTTTTGTACCATGGAATAAATGTTGTGGATCTTAATGTTTTTCCTCATAATCCTGGACTATCGGACCACCATTTTATTACGTTTGCAATCGCAACAAATGATCTGCTCAGACCCCAAGCAAGGAGCATCAAAAGTCATGCTATAAATTCTCAGACAACCCAAAGATTCCTTGATGCCCTTCCAGACTCCCTCTGCCTACCCAAGAACGTCAGAGGACAAAAATCTTTAACCACCTAACTGAGGAACTCAATTTAACCTTGCGCAATACCCTAGATGCAGTTGCACCCCTAAAAAGTAAAAACATTTGTCATAAGAAACTAGCTCCCTGGTAAACAGAAAATACCCGAGCTCGGAAGCAAGCTTCCAGAAAATTGGAACGGAAATGGCGCCACACCAAACAGGAAGTCTTCCGACTAGCTTGGAAAGACAGTACCGTGCAGTATCGAAGAGCTCTCACTGCTGCTCGATCATCCTATTTTTCCAATTTAATTGAGCAAAATAAGAACAATCCTAAATGTCTTTTTGATACTGTCGCAATGCTAACTAAAAATCCCCAAGAGAGGATGGCTTTCACTTCAGCAGTAATAAATTCATGAACTTATTTGAGGAAAAGATCATGATCATTAGAAAGCGAATTACGGACTCCTCTTTAAATTTGCATATTCCTCCAAAGCTCAGTTGTCCTGAGTCTGCACAACTCTGCCAGGACCTAGGATCAAGGGAGACACTCAAGTGTTTTAGTACTATGTCTCTTGACACAATGATGAAAATAATCATGGCCTCTAAACCTTCAAGCTGCATACTGGACCCTATTCCAACCAAACTACTGAAAAAGCTGCTTCCTGTGCTTGGCCCTCCTATGTTGAACATAATAAACGTCTCTCTATCCACCGGATGTGTACCAAACTCACAAAAATTTGCAGTAATAAAGCCTCTCATTTGAAAAAGACAAACCTTGACCCAGAAATGATTTTAAAAACTATCCGTCTATAGAATCTCACATTCCTCTCAAAAATGTTAGAAAAAACTGTTGCGCAGCTACTCACTGCCTTCCTGAAGACAAACAATGTATACGAAATGCTTAAATCTTTTTTTAGACCCCATCATAGCACTGAGACTGCACTTGTGAAGGTGGTAAATGACCTTTTAATGGTGTCAGACCGAGGCTCTGCATCTGTCCTCGTGCTCCTAGACCTTAGTGCTGCTTTTGATACCATCGATCACCACATTATTTTGGAGAGATTGGAAACCCAAATTGATCTACACGGACAAGTTCTGGCCTGGTTTGGTTTAGATCTTATCTGATGGAAAGATATCAGTTTGTCTCTGTTTGTCCCCTGACAAATCAACTGTACATTTTGGTGTTCCTCAAGGTTCCGCGTTAGGACCAATATTGTTTTCACTATATATTTTACATCTTGGGGGATGTCATTCGAAAACACAATGTTAACTTTCACTGCTATACGGATGACACACAGCTGTACATTTCGATGAAACATTTTGAAGCCCCAAAATTGCCCTTGCTGGAAGCCTGTGTGTCAGACATAAGGAAGTGGATGGCTGCAAATGTTCTACTTTTAAACTCGGACAAAACAAAGCTGCTTGTTCTAGGTCCCAAGAAACAAAGAGATCTTCTGTTGAATCTGACAATTAATCTTGATGGTTGTACAGTCGTCTCAAATAAAACTGTGAAGGACCTTGGCGTTACTCTGGACCCTGATCTCTCTTTTGATGAACATATCAATACTTTTTTCCATCTACGTAACATTGCAAAAATCAGAAATGTTCTGCCCAAAAATGATGCAGAAAAATGTATCCATGCTTTTGTCACTTCTAGGTTAGACTACTGCAATGCTCTACTTTCCGGCTACCCGGATAAAGCACAAAATACATTTCAGTTAGTGCTAAATACGGCTGCTAGAATCCTGACTAGAACCAAAACATTTGATCATATTACTCCAGTGCTAGCCTCCCTACACTGGCTTCCTGTTAATGCAAGGGCTGATTCCAATGTTTTACTGCTAACCTACAAAGCATTACATGGGCTTGCTCCTACCTATCTTTCTGATTTGGTCCTGCCGTACATACCTACACGTACGCTATGGTCACAAGATGCAGGCCTTATAATTGTCCCTAGAATTTCTAAGCAAACAGCTTTAGGCAGGGCTTTCTCCTATAGAGCTCCATTTGTATGGAAGGGTCTGCCTACCCATGTGAGAGACTCAGACTCGTTCTCAACCTTTAAGTCTGTATTGAAGAATAATATCTTCAGTAGGTCCTATGATTGAGTGTAGTCTGGCTCAGGAGTGTGAAGGTGAACGCAAAGGCACTGGAGCAACGGACCACTCTTGCTGTCTCTGCCTGGCCGGTTCACCTCTCTCCACTGGGATTCTCTGCCTCTAACACTATTACAGGGGCTGAGTCACTGGCTTACTGGTGCTCTTCCATGCCGTCCCTAGGAGGGGTGCGTCACTTGAGTGTGTTGAGTCACTGGCATGGTCTTCCTGTCTGAGTTGGAACCCCCCCTTGGGTTGTGCCGTGGCAGAGATCTTTGTGGGCTATACTAGGCCTTGTCTCAGGATGGTTAGTTGGTGGTTGAAGATATCCCTCTAGTGGTGTGGGGGCTGTGCTTTGTCAAAGTGGGTGGGGTTATATCCTGCCTGTTTGGCCCTGTCCGGAGGTATCATCGGATGGGGCCACAATGTCTCCTGACCCCTCCTGTCTCATCCTCCAGTATTTATGCTGCAGTAGTTTATGTATCTTGGGGCTAGGGTCAGTCTGTTATATCTGGAGTATTTCTCCTGTCTTATCCAGTGTCCTGTGTGAATTGAAGTACGCTCTCTCTAATTCTCTCTTTCTCTCTCTCAGAATACCTGAGCCCTAAGACCATGCCCCAGGACTACCTGGCATGATGACTCATTGCTGTCCCCAGTCCACCTGGCCATGCTGCTGCTCCAGTTTCAACTGTTCTGCCTGCGGCTATGGAACCCTGACCTGTTTTCAACTCTCTAGACACAGCCGGAGCGGTAGAAATACTCTCAATGATCGGCTACGAAAAGCCAACTGACATTTACTCCTGAGGTGCTGACCTGTTGCACCCTTGACAACTACTGTGATTATTGTTATTTGACCATGCTGGTCATTCATGAACATTTGAACATCTTGGCCATGTTCTGTCATAATCTCCACCCGACACAGCCACAAGAGGACTGGCCGCCCCTCATAGCCTGGTTCCTCTCTAGGTTTCTTCCTAGGTTTTGGCCTTTCTATGGAGTTTTTCCTAGCCACCATGCTTCTACACCTGCATTGCTTGCTGTTTGGGGTTTTAGGCTAGGTTTCTGTACAGCACTTTGAGATATCAGCTGATGTAAGAAGGGCTATATAAATACATTTGATTTGATACTGATACATCATTCAAAGTGTACTTAATAACTGCACCATGCTCAAAGGGACATTCATTTTTTTAACCTATCTACCAATAGTTGCCCTTCTTTGGGAATCATTGGAAAACCTCCCTGGTCATTGTGGTTGAATCTTTGCTTTAAATTCACTGCTTGACTGAGCGACCTTACAAATAATTGTATGCGTTGGGTACAAAGATGTGGTAGTCATTTAAAAATCATGTTTATCACTATTGTTGCACACAAAGTGAGTACTTACAACTTATTATGTGACTTATTAAGCACATTTTTGCTCCTGAACTTATTTAGACTTACCATAACAAAGGGGTTGAATACTTATTGACATTTCAATTTTTCATTTTTTATTATTTGTAAACATTTCAAAAACATCATTCCGCTTTGACATTATGGAGTATAATACTAGTAGGCCAGTGACACAAAATCTCAATTGAATCCGTTTTAAATTCAGGCTGTAACACAACAAAATGAGGAAAAAGTCAAGGTGTGTGAATACTTTCTGAAGGCTCTGTATATCCACCCCTTGTGGGGATTGTGTTCCAACAAAATGCCCTTTTATTTTTCAATGAGCCCGACTAAAGTGACTTTCTGCCTGAAATGTGCAGTATAGCCTCCAGGTGGCAGTAGAAACTTACTTTGTCACTTTCAGACAAGCATCTTTCCATACTATCCTGAAAGTGTAGATAAAATAACAGAAACATTTCTTGATTGAAAACTATACCAACTTTGCCAGTGGAAAAGAAAGATTGTGGTACAATGTAAGTGTAGCTGATGGTGTAGATCAGGGATGGGCAACTTTGATGGGGTGGGGGCCACAAAAATGTTTAACTCATCATGGGGGGCCGCAGTAGCTTGTGGGTCTGCGTACCTCTATGAAGGGTTCAACCAAGAACCATTTTATAATCTAAAAGTTCTTTCTAGAACCGTCTATGAAGGGTTCTACTCAGAACCCTTTTATCTTTGGAGGGTTCTTCTCCTATAAAACTGCCTTATTAGCCTTAAAAATGTAATTATTTTTGACAATACATTGCGTGTATCATAAGGCCTTTCTCTGAGGGCCTAGTTATACCATAGCACATTGGTGTTAGGAATCTCCTGGTTTACATGCCACATCAGGCATGCAAGTCGAATTGTGCTTGGCTTGCAAAGTGATGTGTAATTCCTATTGGAATCCAGCCAGAGTTAGGATATCCAACAAGTAGAATTGTTAATCACCCACAACCTGCATTCAGAATGACTGCAGGGTAGGGAAGATTGAATACTGAGACTACCTCAATCATCTAAACTGGAACAACCATCTCAGTAACATGTGTAATAAATCCAAATACTAAGAGATTGGATTAGTTTAGATGTTATTTATCTTTGTGTAGCATACAATTAATCAACCAATCAATGTACATGCATAAACACAGATATTACAGTAAAACAAACAATTCTGAAAATCGTCCTGCAATAGAGCATGCTGGGAAATATTATAAATGGTTTTATATAGAACCTTTCTTGCCTTCCAACGAATCCTTCCTGTCTACCAAATAATCATCAAATAACCCTTTCTTTTAAAAAAACGGTTCTTAGGATGTTAAAGGTTCTAGGTAGAACCCTTTGCCTTACAAAGAACCCTTTTCTTCCAAAAATGGTTCTTCTGATCAAAATGGTTCTTGGTAGAATCCTATCCCTCCGCAAGGAGTGTAGATGTATTTTTTTGATATAAATCTTTCCTCCTCTAGTCATACCTTATCTGAGAGGTCAGTAGCAAGGAGGTGGTCAGTTGTCCACATCCTGTATCTAACTTTAGTTTTAACCAGGGATTGGTTTTGGAGTTTTTTCAGCAGGATGTATAAATATTTTTGGGCTAAATGCCTAATAAATCTGAGAAAACAAATGTAAACAAGAAGAGTCTATAAAACGGTGAGCCTCACATTACAGTATTTTACTGATACTAAGTTCAGAGCAGACTCGATGTCTATCTGTTGTTTGAAAGGTCAAAGTTGTAGCTTGTGAGGGTTGGGGTTATGATGTGTTGTAAAAGTTCACAGTAAAGTACTTAAAATTACTTACTGAGTCATACGGTAAGAAGTTTTTGTCCTCCAGCGCAGCTCTGGCCGGGCTAAAGTCCTCTACACTCTACCTACTAACCCCTCTTATCTGCCTTCATACTGAAAGGTCAATGTGTTTTTCTCTCATTGTTTAGCCTCAGCCCTGTTTGACATTGGCCTTGTTTGTCATCCAGGATGATCCTGGGCTTATCAAAATGACCACAGTGCTCAATTCAATCAAACCTGCATTATAGTGTAGACAAACGTACCCTTTTTCCTGTAGTCAAATTAAATCACAGAATAGTTTTTTGTTCCTGTGGAAAATACCATGTAGACTCCCCTCACAGGTAAATGTGTCCAGTTTTCATAATAAGACGTGTGGACAGTTCACACACTCACACACTACCTGCTTACCAGTGTGGGAAAAGTACCCAATTGCCATACTTGAGTAAAAGTAAAGATACCTTAGAAAACCTTAGAAAATGAAAGTCTCCCAGTAAAATACTGCTTGAGTAAAAGTCTAAAAGTATTTTGTTTTAAATGTACTTAAGTATCAAAAGTAAAAGTATAAATCAGGTCTCCCGAGTGGCACAGTGGTCTAAGACACTGCTTCTTAATGCAAGAGGCGTCACTGTAGTACCTGGTTTGAATCCAGGCTACATCACATCTGGCCGTGATTGGGAGTCCCATAGGGTGGTGCATGTTTGGCCAGGGTAGGCCGTCATTGTAAATAAGAATTTGTTCTTAACTGACTTTCCTAGTTAAATTATAAAACATAAAATTCCTTCTATTAAGCAAAGCATACTGCACAATATTTATGTTTTTTATTTATTTACAGATAACCAGGGGCACGCTACAACATGCAGACATAATTTACAAACAAAGCATTTGTGTTTAGTGAGTCTGCCAGATCAGAGGAAGTAGGGATGACCAGTGATGTTCTCTTGATACTGTAAGCTTGTGAATTGGACCATTTTTCTGTCCTGCTAAGCATTCAAAATGTAACGAGTACTTTTGGGTGTCAGGGAAAATGTATAGAGTAAAAAGTACATTATTTTCTTTAGGAATGTAGTGAAGTAAAAGTTGTCAAATAAATAAATAGTAAAGTGAAGTACAGATAACCCCCAAAAACGACTTAAGTAGTACTTTTAAATATTTTTACTTATGTACTTTTCACCACTACTGCTTACCTGCTCAGGCATCTGAGTGATGGATTGGGATGTGGAGAGATGGAGAGGGGTCGTATTACCTGTGTGTCAGGGACAGCGAAGCAACTCTCTGGTTGTGTGGTAGTAGTTGTTACTGCTTCAGTCCTTTGTTACTGCTCATGGCTGGAGTGTGACCTCATACTTCCAGCTCCTTACAACAACAATAGAGATCAGTCTGTTTGTCACGAACCCACTGAATGTAATATGGTCCATAGTTTTGCAAATGTCATACATTACTTTTGCTTAGAGTATAAATCCTCCAAAGTATTTGAACATTTTGGGAAACCTTTCCATATGACTGTGGAGTCCTATCCAACATATATTTGGGAAGGAGGGAATCTAGGAGATCAAATTTCATAGCCCTCACCTCTGGGTTTCCAGTGTATAACAGGCTTACCCTACCTCACTGTGTGTTTTATTCACATACTAATCCACTGGCAGGTGATGACATAGTACTGGTGCTCTTTCTGTGGAAATATCCCTTCTCTCCTCCTCCTCTGTCTGCCTTGTCTGTCGGCCTGTCTGTGTCTGACTTACTGACATCCTTGGCTCTTATCTCTGGCTGCCCTCCTCTGGTGTGTGGTTGCAATACAATACAGTATTTGCATATATTTGTGTGGGAAAATTAGCCAAAATAATAAAAATGAAATAATAACACAATAAAATAA
The DNA here is from genome assembly GCF_045791955.1 of Oncorhynchus clarkii lewisi. Taxonomy (NCBI): domain Eukaryota; kingdom Metazoa; phylum Chordata; class Actinopteri; order Salmoniformes; family Salmonidae; genus Oncorhynchus; species Oncorhynchus clarkii. The sequence goes on from NC_092153.1 coordinate 58,360,223, forward strand.
CAATAACGAGACTATATACAAGGAGTACTGGTACTGAGTCAATGTGCAGGGGTACGAGACAGTTGAGGTAATTTAGGTAATACAGTGGGGCAAAAAAGTATTTAGTCAGCCACCAATTGTGCAAGTTCTCCCACTTAAAAATATGAGAGAGGCCTGTAATTTTCATCATAGGTACACTTCATCTATGACAGACAAAATTAGAAAAAAAAATCCAGATAATCACATTGTAGGATTTTTAATTAATTAATTAGCAAATTATGGTGGAAAATAAGCATTTGGTCAATAACAAAAGTTTATCTCAATACTTTGTTATATACCCTTTGTTGGCAATGACAGAGGTCAAACGTTTTCTGTAAGTCTTCACAAGGTTTTCACACACTGTTGCTGGTATTTTGTCCCATTCCTCCATGCAGATCTCCTCTAGAGCAGTGATGTTTTGGGGCTGTTGCTGGGCAACACGGACTTTCAACTCCCTCCAAAGATTTTCTATGGGGTTGAGATCTGGAGACTGGCTAGGCCACTCCAGGACCTTGAAATGCTTCTTATGAAGCCACTCCTTCGTTGCCCGGGCGGTGTGTTTGGGATCATTGTCATGCTGAAAGACCCAGCCACGTTTCATCTTCAATGCCCTTGCTGATGGAAGGAGGTTTTCACTCAAAATCTCACGATACATGGCCCCATTCATTCTTTCCTTTACACGGATCAGTCGTCCTGGTCCCTTTGCAGAAAAACAGCCCCAAAGCATGATGTTTCCACCCCCATGCTTCACAGTAGGTATGGTGTTCTTTGGATGCAACTCAGCATTCTTTGTCCTCCAAACACGACAAGTTGAGTTTTTACCCAAAAAGTTATATTTTGGTTTCATCTGACCATATGACATTCTCCCAATCTTCTTCTGGATCATCCAAATGCTCTCTAGCAAACTTCAGACGAGCGTGGACATATACTGGCTTAAGCAGGGGGACACGTCTGGCACTGCAGGATTTGAGTCCCTGGCAGCGTAGTGTGTTACTGATGGTAGGCTTTGTTACTTTGGTCCCAGCTCTCTGCAGGTCATTCACTAAGTCCCCCTGTGTGGTTCTGGGATTTTTGCTCACCGTTCTTGTGATCATTTTGACCCCACGGGGTGAGATCTTGCGTGGAGCCCCAGATCGAGAGAGATTATCAGTGGTCTTGTATGTCTTCCATTTCCTAATAATTGCTCCCACAGTTGATTTCTTCAAACCAAGCTGCTTACCTATTGCAGATTCAGTCTTCCCAGCCTGTTGCAGCTCTACAATTTTGTTTCTGGTGTCCTTTGACAGCTCTTTGGTCTTGGCCATAGTGGAGTTTGGAGTGTGACTGTTTGAGGTTGTGGACAGGTGTCTTTTATACTGATAACAAGTTCAAACAGGTGCCATTAATACAGGTGGAGGACAGATGAGCCTCTTAAAGAAGAAGTTACAGGTCTGTGAGAGCCAGAAATCTTGCTTGTTTGTAGGTGACCAAATACTTATTTTCCCCCATAATTTGCAAATAAATTCATTAAAAGTCCTACAACGTGTTTTTCTGGATTTTTTTTCTCAATTTGTCTGTCATAGTGTACCTATGATGACAATTACAGGCCTCTCTCATCTTTTTAAGTGGGAGAACTTGCCCAATTGGTGGCTGACTAAATACTTTTTTGCCCCACTGTATGTACATGCAGGTAGGGGTAAATGTGACTAGGCAATCAGGATAGATAATCAACAGAGTAGCAGCAGTGTATGTGAAGAGTGTGAAAGTGAGTGTGTATGTGTGTGTCACCTGCATAGCCTCACTTCCCACCCACTTTTTTCACGTAATTTGTCTTCTGAGACTCCTACTCCTTCTGTTTGCTTGTATTTTCACCAGAACCCCAGGCCTGACCCTGATATACACAGTGAAACACTCCCACCCACAAACCCAAAACACAGTCCAACACTCCCACCCACACACCCAAAACACACAATCAAAAGCTCCCACCCACCCATCCAAAAATCACAGTTAAACATACTGTTTGTCAGATGGCATGTTGGCAGTGGCTGCACAGGAGTCTCAAACACAATCTTAGAACAACTGAACCAGTCACTGTTTTAAGCAATGCTCATCTTTTCACCTCACATCCCACCAAAACAAATTATTTGTATCTGGATGCAAAGAAATTGTCCCATCACTAAAATAATATTTTGTACACTGAATGTACAAAACATTAAGGACACCTGCTTTTTCCATGACAGACTGACCAGGTGAATCCAGGTGAAAGCTATGATCCCTTATGGATGTTACTTGTTAAATCCACTTTAATCCCTGTATATGAAGGGGAGGACACAGGTAAAATAAAGATTTTTAAGCGATTGAGACATGGATTGTGTATGTATGGAGGGTGAATGGGCAAGACAAAATATTTAAGTGCCTTTGAACGGGGTATGGTAGTAGGTGCCAGGCGCACTGGTTTGTGTCAAGAACTGCAACGCAGCTGGAGTTTTCATGCCCATCAGTTTCCCGTGTGTATCAGGAATGGTCCACCTCCGAAAGGACATCCAGCCAACTTGACACAACTGTGGGTAGCATTGGAGGCAACCTGGGCCAGCATCCCTGTGGAACGCTTTCGACACCATGCCCCAACAAATTGAGGCTGTTCTGAGGGCAAAAAGGGGGGTTGCAACTTAATATTAGGAAGGTGTTTCTACACTCAGTGTATAATAGCAGCATATATATTTTGCTCAGTGTCTTTATGTAATGTCTGGCTGAGCACCTGGTGGTGAGCACTGCAGCCAGATGTTTGAAGGTTGTGTAAGTATTGGATCTCTGCCCAGTGTTAGCAGTGGGGTCAGGGGAGTGAGTGCTAGTGAGGGAGAAATCAAGAGAGAAATATCATAACTTCCCTCTCACTGACTCTGCACTCCTGGCTCTCCAGTGCTGTAAACCTTTAAACCTGGTGTGTGTGTGTGTGTGTGTGTGTGTGTGTGTGTGTGTGTGTGTGTGTGTGTGTGTGTGTGTGTGTGTGTGTGTGTGTGTGTGTGTGTGTGTGTGTGTGTGTGTGTGTTCGGGCTGGCTGAGTCAGTGTGTATGGTGGTGGGCCCCAGTGCTGGGGGCCAACTGTGTGTCTGAGCCCTGGGCCTGGCACCCATCACACACAGGAAACAGGCACTGGGCCCTAGAGATGAGCTGCACATTAAAACACACAGGAAACACACATAGGAAACTGAGGCTGAACCGACTGCCCGCTCGCCTCACTCCCCCATCCTCCACTTCTCTCCTCCTCCAGACAGCCAGGGCCAAGCTGACACAGCTGACAGCCCATCTAACCTCTCTGCAGAGCCGCACGCTCTCTCAGGCAAGATCCCACCCATCCTCCCACAGACACCCAGACACTCGGGAGGCTGGGAGCCAACTCTGGCTGTGGCAGATTGTATGAACTGATTTATAACAACGCATAACTCTGCAATGCTTTAGGCTAGAAACTATTCTAGTAAAAAAATACATTAATGAACAAAACAATCGGTAAAATGCCAGAGGAAGATGCAATGCCAATGCACATGGGATATCTTTGGTTTGTCTCTGTGACATTCAGAAGCTAAGCTGCGACCTTCTAAAGTCGAGGAGTCCAAAAAATTGGCTTTGCTTGGGAAGTAATCTTAATCTCTGTCGCTATCAATTGTTCTATTCACTTTCTGTAAAAGAGAATATGTATTATTCAATTGAGGGTTTATATAAATTATAATAATAAACCATATTTGGTAGCTGAATAACATTTGTGGAAATCGGGTCTAGACTTTATTTTCCTTATCCATTATTATTTCGTTTATTTATTTATTTATTTATTATTCTTATTCTTATTAGATAGCCTGCCTAAAATATGTCATCAGTCTTGTCAAACTATGTAGAATAGCAGGATATGAGTTTCAAACCCCCAGAAATGTCCTAGGTCCTTCAAATGAAACAAAATCAAGCTTTTGGTGGTGTATTTAATTTAGGCTCTCTCAATAAAATAAAAAACATTTCAACAGTAAACATGTCATCCCCCACTAACAGTGGTGTAAAATTCCTTTAAGTACTACTCCATACATTTTCCCTGACACCCAAAAGTACTCGTTACATTTTGAATGCTTAGAGGGACAGGAAAATGGTCAAATTCTCACACTTATAAAGAGAACAGAAACTGACTGTTAGAACTGTTAAAGCTCCATGGATTGATGAGGAATTGAATAACTGTATGGTTGAAAGAGATGGGGCAAATGGAGTGGCTAATAACTCTGGCTGCACATCTGACTGGCTGACTTACTGCAAATTGAGAAATTATGTGACTGAACTTAACAAAAAGAAGATAAAACTGTATTATGAAGCCAAGATCAATGGTCCATGATCAATGGAGAAAAAAAACTTTGGCGTACTTTTAATTGAAATTATGAGCAGAAAGACTAATTCAACTCTCTTTGATCGAATCAGATGGCTTATTCATCACAAAACCATTTGATGTTGCCAATTATTTTAATGATTACTTAATTGACAAAGTGTGCTAACTTAAGCAGGAAATGCCAACAACGAACACTGAGCCATCGTATTCATGCATAAAACAAATAATGAAAGAAAAGCATTGTAAGTTTGGATTTTGTAACGTTATTGGACAGGTGGAAAAATTGTTATCCTGCCACTGACAATTTAGATGGAAGGCTACTGAGGATGGAAGCTGAATCTATGGCCACTTCTATCTGTAATATCTTTAATCTGACTCTAGAGGAAGGTGTTTGTCCTCAAGCCTAGAGGGAAGTCAAAGTCCTTCCTCAACCCAAGAGCGGTAAAGCAGCCTTTATTGGTTCTAACAGCAGACCAAACAGTTTGCTGACAGCTCTTAGCAAACTGTTGGAAATAAATACTATGCTATTTCTCTGTACACTTTCAGCATACTTATAGAGGACACTCAACATGTACCGCATTGACACAAATTACTGATGATTAGTTGAAAGAAATTGATAAGAAGATTGTGGGAGCTGTACTGTTAGATTTCTGTGCAGCCTTTGATATTATTGACCATAACCTGTTGTTGAGAACTAATGTTTTATGGCTTTTCAATCTCTGCCATATCGTGGATTCAGAGCTATATATCTAATAGAACTGATGGTTTTCTTTAATGGAAGCTTCTCTAATGTCAAACAGATAGGGTGTGGTGTACCACAGGGCAGTTCTCTAGGCCCTCTTTTAAAAATATTTTTACCAATGACATGCCACTGGCATTAAACAGAGCCTGTGTGTCCATGTATGCTGATGATTCAACCATATACATGTCAGCAACCACAGCTAATGAAGTCACTGAAACCCGTAACAAGAAGTTGCAGTCAGTTTTGGAATGGGTGGCCAGTAATAAACTGTTCCTGAACATCTTTAAAACTAAGAGCATTGAATATGGTACATATCATTCCCTAAGCTCTAGACCTCAAATGAATCTTGTAATGAATGTTGTGGCTGTTGAACAAGTTGAAGAAACTAAATTACTTGGTGTTACCTTAGATTGTTACCTGTCATGGTCAAAACGTAGATTCAATTGTTGTAAAGATGGAGAAAAGTCTGTAATGAAGAGATGTTCTGCTTTTTTGACACCAAACTCCACAAAGCAAGTCCTGCAGGCTCTATTTTTGTCTTATCTGTATTATTGTCTATCCATGTGGTCAAGTGCTGCGAAGAAAGACCTTGTTAAGCTGCAGCTGGTGCAGAGCAAAGCAGCACATCTTGCTCTTCTGTCACGGCCGTCGTCGGAATGAGACCAAGGTGCAGCTTGATGAGCGTACATTTTCCTTTTTATTAGAATGTCGCCAACAAAACAATAAACAATACAAAAGCGACTGTGACGCTAAACAGGGCTATGATGCCTCTAACAAAGTTACTACCCACACTGAAAGGAGGGAAAAAGGGCGACCTAAGTATGATTCCCAATCAGAGACAATGATAGACAGCTGTCCCTGATGGAGAACCATACCCGGCCAAAACATACACTGCTCAAAAAAATAAAGGGAACACTACAATAACACATCCTAGATCTTTTTTCTTTACATAGTTGAATGTGCTGACAACAAAATCACACAGGAATTATCAATGAAAATCAGATTTATCAACCCATGGAGGTCTGGATTTGGAGTGACACTCAAAATTAAAGTGTAAAAACACACTACAGGCTGATCCAACTTTGATGTAATGTCCTTAAAACAAGTCAAAATGAGGCTCAGTAGTGTGTGTGGCCTCCACGTGCCTGTATGACCTCCCTACAATGCCTGGGCATGCTCCTGATGAGGTGGCGGATGGTCTCCTGAGGGATCTCCTCCCACACCTGGACTAAAGCATCCGCCAACTCCTGGAGAGTCTGTGGTGCAACGTGGCGTTGGTGGATAGAGCGAGACATGATGTCCCAGATGTGCTCAATTGGATTCAGGTCTGGAGAACGGGCGTGCCAGTCCATAGCATCAATGCCTTCCTCTTGCAGGAACTGCTGACACACTCCAGCCACATGAGGTCTAGAATTATCTTGCATTAAGAGGAACCCAGGGCCAACCGCACCAGCATATGGTCTCACAAGGGGTCTGAGGATCTCATCTCGGTACCTAATGGCAGTCAGGTTACCTCTGGCGAGCACATGGAGGGCTGTACGGCCCCCCAAAGAAATGCCACCCCACACCATGACTGACCCACCGCCAAACCGGTCATGCTGGAGGATGTTGCAGGCAGCAGAACGTTCTCCACGGCATCTCCAGACTCTGTCACGTCTGTCACGTGCTCACGTGAACCTGCTTTCATCTGTGAAGAGCACAGGGCGCCAGTGGCGAATTTGCCAATCTTGGTGTTCTCTGGCAAATGCCAAACGTCCTGCACGGTGTTGGGCTGTAAGCACAACCCCCACCTGTGGACGTCGGGCCCTCATACCACCCTCATGGAGTCTGTTTCTGACCGTTTGAGCAGACACATGCACATTTGTGGCCTGCTGGAGGTCATTTTGCAGGGCTCTGGCAGTGCTCCTCCTGCTCCTCCTTGCACAAAGGCGGAGGTAGCGGTCCTGCTGCTGGGTTGTTGCCCTCCTACGGCCTCCTCCACATCTCCTGATATACTGGCCTGTCTCCTGGTAGTGCCTCCATGCTCTGGACACCAATCCGTGTTGCTTCCTAAGTGGACAGTTTGATTTCACAGAAGTGTGATTGACTTGGAGTTACATTGTGTTGTTTAAGTGTTCCCTTTATTTTTTTGAGCAGTGTAGATACACAAATCATAGAAATAAAGGACATAGAATGCCCACCCAAATCAAACCCTGACCTAACCAAAATAGAGACATAAAAAGGCTCTCTCAGGTCAGGGCGTGACATCTTCATTGTAATCAGAGGGCTGATATGAATACCATGCATGCCAGTCTCTCTTGGCTAAGAGTTGAGGAGAGACTGACTTCATCTCTTCTTCTTTTTATAAGAATCATTGTGTTGAAAATTTGAAATTGTTTGCATAGTCAACTTATGCACAGCTCTGACAGACACACTTACCCCACCAGACATGCCACCAGGGGTCCTTTTCATAGTCCCCAAAACCAGAACAAATTCAAGAAAGCGTACAGTATTTTATAGAGCCATTATTGCATGGAACTCCCTTCCATCTCATGTTGCTCAAATTAACTGCAAACCTGGTTTAAAAAAACAGATAAAGCAACGCCTCACAGCACAACACCTCTCCCCAATTTGACCTAGATATTTAGTATGTATATATTGATATGTACGTAGGTTATGTTTCTGTTTTGAAATTTCTGCAGTTCTGTTCTTGTCTATGAATGTCCTGTATTATTTCATGTTCTGTGTGGATCCCAGGAAGAGTAGCTGCGGCTTTCGCAACAACTAATGGGGATCCTAATAAAATACCAAATACATCCCTGGTCACCCTTACTACTGATCTGGCGGTCTCACCAAAACCCAAATGCTTTGTTTACAAATTATGTCTGAATGTTGGAGTGTGCCCCTGGCTATCCGTATATTTTTTTTAAATAGATACAATCTATTTGGTTTGTTTAATATCAGGAATTAAAATGATTTATACTTTTTCTTTTAGTTTTTGATACTTAAGCGTATTTTAGCAAATACATTTACATGCTTACTTAAATATATTTGAAACCAAGTGCTTTTAGAGTTTTCCTCAAAGGGTATTTTACTGGGTGACTTTCACTTTTACTCAACTATTTCCCCCACTGCGCCTATTAGTGTAATTTTGTAAATGCCGGATCTCTATAGCAAGCCACATCATTCATTCAGCCAGTGTCATCATAGTGCTTGATGGTTTTTGCGACTGCGCTTGAAGAAACTTTCAAAGTTAAAAGGTACATTTATAACAATACTTTCCATTGCTGCCAGGCAATGACAGGATTGCCTGGGTGAGGCTGAAACGGGTCCGGAGGAGGCAAAGAGATGGTGGGGATGATGGGGGCAGGATCAGACATCCTCGTCACCAATGTTGTGTTGGAAGAACGACATTTTGTTCCTTATAAACAGCTCCGGTTTATCCGCTGTCACTCTAAAATGCTCACGTTCCCCATCTAGCATAACAACAATGTTTAGCCAAAATACGGTAGCCCTTCAGGATAGCAATCCGGTGAGCAAAAAAGGAGACAATATAACGAACATAACTAAAGGACTTTTTTCAAATGTGGAAAGGGGGCACTTGGGAAAAAATATTGAGAATCCCTGCTTAGTATTCCCAGACTTGAGCAGGAAACTCTCCACAGCACCAACCATGCTTGCACCATGCATACTTTAGTTACAGAAAACTGTGCCACATAAAAATATGGTATACACTCAATAGTACACACTCTTTAAGACATGTACCCTATATGAGGCCCACCCATTAGTCTCTCGCTCTCTCTCTCTTGCTCTCTCTCATGCAGCTCATCCCAGAGCCCTGATTAAGCTCCCAGAGACGAGATAATGAAGGCTTTGCCTGTTTGTTGGATTAATCACTGTCATTATGCAGCAGTGCTGTTTTTTAGCTGACTCTGACACTAGGGGATATCACTTTTACCCTTGTGCTGAAAATGACCTTTTAGTCCCATGTATTCACTCTCCATGAAACAGAATCCATGTTGTGAGAACTTTGACTATATTATTAATAGTGGGTTCATATAATTGTGCTGTAGCACTCTGGGCCTACAATGAGCATTGCCCCAGTGAACACATACCTGTGAGGATTGAACTACTGTTATCTTAAATGCTTCCTCTTCTTGATTATAGTATTGCGCTCAAACTCCCATGAAAAAGTTGCCAGGACAGGAAGAAGTAAAGCACTGTGACAGTGAGAATACACAGAGCTCTGTTTAGTGTCCGTGTTTTAGATATTCGAGTACAATCATCTGACATATTCTAAATTTACACAAGTTGATGTAGAGTGCATGCCGAGAAATGGAATGAAAGACTGGATGAAGCCAGACCGAAGTTAGAGGACACCATGACAAGCATTGTGATGGAGGGGAACACTTTGGCACCATGTTCATTATGTCATCATCATCTCTGTCCTCTTCATGGGACAAGATGCCCCCATGCAGCATCTGGTTCCCACATGTTACCTGGCCCAGGGCTCATCCATCAGTCTAGAGGGCTTCTGGGCTCCAGCTCCTAGTCAGCACCATCACACACACACACACGGGTGCACACTCAGCAGAGAGATTGAGGGGTTTACCTCAGTTTAGTAGAATCAGTACATCACTAACATCGTTTATTATTTAAGTCTTGAGAAGGGAGGATGTGAGAGATGAGAGACTGGGGATTTAAGGGACAAGTATGAAAGTTGAAAGATCCGTGGAGCTTTCATGAACCATATGAGAGAAGGCGTGAGTGCACATTGATCACGCTGGTGAAAAACTGAGTGCTGTGATAAAAGATGGAAGAAAAAATAAAGAGTGAACACGTGTCTGGGATAGAGAGTGTGATAGATGGGGGAGATAGAGAGGGTTACGGGTATATCAGAGGCTGATAAAGATATGAGACTCTTTGATGCCTTAAAGATCCAAACTGAAAGACTGATTGGACTTCTGGTCACATGGGATGTCAGTGAGTTCTGTGACACGTAGAGCTGTGATCCAATTGAAATGTGACCCCCAGTGTTTCAGCCCCACTCTGGCCTCTATTAACCCCCTGGGGGAGACTGACCCGTCTCTGTGACCCCTGACATGACCCCGCACTAGGGGGCTAGGGATGCTGGCTAACACTCACCTGGTTCTCATTACAGATCAATCATAAAGCAGACAGAGTCAGAGGCTCCCACGCTTATTTATACACAGAGGGGAGGAAGGGTTGGTTTTAACTGTGTGTGCTGTTAGTTAGTTTGTCCACAGTAGCTAACTTGTACTAAGTGTCACATAGGTTAAAATAAATACATTTGATGACTTCTTCATAGTCATAATTATCTATAAGTAAACTAAGGCCAGAATGTAACATTCAGCTCTTTGAGCCCTCTATCCTGCAACCAGGCCATGCATATAGATGGGCTGTGTCGTTTCCCATTACTCTGACCTGGTGTGAGTCAGGTAGATGTCAGGTTAGTCCAATCTGGGCCTGTATTTAGTCACTTACCCTGGCTTTCTTTGTGTGTACCTGACATGTGCTCAGAGAGTAGGCTCCAGATGGAGAGGTGACATATGAATGTAAATGGGTATGGGTATACACTCTGATGTATGCTTGAGGCATAGACACTGTGTACTCCTGTATTTGATCTGTCCATCTGCACTGCGGAAGACCATCTGTGAGGTAAAGTCTGAAGGAATATCAGGTGACTCTGATACAGGAGCACATTTTGTCCTCTCAGAGTTGTTATTCCAAAGTAGGCATACGACTGCAACATGTAAAGTGTTGGTCCCATGTTTCATGAGCTGATATACAATATCCCAGAAATGTTCCATAAGCACAATCTCTGAAATTGGGTGCACAAATTTGTATACATCCCTGTTAGTGAGCATTTCTCCTTTGCCAATATAATCTATCCACCTGACAGGTGTGGCATATCAAGAAGCTGATTAAACAGCATGATCATTATACAGGTGCACCTTGTGCTGGGGACAATAAAAGGCCTCTGTAAAATGTGCAGTTTTGTCACACAACACAATGCCACAGATGTCTCAAGTCTTAAGAGTGTGCAATTGGCATGCTGACTGCAGGAATGTCCACCAGAGCTGTTGCCAGAGAATTGAATGTTAATTTTTCTTTCGCCTCCAACATAATTTTAGAGAATTTGGCAGTATGTACAATCGGCCTCAAACGTAAACCACGTGAAACCACGCCAGCCCAGGATCTCTACATCCAGCTTCTTTACCAGCGAGATGGTCTGAGACGAGCCACCCAGACAGCTGATGAAACTGTGGGTTTGCACAACAGAAGAATGTCTGCACAAAAGCTCATCTGCGTGCTCATCGTCCTCAACTTCAGTGGGCAAATACTCATCTTCGATGGCCACTGGCACGCTGGAGAAGTGTATTTTTCACGGATGAATCCCGGTTTCAGCTGTACCAGGCACATAGCAGTATGTATGGCGTCGTGTGGGCGAACGGTTTGCTGATGTGCTCCATGGTGGCGGTGGGGTTATGGTAGGGGCAGGCATAAGCTACGGACAACTAACACAATTGCATTATATCGATGGAAATTTGAATGCACAAGATCTTGAGGCCCATTGTTGTGCCATTCATCCGCCATCACCTCATGTTTCAGCATGTAAATGCACAGCCCCATATCGCAAGAATCTGTACACAATTACTGAAATCTGAAAATGTGCCAGTTCTTCCAGACATGTCACCCATTGAGCAAGTTTGCGATGCTCTGCATTAGGGCAGTGGCAATCATGAAATTACTTCAGCCGGTGATTGTCAAGCGAATTGTCACGCCTTCTCCCGCTCCCACTCCCTGGCGCTCAAAGGCGCCAGGCTCCCCAGCATTACGCACTCCTCCCACCATCATTACGCACACCTACTTTCCCCTGTCACGCGCTTCAACAATTATTGCACTCACATGGACTCAATCACCTGTGTGATTACTTCCCCTATACAGGAAGTTCACATACACCTCAGCCAAATACATTTAAACTCAGTTTTCCACAATTCCTGACATTTAATCCTAGTAAAAATATCCCTGTTATAGGTCAGTTAGGATCACTACTTTATTTAAAGAATGTGAATGATTTATTTGGTAGCATTGCCTTTAAATTGTTTAACTTGGGTCAAACGTTTCGGGTAACCTCCAACAAGTTTCCCACAATAAGTTAGTTGAATTTTGTAGAGTCAAGTTGTAGGCCTCCTTGCTCGAACACGCTTTTTCAGTTCTGCCCACAGATTTTCTATGGGAATGAGGTCAGGGCTTTGTGATGGCCACTCCAATACCATGACTTTGTTGTCCTTAAGCCATTTTGCCACAACTTTTGAAGTATGCTTGGGGTCATTGTCCATTTTGGAAGAACCATTTGCGACCAACTTTCTGACTGATGTCTTGAGATGTTGCTCCAATATATCAACATAATTGTTTTTCCTCATGATGCCATCTATTTTGTGAAGTACACCAGCCCATGCAGAGCAAGGGGAACAACTACTAGAAGGCTCAGAGCGAGTGAAGTTTGAAACGCTATTAGTGAGCGCTAACTAGCTAGCCATTTCACTTCGGTTACACCAGCCTCATCTCGGGAGTTGATAGGCTTGAAGTCATAAACAGCGCAATGCTTGATGCACAACGAAGAGCTGCTGGCAAAATGCACGAAAGTGCTGTTTGAATGAATGTTTACACGCCTGCTTCTGCCTACCACCGCTCAGTCAGATACTTGTATGCTCAGTCAGATTATATGCAACGCAGGACACGCTAGATAATTTCTAGTAATATCATCAACCATGTGTAGTTAACTAGTGATTATGATTGATTGTTTTTTATAAGATAAGTTTAATACTAGCTAGCAACTTACCTTGGCTTACTGCATTCGCGTAACAGGCAGTCTTCTTGTGGAGTGCAACGAGAGAGAGGCAGGTGGTTATTGCGTTGGACTAGTTAACTGTAAGGTTGCAAGAATGGATCCCCCGAGCTGACAAGGTGAAAATCTGTCGTTCTGCCCCTGAACAAAGCAGTTAACCCACCATTCCTAGGCCGTCATTGAAAATAGGAATGTGTTCTTAACTGAATTGCCTAGTTAAATAAAGTTATAAAAATATATATATATTTAAATCGGCAAATCGGCGTCCAAAAATACCGATTTCCTGTTGTTATGAAAACTTGAAATCGGCCCTAATTAATCAGCCATTCCGATTAATTGGTCGACCTCTAGTACGAACACAGGATTCGATTCGGGAATGCCGTATTCCTGGTCGTAATGCTGGTAGTGCTGGTGAGTTGCTGCCGCTCTGATATTGTAATAACATAGCAAAAATGTCTGCCCTAATAATGTAAGAAATAATACATAAAAAAACGAAATACTGCAAAGTTGCCTAGGGGCTAGAAGCACGGCTTCCCTCTCTATCGGCACCATTTTCATAGGCTATCGGCGCCATTTTCATAGCTTGGAGAAGCCTAATTACCATGACTAAACGGTCATGTGGAATTTGACTGCCATCATGACTCGCAACCTCCGGTTTGGCTGTAATATGGTCACCGTACAGCCCTATTCTTAATTGACATGTATGACAGCATGTTTCAGTCCCACCAATATCCAGCAATTTTGCACAGACATTGAAAAGGAGTGGGACAACATTCCATAGGCCACAATCAACAGCCTGTTCAACTCTATGTGAAGGAGATGTGTCGCGCTGCCTGAGGGAAATGGTGGTCACACCAGATACTGACTGGGTTTCTGATCCACACCGCTACCATTTTTTTACGGTATCTGTGACCAAGAGATGTATATGTATTCCCAATCATGTGGAATCCATAGATTAGGGCCTAATGTATTTATTTAAATTGACTGATTTCCATATATGAAGTGTAACAAGCCCACCCAAAAAACAAAACTAAAATGATTGTACTGTTTACAATACATAGCCTACCGCATATTACGCATGGCAGAAAACAACATGGATTTAAGATGTCTTTGTTATATAATTATAGACTATCCCCCAAATGAAATACATTCTAGTAATCACCTTTGAGTGTGGCCTATATTATTATGCATACTAGATGGACTGTTATCATATTCTACACTCCAAGAGTTCTATACATGAGTATGGGAGAGAAAGTATAGGCATATGAGATGCTGTTGGTTCATTGATTGTGCAAGGCAGCTTACAGAGTTAGCCTACAATTATAGTGAATTTGTATTTGATTTTGAATAGTATCGTAATAGGGCACTTCTTATATTTTCAGAATTAATAGGCTGACACTTTACCTTTAACTACAGAATATCTCACCACCGTGTGTTTCAATCTCCTCCTCTCTCTCCTTCATTCCTTTCTGGAGTGTGCATAGAGAGGTTGTCAACAATTGAATGAAATACAGTATGTTTTGTTGTGAAAACATGCTACTATTGATGTTCCCGAACAGATTTCACTTTGTTTCCCAAAGCACTGGGTAGCTGCAGGAACAGGATTGCAGAGCCCATGGCATACAGAGCTTGGGCAGAATATCACCTGCCATGAAGCGAGATGCTGCATGCTCTTCAAAACTGCAGGAAAGCGGCCTCCATTCACTTTTCGAGTGCATACATATGACATGTCCATTTTCCCCTGCCCCTGTTCCTGCCCATTTGATAATGGGCTGTTCTAAATCAAAACTAATTTGACATATAAGTAAAGACAAGATTACATTTAGAATAGTCTGATGGGTGAAAATATGATCCGTTGATGAGAGAACAGCATATAATAGAGAAATTGCGCAAAAGTCGTAAAAAATATCTGGCATTTGCCAGAATTGCCAGATGGCCAATCTGCCCCTGGTGATGAGGGAGGAGTGCCCTTCTCAAATGGAACAAGGCTGCTTGGTGCATCGTCCAGAAACATACATCTATTTTCCATGAAGGCAGATGAAGCATTTTTATCAAAAGCAATAACTTTTGCATGTGAAAACACTGACTCCTACTTATTACTCCAGGTGCTTAATAACATCACTTTTGTTTTGGGCCAACTTCTCCTTGGGCTTTGAGTAGGGCACCTGGCTCACGCCTGGGAGGCATTCCAAATCCAAAACAAATGCAATCAACTTTAATCCGATGCAAAATGCCTATCCGGGTGCCCGGGCCATGTTAATCGAATCCCCTCATTGAGGGAATGAGTATTAATTAGGAATCTGATCCACACTCCCCACACCTGAGGAGCATTGGGCAGCTCAAAGGCAGTTCCCAAACAATGTTCTGGAGATTCAAGCCAGCAAAGACTCTACGCAGACGACACCATTCTGTATACATCTGGCCCTTCTTTGGACACTGTGTTAACTAACCTCCAAACGAGATTCAATGCCATACAACTCTCCTTCCGTGCCTCCAACTGCTCTTAAACGCAAGTAAAACTAAATGCATGCTATTCAATTGATTGCTGCCCGCACCCGCCCGCTCGACTAGCATCACTACTCTGGACGGTTCTGACTTAGAACATGTGGACAACTACAAATACCTAGGTGTCTGGTTAGACTGTAAACTCTCCTTCTAGACTCACATTAAGCATCTCCAATCCAATTAAATCTAGAATCGGCTTCCTATTTCACAACAAAGCCTCATTCACTCATGCTGCCAAACATACCCTCGTAAAACGGACTATCCTACCGATCCTTGACTTCAGCGATGTCATTTACAAAATAGCCTCCAAAACTCTACTCAGCAAATTGGATGTAGTCTATCACAGTGCCATCTGTTTTGTCACCAAAGCCCCATATACTACCCACCACTGCGACCTGTATGCTCTCGTTAGCTGGCCCTCGTTACATATTCGCCGCCAAACCCACTGGCTCCAGGTCATGTATAAGTCTTTGCTAGGTAAAGCCCCGCCTTATCTCAGCTCACTGGTCACCATAGCAACAACCACCGATCGCACGCGCTCCAGCAGGTATATTTCACTGGTCATCCCCAAAGCCATTGGCCGCCTTTTCTTCCAGTTCTCTGCTGCCAATGACTGGAACGAATTGCAAAAATCACTGAAGCTGGAGACTTATATTGCCCACTCTAACTTTAAGCATCAGCTGTCAGAGCAGCTTACCGATCACTGTACCTGTACACAGCCCATCTGTAAATAGCACACCCAACTACCTCATCCCCATATTGTTATTTAATTTGTTGCTCTTTTGCACCCCAGTATCATTACTTGCACATCATAATTTGCACATCTATCACTCCAGTGTTAATGCCAAATTGTAATTATTTCGCCACTATAGCATATTTATTGCCTTACTTCCTTAATCTTACTACATTTGCACACACTGTACATATATTTTTATTTTGTGTTATTGACTGTACGTTTGTTTATCCCATGTGTAACTCAGTGTTGTTGTTTTTGTCGCACTGCTTTGCTTTATCTTGGCCAGGTCACATTTGTAAACGAGAACCTGTTCTCAACTAGCCTACCTGGTTAAGTAAAGGTGAAATAAAAAATATAAATAAATATAAAAAGGGAGAGGACAGGTACCATAGGCCGTGCTCAGCCACACCACTACCACTACCGCTGTGTCTGGGAGAGGTAAACCGGATGAGTGTGACCCTGCTCGGGAACACCCGAACAGAACGTGCCTGCTCAGGAAGAAGAGCCGGATGACGTGAGTGTGTAACAATAGTTTCCAGTATGATGACGTTACTGGTGAAGCTTTCTCCACCATCTCCAGATGTGGCCTACTATGACAAGACTGCAGATGCCACAACTACCGCATAGGAACAACATGATGCCAACTCCTAGGCGACGAACGCTCCATGCGAAATGACTGGATTCTAGCATATATGGGGTGTGAGTGTGCCAGGGCCTGTGTGTGCTTGTGTTTTTGTTCTGTATCATTTTATTATTGTAAAAAATCCATTTAAAAAATCAATTGAAAGAGAAAGATATTAAAGAACTGTAAAGTGACTGACTGCCTTCTGCCTGTGTTTGTGGTTTCGGGATTCAAAAATATCTTTGTTGACAAATACACACTTTATATGATTACATAAGAGGAAATGTATAGTTACATTAACCTCAATGTGGCAATGGATGTTACTAATTTTAAGGTTGAATGTTACATTAGTTTGTAAGATGGCCTTAACTGTACAAAAGTGATATTGAATTGGTTGTTTTGGTTGTCAACGCAAGCAACCAAGTATCAACATTTGAAGGAGCTGTAACTTCTGCTTGCATAGTTCCATCCGTGCCACTGACTTAATCTGTCTTTAATTCAAGTTTAAATACAACGTAATAATTGATCAATTGGATTCACGTCTCCAACTCAACCAAAATCTAAGTTAAAGAATAGTCTCTAATCAAACTTTAAATAAAGTTTGATTTGATTTAGTCATCTATTCTTTAACTTAGATTTTAGTTTGAGATGGAGACGTGAATCAAACATATCAATTATACATTTTTTAGACTAACTGTAAATGAAAGCCAGATTAAGTCAGTCAAACGGCAGTGCAGCATTGATCATCATGTCACCAGAATAATTTATTGGAAAGGAGCATCAAGATCACCTTCCACTTTCACCACCAGGTGAAGTTCATCATAATTTATTTAATTTGTAGCCTAATAAACTGCATGGTTTCCCGAGTTGTGGTGGGAGGACCACACATCATATCATGCATGACTCCAAGTTTACGTCTTCAATGGTTATTATTACTGAACAAAAATAGAAATGCAACATGGACCAATTTCAAAGATGTTACTGAGTTACAGTTCATAGAAGGAAATCAGTCAATCGGGGAGCCAGGCCCAGCCAATCGGAATTAGGGCTTTATTACAGACAGAAAAAACTGCACATTTTAGTGTCCTTTCATTGTCCCCAGCACAAGGTGCACCTGTGGAAAGATCATTCTGTTTAATTAGCTTCTTGATATGCCACACCTGTCAGGTGGATGGATTATAGAGACCCAAAGTGGAAGTGTCATATGACCCATTAAACCTAGCTGTCAAACAGGGAAATGGTTTCAATCGTTTTTTTCCACCATTAATTTTTCCCATAGAGGATTTTAGAAACACTTAAAATAGAAACACTTAAAATAATATTTTGTGTAGGCTTACCCTGGTGTGACGTTTTGATTACCATGTAAATCTGTCTCGGACAAGGGGATATTTCGAAAATGCTAATTAGCATCAAACCTGAGGAGCACAAAACTACAAATCAAGGATGCATCGATGGTGCAGCTGTAAAACCTTTTGAGGATCTGAGGACTCATGCCAAAACTTTTCAGTCTCCTGAGAGGGAATAGGTTTTGTCGTTCCCTCTTCACGATTCTCTTGGTGTGCTTGGACCATGTTTGTTTGTTGGTGATGTGGATGCCAAGGCATGCTCGGTCGTCCTTTTCCTCTAGTCCACAATCATCTCCATTGTCTTGATCACGTTGAGGGAGAAGTTGTTGTCCTTGCACTACACGGTCAGGTCTCGGACCTCCTCCCTATAGACTGTCTCATCATTGTCGGTGATCAGGCCTACCACTGTCATCAGCAAACTTAATGATGGTGTTGGAGTCGTGTCTGGCCGTTCAGTCATGAATGAGAGATTCTTATATTTGCTTCGATTCGGCAGCCTCGTCTAGATCATCATGGCATTTGTAGTTCTTTATGATCGCCACATTAGCAGCTAATTATCGTTTAATTTTTGGGGCGTAAATACAGGCTAATATATTGATGCTTTGCCAACAGGTATTGTGTCAACTTAGAACTTGCACAAGACAGTTCACAGAATTGTCCATTTAAAGAAATGTAGCCAATGTATTCATTACTACATTTGGTTATGTAGTGAGGTCTGCACAACGCATCACCGGGGGCAAACTACCTACCCTCCAGGACACCTACACCACCCGATGTCACAGGAAGGCCATAAAGATCATCAAGGACAACAACCACCCGAGCCACTGCCTGTTCACCCCGCTATCATCCAGAACGCGAGGTCAGTACAGGTGCATCAAAGCAGGGACCGAGAGACTGAAAAACAGCTTCTATCTCAAGGCCATCAGACTGTTAAACAGCCACCACTAACATTGAGTGGCTGCTGCCAACATACTGACCCAACTCCAGCTCACTTTAATAATGGAAATTGATGTAAAAAATGTATCACTAGCCACTTCAAACAATGCCACTTAATTTAATATTTACAAACCCTACATTACTCATCTCATATGTATATGTATATACTGTACTCTATATCATCTACTGCATCTTTATGTAATACATGTATCACTAGCCACTTTAAACTACTTTACATACCCTACATTACTCATCTCATATGTATATACTGTACTCGATACCATCTACTGCATCTTGCCTATGCCGTTCTGTACCATCACTCATTCATATACCTTTATGTACATATTCTTTATCCCTTTACACTTGTGTGTATAAGGTAGTAGTTGTGGAATTGTTTGGTTAGATTACTCGTTGGTTATTACTGCATTGTCGGAACTAGAAGTACAAGCATTTCGCTACACTCGCATTAACATCTGCTAACCATGTGTATGTGACAAGTAAAATTGGATTTGATTTGATTTAGTTAACATTAGATAGCTAATCCAGAGATTCTTACCTTTGCTTTGATTCGGCATCCTCCTCTAGATCATCACGGCATTTGTAGTTCTCCTGCCACATTAGCAGTTAATTAACGTTTAATTTTTGGGGGCGTAAATACAGGCAAATATATTGATAAAAGTCACCTTGTCCTAGAGAGATTTACACAGTTATCAAAACGCCACGCCGGGGTATGCCTACACGAAACACAGTCCTTATTTTAAGTGTTTCTAAAACAAATGTGTCCACCTAATGTTTTAGAAATGAACTTTTTGTGCATATGAAACATTTCTGGGATGTTTTATTTCAGCTCATGAAACATGGGACCAACACTTTACATGTTGCGTTTGTATTTCTGTGCAGTAATATATCAATATTTGCGCATAAAGGCCTTCCATTATCATTCCTCGCACAATTCATCTTACTGACACAAGAAGATTCCACCATGTCCAAAGAACAAATGATCTATCGACATTTATACAATTTTACCGAAACTATTTGTTTCCATCATGTTTCTGTCATTTGTATTTATGTGGTATAACTTTACTCGCATAAAAACTGTGGATGGAAACCTGGTTAGAGATCATATATGAGTAAAGTATGGTCACATTTCACTGTTAAACCTACCCTTTGGAAAGACTTCGATAGCAACAGTGAATCTATTTATTTAAATAGATCTCTCAACAATTACTCTCACGACAGGACATTGTTACAGTTTTTTTCGATTGCTAAACGACAGTGGACACAACTGGAGTCACATGTGCAAAACTCTAACTACAGTCTGCACAGCAGCAGTTCATGTGGACCAAACTCTAGTTCGTTTTTCATTGCTTGAACACAGTTTTCAAAACTCTACACACTTATCCCATGACTTTAACCACAACCTGCACAACACTGTGGATTTACAGCACTTTGTTCAAATGCTAACACACTGCTGTCAAAACTGTGAACCACACATTCAAAACGGAATAGATTTCAGCCTTGTGCCTTTCAAACACTGCTGATTGCAATTTCAGCTGAAAGGCTAAGCAAGTGTCTTGTTTTAGACTTCACATATTACAGTATATATAGGTAGAGCTCAGAAAGACTCATTTTGGAAATGGAACAAGGAAGATGGGTTCGTGGAGGGAGAAGGGTGGTAGGGAGAGGGCGGATGCGTGGAGGAAGACAAAGAAGACAAAGAGCTGTTATTTCAGATGAAATAAGGGATACACTTATAGACCATGTCGTGAACCATGGTCTCTCATTGAGAGAGGCAGGGTTGAGGTTGCAACCCAATCTGCAAAGATCCACATTACAGGAATCTATTTTGTATTGCAATTATAGAATATTTACACAGATATATATTACAGTAAGTTTGATGTCAACAATGCAATAAAACTGCGGGAGATTCAAGATAGAGTGCTGGCTGATAACGATATATTTGAAAATGTTATTTCTGTCAGCACAACAACTATTGCTAAAGTCCTAAAGAAACACTAAGTTACAATGAAACAGTTATACACTGTACCGTTCGAGAGAAACAGTGAACGGGTAAAAGAGCAAAGATACCAATATGTCCAGGTAAGACGTCTGAGGTTACATACACAGCTATACAAAATATTTACAGTAAAAAAAAACACTAGCATTTCTACAGTAAAACTGTGCACTTACTGTTTTTCAGAGAGTAATGGAGGTGGAAGCACTGGAAAGACCACATTCATTTGTATTTATCGATGAAGCTGGATTTAACCTTGCCAAAACACGGCGCAGAGGAAGGAATGTTATAGGTCAAAGGGCCACTGTGGAGGTTCCAGGCCAAAGGGGGGGAAATATCACCATGTGTGCTGCAATGGCCAATGATGGTTTGCTTCTCAACACACCACTCATTGGCCCATACAACACAGAAAGGCTTATAGCTTTCCTAGAACAGCTTTATGCTCAGCTAGTGCCAGCAGAACAGGGGGAGCCAGTAAGAAACCCCCAAGTTTTTGTCATAGTTTGCGATAACGTTGCTTTTCACCACTCTGCAGCTGTCACAGATTGGTTTGCAGCACATCACAGATTTATGGTTTTGTACCTGCCTGCATATTCACCCTTCCTCAACCCAATAGAGGAGTTTTTCTCTGCCTGGAGGTGGAAAGTGTTTGGTCACCACCCACATGACCAAATGTCTCTTTTGGAAGCCATGCGTGCCGGATGTGAGGACACGAGTCCAGAGGACTGCCAGGGATGGATAAGGCACTCCAAAAGGTTCTTCCCCAGGTGCATGGCAAGAGAAAACATTAGATGTGATGTTGAAGAAAACCTGTGGCCTGATGCTAGAGAGAGGCAGGATTAGCCCCTCAATTATTTGTTCGAATTACAGTATGTACTTTTAGTTTCTACCTTTTTTTTCTCATTACTGTAATTCCATAAATTACTACAGACTATTGAAGCAAACTGCAAATTTTCATTTACCTTAAAGAATTGTTATGTTCTAAAAATTTTAATAAATCATGTGAAAGAATGTCACTCTTTTCTTTGAAGAAAATATTACTTTGTATGAAGTCACTGAAATTGTTCAAACTGTAAAGATGAAACGTTTGTATTTTCTGTATTGGTGTTTGATGCTAGTGTTTTTACTCTCAGTGTGTTCTGAGTGACAGTGTGTGTTATCTCAGTGAGGGTTGTGCATAGTGTTTGGCTGCACTGAGCGTGTTTTGAGCCATGCGTTAAGAGTTGTGTTGCTTGGAATGAGTTTTGCAGGTGATGTGAACTGTTTAGCTCAGGTGACTGTTGGTAGTGCAGACTGTAGTTAGAGTTTTGCACATGTGACTCCAGTTGTGCCCACTGTCGTTTAGCAATCGAAAAAAACTGTAATAGTCAGTGACAAATATCATAGCTAAGCAGGGCTTGGTTAAAACCCTGAATGAGAGACCAAATGTAGCTTATTCCATGTCACAATGTGTTGACAAATTACATTGAAACAATGTTGATTCAACCAGTTTGTACCCTGTGGGATGTGCATGTACAGTACGTTTGAACACAGGATTTTTACAGTACATCTCCTGCTGTGTCAGGAGCTGTCAGGAATGTGATAGATGGATGGATGGGTAGATAGATAGATAGATTGATTGATAGATAGATAGATAGATAGATAGATAGATAGATAGATAGATAGATAGATAGATAGATAGATAGATGGATAGATACTGTGGTGTTTTTCTCCATCACTCTGAGAGGTTCATAGACACTGTGTCAATGCCTTAGAGGAATGAGCAACACAAACACAACCACCGGCCAGTCTGCATGGAGACTGTGGACACAGCACATTGACGCTAAGTGTTTGAGTGTTCGTGCTGGTCCAGGCCTTTGTTAGCCCATGGGGGCTTGACCCCAGGTTCAACCGCTCATGAGAGTGCTAGAAGTCATAAAGTTAAACGTGAGAGAAAAGGATCATTAACGGACCAGGGCTATTGGTAATGAAAGACAGCAGGCGTTAGTTGTGTTGATGTGTGTCACCCAACACGCTCTCTGTAAATGAGAATAGCCCTTCCTTCCCCGCTGCATTGTCTTATGTTATGAACAGGATGGGCCCTATAGAGCCACAGACAGCCAGCTGTCATATAATAGGGCTCTGGGTCACAGTGTCACTGTGTGTCCACTGTCCAGGTGTGCTCTCATTATGTGTGGCATGGTGAGTTTCCCTTTGAATGGCTTTACATTGGTTTTACAAGCCTAATTCATTAATTCAATACGTTTTGATTGTGATTTGTTGGCATTCTATCATTCAATACAGGAGTAGCCTATTCTAAGAAAACATTACGATTGTTTCCACATTTACAAATAATTAGTTAGTTGAGAATGGCTATAGTGTGGTCTGCATGTGCAGACGTGTGGCATACCACTGAAAACATATCCACTGTCAATGATAGGGCTCTTCATTCATGACTCGTGCTATAGCTTCTATGTTGACTCTGCAGCCAGCATGATGAAGACATTCACTCTAACTGTGAAAACATTGAGGTCACTATTGTGTGTTCATCTCTAAAGCTAAAATGCAGGTTGACATAGCATGTTTGATAGTCCTGTTTTGTTTTTCTCCCTGAAGATAAGTTAGTGCTCTATGACTCATTGTAAACATACAGTGCATTTGGAAAGTATTCAGATCCCTTGACTTTTTCCACATTTTGTTACATTACAGCCTTATTCTAAAATTGATTAAATTGTTTTTTTCCCTCATCAATCTACACAAAATACCCCACAATGACAAAACAAAAACAGTTTTTATACATTTTTGCCAATAAAAAATAGAAAGTATTCAGGCCCTTTACTCAGTACTTTGTTCAACCACCTTTGGCAGTGATTACAGCCTTGAGTCTTCTGGGGTGTGACGCTACAAGCTTGGCACACCTGTATTTGGGGAGTTTGTCACATTTTTCTCTGCAGATCCTCTCAAGCTGTCAGATTGGATGGGGAGCGTCACTGCACATCTATTTTCAGGTATCTCCAGAGATGTTTGATCGGGTTCAAGTCCGGGCTC
Source organism: Oncorhynchus clarkii lewisi (assembly GCF_045791955.1). NCBI lineage: Eukaryota > Metazoa > Chordata > Actinopteri > Salmoniformes > Salmonidae > Oncorhynchus > Oncorhynchus clarkii. The sequence continues at coordinate 58,384,360 of NC_092153.1, forward strand.
TGGCTGGGCCACTCAAGGACATTCAAAGATTTTTCCCGAAGCCACTCCTGTGTTGTCTTGGCTGTGTCCTTAGGGTTGTTGTCCTGTTGGAAGGTGAACCTTCACCAACAGTCAGAGGTCCTGAGCTTTCTGGAGCAGGTTTTCATCAAGGATCTCTCTGTACTTTGCTTCGTTCATCTTTCCCTAGTCTCCCAGTGCCTGCCGCTGAAAAACATCCCCACAGCATGATGCTGCCACCACAATGCTTTAGGGATGGTGACAGGTTTCCTCCAGCTAGGCATTCAGGCCAAAGAGTTCAATCTTGGTTTCATCAGACCAGAGAGTCTTGTTTCGCATGGTCTGAGTCCTTTAGGTGCCTTTTTTCAAACTCAAAGTGGGCTGTCATGTGCCTTTTACTGAGGAGTGGCTTCCATCTGACCACTCTACCATAAAGGCCTAATTGGTAGAGTGCTGCAGAGATGGTTGTCCTTCTGTAAGGTTCTCCCATCTCCACAAATGAACTCTGGAGCTCTGTCAGAGTGACCATTGGGTTCTTGGTCACCTCCCTGACCAAGGCCCTTCTCCCTCGATTGCTCAGTTTGGCCGTTCGGCCAGCTCTTCGAGAGTCTTGGTGGTTCCAAACTTCTTCATTTAAGAATGATGGAAGCCACTGCGTTCTTGGGGACCTTCAATGCCACAGACTTGTTTTGGTACCCTTCCCTAGATCTGTGTCTCAACACAATCCTGTCTCGGAGCTCTACGGACAATTCTGCTTAGACATGCTTAGACATGCACTGTCATCTGTGGGACCTTGTACATTCAAGTTGTAGAAACATCTCATAGCAAAGGGTCTGAATACTTATGTAGATAAGGCATTTCTGTTTTTATTTTTTAATACATTTGATTTTTTTTTGCTTTGTCCTCATGGGGTATTGTGTGTAGATTGATTAGGACAAATATAATTTAATACATTTTAGAATAAGACTGTCACAAAATAAAGTCACAAAATTTGGAAAAAGTTCACCGGATGTGCTACCTGTCCCAGACCTGCTGTTTTCAACTCTCTAGAGACAGCAGGAGCGGAAGAGATACTCTGAATGATCGGCTATGAAAAGCCAACTGGCATTTACTCCTGTGGTGCTGACCTGTTGCTCCCTCAAAAACCACTGTGATTATTATTATTTGACCATGCTGGTCATTTATGAACATTTGAACATCTTGGCCATGTTCTGTTATAATCTCCACCCGGCACAGCCAGAAGAGGACTGGCCACCCCTCATAGCCTGGTTCCTCTCTAGGTTTCTTCCTAGGTTTTGGCCTTCCTAGGGAGTTTTTCCTAGCCACCGTGCTTCTACACCTGCATTGCTTGCTGTTTGGGGTTTTAGGCTGGGGTTCTGTACAGCACTTTGAGATATCAGCTGATGTAAGAAGGGCTATATAAATACATTTGATTTGATTTAAAGGGGTCTGAATACTTTCCAAATGCACTGTATATTAAAACAGAGTGATCTAAGTAATACAACAATCCTCTTTGATTCCTGTCAAATTGACTCCTCTCAGCTCGTCTCACTCCAGGGTTAATGCTATCTTGGGTGCTTGGGATGACCCTACCCTAAAATCTAACCCTAACCTTAACCTCTACTCTAACTTTAACCTTAACCATAACCTTAACCACAACTCTTACCTAACCCTAACATTTAACTTAACAATTTTAAATGTCAACTCCATTGGGGTAGGGAAGTACCAAGGATCTAGATAGCACGGACCCTCAGCCCAGAGCCGTGAAGTCTGTTTAGGTATGTGGTGGGTAAGAGGGACACATCCCATTGGGGATATTGTGTTACGCAAGTGGTTTTTAAATCAGGAATATGATTCTGGATGCTCTTCTGCAGGGGCCTGAATGGATAGAGGAGGGGGATTTGAGTAGACTTGGAGGTGAAGTTTCCTCAAATGACATTTGAATCCTCTTTTGTGCTCAAATACAATTGTTCCTTCCTCAAAGTGGATGTGCTTTGGGGCAATATTACACAGTACAAATATAGGTCTAATGTAATTCTCTAAATATCTCAATTAATAATGCAGACTTGTGAATATGGATATAGTGGTAGTAGCTTAGACATTTCACTGTATCTATTTTAGGCCTAGATGGCCCTAGTGTTTCCTGTGGTCATACCTGGAGAGGGGATGCTCACACACATCAGTCTCTAACATTCCCAGGCCCAACCTATCTGAATCTGAACCCTCCTTTGTGGCCGAGTGGAATGTCCCGTGGTGCGGCGGGCTCCGGGGCCGAGGGGAGCACAGGGGAGCAGTAGCGCCAAGGTCGCCCCTCACAGGCCCGCTTTGTTGACTCCCCACAGCAAGGAGGGCCATTTCCTGCCCTCACAGGAAAAACTCCTATTGGAAACAGATTTTCGCTGACAGTTGACTGTGATCCCAGGCTCAGCTGAAACCACTCTCAGCATCTCCTGCTTTGAAACTCATCTGCCTCATCTGATGGGAGGAAGTGGGGGTTCTTTCCTTCATTATTTCACTTATTTATGACTGTTTTTTCTCTCTCCCTCTCGTCACAGATCTACAGCCATTGCTTCCCTGTGTTCTGATCACGTTTCACTGGTAAACGCATGTTGGGTTTTCAAATGTTAACATGCAGGGGCAGGGACGGGTGGATGGAGCCAGGGAGGAGACACCCAAACCTCAGCAGTGTGGCGGAGGTCCAGGCAAAGCCCTGTGCAGATGGACCAGCCGTAGCCCCAACATAAATAGTGTAGATGACACACCATCACAAAGCACTTTTAAACCTTCAGCCCCTTCAGCCAGAGAGAGCTAATATCTGAGCCCTGGAGTGAAAATAGGGCAAATAGGGCCCAGATATTGACAGTTATCTATTGGGTATATTCAACTGTCAGGAGAAACCTGACTGACCCTGGTGTCAACCCAAACACAGCCTTCCTGCAGTGCCCACCACACACACACACACACAGAGTCTGGCTGACTGGCACCACACGTGCTGACAGATCAGTCTAATAAATAGTGAATGTGATGGACCATGCTGCTGCTGTGGCGTCTGGTGGATGCTGAACGGATCATTTTATAAGGCATAGGGCATCACATAGGGAACAGGGAATGGCCAGTTGCATAAGAATTGTCAATGGAGCACTCACTCATGTGTCAGAGGGGTGCAGTACTTCCCTGAAATGTTGTATAAGTGTTCCCTCCAAATTGTATTTACCTATGAAAAGCCAACTGACATTTACTCTTGAGGTGCTGACTTGCTGCACCCTCGACAACTACTGTGATTATTATTATTTGACCATGCTGGTCATTTCTGAACATTGGAACATCTTGGCCATGTTCTGTTATAATCTCCACCCGGCACAGCCAGAAGAGGACTGGCCACCCCTCATAGCCTGGTTCCTCTCTAGGTTTCTTCCTAGGTTTTGGCCTATCTAGGGAGTTTTTCCTAGCCACCGTGCTTCTACACCTGCATTGCTTGCTGTTTGGGGTTTTAGGCTGTGTTTCTGTACAGCACTTTGAGATATCAGCTGATGTAAGAAGGGCTATATAAATACATTTTATTTGACATTTTATTTGGACCCCCCATACCGAGGCAGGAACAGGCTCCCAGAGGACCAGACTCTTCGTATGTTTACCTCACCTCAATTCTTCCACTAATAAATTAACAAAGCAAACAGAACATAGTGCATCTGCTTGATCCTAAGGGAGGAGGAAATAATTCCAAGCCACACAGAACTCTGATGCATGGTGGAAAGCACATGGACACATTGCACGTGGACACAAAACATATACTGTAGAGTCAGGGGTCAATTTAAAATATATATTTAATGTCTTGAGATACCTCCTTTGTGTTTTACAGTTATTGCTTGAATAGGATGATTGAGGATTCATTGAGGATGCTCAATGTGTACACGCTAAGCAGCTGGCAGCTCATTGAGATTCTCCAAAAAGCATGAGCAAAGCACACCAGCATGAGAGCTCATAAATATAAACACAACCCTCTGATGTATGTGCTATTGTGCAACATTTAGTTTACTTTTAGTATGAGAAGCATGGAGCAAAACCCACATTTTTTCCATTGAAAAAGGATACTTATTGGTGGGCAGCCGGTGTGAGTAACTTGTCCCAGCGAATCTGGGTTTGTGGTGCGGTTAATGCAGGATGATTTCCCCTTCCCTAGGTGTTGTATTTCTCCTTGACTAATCCTCCTCTCATTTATAACCTTTTCTCTCCTTTGAGTTGATTCTTCTGCACCGCTGTGCATTACTTCTCCCTCTTCAAAGCCTTTGTCCTGTCTGCCCACCTGGGTAGGTCTTCTTAATGACCCATGGGTCTCCTAGCAACCAGGCAGGTGAGCTGGGTGTTCGGAAACAGAGGCAGATGTGGGTGTATTATAATCCATAGTCTCAAACCAAGAGGCTGCAGTAGGGCAAACTAACTCTCTTAAAACATCCCACAAGTTGGGTCCTAGTTTTTCAGCACCCAGTAACTTAACATAAGTGTAATCATAGATCAACTTCACCATGATTCTCTCCACACTCCAATTGCTACAGTACAGTACACCTCTATTATTCCAAGTGTGTGTGTGTGCACGTGTGTGCAGTCGTGTGTGTGTGTGTGCCCGTGTGCCTGTGTGTATGTCCCTGTATGCAACCCGTGCGTGTGTGTGGTCTCCAATCTCTAGGACATAAGGGACCTCAGGAGAGAGCTACAGTATGTCTTCAGGGAGGGTGCGGTGACTTTTCCCAGCTCTCTTTCTCTCTGGCTGTGAGAGATAGAAATGGTGTTCATAGGCCTCTTAATAACATGCATCCTGGGATCTCTAAACTGGGGTTAGCGGGAGAGGGTTCACCCTCCCATCATATTCTCTCCACAGGGTTGGTTGCTGCCATGCCAGAATGACACACTGCAATTTGGCTGGGGCTGCAAGAGTGTATGCTGCAGCGCGCTGCTGGGAAAGAATGTGCGCTCTGTATCATTTTATCCCTCTAGATCTTGCCTATATTTGAACCTGAAGACATCTACTGAGGCGAAACAGATGCTTTGTTCAGAGTTCAAAGAGGAGGCTGTTATTAGCTGGGCCCAGTGATAAAGCACTGGAGAAGGAATATGGACTGTACATCTCAGTTCTCTCACCACCACAGCCCAGTCTCAACTGACCTCCATCTGGTAGTGCTGCCAAGAGCTGTGGTCTGTGTGTGAGTTAGAGACATGAGCACTTATACTGATCTGATGCTACAAGGGACAAATGTCACATTTAAGAGCTGAACAGCAAGTCATTGAGATTTATGAGTGGAAATCCTCAATGCAAGTTTTGCTTTGTACAAATTTGTGTGGTATGTGTTGTGTGAATCTCTAAATGAGTAGGCACATTATAGAATATTACATTATACAGTTGGAAAGAAAATAATGACAATACGGTACTGCAATGGCAACAACTTACTGTAACAGTCATCAATTTGTATGCTCTCCAGTTGCAGGGTGGCGTAGTGTGTCAAACTCTGTGTAGTGACACCATGGGCATTACAATAATCACACTTCACATCCTCTTACTCACCACACAACCACAATACTAAGTTTGAATGTCTTACCTAGGTGGTTTCAGAGGTACTGCTTATTGTCCTGAGATAGTATGATGAAGTTATATAACTGAATGGAAAGACAGAATAAAACTGTCACACAATTTGTCCAGCTGTATTTATTTCTCTTTCTTTCCCATCTCTCTCATTTTCCATCTATAGTCATGTGTACAGAGGGAGGGAGAGAGCCCCAGTCCTCTCCACAAACGTGACCTCCCTCACGAAGCGTTCCAACCTTTTGTGCTATTGAAAAAGGCCTCCTTCAACCATGCAAAGAGCGACACTGCAGGCTGAGAAATGAGATTCACATATCCCCATCTGCTACGCTAGCAGAAACAAACTGTAGATGTATTAACACACACACACACTGAATCAGCCAGCTGAAAATGGTTAGTAGTGTATTATAATAATAATATTAATATTTCATAATATATAATAACAGTAATATTATCACATTCCCGTTGGATCACATGCATAGAGAGCATTGATGCAATTCATGCATTTCAATGATATGTTGTTGTTATTCTTGCTGTACTTTCTGGGGCCTATTTTGGGGCTTTCATTCAAAGAGGGTTTAATCAATCAATCACATTCATTTATAAAGCCTTTTTTACATCAGCAGAAGTCACAAAGTGCTGTACAAAAAAAAAGCTTAAAACTCCACACAGCAAGCAATGCAGAAAAACTCCCTAGAAAGGCAGGAACCTAGAGTAGGAAGACATCTAGAGAGGAACCAGAATCTGAGGGGTGGCCAGTTCTGGCTGTGCCGGGTGGCGATTATAAGAGTACATTCCCATTAAGGCGTGTGTATTTTTTCTCTACATGCAGTCAGTAGGGTATCAGTTTGTTCCTAGCCTAGCGTTGACAGAGGGGACTCACAAGCCCCTGGCTTGCATCACAGGGCACCCATCTCCCTCCTTATGTCCCAAACAACTTATCCCCCTCCTCCCCTCCCCATCCTCCCCGCTCCATTAGCCCCTCATCTCTCTGGTATATGCTCACTGCAGGTAGCCAACAGTGGGCTACAGGAGGCTCCAGACCCCCTCGCCAACATAAACATAGTAGTGGAGCTCACACAGAGACAGGTTGGGTCAGAGTTAACACTGGACTGATATGGCTGCTCTGCTGTAGTACTGTTGTACTCGGTGAAAAGCAGTGGCAGTCTTCAGCTTTTGCCTCTTTTGTGTTTATTGACACTCCATCTCCATGACAGTGGAGACAGCATGTACAGCATGCTATTGATTTATTCAATACAAACATGAATGCTGTATGTCTTGCTGTATGTGTTACTAATGGGTTATGTCAGGGTGTATGTCAGGGGGTCCACTCTGGGTGTTGTTCAGGAGACATGCAGTAGTGGTAGGTGAGAGAGGTGAGGAGGGGTAGACCAGTTCTCTGACTTGCCCCTCTAGCTAGCTTGCAATCTGTTGCCAATTATCCTGATTGGACGGCTGCTGGCCTACAGACAGCCTGCAGTGTGAGCGTGATTAGTTCTCTCCCAATGCTGCAGATACAACATCAGGTGTGAGGACCACATGGAGCAACGGTAATGAGAGATGGGTAGGAGCCATTTGGTGAGGTCCAGCTGTGTTCCACTCAGGCACTTTGGTCAAATAAGATTCCGGTGTTCACCACAGTTAAATCAATTTGGCTACACAATTAAAGGGATGTTCCACTCAAAATACAACCTTACTTTAAAGCTAATTTTGTAAGGCAAAAGGCTCATTGTGCATGAATTGATGGGAAAGAGAGGGGAAAGAACAGCAGGTCTGGTGGTGTAACATAAGAAGAGACCGGGTACTGAATGGAATAAGTCCTTAGAAAACAGTTTGAATAGCTTCCAGAATATTCAATTTTCACCATGGCCAAGTGCTATGTCTTTAATTATGAACTATTTCACCATTGTTTTTAACGCATATTTGGAACACTTCCAGAAGGTTAGTCCATAGATTCTCACTGAATTTTATAGATGTTTTGATTGCTGTAGCTATATTTGTATTGGTTTGGTTAAGATTAAGATAATTTTATTGTACACAAGGTCCAACTGAAATCTGACTTCCTCTTTATCCCAACCCCTCCGAAAGACACATACATGTTGGAGAGGTTGGAGCAGCGGGCTGCCACACTGGGCAGTTGTTGTGGGGGGTTAAATACCTTGCTCAAGGGCACAGCGGCAGGCAATGGCAGCTAGGATTTGATACCAACAACCCTCCAGTTGCTAGCTCACTTCAACAGATTTCTCCCATCCGACCCGGGATTCGAACTAGCAACCCTCCAGTTTCTGGCTCGCCACTCTAACCGCTAGCCTACCTGCTGCCAATTTGGCAATATTTTACGCACATTATTAACTGATGTCAAGATGCATGATGATGTTAAGATGATGTTAAGATGTCATAATATGTATGGTGTGGTGTGGTTACAAGAAGCAGCATATGTAACCAAACATGATATTTGATGTAGAATAGAATATACTGTAGCTTCCTCTCGGTTTCCACCTCCCATGCTATTGTTTGGACAGGCCACTGTAAACATCTCCATCTCTGGGGAGGACTAGTAGTAAATTGAGTTTGTTTATATTCACTCATGACACTAAGGCTGCTCAAGACAAGAGCAGTATCCTTATATAGACTTGGAGCATCAGTCTGTCTGACTGCAGTAAACATCCTCCTCAACCTCAGACTGTCCCATTCAGCCCCATACCTTCTCACTGATATCAGCCTGCTCTCCTCAGCCCCATACCTTCTCACTGATATCAGCCTGTCTCCTCAGCCCCATACCTTCTCACTGATATCAGCCTACTCTCTTCAGCCCCATACCTTCTCACTGATATCAGCCTGCTCTCCTCAGCCCCATACCTTCTCACTGATATCAGCCTGTCTCCTCAGCCCCATACCTTCTCACTGATATCAGCCTGCTCTCCTCAGCCCCATACCTTCTCACTGATATCAGCTTGCTCTCCTCAGCCCCATACCTTCTCACTGATATCAGCCTGTCTCCTCAGCCCCATACCTTCTCACTGATATCAGCCTGCTCTCCTCAGCCCCATACCTTCTCACTGATATCAGCTTGCTCTCCTCAGCCCCATACCTTCTCACTGATATCAGCTTGCTCTCCTCAGCCCCATACCTTCTCACTGATATCAGCCTGTCTCCTCAGCCCCATACCTTCTCACTGATATCAACCTGCTCTCCTCAGCCCCATACCTTCTCACTGATATCAGCTTGCTCTCCTCAGCCCCATACCTTCTCACTGATATCAGCCTGCTCTCCTCAGCCCCATACCTTCTCACTGATATCAGCCTGCTCTCCTCAGCCCCATACCTTCTCATTGATATCAACCTACTCTCCTCAGCCCCATACCTTCTCACTGATATCAGCCTGTCTCCTCAGCCCCATACCTTCTCACTGATATCAGCCTGTCTCCTCAGCCCCATACCTTCTCACTGATATCAGCCTGCTCTCCTCAGCCCCATACCTTCTCACTGATATCAGCCTACTCTCCTCAGCCCCATACCTTCTCACTGATATCAACCTGCTCTCCTCAGCCCCATACCTTCTCACTGATATCAGCCTGCTCTCCTCAGCCCCATACCTTCTCACTGATATCAGCCTGCTCTCCTCAGCCCCATACCTTCTCACTGATATCAGCCTACTCTCCTCAGCCCCATACCTTCTCACTGATATCAGCCTGCTCTCCTCAGCCCAATACCTTCTCACTGATATCAGCCTGTCTCCTCAGCCCCATACCTTCTCACTGATATCAGCCTGCTCTCCTCAGCCCCATACCTTCTCACTGATATCAGCCTACTCTCCTCAGCCCCATACCTTCTCACTGATATCAGCCTGCTCTCCTCAGCCCCATACCTTCTCACTGATATCAACCTACTCTCCTCAGCCCCATACCTTCTCACTGATATCAGCCTGCTCTCCTCAGCCCCATACCTTCTCACTGATATCAACCTACTCTCCTCAGCCCCATACCTTCTCACTGATATCAGCCTGCTCTCCTCAGCCCCATACCTTCTCACTGATATCAACCTACTCTCCTCAGCCCCATACCTTCTCACTGATATCAGCCTGCTCTCCTCAGCCCCATACCTTCTCATTGATATCAGCCTACTCTCTTCAGCCCCATACCTTCTCACTGATATCAGCCTGTCTCCTCAGCCCCATACCTTCTCACTGATATCAGCCTGCTCTCCTCAGCCCCATACCTTCTCACTGATATCAGCCTACTCTCCTCAGCCCCATACCTTCTCACTGATATCAGCCTGCTCTCCTCAGCCCCATACCTTCTCACTGATATCAGCCTACTCTCCTCAGCCCCATACCTTCTCATTGATATCAGCCTACTCTCCTCAGCCCCATACCTTCTCACTGATATCAGCCTGCTCTCCTCAGCCCCATACCTTCTCACTGATATCAGCCTACTCTCCTCAGCCCCATACCTTCTCACTGATATCAGCCTGCTCTCTTCAGCCCCATACCTTCTCACTGATATCAGCCTGTTATCCTCAGCCACATAACTTCTCATTGATGTCAGTATGCTCTCCTCTCCAGACAATCCCAGAGGCTTACTCTCTCTCTCACACCAGAACTTAACCCATGCTGGCCTTGCTTGGTCCTTTGTGTCATAATGGGTCCCATTGTTTTTAAGAGTGTGATTGAGTCTCTCTACAGTGGTCACTTCTAGCCAAACGTCCAGTTAGGAGCAAACGCTAATAAGCTACTGTCCCTTTGACCAGCAACAGAGGCTGACCCATTGTTTTAAAACTGCAGGCCACATTGATGCTCAGTCTGTCACAAGTGACCCTATTGACAACTTCAACTACTGGGACATCTGCTCTGTGCTAATTTACAGAGTTCTCATCTACAGGACAGACTGCCAGGCTAATTTTCTCTCCAGTGTTAACTGGCAGACCCAGAGGAAGAAGGAAGAGTGTCTCCCTTCACATTGTTCTCCTAACAGACACAATCTGAAGGGTATTCTCTACATTTAATTTGCCACTGCACACCATTGTTCTGTCTCTATCACTGGTATTGAATTGTGAATTAGTGCATGATTTGTTGCAATGAAAATATACTCTCTGATTCAATACAATTGTCATAAAAAATGCACACTGTAATGCTAATCTATCTCTGTTGATCGTAGCTCCTGTGTGGGAGAACATAGGTGATGATGTCAGCTGTTCTGTGAGTGACCCAGGTTTGTGAGAGTGGGCTCTGCTCTGTGTTGAGCTCCTGAGGGTGGGACACAGTCGTTTCCGGGGTGGTGAGGACCTTCAGAGTGTACATGGAAAAAGAGAGGGAGCAGATCACTGGGATTGAATGGATTCTTTCATACCTGGTATAAATGTCCAGTTGAGCAGAGTGTTAAGGGTCTGTTGATGGTTTGTGGGTGCGGCCAGTACTCTGTGCCACATGTGGGCGGATCGGCTCCCGCCCCTCAGAGAGCAGACAGAGGGGCACACATCACCTCAGGGGTCAAGAGGAGTCACACTTCCTGTGGTCCGGGTCGACCGGTCGTCAGACCCCTGCTGTCAGACTCCTTTACTGGCTCCCTGATTGTTCTGATTTATCATCAGGCCCATTGATGTGGAGCCTGTTGAACACCAAAGAGTTTCACCCCAAACCAGATGTAGCACCAAACGACCTCTCTGCAGGTCATCACTGAGACTGATAAAACACAAGGAGGAGTGATGGCTCATATACCTTCACTTAGTCTATATGTACTAGGAACTATTTAATCTATAACGAGGTAAACCTCTAACTGTCCAGGCTGGGGTCAAATATAGCATTAGTCGTCACTCACCCCCAGTTTCAATGCATCATCTGAACTGTCAGAGCGAAACTGCACGGCTCATTTCTGGAGTTATTTTGGTGGGTAAATACCGGCCTGTAGCGTAGTTTAATGTTTGTGGTAGGGAGGAGTAGTCTGTCCCCAGAGAGAGAGACCAGCAGGGTGACGTGGCCCTGATCAGGGACTGGAGAAGGAGAAGTGGCCACCATGGTCCTGTGTTTATATGCCTCTGCTGATGGTACATGAAAGCCTACCGCCTCACTAAGGACCAGAGAAAGGATCACCGCCCTGCAACCCTGCTGCGCTCCAGAGAGAGGCAGGTAGTGGAGGGGGCCAGGGACTAATGTGATCACATCAACCCCATTAGGAGGGTCCCACGTGTGGCAGGGCCGAGTGGTAGAGGGAGTGCACACAAAGGGGTGCACTGCCCCCCCCCACCCTCCCCCACCATCGGCTGGGTGGAGGAACTGCCTCTTGCTAATGTGAAAATGAACATAGAGGCTAATCAGAGACAGCAGACCCGTGCACTTAACCACTGAAGTACAGATGATGATGCATATTTAAAGTATGAGGCCAGTGACTGTGGTTTCCTTTGGTGTAATGCAATAAGAGAGGGAGTGAGGCACATCTGCAGCCAGGGGAGAGAAGAGAGGCCTGGAGCTAAAGCTGTGGTGGGAGACCAGAGGAAAATTTTCTCTCCTTGTACATCACTGGGATTGTGTTCACATACTAACTATGTTCAGGGACATAGTGTTCCACAAATACAAGGCACAATAGCACACAGTTTTTCTACAAAAACTGTCTTTGGATTTGTGGGACTTCAGAGTAGACCTACTACTTTATTTCCAATAGGCTTCCTTGATTAAATAAGAAAGATTATTCTGGCTAAACACGATAATTTCCTAAAGGAAAAGGCACTGTTGTCGAGGAATCAGTTATAGGTAAATGCAGCAATCAACACCTACATTACAGGAATTACATAGTCTATAGAGAGAGTAAGTAAACATTGACATAAAAACCCGATCAACAGAACCAACCAGCTATTAACCAGCAACCAGCTACCAAACAACTATCATAGCAGCAATGTCATATTTGGGCTTTTATAGGTTTTATTGCTGCCTTCCACTCACAAAACATGTAAATAGATAATCTACAAGTCAATACTGCTGGTAATATAAAAAGTCTGGGAAAGACACAGCCTGGTCTCATAGACTAGATGTAACATAGTAAACGTAAATCCAGGACATTAGTATGATATGTTCCATTTGGTGTGGTTACATAAGACAGAAGGTTACTTAAGGCAAAAAACGGAAGGTAGGTGGTTGGTCGATGGATGGATGGATGGATGGATGGATGGATGGATGGATGGATGGATGGATGGATGGATAGGCATTAAATGTGAACGTCTAGCATGGATGGATGGTTGAGCGTATAACACAAATTGTTATACGTCCATCAAATTGGAATTTGTAACAAATAATACGTATGGCAAATTCTTAACAAATTGTATGAATTGCAATTTATTACATATCATACAAATTGTAATTCGTAACATATCATACACAATGGATGATGGACATCCACAAATTAATGCATACCATATGAAATGTAACATATTAAATGGAGGCAGACAGATTTACATGTACTATGTTACGTCTACCCAGTGTCTCGGTTGCAGCATCATATGCTAAGAGAATTAATGACTTCTGTAGACTCGACTGTTTACTGAGGTGAATTTATCAAACCCGAGTCTAAACCAATCCATCTTGACAAGTCACAGAGAAGATTGCCAAATTGCTGCAATAACACAGCATTTGACCGAAAACCAACGTGTGTAATTTAAAAGAGGATGAAAAGCATAGCTTTTCTGGAATAGCTTCTCTGGTTGTTAGGCTCAGGTTTAACACTCAGCAGCAATGTGAAAGTGAGGATCTTAACTGCAATCAGGCGTGTGTGTGTGTTTGATCTGCACTGAGCAACACGCATTAGTCACAATGACACGTTCCCTGAAAACAAGCCAAGAAACCAGCCTGACTTCCACTGCGTAAACACTTGTATTATCAGGGTTTATTAAGCTCGGTTGGCCTGATATATGTATGTGTGTGTATATATAAGCATATAAGGGTCATTCTACAGAAGTGATGCAAATTGGGGGTTGGAAAAAAATAGAATTTGTATTCTATTTTTCTCAAACTTTTAGCACACGTCTTCAAACATATGTCGGGTAGATATACTATATATACTACTCACACACTTTGTTTGTATTGCATATTTAAAATATTTACCTGAATTCCTTACCACTCCACGAAATGTGGCACTACCCAAACATAGAGGTAGAACAATGAAGGTAGAACAATGATTTAGACATTGTTCATCATTTTGATTAACCTTCTATTACAGAGTACGTTTAGAAAATGTATTTGCATACCATATAAAACAAATTTTAAAACTTAATTTTAACCAGATTTTCAAAAACTAACATTTAATTTAGAAAAATATAATCTCTATTCTTCTCTGTAAAATGATCAATGTTGGTTGTATGAATCTGAAAATAAACTAGTTGATTGATTGAATTACTTATAAATCTAATTAATGACAGTGTTAGACGTTTAAATTATCACTTTACCTATCTTTATTTTGGTGTTTTCGGTGTCAGGTGTCAATCATAGAGATAAGTGGAGGACCAATATTTATACCAGGACATTGGTCCCAAGATCCAGACCCAGACCCAGTGAGTTGAGATCAAGACAAGTTAAAGACCGAATTTATGTGGTCCAAGACCACTAGATCGATAATCTGTAGGCCCTTTCTTCAATTGAGAGAAGCTCAAGTAAACTTGAGTACAGTACAATACATTATATTACAGTATTGCGCATTATAGACATCTACAGTATGTTTTGGCCAAAAACATGTTTGGGCTCTTGGAGGGTTGGAGCCCCTCTGCTGGCTATGCATCTCAATACTCTACACTTTTCCCTGACGTGTGCAATTGACCCTTACCCACATGGTGGTCCTCTGTAACTTAGTTGGTAGAGCATGGCACATGCCACTTTAAAATGGAGATGCCCCCTATTAGATGTTCTGTAGAGACACTTCTTAAAAATACATGAAGATTTACCAACTTGCTCACTTATTTTCTCCAAAAGGTTTGCAGACTACTCACCATGTGCCATGCTGGAGAGGGGTGCAATCTCATCACCTGGTGATATTTGTCGGGTGTGACATCAAAAATTGGGCCAGCATTTTTTGGGGGAAAAGGTTTTAAAAATGTATCAAATATACTAATTAGATCAGTATCTTTCAACATAATAATATGCAACTTAAGATGTTCTATTAAAATAATAGTGTTAAAACTTTCACGTTTGGAGAACGTGGATGAACGTCTAATTCTGCTGTGAGACCGTGAGAGCTTGTTGAGTTTGCTACAGCAGGAAAATAATCCTGCAGCAACAGGATGTTAATTACAGTTGCAGTCAGAAGTTTACACACACTTAGGTTGGAGACATAAAACTCGTTTTTCAACCACTCCACACATTTCTTGTTAACAAGCTATAGTTTTGGCAAGTCCGTTAGGACATCTACTTTGTGCATGACACAAGTAATTTTTCCAACAATTGTTTACAGACAGATTCTTTCACTTCTAATTCTTCTAATTCTTCTTCTAATTCTAATTCACAATTCCAGTGGGTCAGAAGTGTACATACACTAAGTTGACTGTGCCTTTAAACAACTTGGAAAATTACAGAAAATTATGTATTGGCTTTAGAAGCTTCTGATAGGCTAATTGACATCATTTGAGTCAATTGGAGGTGTACCTGTGGATGTATTTTAAGGCCTACCTTCAAACTCAGTGCCTCTTCGCTTGACATCATGGGAAAATCAAAAGAAATCAGCCAAGACCTCATGGGATCATGCTGCCGTCATACCGCTCAGGAAGGAGACGCGTTCTGTCTCCTAGAGATGAACATACTTTGGTGCGAAAAGTGCAAATCAATCCCAGAACATCAGCAAAGGACCTTGTGAAAATGCTGGAGGAAACAGGTACAAAAGTATCTATCTCCACAGTAAAAATGAGTCCTATATCGACATAACCTGAAAGGCCGCTCAGCAAGGAAGAAGACACTGCTCCAAAGCTGCCATAAAAAAGCCAGACTACGGTTTGCAACTGCACATGGGGACATAGAGCATACTTTTTGGAGAAATGTCCTCTGGTCTGATGAAACAAAAATAGAACTGTTTGGCCATAATGACCATCGTTATGTTTGGACGAAAAAGGGGAGGCTTGCAAGCCGAAGAACAACATCCCAACAGTGAAGAACGAGGGGAGGAGGGGGGGGGCAGCATCATGTTGTGGGGTTGCTTTGCTGCAGGTGGGACTAGTGCACTAAACAAAATAGTTGGCATCATGAGGAAGGACAATTATGTGGATATATTGAAGCAACATCTCAAGACATCAGTCAGGAAGTTAAAGCTTGGTTGCAAATGGGTCTTCCAAATGGACAATGACCCCAGCATACTTCCAAAGTTGTGGCAAAATGGCTTAAGGACAACAAAGTCAATGTGTTGGAGTGGCCATCACATCACCCTGACCTCAATCCCACAGAAAATCTGTGTGCAGAACTGAAGGAGCGTGTGCAAGCAAGGAGGCCTACAAACCTGACTCAGTTACACCAGCTCTGTCAGGAGGAATGGGCCAAAATTTACCCAACTTATTGTGGGAAGCTTGTGTAAGGCTACCCGGACCGTTTGACCCAAGTTAAACCATTTAAAAGCAATGCTACCAAATACTAATTGAGTGTATGTAGAATTCTGACCCACTGGTAATGTGATGAAAGAATTAAAAGCTGAAAAAAATTATTCTCTGTGCTATTATTCTGACATTTCACATTCTTAAAATAAAGTGGTGATCCTAACTGACCTAAAACAGGTAATGTTTACAAGGATTAAATGTCAGGAATTGTGAAAAACTTTAAATGTATTTGGGTTTTAACTTTGCTAAGGTGTATGTAAACCTCCGACTTCAACTGTATTATGGGGTTATAATTAATGGAAAAAATTTTGTAGGTGTTTTTGTACATGTTTTGTTAAGACAAATCAAGTCTGACATTTTAAAAAGTGGCAATTACAAACTTTAGAAGCCTTGTTAAACCTCAAATACTCTGTTTGCATTTCTCTGCCGTGCAGGAAAATTCTCAGCAACAAAAGAGTGATCAAAATAAGGGCCTTTTTTCATAGACAAAAGTTTAAGGAGAGGAACCGCGACGACATTTCAATTGACATAACATATACGGAAACGTTTCAATTTACATTAGCAATGGAATGTTATGTGCCGAGAGAGGGTTTGGGCTTTGCAACTGACATTTACCATGAATATCCTAGTATATCCACTAGCCAGCAGCCTAACCACATTACATGTTTGACTAATGGAACCAAACCACATCACACTTTGGAATAATGCATTCATTCCCAAGCAAATGCAGACAATTAAAAAACATATATTAAAAAAAATTAAGGGATTTAATTTCTCATCCGTACACTCATTACAATTTCGCTTCAAGATAAAAGTTCCTGCTAGCTAGCTAAAGTTAACAGCATGTCTTCATTAAGTAACATAGTCTATTAAAATTGAATGATTACCCCTCTCATTCGAATATATAAGTACCTTACAACTAAGGCTTCGTTTTTATCATTATCATGCAAATCATTACATGTTGTAAAAGCAAATTGCCACTGAAAACGTGTGTAAGTTAATTCACTTGGAAGTTGCAACGATCTGTTTTGTATGGAAGCCGTTTTTTATGTCAATAGCTACAACAACAAAACAATTAGACATCATTCATATAGGTTATGCTTCTTCATTTATGGCATTTTGTGGCAATTTCCATCTATCCACATTTTGGTTTAATAAAAGATCTAACACAAAAGCGTTGAAAAGATGGACAAAATACTTTTGTTTAGACTGATTTCTCCTGCACAAGTAATCTTTGCTTCAGTCTGATCAACTGTAGGCTATTCGGACAAAACAGAGATGATAGTTCTAGATTGCAAGAAACCCATCTCGTCCAAATAGTTGACTCAAGGGCCTCCTGAGTGGAGCAGCGGTCTAAGGCACTGCATCACAGTGCTAGAGGTATCCCCACAGACCCGGGTTCGATCCCGGGTTGTATCACAACCGGCTGTAATCGGGAGTCCCATAGGGCAGCGCACAATTGGCCCAGCGTTGTTAGGGGAGGGTTTGGCCGGGAGGGCTTTATTTGGCACATTGCACACTAGCAACTCCTTGTGGTGGACCGGGCACCTGCAGGCTGACCCTAGTCATTAGTTGAACCGTGTGTCTTCTGACACATTGGTACGGCTGACTTCCGGGTTAAGCAGGCGGGTGTTGTTTCCGGGGGACGCATGATTCAATCTTTGCTTCCTGACCCTGTTGGGGAGTTGCAGTGATGAGACAAGATCAAAATTGAGGAGAAAAAGTGTGTAAAATACAAGTTTGTCAAAAAGCACCTGGATGATTATCAAGAATCTTTGAAGAATGTTCTATGGACCGATGAGTCAAAATTATAACATTTAGGATGAGATGGGTCCCATTATGTCTGGCGAAGCCCAAACACTACATTCCACAGTAAGAACCTTATACCAACGGTCAAGCATGGTTGTGGTATTGTGATGCTTTGCTGCCTCATCACCTGGACGACTTGCCTTAATAGAAGGAACCATGAATTCTGTTCTTTATCAGATAATTATACAGGGGAATGTTAGGCCATCCTTCTGTGAGCTGAAGCTGAAGTGCAGCTGGGTCATGCAGCAAGACAATGAACCAAAACACACAATCAAGTCTACAAGGAAATGGTTAAAAAGCAACAAATGTGAAGTTTTGGAATGGCCTGGTCAAATTTGAGACCTAATCCCAATTGAGATGTTGTGGTAGGACTTGAAACGAGCAGTTCATATCACTTAGTTAAAGCAGTTCTGCATGGAAGAGTGGAACAAAATCCATCCACAGTGATGTGAGAGACTGATCAACCAAATGCTTTCTGTAGTTGTTGGAGTCATTGCATCTAAAGGTGACATAACCAGTTATTGAGAGTAAGGTGACAATTACTTTTTCACAAAGGGGCATTGGGTGTTGCATAACTTTGTTCATGAAATAAGTATGTCATTGTTGTGTTTTTGTTCACTCAGGTTCCCTTGATCTAATATTAGGTTTTGTTTGAAGATCTGATAACATTCAGTATAAAAAAATATGCAAAAGTAGAGGAAAGTAGGAAGGGGGCAAATACTTTTTTCACAGCACTGTATTTATAGCTTAAAATAAGAAAATGTATTTGTTTTCTGAGAAAATGTGAATGTGGTGAAATTAGATTTTTATTCAAACTTCTGGTGGCTAGGCTACCTACGCATTTTAAATCCCAAACTATTGACTGGAATTAATCGATCAACACAATAGTGATGACATAATGTGTGAGTTACTTTTTGAAATATAATTATTATGAACAAGTACAAGGTTGCTGCAGTTTGACAGGGTTTAAATATTTTCATCCTCCTTTGAGCCAGGAGATTTTCCAGGAGTTTCTTTTTAACCATTAAACCTGATTAGAAAAAAATCTGGTCCCATCATAGCCCATATAAAACAGTGTTTTACCTGGTTAGGTTAGCCTATCAGATCAAAATAATATATATAAAGAAATAACTGGGTACTTGTGGTGCCACCTCTGAAATCACAACACAATGTTACAAATGAAAAAACATATCCTATTTGTGTGATCTAATTTCTCAACATTTTGAGATAGTGCCGCTCCCTTTTCTACATTTTGGTGTGTTACAGCCTGAATTTAAAATGGATTAAATTAAAATGATGTGTCACTGATCTACATACATTACCCCATAATGTCAAAGTTTAATTTGTTTGTAGAACATTTTAGAAAGTTATAAAAAATAAACACTTTTGAATGAATACCTCATCTCTATACCCCACACATACAATTATCTGTAAGGTCCCTCAATCGAGTAGTGGATAAAGAGTTTAATGGCAGTGATAGGAGTAAACAGAGGATGGATGATCAACAACATTGTAGTTACTCCACAATACTAACCTAAATGAAAGAGTGAAAAGAAGGAAGCCTGTAGAGAATGTTTGCAATAAGGCACTAAAGTAAAACTGCAAAAAATGTGGCAAAGAAATTAACTTTATGTCCTGAATACAAAGTGTTATGTTTGGGGCAAGTCAATCACAACACATCACTGAGTACCACTCTTGATATTTTCAAGCATGGTGGTGGCTGCATCATGTTATGGGTATGCTTATGTGTATCATTGGCAAGGACTAGGGAGTTTTTTGGATCAAAATAAACGTAAAAGAGCTAAGCATAGGCAAAATCCTAGAGGAAAACCTGGTTCAGTCTGCTCAGAGACAAATTCACCTTTCAGCTGGACAATAACCTAAAACACAAGGCCAAATAAACACTGGAGTTGCTTACCAAGAAGACATTTGATTTTCCTTAGTGGCCTATTTACAGTTTTGACTTGAATCGGCTTGAAAATCTCTGGCAAGACTTGAAAATGACTGTTGAGCAATGATCTACAGTCAACTTGACAGAGCTTGAATAATTTTTTAAAGAATAATGTGCAAATACTGTACAACCCAGGTGGGCAAAGCTCTTAGAAAAGTACCCAGAAAGACTCACAGCTGTCACCGCTGCCAAAGGTGATTATAACATGTATTGACTCAGGGGTGTGAATACTCAGGACGGTGTAAATGAGATATTTCAGTATTTCATTTTTGTATAAATTTGCAAACATTTCTTATTTTTAGGAGCATTCAGGGTTCAGCGCATTCAGGGTGGCATGGCCGTAAGTGTATTTTTTTATTAGGTCCCTCGGCTCATGTCTGCAACTCCTCAATGGGAGAGGCGGAGGTCGAGTCATGCGTCCTCCGAAACATGACCCGGCTGGCCGCCTACTTCTTATCACACTGCTCATTTAACCCGGATGTCAGCCGCACCAATGTGTCGGAGGAAACAGTTCGACTGACGACAGGAGTCAGCTTGCAGGCGCCCAGCCCTGTCACAAGGAGTCATTAGAGCATGATGAGCCAAGGAAAGCCCCACCGGCCAACCCTCCCGGACGGCGCTGGGCCAATTGTGCTCCGTCCTATTGGGCTCATAGTCACGGCCGGTAGTGGTGCCTCAGTACTGCAGTGCAGTGCTTTGACTGCAATGCACCCGGGACCCCTTGAAATTTGCTAACATTTCTAAAAACAGGTTTTCACTTTATAATTATGGGGTATTGTGTGAAGATGGGTGAGAATTCCATTTTGAATTCAGGCTGTAACACAACAACATGTGGAATAAGTCAAGGGGTATGAATACTTTCTGAAGGCACTATATCACTTTTTGGTGGCGGAAATGAGCTTCCATAGTTTTAAGTAGCTACTGTAATTGCAGCCGGCAGCTACTGCAAAAATGTTGGGATGTAACAGGCTGTTACTCCAATTTCAGGAAAGATATCTATCAAATAAGTCTCAAATATAAGGAAAAATAATATACATTTCAGCTTGTTCAAAAACATTGCTCTGCTATTCCCATTTATACTGTAGTGTTGAGCTCAACGAGACAATTCTGTTTCCACCAACTGTCGGGCGTGTGTCATGCGCTTCCTCTGGAGGTAGGGGTCGAGATGTAACAAGTTCACAAGTTTACATTATAGTAAAAAGTCTAACCGAGGAAATGACCTCAAAACCTCTAGAGAATCTGTTGTAGAGTGAAGACCTGCTAGAATCCTACATCTGTAGTGCATGGGACCACAAAGTGAGCTAATAGTACTGACTGAACTCACTAAAGAAGCAGTGCGTCCATCTGTCTGAAGATTGTTGAATTTTGAGGCAACATCTTGTTTCTGAGAACCAGGAGTTGTTTTTGCTGTACTGTTTAAATTGCAGCTCAGGCCCTAGTCAGAATCTCAGCTGGGCTAGGGCAGTCTCTCCCGCACAACTCTCATTCCAATCTAATATAAATACAAATGCAGTTGGAAATTGACTAAATGAAAGGCAGATTCCATGCTGGATGTGTTTTCAGTTGAAAGAGGACCTCTACTTTCACTTCTGTCACGAGTACAGTGGGGAGAGATGGTGGCTGTATAGTGGCTGGATGGTGACCATCAACAGGAGGTCAGTGCCCTGTGGTCAGGGTGATTAGTCAGACAGTGGTCAGTCTGTGTGGTCAGATGTGAAGACTTGTCAAGTCCTGCCCTGCAGCATCACTGGTGCTGTGCGCTGAGGGACATGGTGTCGTAGGTCAAAGATGTCCAGCACGGTCATCAAAGACAAAACAGCCATTCACTACCTCCATTATTCTCACCCTCTTTCGATGTGTGTGTGTGTGCGTGTGTGTGTGTGTGCACGTGTATCTGTATGCATGTGCATGCATGCGTGAGCAGTAACAATCATGCATGCCTTACCAGTTTTTACAACCAACGTTGAAAAGCTACATTGATGAGGTGACAGTAATGGTTATGATACTGTTTCACAGTTTCCCACGCTGCATCACGTTTGTCACTTGTCTCCGTCATGCTAAACAGCCGAACTGGTTCTGCCAGTCGGCCGTCTGAGGAGAGTTCCCATGTAGAGTGCCATGCCTCTCTGCCGTGCCTTGTGGCGTAGAGAGCTAGCTGTGCCTTGTGGTGCTGCCTGCAATGACTGCTCTCATCGAGCAGTCTGGCCTTTTCCTTGACTCAGTCTTACTCACCTAGTTAGCCTCCGTTCACACAACCAAGTGACCCACTGACAGTTCATACACATACATTGTGTCCCTTACAGCTGAGAATCAAGATATCCCCTCAGTAGGGTGGTTTTCCTTGGGCCATGGATGGTTTCTGGGACAACTAGGCATAGGAAGGTTTGTCAGCCTGGTGTGATTATATCTGAAAACAGGCTTGTGGCTATTGTGTGCCATGTGTGCTGTGTACTGTATTGTACTGTGCTGTGTGGCGTGTGAGGGGTTGGTTGAGGCTGGCTGGGCCTGGCAGGGCAGGGTTGACCTCTACATCAGACTAGGCCACAGCAGTCATTAACTCTAATCTATTTTCAGATCATGTCATCAGATGAGCTCAATCAGAAAGCATCATTAGATCTCAAAAGGACAACAATAACCACCCCATGACTGGCTAATAATCATGAACTGGCATGGGTCTCTTTATACAAAGATGTGATCTCCATTAGGTGTTTCCCCTGTTTCACTTTAGCTTCAACCGTTGACTTCACATTGCCGATAAACAGTAACTGGCATCTTAAACCGAGAATAAACATAGGACCTGAAATTCAGGTCAAGAGTTTGACACTGCCATAAGGTGGAATGTGTCCTGATAACTCATGTGTACTGCTGAGATAAACACCAAGAAAATCTAAGCATAGGCCTACTATAACATAATCAACCAAAGTAATGAATTGTGGTTCTTTTACTTGTTATCTTGAAACTACTCAATAGGGCCTTTTAGTGTAGTAACTTATTATCCTAACTTTAAAAGTAGTATAGGTTAGTTACTTGTATTTAGCACTGTAGTTTTGGGGTCTGGGAGAGTGTGTTTGAACTGTGTGTGTGAGTTTAATATTTTACTTTGCAGCAATTCGACCATGAAGGTCTGATTCACGTAGTCTCCTCTGAACAGTTGATGTTGAGATGTGTCTGTTACTTGAACTCTGAAGCATTTATTCGGGCTGCAATTTCTGAGGCTGGTAACTCTAACGAACATATCCTCTGCAGCAGAGGTAACTCTGGGTCTTCCTTTCCTGTGGAGGTCCTCATGAGAACCAGTTTCATCATACCGCTTGATGGTTTTTGCGACTGCACTTGAAGAAACTTTCAAAGTTCTTGAAATGTTCCAGTTTGACTCTGACCTTCATGTTTTAAAGTAATGATGGTGTCACGACTTCCGCCGAAGTTGGCTCTCCTGCCTGTTCGGGCGGTGCTCGGCGGTCGTCGTCACCGTCCTACTAGCCACCATCGATCCCTTTTTCGTTTGTCTGTTGGTTTTGTCTTATTAGTTTCACCTGTGTGTATTTTAGTTTATTGACGTCCTTATATGTAGTAGGTTGTCCCGCCCTTGTTTTGTGCGGGATTGTTTTGGTTTCATGTATTTTCGTGAATACGTATTGTGTTATTTGCTCCGATATATTTAATCCTGTGTTGGATTATTTCACCCTGTATTTTGGGTTGACCGTGTTTGGTTCCGGAGAATAAACTATCGACTCACTGCACCTGCTCTCTGCGCCTGATTCCACCCACCTTGTTAATACGTGACAGAATCCCGCACCCTTGATGGAATCAGCAGGAACAGCCGCGTTTCCTCTCCCATCGATGGAGGAGAGAGTCCTCCACCACACCAGCGTGCTTCATCGGATTGGTTCTGCCATGGACCAAATGATGGAGAGGATGGATCGATGGGAGAGGAGTGGTCTTCCCACATCATCGCTAGCACCCCCTTCTCCAGCACCTCCTGTTCCTGCGACCACATCTGGCTCCGGGGCTCTTCGGTTGACACTCCCGCGGGAGTATGACGGAACGGCGGCTGGGTGCCAGGGTTTCCTCCTTCAACTGGAACTATACCTGGCTACCGTGCGTCCTGCTCCCTCTGGAGAGGAGAGCGTGAGTGCCCTCGTCTCCTGCTTGACTGGGCGAGCCCTCGAGTGGGCCAACGCAGTGTGGAATGGTCCGGACTCGGCGAGGGATAATTACCCAGAGTTCACCCGCCGATTCCGAGCTGTTTTTGACCATCCACCAGAGGGTCGGGCGGCGGGTGAACGGCTGTTCCACCTGCGGCAGGAGACGAGGAGCGCACAGGACTTTGCTCTGCAGTTCAGGACCTTGGCCGCAGGAGCAGGATGGAACGACAGGGCCTTGGTCGACCATTTCAGATGCAGTCTCAGGGAGGACGTCCGCAGGGAGCTGGCATGTCGGGACACCACCTGCACACTGGATGAGCTCATTGACTTGGCTATCCGTCTCGACAATCTGCTGGCTGCCCGCGGGCGTTCGGATCAGGCCCTGTCGTTTCCACTTCCCAGCCCTCCTGCCCCTATCCCTATGGAATTAGGAGGGGCAGCTTCGAGGGAGACCGGAGGAGGAGTGTCCTCCTGCACCAGTTGTGGTCGACGAGGGCACACGTCAGACCGGTGCTGGAGGAACTCGTCTGGGAGTCGGGAGGGCAGGCGGAGCACTGCTCGATCACCCCAGGTGAGTAAGCACCAGACTCACCCAGAGCCTCCTGTCGGTCATGTGTATGTTTTGATTTCTTTGCCTGGGCTGAACTAGCTCAGAACTCCCTACGCCACTCCTCAACTAACTTGTCTCCTTTTGAGTGTGTGTTAGGTTACCAGCCGGTCCTGGCCCCATGGCATCAGAGCCAGACCGAGGCTCCTGCGGTGGAGGAATGGGTACAGCGCGCCAAGGACACATGGAAAGCCGTTCAGGACTCACTACGGTTAGCGGGCGAACGGCAGAAGAGGAGCGCTGACCAGCACCGCAGTGAGGCCCCCGTGTTTGCACCGGGGGACAGGGTCTGGCTCTCGACCCGGAACCTGCCCCTCCGCCTGCCCTGTCGGAAGCTGGGGCCGCAGTGTGTGGGGCCGTTCAAAGTCCTGAGGAGAATAAACGAGGTGTGTTACAGGTTACAACTTCCTAGGTATTACCGTATTAACCCCTCGTTTCATGTGTCTCTCCTCAGGCCGGTGGTGGCTGGTCCCCTGCAAGAAGGTGAGGTGCCTGAGGTCCCTCCGCCCCCCCTGGACATCGAGGGGTCCCCGGCGTACACAGTTCGGGGCATTCTGGATTCGAGACGCCGGGTGGGGGGCCTACAATACCTTGTGGACTGGGAGGGGTACGGTCCGGAGGAGAGATGCTGGGTTCCGGTGAGGGACATTTTGGACCCTTCTCTCCTGAGAGATTTCCACCGCCTCCACCCGGATCGCCCAGCACCTCGTCCTCCGGGTCGTCCTCGAGGACGGTGGCGGCGCGCTGCGAGGGCCGCGCGTCAGGGGGGGGTACTGTCACGACTTCCGCCGAAGTTGGCTCTCCTGCCTGTTCGGGCGGTGCTCGGCGGTCGTCGTCACCGTCCTACTAGCCACCATCGATCCCTTTTTCGTTTGTCTGTTGGTTTTGTCTTATTAGTTTCACCTGTGTGTATTTTAGTTTATTGACGTCCTTATATGTAGTAGGTTGTCCCGCCCTTGTTTTGTGCGGGATTGTTTTGGTTTCATGTATTTTCGTGAATACGTATTGTGTTATTTGCTCCGATATATTTAATCCTGTGTTGGATTATTTCACCCTGTATTTTGGGTTGACCGTGTTTGGTTCCGGAGAATAAACTATCGACTCACTGCACCTGCTCTCTGCGCCTGATTCCACCCACCTTGTTAATACGTGACAGATGGACTGTCATTTCTCTTTGCTTATTTGAGCTGTTCTTGCCACAATACGAACTTGGTATTTTACCAAATAGGGCTATCTTCTGTAAACCACCCCTACCTTGTCACAACACAACTGATTAGCTCAAACGCAATCGAAAGGAAAGAAATTCCACAAATTAACTTTTAACAAGGCACACCTGTTAATTGAAATGCATTCCAGGTGACTACCTCATGAAGCTGGTTGAGAGAATGCCAAGAGTGTGCAAAGCTGTCATCAAGGCAAAGGGTGGCTACTTTGAAGAATGTCAAATATAAAATATACTTTGATTTGTTTAACACTTTTTTGGTTCCATATGTTATTTCATAGTATTGATGTCTTCACTATTATTCTACAATGTAGAAAATAGTCAAAATAAAGTATAACCCGTGTAGGTGTGTCTAAACTTTTGACTGGTACTGTATATAATAATATTACTTTTGTTGCTGTTGTTGTTGTTTTGCTGTAATACTACTAGCCACCTAGCAATTTTGTGAAGTTGGCTTTAGCTAGCCCAGATAGGTTCCCAATCTTCCAACCTCATAACTAGCTACCAAGAAGAATTTCATGGTATCAATCAAGTTAGAGTAGCTAACTTGTCTAACTATCTTAGGCATACCTGCTGGCAAGGTTCAGTAAAATAACTAAATGCACTGAAGAAGACTCATATTTCTTTGAAATTCCTGACTTGATTTGCCCTAACAAAAAAAACATCAACTCGTACAGAAATGCCCATAAATTATAATACACATAAGAATTCACATTTCCTGTTGCTGCAGGATTTTTTCTGTACACTCTGTAGCCATACAGCCTGCTACGCACTATGAACACACCGGCCAGGCCATCAGCAAACCACTCTCTGATTAGGGGCCTTTCCTATGATTTCACACTGTTGCCCTGTGGGGCTGGGCGATATGCATTATTGCACATTAGACAACCTACATTTTTCTGATAGAGGATGGTTATTTAACGCATATTGACTTCTCATTAACCCATTGCCAGTAATTACACTGTAGAATTATACAGCACTAGAATGATGAGCATGATCAGTGATCACGAAGTTAGCCTGATATGATTTCATTTTAAAAGCTGGAATCTCCGTAATATGAGTTGTTATTGTTTTGTTGATGAAACGGAGGAGAGGAACATCCAGTATTGTGGAAAAAATAATAATTGCAGGACATATTCTGCTGTTCTATCTCACGTGCAATGACGTCTGAAGGGAAGAAAAGTGTTTGTTTGAAGTAACTTCTTTGTTGTAATATCCCAAGCGGACATGGCAGTTTCATTAAGTATGGATTCCAACATTAACTGGTCCATCATGTGATAATTTGACCATTGAAATAAAGAGAAGGGTGCAATTGAGGCCTGCAATTTGGGGTGTGCCTGCATGTGGTCTTTCCTGCATCTGCAGGAACCCCTCTTTGAACCTACAGTGCATTCAGAAAGTATTCAGACCCCTTCACTTTTTCCACCTTTTGTTACAGTACAGCGTTATTTTAAAATTGATTAAATAAATACAAATCCTCATCAATGTACATACAATAACTCATAATGACAAAGCAAAAACTGTTTTTTATAAACTTACATAATTGACATATGTATTCAAACCCTTTGCTATGAGACAAGAACAACCAAGCCATGAGGTCGAAGGAATTGTCCGTAGAGCTCAGAGATTGGATTGTGTCGAGGCACAGATCTGGGGAAGTGTACCAAAACATTTCTGCAACATTGAAGGTCCCCAAGAACACAGTGGCCTGCATCATTCTTAAATTGAAGAAGTTTGGAAACACCAAGACTCTTTCTAGAGCTGACCACCCGGCCAAACTGAGCAATTGGGGGAGAATGGCCTTGCCTGGGAGGTGACCAAGAAACCGAGTTCCTTTGTGGAGATGGGAGAACCAGGACAATCATCTCTGCACCACCCCACCAATCAGGCCTCTCTATGGTAGAGTGGCCAGATGGAAGCCACTCCTCAGTAAAAGGCACATGAGAGCCTGCTTGGAGTTTCCCAAAAGGCACGTAAAGGACTCTCAGACCATGAGAAACAAGATTCTTAGGTCTGATGAAACCAAGATTGAACACTTTGGCCTGAATGCCAAGCGTCACGTCTGGAGGAAACCTGGCACCATCCCTACGGTGAAGCATGGTGGTGGCAGCATCATGCTATGTGGATGTTTTTCAGCGGCAGGGACTAGGCGACTAGTCTGGATCGAGGGAAAGATGAACGAAGCAAAGTACAGAGAGATCCTTAATGAAAACCTGCTCCAGCTCTCAGGACCTCAGACTGGGGTGAAGGTTCACCTTCCAACAGGACAACGACCCTAAGCATACAACCAAAACAACGCACGAGGAGCTTCGAGACTAGTCTCTGAATGTCCTTTAGTGGCCCAGCCAGAGCCCAGACTTGAACCCGATCAAACTTCTCTGGAGAGGCCTGAAAATAGCCACTCCCCATTCAACCTGACATTGCTTGAGAGGATCTGCAGAGAAGAATGGGATAAACTCCCCAAATACAGGTGTGTCAAGCTTGTAGCGAGGCTACATTCGCTGCCAAAGGTACTTCAACAAAGTTCTGAGTAAACGGTCTGAATAGTTATGTAAATGTCATATTTCCATGTTTTATTTGTTAATACATTTGCAAAAATGTCTAAAAGCCTGTTTTTGCTTTGTAATTATGGGGTATTCTGTGTAGATCTAGGGGGAAAAACAAATTAATAAATTTTAGAATAAGGCTTTAATGTAACACAATGTGGAAAAAGTGAAGGGGTCTGAATAGTTTCTGAATACATTGGTCCATTTTTAAGCGAGGACTCTGGTACACAGATGGGAGGTGGGGGCGTTCCAGTACAGTAGGTGGCGGTAATGTACCATAACAATAAGCACCATAACCACCAATAAACCCCACTTAAGAAGAAGAAGAGGCGGGGCCGACAACAGTAGCTAGCTAGCCAGGACACAGGTAGACAGTGTCCTTTGCCCCTGAAAAACTCGAATAGTTTTATTTCCCTTTTGGCCAACATTTTAATTACATAGACAATCAGGGGAATCTAAAATATCAAGTGGCACACAAGCATGAAGATGTTATCCTCGAGGGGGGCGTTCATGCAGGAACCAACGGGATGCTTGGGGGGTACAATTCCTGCAAATTCAGGGGCACAAAGGCTGTGTGAAACCAAATGTTTCTTCACTGCAAAAGGCAGCGTGACAGCCTTGTAATTAGTTCTGTAAACCCTCTGTGTCATGTCATTGTTTGGAAAGAGGAAAAAAATAATCTCCTATTTTTTTGTTGCATAACAAGGATGAATCTAATGATATCTTTAGTCCTAGCTGCTGGCTCTGCTGACTGATTTAAAGACAGTAACTGTCAGTAGGTCAGGCCTAGGAGTCTGATTTGTGTGTCTGACCCCACATACCCGCCTTCACCACCATATTCTCACTACATCAACATCTGCTTGTGTTCCCACCATTTATATGTACAGCTACTCAGCTCTGCTCTAGATCAAGACAGGAGGTCATTTAACAGATTCTGCCCTCATACAACAAACTATGCTCCAACACTGACAGACCAAGGGTAAAACAGCAGCCAGTCACACAAGTCTAATGGAACATTAGGAAAATATAGAGTGATGAATATTCTCTGATCTGCAAGTCTGAGAAGCAACCATGCATTTGCCAGGAACAAAGATAATAATAATTTGACAATTTAGGTTATATTGTAACCAATAGTTTCAACTGTTTGATAGGATGATGAAATGTTGTAGGAAGTCAGGATGACACAGGGAACAGAGCAGGAGGAAGTGGGTCAGTGAGAGCACATTGACCACATTGAGACAAACACTGCCTGTCCTCTCTATGGCTGTCTCTTCAACACAGTGCCTGTCCACTGCTTGTCCACTCAACACAACGTGTCTGGGTCTGGAAAATGGCCCCTTTGTTGTAGACTGAAGACTGTGGGAGGGCCTTCTCTATGGAGCCGTGGAGGGGACAATTTGTGACACAGCCATGCTGGGTTCCACTGTGGTCCGCGACAGGAAGACAACTTATCAAGGTCACTGTTCTGACCTCAGCTTCCTGCCTGCCAGAATGACCCATTGTGCAGCTCGTAGACTGACTTCATCACTGCAGTTTGCCCACACTGCTGTACCAGCCTGGTCCAAGTCAGTGGGTTCAACATTTGTATTTAATCCTCACGTCTAACTAACGCTGTCAGGCAGGCCATACATAAGAACAACAGTTAGAGCAGTTGATTCAACTTTAAGCACTACTGATCTCGGACCAGGATACCATTTCTCTCTTTCACACATCCCTGTGGTGTTTCACCATCATACAGCTTTTCCTCCTCAGCTCAAACAACCCACACTCCCCCTCTCTTCTCCTCACAGAGCTGGCTTTGTGTTCATCCTCGGAGCCTCTCCTTATCTCCCCAGACCTTGGGTTCATCTGACCACGAGCCAGAAGTTGCTCCGCCCCTCCTCACTCCCCCAGTCCAAGACATTTCCTGTGTCTCGAAACATTTGTAGAGCTGCGGTTATTGCTCTCCATCTCACCCATGTATATTCTAATATAGTCGCCACAGTGGTTAAAGGTGATGTATGTCACGCTTACATGCCACGCTTGCTCTCTGATGTTGTGTTAAATGGGAAATAGAATTTCAATGGATGTATAGTTGCATATGGTTGTCAGTAAGGCTTTATATGTTGTAGGGATGGGCATTTAAAAAAAATGTATTGTCCGAGTACTCGGATATATATTT
The DNA here is from genome assembly GCF_045791955.1 of Oncorhynchus clarkii lewisi. Taxonomy (NCBI): domain Eukaryota; kingdom Metazoa; phylum Chordata; class Actinopteri; order Salmoniformes; family Salmonidae; genus Oncorhynchus; species Oncorhynchus clarkii. The sequence continues at coordinate 58,414,926 of NC_092153.1, forward strand.
TTTTGAGCACTCAAATGAAAAAATATGTACATTTTTAGAACACAAGGCCCACACTGGAACAAAAATGTATGCATTTATCTACTTGTCAACAGATCGCAACAATGCGTAGTTTATCATAAATTTGACAGATAACAAATCCTAATTGCTAAATGCCCCATATCAGCCTGGTCTCATAGACCTCATTGTGCTATTGTGTGTTTTTTTTCATTATTTGTAACTTATTTTGTACATAATGTTTCTGCCACCGTCTCTTATGACCAAAAAGAGCTTCTGGATATCAGGACAGCGATTACTCACCTCGTACTGGACAAAGATTTTTTCTTTAACAAGTCGGACGCGAAGTATTTACTTCAGACACCTGACAAGACCCACATCCCCGTCATTCGCATGAAGAAGAGACGGAGATATTGGGGACATAGGTCAGGGGGCCTTGTAAGAATCCGACGGCAAGTGAGTAATCCCCTTCTACCATCAGTCCTATTATTCAGATAACAAAATCATTGGATAACAAAATGGATGAGTTCCAATCAAGACTATACTGGCAACGGGACATTAAAAACTGTAATATCTCATGTTTCACCGAGTCATGGCTGAACTATGACATGGATAACATACAGCTGGCTGAGTTTTCAGTCCATCGGCAAGATAGAACAATTGCCTCTGGTAAGACAAGGGGTGGCAGTCTGTGTCTATTTGTAAATAACAGCTGGTGCACAAAATCTAATATTAAGGAAGTCTCAAGGTATCTCATGACAAGCTGTGGACCACACTATTTACCAAGAGAGTTTTCATCTATATTTTTCGTAGCTGTCTATTTACCACCACAAACCGATGCTGGCACTAAGACGCACTCAACGAGCTGTATAAGGCCATAAGCAAACAAGAAAATGCTCATCCAGAGGCGGCACTCCTAAAGGCCAGGGACTTTAATGCAGGGAAACTTAAATCCGTTTTTCCTCATTTCTACCAGCATGTTAAATGTGCAACCAGAGGAAATACAACTCTTGACCACCATTACTCCTCACACAGAGCTCTCCCTCGCCCTCCATTTGGCAAATCTGACCATAACTCTATCCTCCTGATTCCTGCAAAAACTAAAGCAGGAAGTACAAGTGACACACTCAATAAGGAAGTGGTCAGATGACGCTGATGCTAAGCTACAGGACTGTTTTGCTAGCACAGACTGGAATACTTTCCGGGATTCTTCCAATGGCATTGAGGAATACACCACATCAGTCACTGGCTTCATCAATAAGTGCATCGATGACGTCGTCCCCACAGTGACCGTATGTACATACCCCAACAAGATGCCATGGATTACAGGCAACATCCGCACTGAGCTAACCCGGACACTTATAGAAATTCCGCTATGCCCTCCGTCAAACAGGCAAAGCGTCAATACAGGACTAAGATTGAATCGTACTACACTGGTTCCGATGCTCATCGGATGTGGCAGGGCTTGCAAACTATTACGGACTACAAAGGGAAGCACAGCCACGAGCTGCCCAGTGACATGAGCCTACCACGCAAGCTAAATAACTTCTATGCTCGCTTCGAGGCAAGCCACACTGAAGCATACATGAGTTCATCAGCTGTTGCGGACAACTGTGTGATCACGCTCTCCGTATCCGATGTGAGTAAGATCTTTAACAGGTCACCATTCACAAGGCCGCAGGGCCAGATGGATTACCATGATGTGTACTCCGAGCATACGCTGACCAACTGGCAAGTGTCTTCACTGACATTTTCAACCTGTCCCTGACCAAGTCTGTAACACCAACATGTCAAATCAAATCATATTATATTGGTCACATACACATGGCTAGCAGATGTTAACGCGAGTGTAGCAAAATGCTTGTGCTTCTAATTCCGACCGTGCAGTAATATCTAGCAAGTAATCTAACAATTTCACAACAACTACCTTATACACACTAGTGTAAAGGAATGAATAAGAATAGGTACATATAAATATATGGATGAGCGATGGCCGAACGGCATAGGCAAGATGCAGTCGATGGTATAGAGTACAGTATATACAGTGGGGCAAAAAAGTATTTAGTCAGCCACCAATTGTGCACGTTCTCCCACTTAAAAAGATGAGAGAGGCCTGTAATTTTCGTCATAGGTACACTTCAACTATGACAGACAAAATGAGGGGAAAAAATCCAGAAAATCACATTGTAGGATTTTTTATGAATTTATTTGCAAATTATGGTGGAAAATAAGTATTTGGTCACCTACAAACAAGCAAGATTTCTGGCTCTCACAGACCTGTAACTTATTCTTTAAGAGGCTCATCTGTCCTCCACTCGTTACCTGTATTAATGGCACCTGTTTGAACTTGTTATCAGTATAAAAGACACCTGTCCACAACCTCAAACAGTCACACTCCAAACTCCACTATGGCCAAGACCAAAGAGCTGTCAAAGGACACCAGAAACAAAATTGTAGAGCTGCACCAGGCTGGGAAGACTGAATCTGCAATAGGTAAGCAGCTTGGTTTGAAGAAATCAACTGTGGGACCAATTATTAGGAAATGGAAGACATACAAGACCACTGATAATCTCCCTCGATCTGGGGCTCCACGCAAGATCTCACCCCGTGGGGTCAAAATGATCACAAGAACGGTGAGCAAAAATCCCAGAACCACACGGGGGGACCTAGGGAATGACCTGCAGAGAGCTGGGACCAAAGTAACAAAACCTACCATCAGTAACACACTACGCCGCCAGGGACTCAAATCATGCAGTGCCAGACGTGTCCCCCTGCCAGTACATATCCAGGCCCGTCTGAAGTTTGCTAGAGAGCATTTGGATGATCCAGAAGAAGATTGGGAGAATGTCATATGGTCAGATGAAACCAAAATATAACTTTTTGGTAAAAACTCAACTCGGCGTGTTTGGAGGACAAAGAATGCTGAGTTGCATCCAAAAAACACCATACCTACTGTGAAGCATGGGGGGGGAAACATCATGCTTTGGGGCTGTTTTTCTGCAAAGGGACCAGGACGACTTATCCGTGTAAAGGAAAGAATGAATGTGGCCATGTATCGTGAGATTTTGAGTGAAAACCTCCTTCCATTAGCAAGGGCATTGAAGATGAAACGTGGCTGGGTCTTTCAGCATGACAATGATCCCAAACACACCGCCCGGGCAACGAAGGAGTGGCTTCGTAAGAAGCATTTCAAGGTCCTGGAGTGGCCTAGCCAGTCTCCAGATCTCAACCCCATAGAAAATCTTTGGAGGGAGTTGAAAGTCTGTGTTGCCTAGCAACAGCCCCAAAACATCACTGCTCTAGAGGAGATCTGCATGGAGGAATGGGACAAAATACCAGCAACAGTGTGTGAAAACCTTGTGAAGACTTACAGAAAACATTTGACCTCTGTCATTGCCAACAAAGGGTATATAACAAAGTATTGAGATAAACTTGTGTTATTTACCAAATACTTATTTTCCACCATAATTTGCAAATAAATTCATTAAAAATCCTACAATGTGATTTTCTGGATTTTTTTCCCCTCATTTTGTCTGTCATAGTTGAAGTGTTTCTATGATGAAAATTACAGGCCTCTCTCATCTTTTTAAGTGGGATAACTTGCACAATTGGTGGCTAACTAAATACTTTTTTGTCCCACTGTACATATGAGATGAGTAATGTAGGGTATGAAAACATTATATAAAGTGGCATTGTTTAAAGTGACCAGTGATATATTTATTACATCCAATTTTTTATTATTAAAGTGGCTAGAGATTTGAGTCAGTATGTTGGCAGCAGCCACTCAATGTTAGTGATGGCTGTTTAACAGTCTGATGGCCTTGAGATAGAATCTGTTTTTCAGTCTCTAGGTCCCAGCTTTGATGTACCTGTACTGACCTTGCCTTCTGGATGATAGCAGGGTGAACAGGCAGTGGCTCAGGTGGTTGTTATCCTTGATGATATTTTTGGCCTTCCTGTGATATCCGGTGATGTAGGTGTCCTGGAGGGCAGGTAGTTTGTCCCCGGTGATGCGTTGTGCCGACCTCACTACCCTCTGGAGAGCCTTACGGTTGTGGGCGGAGCAGTTGCCGTACCAGGCGGTGATACAGCCCGACCGGATGCTCTCGATTGTGCATCTGTAAAGGTTTGTGTGTGTTTTTGGTGACAAGCCAAATATCTTCAGCCTCCTGAGGTTTAAGAGGCGCTGCTGCGCTTTCTTCACCACACTTTCTGTGTGGGTGGACCCTTTCAGTTTGTCCGTGATGTGTACGCCGAGGAACTTAAAACTTTCCAACTTCAAGCAGACCACCATAGTCCCTGTGCCCGAGTACAACAAGGTACTGTAACCTGCCTAAGTGACTACCGACCCGTAGCACTCACGTCTGTAGCCATGAAGTGCTTTGAAAGGCTGGTCATGGCTCACATCAATACCATTATCCCAGAAACCCTAGACCCACTCCATTTTGCATACCGCCCCAACAGATCCACAGATGATGCCATCACTATTGCACCCCACACTGCCCTTTCCCACCTGGACAAAAGGAAGACCTACGTGAGAATGCTAATCATCACTAAGCTAAGGAGCCTGAGACTAAACACCTCTCTCTGGACTTCCTGACGGGCCGCCCCAGGTGGTAAGAGTAGGTTACAACACATCTGCCAAGCTGATCCTCAACACAGTGGCCCCTCAGGGGTGCGTGCTCAGTCCCCTCCTGTACTCCTTGTTCACCCATGACTGCATGGCCAAGCACGACTCCAAAACCACCATTAAGTTTGCAGACGATACAACAGCGGTCATCGACAACGATGAGACAGCCTATAGGGAGTAACGGTACAGAGAGGTCAGAGACCTGGCAGTGTGGTGCCAGGATAACAACCTTTCCCTCAACGAGATCAAGACAAAGGAGAGGATTCTGGACTACAGAAAAAGGAGGACTGAGCATGCCCCCATTCTCATCAACAGGGCTGTAGTGGAGAAGGTTGAAAGCTTCAAGTTCCTTGTTGTCCACATCACCAACAAACTATCATCAGTCATGAAGAGGGTACAACAACGCCTATTCCCCCTCAGGAATTTGCCGTGGGTCCTCAGATCCTCAAAAGGTTCTACAGCTGCACCATCGAGAGCATCCTGACTGTTTGCATCACCGCATGGTATGGCAACTGCTCGGCCTCCGACTGCAAGGCACTACAGAGGGTAGTACGTACGGCTCAGTACATCACTGGGGCCAAGCTTCCTGCCATCCAGGACCTCTATACCAGGCGGTGTCAGAGGAAGGCCCAAAATGTTGCCAAAGACTCCAGCCACCCTAGTCATAGACTGGTCTCTCTTCTACCTTGCGACAAGCGGTACCAGAGTGCCAAGTCTAGGTACAAAAGGCTTCTTAACAGCTTCAACCCCCAAGCCATAAGACTCCTGAACAGCTAATCAAATGACCACCCGGATTATTTGCATTGTCCCCACCCCACCCCCATTGTTACTCTGCTGCTACTCTCGGTTTATTGTCCATGCATAGTCACTTTACCTCTACTTACACGTACATATTACCTCAATTACCTCGACTAACCGGTGCTCCTGCACATTGACTCTGTACTGGTAATCCCTGTATATAGCCTCGCTACTGTTATTTTATTGTTGCTATTTATAAAAAAAAATAATTGTCATTTATCTTCCGTTTATTTCTTTTTTTCCCCAGTTAATTTAAGTTAATACTTTAACACTTTTTTTCTTAAAACTACACCTGTTGTATTCGGCGCATGTGACCAATCAAATTTGATTTGATTTAACCTAGCTCCTAACCCTAACCTCACGCTAGCTAACCTTAGCCACCTAAGAAAACATTAGCAACCTAGCCACCTAACTAACTTTAGCCACAACAAATTGGAAGTCGTAATATATAATACGTTTTGCAAATTCGTACCATATTGTACATAATACAATTTGTAACATACACTGAGTGTAAAAAACATTAGGAACACCTTCCTAATATTGACTTGCACCCCCCTTTGCCCTCAAAACCCCCTCAATTCATCAAGGCATGGATTCTACAAGGTGTCGAAAGCGTGTCGAAAGCATTCCACAGAGATGCTGGCCCATGTTGACGCTAATGCTTCCCACGGTTGTGCCAAGTTGACAGGATGTCCTTTGGGTGGTGAACCATTCTTGATTCACACAGGAAACTGTTGAAAGTAGAAAACCCAGGAGCGTTGCAGTTCTTGATACACGCAAACTGGTGCGCTAGGCACCTACTACCATACCCCGTTCAAAGGCACATACATTTTTTGTCTTGCCCATTCACCCGATAACTGGCACGCATACACAATCCATGTCTCAATTGTTTCATGGCTTAAAATCCATCTTTAACCTGTCTCCCCCTTCATCTACACTGATTTGAAGTGGATATAACTAGTGACATCATTAAGGGATCATAGCTTTCACCTGGATTCACATGGTCAGTCATTGAATGTTTTGTACACTCAGTGTATTGTACGAATTGCAATTCGTAACATACATACAAACTGGATGATGGACATCCACAAATGAATACACACCATACGAACCTTAACATATCAAACTAATTGAAATATCCCGGATTTACATGAACTATGTTACAATTTTCAAAATGGATGAACTATTCCACAATGAACACTGCATGGTGATGAATTACGGCCATGGCATCTGTTTGGTGACAAACTAATGGTTTTGCATATTTTCAGTGTGGAACCTGTATGTTTAGGGGGGTTATAGCGTAGGCTAACCAATTCTAAACGGTACTAGCAGTTTGCAAAGTACCTTAAGCGGAAAATAGATTGGACACAATTATTTAAAAAATTGCAGCTCATTGTTGGATCACATATTTTCTTACTTCAATCAACCAGTGCACATAGAATTTGTAATAAAACTGTCGTAATTTAGGCAAGGAATGTTGCTTGTGTATCCCATCAGTTAAATATGCTTTATAGGCATTTATTTCTGGAGCTTGTGTGCTCACTTAGCACACATGATTGAATGAAACAAAGAAGGGAAAGGGAATTTAGGAAGAAAAATGGTGTGATACTCGGCTTGCTTTCTTTTTTGTTGTGCCCTGCAAATGCACATGTACAAATGGAACACTAGAGTCAAAGCAAATGAACGTTGTCTTCAAGACAATTTAACTTGCCCGTTGGGGCAGCCACAAATCACATTCCACCAAATAGTTTTACAGTATTATTATTATTTTTTAAATCTCTGGTTAAAAGATCATGCTTTGATGTCCGTTCGAGTACCTGATTACTCTTGCCCATATGTTGTGATTGGAGAGGGAATGTTTATAGTGGTATGGTGGCTGCAATAATACAAAATATTCTGGAGCTCAGCTCTACAGGTCCTGCTGGGTATAAAGACAAGAACTAGGGAGAAGAGGCTGATTTATTGATTTTACCCCTCAGAGTCTGTGTGTTTTGGAGAGAGAAAGCATGTGAGGATTCTGGTGACTCTGTTTGTGTGACTGGGAGAATGTGGACATTTGTGTTTGGCAGTGAGAGTGTGTCTCTCCAAACAGTATGTCTTACAGTTTGGTCCTTTCCTGTTTGAGCACACACACAGAGCGACACACAGACAGCAGCTTCTTCTTATAGCAGGGGCATGGAGGAATGCATAGAACTTCTCTCCATATGTGTTTCACAGCTTTCCATGCTTGGGTTGAGGTCTCTTTGTGACTCTCATTATGTTACTGCAGTTGATCATTGTATAAAATGCACTGAATTCCTACATGTCAAACTGTGATTTCTTACTGTATTCAACGGTCATTTGGCATTGATACTGCATGGGCCAATTGCCGTCAATAAGCTTCCCTTTACAAACAAACAAAAACAGACTACACAACGATGTGATATGTTCTGCTTGTGCCATTGTTTCCAACAATTGTCTATTATTGCATGACAGTCTTACTTGGACATCTCTTTTATTAGACAAAGGGGGAACTGGGCTCTGTTTTATGCGAGTTTAGAAACAAGAGATCGAGCGGGAAACAGAAAGGGCATTAATTGTCTCCAGAGAAGTTAATGTTTTTTCCGTTCTCCTCTATTGTGGTGTTTTTTTCTCTTTTTTCGATGCTTGGAGACGTCACGGTTGTGGCTGGCAGCGGCTGTGCTTTAGTCTCTGTTCGTGACTGCTGGGGTTTTTGGAGAAGAGCGGCCCACATCTAAAATCAAAATCAAATCAAATTGTATTGGTCACATACGCCGAATACAACAGGTGTACACTTTACAGTGAAATGCTTACTTATGAGCCGATTCCCAACAATGCAGAGTTAAAAATAAGACAAATATTTGCTAAAGAGAAAACAAAATAGTAACACAATAAAATAACAATACCGAGGCAATACAAGGAGTACCAGTACCGAGTCAATGTGCAGGGTAACGAGGTTGTTGAGGTAATACAGAATGTACATGTAGGTAGGGGTAAAAGTGACTAGGCAATCATGGTATATAATAAACAGAGTAGCAGCAGCATATGTGAAGAGTGTGAAAGTGAGCGTGTGTTGATCCTAAGAAAATCTGACCATTCTCACACTGCTAATTAAGCATCTACTCTAAATCAGAGGAGGCTGTTGGGATGAGCTATAGGAGGACGGGCTCATTGTAATGGCTGGAATGGAATAAACAAACTTATGGAAACCACATGTTTTACTCCGTTCCATTAATTCCATTCCAGCCATTACAATGAGCCTGTCCTCCTATAGCTCCTCCCACCAGCCTCCACTGCTGTACATGCAAACAGAGTATAATGTCCATCATGCAAAGTGTTCCTACATGAATCTACTTACTATAACACAAAAAACACCGCACTGCATGAAAACACACAACCTTCACCTGATTTATAGACTCCTACATGAACTGTGATTCGACCTTTAGCACGGCTGTACATGCAGAGGTCGTATTTATACTAAGCCATGTCTTATTTGCCTGTGAAAGAACCTGTTTGGCCCAGCAGAGGAAGAGGGGTTTGACCCCAGGGGTCATGTTTGGCCTTCATTGCGTTACGGCCATGAGAACCCAGGCAGGCTGGCCGGGCTCCGTGCAAGCCAAGGCCTCGTGGGATGCTCCCTCTCTCTGTGTGTGTCAGCCCCTCTTATGTTTCCCATGAACCTCATGGTTAAGGTTTAAGACACATCATGACATGTAGAGGAGTACAGCTGTGTGTTGTCACTAGATCATAAAAGTAGAACATATTAAAAAGTCTGCTCTTTTACAAATGGATTAGGGCTATTTCATTATTCAACATTTAATTCTCATGAATAAGATAACGTTTTTTCTTATTTGATTGCAAGAAAAATAACCATTAACATGATTTAAGACTATATAATAAAACTAAAGGCACAATTTTAGGCTGAAAATTAGATATACCATACTCCTCTAGTCCTCCTGACAATGCTGTGAAGGCTGTGTCTGTGAATATGTGGAGTGATTACTGTGTGCTGAGTGAGGACTCATTGCTGACTGCACCTTCTGATTGATTTTATTTACCCAGTCCTCTCATAGAGAGAGATGGGCATTAATCATGTTCAGCTTTTGTCATCCTTTCTCAGACTCCAGCCTTGACTGACTCCACCCCCCCCCCCCTCCCCTGCCCCCTCCACTTCCTGCCTACCACGCTCTCTCTGTGGAAGATTAGCTAGTGAAGGAGTTGTGTGTGTGTGTGTGTGTGTGTGTGTGTGTGTGTGTGTGTGTGTGTGTGTGTGTGTGTGTGTGTGTGTGTGTGTGTGTGTGTGTGTGTTTTTGCGTGCGCGCTTGTGTGTGTGTTTTTGCGTGAGCGCTTGCATGTGTGTGTAGGTGTGTGTGTCACTGTGTGTGTGCACTTCTTCTCACATGGCACCAAGACAGAAGGGAGCGAGAGAGGGAGAAAGAGTTGATTATACCTTCTATCAGAGACAGAAGTGGTCTAGCCCAGTGGCAGATATATCCTTAATCCTCAGTCTGTCTGAGTCTGGGTCTGATAGTGGGAAGCTCAGCACTGGGCAGGGCTCCAACACATTTTTTTATCCTTATATTGCTTTAGAGTCTGCAAGCCCACTGTGGTCATCATTATTTTCTAGCATTCAAAAGCTAACTCTTCAACTACGTTGTCCTCAGTTACTTTTTCTCTAATATAACAGACATCCTGTGAGATCATTACTGTACATATGGTGTTGTTGTTGTCCACATGTTTGGCCACAGGATGTTTTTTTACCCTCCTGAGTTTACTGAACGATAATGATTCTCACTGAGGAACACTGCTGCTACACTTGGCTGATTCATTTCCATTCCAGAGAGGGGCGTTTATGAACGGTTGATTAAGAGGTAGATAATGAATTTAATAGAAGCATAGACAGTAGGATCAGACTTTCTATAGATAAGTATTCTGGAGAAAGAGCACGACAAACAGCCAGGCTCATGTTATTATTTAATTGTAAATGCAACCTTCATTTAACTAGGCAAGTCAGTCAATAACTAATTCTTATTTACAATTTACCAGGGAACTGCCTTGTTCAGGGGCAGAACGACAGAATTTTACCTTGTCAGCTCGGGGATTCAATCCAGCAACCTTTTGGCCAGTCAGACTTCTAGGTAACATATTTTAATAATGTGCATAAAATCAATCATCTTCAGTGTAATCAGCATCTGCAGCTTCCAATGTACGGTGAAATGTAAATACACCATGACTGAACTGTTTTATTACTTATTTCCTCTCTCATTTGGAAATTGAGAAAGAAACGACGGTCCCTGTCTTCACAAGATATCAACTGCTGTTTTGAAACCCTTCCTGGGGTGTGATATTAACCATGGCAGAGCATTTAGAGCGTTGGGCCAGTAACCAAAAGGTCGCTAGTTTGAAGCCCCGAGCCAACAAGGTGAAAAATATGTTGATGGGATCTTGAGCAAGGCACTTAACCCTCATTGCGCCGAGGTCACCACTGATAATAGGACACCCTCGCCATAACTCTCAGGGGGAGTTGGGATATGCAAAAAAAGAAAAGAAATACAATACACACTTGTACATGTGTTAAATATAAGCACCCTCTTAATTATTATATTGGTTTTCTATGAAAACCACACATAGTGAGTAGAATCTAAATGTTGTGTTTTGAATTGAGTTTCGAACTAGGCAAAATCCTGAGCACACTACACAGACTGCACAGAGGTATGAGACAAAGGTATGCTAAATGCTAACTACAGTGCCTTGCGAAAGTATTCGGCCCCCTTGAACTTTGCGACCTTTTGCCACATTTCAGGCTTCAAACATAAAGATTTAAAACTGTATTTTTTTGTGAAGAATCAACAACAAGTGGGACACAATCATGACGTGGAACGACATTTATTGGATATTTCAAACTTTTTTAACAAATCAAAAACTGAAAAATTGGGCGTGCAAAATTATTCAGCCCCTTTACTTTCAGTGCAGCAAACTCTCTCCAGAAGTTCAGTGAGGATCTCTGAATGATCCAATGTTGACCTAAATGACTAATGATGATAAATACAATCCACCTGTGTGTAATCAAGTCTCCGTATAAATGCACCTGCACTGTGATAGTCTCAGAGATCCGTTAAAAGCGCAGAGAGCATCATGAAGAACAAGGAACACACCAGGCAGGTCCGAGATACTGTTGTGAAGAAGTTTAAAGCCGGATTTGGATACAAAAACATTTCCCAAGCTTTAAACATCCCAAGGAGCACTGTGCAAGCGATAATATTGAAATGGAAGGAGTATCAGACCACTGCAAATCTACCAAGACCTGGCCGTCCCTCTAAACTTTCAGCTCATACAAGGAGAAGACTGATCAGAGATGCAGCCAAGAGGCCCATGATCACTCTGGATGAACTGCAGAGATCTACAGCTGAGGTGGGAGACTCTGTCCATAGGACAACAATCAGTCGTATATTGCACAAATCTGGCCTTTATGGAAGAGTGGCAAGAAGAAAGCCATTTCTTAAAGATATCCATAAAAAGTGTTGTTTAAAGTTTGCCACAAGCCACCTGGGAGACACACCAAACGTGGAAGAAGGTGCTCTGGTCAGATGAAACCAAAATTGAACTTTTTGGCAACAATGCAAATCGTTATGTTTGGTGTAAAAGCAACACAGCTGAACACACCATCCCCACTGTCAAACATGGTGGTGGCAGCATCATGGTTTGGGCCTGCTTTTCTTCAGCAGGGACAGGGAAGATGGATAAAATTGATGGGAAGATAGATGGAGCCAAATACAGGACCATTCTGGAAGAAAACCTGATGGAGTCTGCAAAAGACCTGAGACTGGGACGGAGATTTGTCTTCCAACAAGACAATGATCCAAAACATAAAGCAAAATCTACAATGGAATGGTTCAAAAATAAACATATCCAGGTGTTAGAATGGCCAAGTCAAAGTCCAGACCTGAATCCAATCGAGAATCTGTGGAAAGAACTGAAAACTGCTGTTCACAAATGCTCTCCATCCAACCTCACTGAGCTCGAGCTGTTTTGCAAGGAGGAATGGGAAAAAATTTCAGTCTCTCAATGTGCAAAACTGATAGAGACATACCCCAAGCGACTTACAGCTGTAATCGCAGCAAAAGGTGGCGCTACAAAGTATTAACTTAAGGGGGCTGAATAATTTTGCACGCCCAATTTTTCAGTTTTTGATTTGTTAAAAAAGTTTGAAATATCCAATAAATGTTGTTCCACTTCATGATTGTGTCCCACTTGTTGTTGATTCTTCACAAAAAAATACAGTTTTATATCTTTATGTTTGAAGCCTGAAATGTGGCAAAAGGTCGCAAAGTTCAAGGGGGCCGAATACTTTCGCAAGGCACTGTAACTATGGCCTTCACACCTTTATCCCAGCCTAAAAGTGGTAACAATCATTACCATGGCTGAGCAGCTCTAGGGCTGATTGGAGGGGCTGCTACAAAGTTCTTTGTCACCATCCACCCCAACTCCTCTCTTCTCATTTCTAGTGTCTCTGTGAAGAGCATGACCAGTGCTTGAATATCCAGTGCTTGAATTGAGCTGGTACAAACTGTTTTGTACTGCCTGACTTCCGGCTCCTCTTATAGAATACTGACTCTACCCGCACCTAACTATATAAAGAGTACCAGCACCCACAACGAGTATCAGTACCTATTTCAGTCCACTTTAAGCACTGCACATCTCCATTCCCTTTGTAGTAGTTAGCCTCCTGCCCAGTAGTTACCCCCCTGCTGCTCACACCTCTCATCTGAGCCCCCATCCCCTCTGCGACATTTGTCCACTTGATGTCACAAAGACAATTCGTCCACCCCCTGCTCAGATAGCCCCTATTGAAGCCATTCAAATACAGAGCCCGTTTAGGATCCGGTCTGTGTCTATACTGTTCCCAGAGTGTTGGTGCATTTCAGGTTTGGGGGTTACTGATTATACCTGGCTTTCACCCTTTTCTCCTTACAAACTGATCTACTGCAGTTTAGAAAAGCTCTGGGTGAAATAGGTCTACCCCGACACTGTAAAGCCACAAGAATGAGGAACATGCCAAACTTTAACAGAGGTCTGTCTATTTGTCTGATTCAGGCTTGCTGCCTCAGATCATCTGCCCGAGTTGATCGCTCGTTGCCCTCATCCTCTCACCTGAATGGCGTCGAATGATCTCTAAACCATCACACCTCCGGCATCCACACACATGTCTGTCTGCCCGCCTGGCTGTCTCACTGACAGTCCTCAGAACCACAGTAATGATAAAGCTGTGTAGAGAAGCTAGAGTTGACCACTCATAAGTCTTCTTAGGATTACTATGATATTACTATTGTAATCACAGATCTGTATGGTCTTATTAGGGCAGCAGGTAGCCTATTAGTTAAGAGCGTTGGGCCAGTAACCGAAAAGCAGCAAGGCACTTAACCACAGGAGGTTGGGGGCACCTTATTTGGGGAGAACGGCTCGTGGTAATGGCTGGAGCGGAATAGGTGGAATGGTTTCAAATACATCCAAAAATTGGTTTCCATGTGTTTGATGCCATCCCATTTGCGCAGTTCCAGCCGTAAATATGAGCCGTCCTCCCCTCAGCAACTTCCACTGCACTTACCCTAATTGCTTCTGTAAATTACTCTGGATTAGAGTGTCTGCTAAATTACTCAAATGTAAATGTTATTAAAGATATTCAAGGATAATTTAATGGTGTATTGTTGAAATAATTGCATTTGAACTACATTGGATACTACAGTGCCTTGCGAAAGTATTCGGCCCCCTTGAACTTTGCAACCTTTTCCCACATTTCAGGCTTCAAACATAAAGATATAAAACTGTATTTTTTTTGTGAAGAATCAACAACAAGTGGGACACAATCATGAAGTGGAACGACATTTATTGGATATTTCAAACTTTTTTAACAAATCAAAAACTGAAAAATTGGGCGTGCAAAATTATTCAGCCCCCTTAAGTTAATACTTTGTAGCGCCACCTTTTACTGCGATTACAGCTGTAAGTCGCTTGGGGTATGTCTCTATCAGTTTTGCACATCGAGAGACTGAAATTTTTTCCCATTCCTCCTTGCAAAACAGCTCGAGCTCAGTGAGGTTGGATGGAGAGCATTTGTGAACAGCAGTTTTCAGTTCTTTCCACAGATTCTCGATTGGATTCAGGTCTGGACTTTGACTTGGCCATTCTAACACCTGGATATGTTTATTTTTGAACCATTCCATTGTAGATTTTGCTTTATGTTTTGGATCATTGTCTTGTTGGAAGACAAATCTCCGTCCCAGTCTCAGGTCTTTTGCAGACTACATCAGGTTTTCTTCCAGAATGGTCCTGTATTTGGCTCCATCCATTTCCCATCAATTTTAACCATCTTCCCTGTCCCTGCTGAAGAAAAGCAGGCCCAAACCATGATGCTGCCACCACCATGTTTGACAGTGGGGATAGTGTGTTCAGGGTGATGAGCTGTGTTGCTTTTACGCCAAACATAACATTTTGCATTGTTGCCAAAAAGTTCAATTTTGGTTTCATCTGACCAGAGCACCTTCTTCCACATGTTTGGTGTGTCTCCCAGGTGGCTTGTGGCAAACTTTAAACAACACTTTTTATGGATATCTTTAAGAAATGGCTTTCTTCTTGCCACTCTTCCATAAAGGCCAGATTTGTGCAATATACGACTGATTGTTGTCCTATGGACAGAGTCTCCCACCTCAGCTGTAGATCTCTGCAGTTCATCCAGAGTGATCATGGGCCTCTTGGCTGCATCTCTGATCAGTCTTCTCCTTGTATGAGCTGAAAGTTTAGAGGGACGGCCAGGTCTTGGTAGATTTGCAGTGGTCTGATACTCTTTCCATTTCAATATTATCGCTTGCACAGTGCTCCTTGGGATGTTTAAAGCTCGGGAAATGTTTTTGTATCCAAATCCGGCTTTAAACTTCTTCACAACAGTATCTCGGACCTGCCTGGTGTGTTCCTTGTTCTTCATGATGCTCTCTGCGCTTTTAACGGACCTCTGAGACTATCACAGTGCAGGTGTATTTATACGGAACCTTGATTACACACAGGTGGATTGTATTTATCATCATTAGTCATTTACGTCAACATTGGATCATTCAGAGATCCTCACTGAACTTCTGGAGAGAGTTTGCTGCACTGAAAGTAAAGGGGCTGAATAATTTTGCACGCCCAATTTTTCAGTTTTTGATTTGTTAAAAAAGTTTGAAATATCCAATAAATGTTGTTCCACTTCATGATTGTGTCCCACTTGTTGTTGATTCTTCACAAAAAAATACAGTTTTATATCTTTATGTTTGAAGCCTGAAATGTGGCAAAAGGTCGCAAAGTTCAAGGGGGCCGAATACTTTCGCAAGGCACTGTACTATTCATTGGACCAGAGTTCATACAGTAGAGTAGACGTCTTTGGTTGTTACCCAACCCCGGTGTGAGGGAGACACGACACGACAGCTTCATCTCAGTTTAGTAGTTGTCATCCACTCCTGTGTGAGCCCCCTGTGCAGCATGGCACTATAAGGACTGGGATAAGAGGACCAGGCTCATTAGTGGCACCTTTAATGACTTCTACAATCAGCACATAACACTTTTTTATTCTGAATTAGCACCTCAAGCATCTACCTACTCAAACTATGATCTATAGACCAAGTCAAGTGGAGGAACAAAGAAAAACTTTTTGGAACCTGTATGTTGGCGTAAAGTAGGCTCAGTAAAATGTGCTTGCTCCACAACTCTACAGCTTCATCTCTCTATATCTCTTATCCCTCTATAAATGATTCCCAGAGTTGGAGACAGATTGATGCACTTAGTAGCCGGGGTACCCAATATTTCTAAAAAGGAAGCTATACGCACTCAGAATACTTCCATACAAACTTCTAAGTTTAAACCCTCGTTCCTTCAAATACTAGACAAACCACTCTCATCCAGCCTGTTCTTTGTTGAGCATGTTTCTATAAAAATATTTTCTCAGCCATCATAAGTTTTTCCGTACTTTTTTTCAATGTAGAAAATTAAGACATTGGAGGATAAGGGTTCACCTCATCACAGCTGCCTCAGGTAGAATGGGCCTGACTGGCTTTCTTGTAGGAAACCTAGATAAACAGGCAAAGATAAACGACACCCTGAGAGAGTCATCTCTCTTCTCTAATCCCCCGAGTCCTCCTTATCACATGTGATTGGTGGAGCTGTTTGCCCCTATGGAACTCTGGGAGAATGTGTGAGAATCTATGCTGGAAACTCTTTTCGTCTTTACTTCTTAATGCTGTCAGTTTACTTTTATCATTAAACTGGACATAATAATTATAGAGGAAACCCTAAATTAGTGTATATCTTATTTTGGTGTAGATTTCCTCTATCTGTATCCTGTCTGAGTGAGTTCGCATTTTCTACTGAATGAGTGGAAACAAATGGTACCCTCCATTAGCCAATGACTGTGGATGAGTGGTCACTACCTGTGAGTCCAGCAGCCAAGTGACTATTAGAGCTGGATAAAGGAGGTGGTGGGCTGTTAGTTTGCTAGTGAGAGCCCTGCTTAGTAAAGCGAGGGATGAGGAGAAGAGTAAACTTATGCTCAATCTGAACACAGCTGCTCTGCTCAACTTCTCCTCACATAGCTCTGTTTGGACACATGAGACATTTGCTCATAAGACAGATGCAGCTGGGGCTGAGGCTGGCAGATATTTGTGTTAATACTCCCCACGGTCTGTAAATAACTTGGTTGTCCTCTTTACGCTCTCTGGGATATATTCAGATATATTCAGTCCCTGTGGGTAGGGTAATATAGTGGAGTGGAGCAGTGAGACACAGGAGGTTGGTGGTACCTTAATTGGGGAGAACTGGCTTCTGGTAATGGCTGGAGCAGAATGGTATTAAATACATCAAACTCCGTTATCATCCTTCCTCCCCTCAGCAGCCTCCACTTATGTGAGGACATTGTGTTTAAACTGAGTCAAATATATGCCCTGAGGGAATACATGAAAAATATATACATGCAGTGAAATGTGTGGTTTTACAAGGTTAGCCATAGCAGCACAGCACCCCAGGAGAAAATCAAGGTTAAGTGTCTTGCTCAAGGGCACATCAACAGAATATTCACCTTGTAGGCTCAGGTATTCGAATCAGCAACTTATTGGTTACTGGCCCAACACTCTAACCGCTAGGCTACCTGCCATCCTACAAATGAGGGCAAATTAGATGAGAAAATATCATTTATTCCAACTTTTGTAAAGAAATCTTTGTGGTCTTTCATTTTATCATTCAATTATTTGATAACTGGAATGATAAAAACGGTTTAAAAAGACAGTATTCTGGTGACTAAATGACATAAAGTATTTAAAAAAACAGTATTCTGGTGACTAAATGACATAAAGTATTTAAAAAAACAGTATTCTGGTGACTAAATGATCCAAATGGTTTCTCAAGCTGGCATGATTTCTACCACTCTTGATGCTATTTGCCTTGAGTTCTAGATGTTTCTAATTAACAACATTGGGTTGTTCAATTTGATTTCAATCCCTTTTTGACCGCACCCCTTTTGATTTGAACAAAACTTTCTATACATATTTTTCCATGGTGGAAGTGGTCAGAAAGTAACTTGTTGGACCTGAATGCCAAAACATTTAGGAGATAGAGGTGCTCCAAGTTTTGCATACCCCACCCTACCATGAGACATCACTGGAAAAGATAAACGGTTGAGGATGATATCATTTAAAAGCTTAAAAACAGGTTTGGCAAACTATTTATAATTTCTAGAATGTTATATTTTTTTAACTGTCACTTTTTAACCATTAACGCCAATTATCTAAAAACATGTAAACACAGATTTTGTTTGTGTGCCTTTGACCATATTTCACATAATCGGAGGTGTTTGTGTGCCTTTGACCATATTTCACATAATCGGAAATGTTTGTGTGCCTTTGACCATATTTCACATAATCGGAGGTGTTTGTGTGCCTTTGACTATATTTCACATAATCGGAGGTGTTTGTGTGCCTTTGACCATATTTCACATAATCGGAGGTGTTTGTGTGCCTTTGACCATATTTCACATAATCGGAGGTGTTTGTGTTGTGCCCGCCATCGGTTGAGACAACATGCTCTTGATAACAGGGTGGGTGTCATGTTTTGGCTTATAAATGTACTGAAATGGGAATACATTTTTAATTTCCTCTTTCAAATGGTAGCACAAAGATGGTTGACATAACTTTTATTAAAAAACATGTATTTCAAGAAATGACAAAATAGTTTGACAACTCTGTTTGTAAGCTTTTCAACTATATCCAACTCAACCATTTATATTTTTCAGTGATGAAAACAAGGATGTGTCACAGTAGTGTGGGGTATGCAAAATGGGGTAACTTTCAGCACCTCTATCTCCTGAATGTTTTGGCACCAAAAAGTAACTTTCTGACCTCTTCTACTATGGTCAAATGTGTATGGAAAGTGTCATTCAAATCAAAAGGGGTTCGGTCAAAAAGTGAAATCTTTGACATCAAATGGAACAACCCAGTAATTAAACCCTGCTTTGCGTTCAAAGTGGAATTATTATTTTACCCCATAATGTCAAAGTGGAATTATATTTTTTTGTTGTTGAAATTTTAACTAATTAATTAAAAACAAAAACTGAAATGTCTTGAGTCAATAAGTATTTAACCCATGTTTTAGGGCAAGTCTAAATAAGTTCAGGAGTGAAAAATATTCTTAACAAGTTATGTAACGGATGTGAAATGGCTAGCTAGTTAGCGGTGTGTGGGCTAATAGCGTTTCAATCAGTGACGTCACTCGCTCTGAGACCTTGAAGTAGTTGTTCCCCTTGCTCTGCAAGGGCTGCGGCTTTTGTGGAGCGATGGGTAACGATGCTTCGTGGGAGGCAGTTATTGATGTGGGCAGAGGGTCCCTGGTTCGAGCCCAGGTAGGGGCGAGGAGAGGGACGGAAGCTAAACTGTTACATTGATGCTGTTGACCCGGATCACTGGTTGCTGCGGAAAAGGAGGAGGTCAAAAGGGTGGTGAGTGTAACGGATGTGAAACGGCTAGCTAGTTAGCGTGGTGCGCGCTAATAGTGTTTCAATCGGTGACGTCACTCGCTCTGAGACCTTGAAGTAGTTGGGCCGCGGCTTTTGTAGAGCGATGGGTAACGATGCTTTGAGGGTGAATGTAGTCTGCGTGCAGAGGGTCCCTGGGACGAGGAGCGGGATGGAAGCTATACTGTTACAGTTACATAATAAGTTGCATTGACTCCGTGTGCAATAACAGTGTTTAAAATTATTTTTGAATGACTACCTCATTTCTGTACCCCACACATACACATCTGTAAAGTCCCCCAGTCGAGCAGTGAATTCAAACACACGTTCAACCACAAAGACCATGGGGGGTTTCCAAAGCCTCGCAAAGAAGGGCACCTATTGGTAGATGGGTAAAAAAAGAAGAAAAAAAATACATTGAATATTTTGAGCATAGTGAAGTTATTAATTACACTTGGGATGGTGTATTACACCCAGTCACTACAAAGATACAGGCGTCCTTCCTAACTCCGTTGCGGGAGAGGATTCACCTTCCAGCCGGATAACCTTAAACACAAGGCCAAGTCTACACTGGAGTTACTTACCAAGAAGACAGTGAATGTTCCTGAGTGGCCGAGTTAAAGTTTTTACTTAAATATACTTGAAAAATCTATGGCAAGACCTGCAAATGGTTGTCTAGCGATGATCAACAACCAATTTGACAGAGCTTAAGATAAATATTTGGGCAAATGTTGCACAATCCAGGTGACCTAGAGACTTACCCAGAAAAACTCACAGCTGTAATCACTGCCAAAGGTGCTTTAACAAATTATTGACTCAGGGTTGTGAATACTTATGTAAATTAGATATTTCTGCACAAAAATGTAAATACATGTTTTCACTTTGTCTTTATGGGGTATTGTCTGTAGATGGCTAAAAAACAACAGCAATTTCATCCACTGTAAGTCAAAGGGATATGAATACTTTCTGAAGGCACTGTATTTTCTATGAAAAAAAATTGATGGAAAAGTTCATGGAAACATAGCTAATGACACAACAAATATTTCCAATTTCAAATAATACAATGTTTTATTTGTGGCAGCTTATAGTCAGAACATAGTGATAACATTTTTCAAAAATTGTGAAACATTGTCTATTGTTCAGAATAGGAGTCTGTTAGTGGCTGACCTGGAGTCAGATGTAGCCAATGATGTCATTACAGATAATAGGCTGTCTGCTGCCAGTCTGCATGAGGGCAGTGAATTGATAGAAGTCTGTGTCTAGATCATGAAGGCCAGAGTGGGACTGGTGGAAAAAGGGGGACTGACGCGGGGCAGGGGCCTGCACCCCTACGGGGCAGGAGAGTCGTTTGGGGGCCATAGCTGTCCGACTCACACGAGAAGAAGGATCTGAGGACCTCATCCTCACCCTCTCCTCTACACTCTTTGACATGCCAGCTATTTTCCGCCTCATGTTGACCAAGAAGCCTCGAGCCAGTCTACACCCAGAGCTGGGCTTCAGTTCTGCTGGTTCGGGGAAGTCCGGTAGGTCCATCCAGTTCTGTATGAGGTCAGCAAAGCTGTTGTCCCCCAGTACCAGAGGTTGTCTGTTCCGTCCCCGCGTCAGCAGCGATGTGGTCCAGTCCTCAGGGTCATTGGCCTCGAATGAGGTCCAACTCTCCAGGGATGCGTCTGATGTGGATTTGGGTCGGACCCGGCCACTGGGGGCCAGGTTGGTGCGGAGGCAGGCAGAGGAGGACACCCGTACATTCCTGGTCCTCCTGAGCACCACGCCCTCGTCCTGCCAGGAGGCCTCAGAGTAGCCAGAGTCAAACTCCAGACTTTTCTCACTACTGGGGGAGGTCAGACCCAGGCCAAGGCCCAGACCCAGCCGGCTGCCTGCATCCTCCTCCTCCTCCAGAGGACTGTCCAGACAGCAGGCTGAGTCATAGGTGCTGGCTGTACTAGCGTCAGAGATGCGCAGACGGGTACGGCGCTCCAGCTGAAGTGCCCTCTGATGGCAGGCTCGTGCCACTGCAGAGCGGTGGGCAGGGGTGATTGCAGGGGCAGCAGCAGGGCAGGTCCTTCTAAAGTACTTCAGGTCCTGCAGGGACCTCATCATGTAGTGCATCTGGTCCCGCAGGCAGCCTCCAGAGTCACGCAGACACAGCTGGGAGGGACAGAGAGTACACAGAGTCAGACACAGGCTGGTACACACACACTATGACACATTACTATGTTCACTTAAAGAAAACAAAGTCAGTGGTTGAGTGCTATTCTTTTGTTGTTGCAAGTATTTTATATTAAGCCGGTGAATACAAAATGATATAATGCATGTTGTAAATAATGTCCAGCCTGCAGCAGATGTTTGATAGACTGAACATTCTTAATGAAGTCTGGTGAACTCTTTCTAATAAGCACACTGCATTTGTTGGTGACTATAATAGAGACCGGCTCTGTCGGACAGGCTCAGATTGCTGATTGGGTGACTGCTGCTACGTTTCAACTGTATGAAAAAGCTACACCTCTTCTCTAATGTCGAACTTTCACAGCAACACACAGCCACAATAAAACATGCCCTACCTGTCCTGCTGTATCACACCACACTTGAGCCGTTTTCATATAGATCCACCCACACCAAATGTAATATCAAAGTTACCTCCCACCACACCTACTGTACGTTCATTTACTTCACCACACCTGTGCCTAAATGTGTGTAACACAACCATCACCCGCCCACACCATAATGTATTTGAGGTTTTATTTTAAAAATATTAAACAACAAGTCTCCCTTCTTCCTAACACTGCAATATAAAGGCTGAAGTCTTGTGGAAATTATGGCTACTTTTCTGTAGGGGGATTGAGGTTTCTCTGATGTAGTTCAAGGCACAGGATGTAGGTATAATGATGTGTGTCTCCTTAAGAGTGCTGTGTGCCTGCATATGAAAGTCAGCTGTGACATACTAAAGACCATATGCTCTAATTTCCTCTCCCTCTGATTCACAGGGACCCACTCTGATTGGTCCAAACCAACCAGTGAGCAGCGTCGGCTTACACTCAAAATCAAACAGGGTTGACCGAGCATAAAAGTGTGTGAACCACACAACATTACCTCTGAAGGAAAAAGGTGGGCTACAAAACATACACAACAAAACACACACACTGATACTTAAAAAAGTGGGATCGAAGAGTAAATCATGTGACCCTGGAAGAGACTGTAACTGTTAGTTAAAAATAAAACATTGAGAGGATCCATTAACTCTTTTTCATGTCGGTGATAATACCATATGACAGTACCAAATGGCATTACAATTGTCATGATGGCATGTGACCTTCACCTTCAAGCCCTTTATGGGGGGGGGGGGGGGGGGGGGGGGGGGGGTGAGAAATGTTTAGCAGACCAGAGGAGGAGAGACATGAAGCCCTCTGAGACACAGGTTAATGTGCCAAGACCTTCAGCCTCTGTTTGCTCTCATGACAACACTATTAGATGCAACAGGAACTGGAGTCCGCAGCCACAACACAGGTTGTGTGGTACTCTCATAAAGACACACCACTGCCTATAAAAGTCTGACTTTGATGAAACATTATAATTTAGCTATAGTATAATAAACTTCCTGCAGGGATGCAAAAACATGTGTCCAAAATGGACAAAGTGATTAAACACCATATCTACGTTCAAGAGTAAAGTTAAATACAACTAGGAAGGAAATGATGATGGAGCCCTTTCCATACAGAGAACATTTAAATAATCTCTAGCAAATTCAACAACCATATGCCTCCTAAATTTAGAACACATTTACAAACTGCTATTTCTTTGTTTACCCGACACATGGCATAGCCTGCAGCGGATAGCACCACTCAGCAGAGGCATTTGGGCATGGGCATCTATAGTCATTATGCGGGACAACGTCGTGTGTGGACAGAGCGTTGCCCTGCAGATGTTGTCCCCGTATGCTGGTGTATAACGCCATTATTTCAGGGACTGACAGTTCATTTAGTGTTTATAAATTCATTGCGCCTATTTAATTTAAAATGTGGCAGGCCTGTAGTTTATCTAATTCATTGTCGTTTTACGCACAGAATAATGTCAATTTGATAAGACTGTGCATAAAACAATTACAATGCCATTGTCCACTACTGTACTGTATTGCATGATAATCTATGTTTAGGTTACAGAAGGGAAAAATACTTACCATTTTATTTATTTCAGCATCACCGTGACAATTAACTCCTAAAATAGAAAAAAGAGGAGATTCATTTCTGTACGTTTTAGTCTAGAAGTATAGTAAAAGCAAACTCCTTCAGAATTGTATAATTAGTCTGTTGATACTCACATTTGATATGGCACGTTGAATCCAGTTTGACATTAATCCCTGAAGGGTTGATGTCTTCCCATAAAGTAAATTTTGCGCACAGCTGTTGGTATGAATTCTCGTGACTGAAGGCGCACGGTGAAGTTGTAGTGATTTTATCTGTTTCGTTTTCTCCAGCGTGCGCTCTCCAGCCAGTTATAGAGCGTCGCATCTCTGAAGCAGTGAAGCAGCCAATCAGAGTTTGTAATCTGATCAAGTGAATAGCTAGCTAGTCGCCACCTCTTTGCTACACACATCTGTATCATAATCTTCTAGACATTCACACATCATGCGCTTGTCATCGGTGGCCTAAATTAAATTTAAAATGGACTTTGTGTCACTGTTCTACACACAATACCCCATAATGTCAAAGTGGAACTATGTTTACGACATTTAAAAAAAATACTTTGTCATAAAAATGGAGCCTATGCATTTACTAAAACAATGTTTTTATTAATGACAGATGTGTATAAATATTTGTGTCATGTTTTGGTACTAAACATGCCAGTTTTTTTTAATTTTACCCCTACTATAAATATAGATTGAGAAATTATTCGGGCGTCTCTGAGGTCACGAGTTCAATTTGTCACGACGATTATTCTCTGGAAGACCCCTGTGGAACCAGCAATCCCAAATGAGAAACTGTTAAATCTTTAAAGTATGTGAGGCTGCATTGTGCTTTCGCCGATTATTTTAACTTGAATGTATGCAAAGCTTTTACGGTTTTCCAGCAAATGGAACACAATTCGCTGGTAAAAATTAAATCAGCCCTAAAAGAAATGTCAAATCTGGCCTATTTGTTGTGGAGGATCCAACGGAATGTAATCTATAGTCTAAGTACATTAAACACATAGCTAAGTGCTTTAAGTATATTGCGCACAAACATGATTGAAATTACAGATTAATTCAATGTTTAAAAATTAAAGCACGAGGGCTGCCAAAGGGATAGAAATGTATAGGGACACATTTGTCGCCATCTAGTGAGATATGTGCTGAAAGCCACTGGGCAGGTGATTAATCACCTACAGTCAATGGATCGTCACTCATTTGCACCATTTTGTCATGTATTGTTATTCATGTCAGTGTGAAGGTGCCTGATGTACAACTGTTCACTGTTAATTGGACGAATCCAAATTTGATGGTCTACTATTCATGTGCAGATGTTTTCCTCTCCTCAACCATGATGTGACCAGGTCTGTGTAGGTGCATCATATTCCCGTGACATGTCTCAACCTGCTTCTACAACTTATCCTTTTTCTGGAAGTGAGTAGTTCAACACATTTAGTCCACACATATTTTTCCATATGGTGCAAAATCCAATGTATAACCTAGTTATCCAGATGCCTTCCGTCCTCTAATGATTATTCTAATGTACTAAAACCAGCCCCAGCTACCGCAATGACATCTTGTAATGTCCATGGGGCTGATTTTATAATGATGTGCCATGTTTTAATTAAGTAATTCACAAGATGCTTTTAGGTTCTTTTGGATGTGTTTTTATGAAAAGGGCCACTGCTTTCTATAAAAGGGTCCATCATCATCATTTAATGTCTCTGAAAAATTTTCCATTAACAACTGCACACTTCAATTATAAACGTTTTTATGTGTGTAATAGCAGCTGTAAATGCCACTGCATCTACATTTTGGATCAATTAAGGCTGTTTTCTTTAAATGCATTAGGCCTAAGTAATTACACTGTTCCACTTCTTTTGAATGGGTTTGTGGCCATTACTGCATTATGACCGACCGAAATGTGAATTAATTTTAGGAACATCCAGGCCTTTCTTTCTAATGGATTATATATACAGTATACATTAATTAATATGCAGTTCTCATGTTCCCAATCTCTTCCCTGTTAATGTGATTGGTAGATAATAGAACATGTGATCAGTTCATCTTGATTTTAGGATCATAAATGTGGCAAGACCAGGCAGAGTTGATGTGGTCATGTACTGTATATCTGAGGTGGAGTATAGTGCATTCGGAAAGTATTCAGACCCCTTGACTTTTTTTCACATTTTGTTACATTACAGCATTATTCTAAAATAGATTAAATATATTTTTTTTCATCAACCTACACACAATAAACACCCCATAATAACAAAGCGAACTGGTTTTTAGACATTTTTGCAAATGTATTAAAAATAGAAAACAGAAATAACTTATTTACATTTGTATTCAGACCCTTTGCTATGAGACTCAAAATTGAGCTCAGGTGCATCCTGTTTCTATTGATCATCCATGAGATGTTTCTACAATTTGATTGGAGTCCACCTGAGGTAAATTCAATGGATTGGACATGATTTGGAAAGGCACACACCTGTCTATATCAGTGGCGATTTTAGCATGTAAATCTTGGTGGGGCAAACACATTTGGGGGGGGGGCGAGGTGCACGCCAGCAAAGCCACTACACTACACAGCACAACACTAAACAATACATTAATTGCACTATAACGGTGACAAACGGTGCCCACAAACTGTTAGGGCTTACATAAAACTGTCCCAACAGCAGTCCCAACACCTTACCACTGCTACACCTGGCTATCAGCGGAGCCTTGTCTGGCAGCGAAACAGTTAATTCAGCCTCATTTAAATCAAATCAAATGAAATAAAATTGTATTGGTCACATACACATGGTTAGCAGATGTTATTGCGAGTGTAGCGAAATGCTTGTGCTTCTAGTTCTGACAGTATCTAACAAGTGATATCTAACAATTCAACAACAACTACCTAATATACACAAATCTCAGCAAGGAATGGAAAAAGAAAATATAAATATATGGATGATATAATATAATATACTGCCTTTAAAAAAAACATAGCTGATATTGCTGACTTGCTTAAACAAATGTGGTTTCTACTGACAATTGAGATGTACAAACTATGGCATAAGGGGAAGACAAGCGGATAAGAGTCAATCTGTAATTTCAATTAAGACATTAATGAGGGAACTAGGACAGATGTAGTCAATATAGCTATTTGTTCAACACTTTTAAAATGTACAGCGACAGAATTCAGAACATGGGCAGTTCTTGCAGTGTTCTCCCTGTACACCATGTCCAAACCGTAGGATAAATCAAGGGGGCATATAAGCAGACAATGAAAGCTCTTACAATATTCAATGATTATATTTATATTTAGGTTATAGGCTACATGTGCACCACCAAGTCAGAACAGTAGGCAAAATTAATAGGGATTCCGATGAGGCACATGGGTTACTAACATCTTACTACACAAAATACACTTAGTATTACTTTCTTAGCTACAGTATACATATCTCCCTGGCATATTACATAATTTATGCAGCAGCATACAATACATTTTTGGACTCACCTTGTTGTGCTGTGCTCACTTGAACAGGAAGGTGGTGCGGCAGTCCTTGAGGGCACATTTTGTCATCAAACGTTGTCATCAAAGTCTGTCATTCTCTGGATTTACTGGGAACAACTGGGAACTCTGAAAAACACTAGGTCGAATCATGATGACGTCAGTGGTCTTCAGGTCGTAGCTCTAGAAAGAGGCTAGATTTCCCAACTTACAATTCCGAGTTGGATGACGGTTCTAAACATATTTCCCAGTCAGATCTAGTTTTTTCCTGAGTTACCAGTTGTCTTGAACTCGCTGAAGTCAGATTTCAGTTATTTTGAGCACGGTAGAAATTATGCTGGATTGACAGCAAAAAATATGCACACTGAAAATAATTGTACAGATTTGCCTGCAACATTTTATACCTGAATCACATGGCACTTCGAAATAACTATTTTAGTCTTCACATTTATCCAGAGATATTAGAGAGTAATCAGATATTTAGCATTTTGCTTCTAACAACGATCACACTCACAACCACCACAACCACCACCCCCACCACACAGGGGCGGATTTGGTACAGAAATCGGCCCTGGCATTTCTCCAACACTGGCAATTTTTTTCCCATGATGCCCACACACCGGCCCATTTTTTCTCGAGGCCCTGACATCGGCCCATTTTTTCCGTGTCCCCCCATTAACCAAATTAGCAAATCCTCCTCCCAAGTCAGACAGGCTCCCTGGGCCAAAAAGGGTCCAGTCCATCTGACATTTGCCAGAAATGCCAGATAGCCAGCCCACCCCTGTCACCGCACCACAAGCCATAACACTCAGCCCAGGTGAACAAGAAGAGTATGTTACTATTTTTCCTCCTCACGTTCTAAAATCACACAGATAATATGCCAGTGTAATATATCAGTAACCCTGCCCTCTGTATTTCTGTTCTGTGCAATAACCTCATGCTGTATTGTCGACACAAGCTCTGAATGTTCTGTTTAGTATTTAGAGCAGTGGTCACTGTGCTGTGGCTCCCTCTAGGGTTCATAGACCTCCCTGCCTCTGTGTCTGTGTCAGAAAAGTATCCCCTCCAGGAGTGTGGTGGTGGAGTTTCTGGTGCAGAGCTCCAGTTTTCTCCCTACAGTCAACATCCTCTCTTTTCACCCCAGAGTTAGCAGTGTTTGAGATGCCCATCGTAAACCCTATTAAAGTCTGTGATATCTTCAATGTCCAGGTCGGAACAGACAATTTAGTCAAATATCAGTTTTCATGTCTCTTCAACCCTAACTTTAACCCTAGCCTCTAATCCACACCCCTGCTTAACCCTAACCCCTGTTTTCCACATGAACAAATGAGACATTAGTGAAGAGAAATATTTTGTGACTAATATTGTGTACGTATAGATAGTGTTGAACGGTTCTCTGGACTATGAGAAGGCCAGCAGAGTGAGTGTTTGTCTGGGCCTGGTCACTGCATCAGGCCATGTAGAGCAGACCTTCCATATCAGTGTGTTGGATGAGAACACGTCGCAGTGTGAACCTCTTTTCCAGCTGCCTGGTAACACACCCTCACCTCAATCACTACACATACATTATACACAGTGTTTACATGGCTATCACATGTTTATTACAATGTTATTACAAGGGTATAAGGTTCATGTATTGTTAAGAGGGACATTGTAATTTATTGATGGTCTGATAAGTGTTTGTGTACAGTTGAGGTTCATGTCCCAGAGAACCTGTTCCTGTGACTCTCTACACTGTCCTGGCCTCCGGCCCAGTCCGCAATGACACACTCTCTGTAATATACACACACAACTGTATTACTGTAACAATACATAGTCCTATTTGAATGAATGCATTCAGTTGTGTAACTGACTAGGTTATCCCCTTTCCCTTCCCTTTAGTACAGGTTTAGACAGTGAGTGTTGATACCTTTTCCGGTTTGTGTGTTTGTGCTGCAGTTTTCTATCAGTTCTAACCAACTCCAAAGAACCGTTCCACATCACTGGAGATGGCAACATCATCTCTATCAAACCCTTTAACTACCGCAGAGGGACAAGGGTGAGTGACATGATTGATCTTTACATATAATGGCAGGTTTTAAAAGTGTGTTTTATCAAAATGATTTCCTCCTCGTGTGATGTTGTTGAACAGAAGTTGATGCTGTCTATGATTGTGAGAGACAGACAAGGGGCTAACTACACCGGAACAGTCAGGATCAAGATCAAGACCTTGCCTTCTGAATGCTTATCTATGATTTTTTTAACCTTTATTTAACTAGGCAAGTCAGTTAAGAACAAATTCTTATTTACAATGCCGGCCTACCCCGGTCAAACCCAGATGACGCTGGGACAATTGTGCGCCTCCCTATGGTACTCACAATCATGGCCGGTTGTGATACAGCCTGGGATCAAACCAGGATGTCTGTAGTGACGCCTCAAGCACTGAGATGCAGTGCCTTAGACCTCTGCTCCACTCGGGAGCCCTATCACTCCCATTTATATGTACATTTACATCATTTAGCAGAAGCTCTTAGCCAGAGCGACTTACAGGAGCAATCAGGGTTAAGTGCCTTTCACCTTGTCAGCTCAGGAATTTGAATGCTCTAACCGCTAGGCTACCCGCCGCCCAGTCTTAAGAGGTTTCATTTCTAGGGTTTATGATACAATTTTGAGTTCATCAGATGTAGAAGTTGTAGAAAGTGTGGTTAACCAAAATCTCTTCCGTCTAGTTGTAACGGTTATCTTGGGTGGAAGAAGGAGAGGACCAAAGCGCAGCGTGGTTAGTGTTCATCTTATTTAATAATAATCATAACTGAACACTGAATAACAAAAACAACAAAGAAACAACCAAAACAGTTCTGTCTGGTGCAGACACACAAAGACTGAAAATAACCACCCACAAAACACAATGGAAAACAGGCTACCTAAATATGGTTCTCAATCAGGGACAACGATAGACAGCTGCCTCTGATAGCCAACCCACCCAACTCACGCCCTGACCATACTAAACAAAGACAAAACAAAGGAACTAAGGTCAGAACGTGACAGTAACCCCCCCCCCCCCCCCCCCCCAAAGGTGCAGACTCCGGCCGCAAAACCTGAACCTATAGGGGAGGGTCTAGGTGGGTGTCTGTCTGGCGCGGGACGTGGACCCCACTCCACCATAGTCTTTCTCCGCCTCCTTAACCGCCTCCGTGGCCTCTTAAGATCGGCGACCCTCGCCGCCGACCTCGGACTGGGGACCCTAGCCATGGGTCCCGAATGGACGGGAGATTCCGGCAACTCCGGAGTGTAGGGCGATTCCGGCAGCTCCTGGCTGACTGGCGGCTCCGGAAGCTCCTGGCTGACTGCCGGCTCAGGACAGACTGGCGGCTCTGGCGGCTCAGGACAGACGGGCGGCTCTGGCGGCTCAGGACAGACGGGCGGCTCTGGCGGCTCAGGACAGACGGGCGGCTCTGGCGGCTCAGGACAGACGGGCGGCTCTGGCGGCTCAGGACAGACGGGCGGCTCTGGCGGCTCAGGACAGACGGGAGACTCTGGCGGCTCAGGACAGACGGGAGACTCTGGCGGCTCAGGACAGACGGGAGACTCTGGCGGCTCAGGACAGACGGGAGACTCTGGCGGCTCAGGACAGACGGGAGACTTTGGCAGCGCTGTAGAGGAGGAAGGCTCTGGCAGCGCTGGACAGGCGGGAGACCCTGTAGGCAGAAGACGAAGAGACAGCCTGGTGTGGGGGGCTGTCACTGGAGGGCTGGTACGTGGAGGTGGCACCGGATAGACCGGACCGTGAAGGCGCACAGGAGGTCTCGAGCACAGAGCCTGCCCAACCCTACCTGGTTGAATGCTCCCCGTAGCCAGGCCAGTGCGGCGAGATGGAATAGCACGCACTGGGCTGTGCTGGCGAACCGGGGACACCATGCGTAGGGCTGGTGCCATGTACACCGGCCTGAGGAGACGCACTGGAGACCAGATGCTCTGAGCCCGCTTCATAGCACCTGGCTCGATAACCACTCTAGCCCGGCCGATACGAGGAGCTGGGATGTACCGCACCGGGCTATGCACACTCACCTGCCCGGTCCCTCTCTCTCTCCGGTAAGCACGGGAAGTTGGCGCAGGTCTCCTACCTGCCTTCGCCACACTCCCCATGTTCCAACCCCCCCAATACATTTTTGGGGCTGCCTCTCGGGCTTCCTTGATTGTTGTGCCAACTCCATTCGCCGGTATCCCTCCTCACACTGCTCCAGAGAATCCCAGGCGGGCTTCTGCACTCTCCCTGGGTCAACCGACCACCTGTCTATCTCCTCCCAAGTTGTGACATAGTCCAGATCTCACTCCCATGTCCAGGAGTCCTGTGATCGCTGCTCTTGCTGCTGCTGCCTGTTACCACGCTGCTTGGTCCTTTTTTGGTAGGTGGTTCTGTAACGGTTGTCTTCGGGTGGAAGAAGGAGAGGACCAAAGCGCAGCGTGGTTAGTGTTCATCTTATTTAATAATAATCAGAACTGAACACTGAATAACAAAAACAACAAAGAAACAACTGAAACAGTTCTGTCTGGTGCAGACACACAAAGACTGAAAATAACCACCCACAAAACACAATGGAAAACAGGCTACCTAAATATGGTTCTCAATCAGGGACAACTATAGACAGCTACCTCTGATTGAGAACCATATCAGGCCAAACACAGAAATAGAAAATATAGAAAAACTAACATAGACAACCCACCCAACTCACGCCCTGACCATACTAAACAAAGACAAAACAAAGGAACTAAGATCAAAACGTGACACTAGTTTCCCAGAATCTTTGAAAACCAAGGACCCGAGGATATTATAGCCACTGTCAGCACTAACCTCACCAACCCTGATGTACTCTATAGTTTTGTGAAAGATCTAACTTTCAAGATTAGAATTGTCAAATTTTTATCTCTCCGATATTGTGTCATGAAAATCAATGTTTTATAATATCCTCGATGCTTTGAAAAACAGAAAGAGCTGAATCCTAAATTACGTTCCCCCTGTTTAACTGACATTTTCACTTAAATCTGTCTCTCTTCCTGTCTCTTGTCCTATCAGAGGATGGTACCATATTTAAGCTTGGTATTATACTGTATGGATACATGTCTGAAAGGATGTATACTGTTATACTGTACTAGATAAATGTACAAGGGTGCATTAGCTCTTTGCCCATTCATCAACTCCACTTGTGGTTGATACGGTCCACACCCTGGTCATCGTCCTCAGCCTGAACCCCCACTACATACACCTGTTGCTGCTCAAAGTCCAGCTCTCCACCCAGATACAGGTCCCCTGGAGAGAGCGAATAGGTCACTCTACAGGTTGGTACATGCAACATATGGATGGATGTTAACTGTTGGACTGTTTCTATGGAACCTAAGAATCTTAGGTGATGGTCCATGTGTGCTCAGCTGTAGCCTCACCTCCCTCAGGGTCCATAGTGAACATGGCCTCTCCTGAAGTGATGGAGTAGCGGATTATGTCAAAGGGCCAGTCTGTCTCTGGCCCCCACCATCCCCACTGCCATACCAGGCCTGGTGCCCTCTGAGACACTGGAACACAGTCAGAAACCCTGGGTCAAACTTATTGAGTGGGGTCACAGTCACCAGCACCTGGGCTGGATACAGATGAAAGGACTGGGTTACATCACTGCCATCATATGACCTTGATGTAACCTTCCACATAGATGATGGAGTACTGTGTACAAGACACACCCAGGGAACATGCGAGAGGAGGGGTGCCTGTGTCTGTAGCCAAGATGGTGGCCTCATACTGGAAGTTATTAGTGTAGTCTAGAGTGTTGTTCACCTGGCAGGAAGATTCACTTGATTTATCAAGACACAACATAAAGCACAACAATACACACTAATAGTCATAGGAGATCAGACTGTATGAAGTAGACCATACAGACTCTGGGTGGTCATTCATCTGTGGTGAAGGAGATCAGACTGTATGAAGTAGACCATACAGACTCTGGGTGGTCATTCATCTGTGGTGAAGGAGATCAGACTGTATGAAGTAGACCATACAGACTCTGGGTGGTCATTCATCTGTGGTGAAGGAGATCAGACTGTATGAAGTAGACCATACAGACTCTGGGTGGTCATTCATCTGTGGTGAAGGAGATCAGACTGTATGAAGTAGACCATACAGACTCTGGGTGGTCATTCATCTGTGGTGAAGGAGATCAGACTGTATGAAGTAGACCATACAGACTCTGGGTGGTCATTCATCTGTGGTGAAGGAGATCAGACTGTATGAAGTAGACCATACAGACTCTGGGTGGTCATTCATCTGTAGTGAAGGAGGTCAGACTGTATGATGCTTGTCTTGTCCTAATGACCACCATTACTCTAACATTATAGACCCGTGTCCTCTCTACGCTGCCTCCCCCTGAGTCAGGCTTTTAGGCCCTGCAATCCACACATGACTTCATCCAAGTTTCTTCAGACCATGTAACCTAATCAGGAAACAACTATGGACCCAAGTTGTAGTGGTTAAAGTCATGGTCACATAATGTGGAAAACTCCTGGACATAGACATGACCTAATGTAATCTATCAACAATATACATAAGAAACATAAGGGTTATTTGGCTAAAAGCAAGCAATAGCTAAATGCATTGAATAAGGCTCACATTCCTTTCAAACTTTTACCCAGATTATAGTAGAGTTGCAAAGAAGAATTATTAGTTTCTTTAAAAACAAAAAACAGTCAGGTGGATAGACAGCTCAAGAGGTGTGCTTAAATATGCAGAAAAAAAGAGAAAAAAAATAAGCACAATGGTCATGTCTCTAGATTGCAGGAAATCTGTTTCATGTGTTTGCACATACTTTGTGCCCACTCATATTTTTGGGTTGCATGATGCCCCTGTGTACGGAGTTTACTGTTTACACCAACATTCCCCAGCACACTCTCAGGCTAAATCAGTTTAAGATTTTTTGTTAATCTAAAGTATATTATTTGTTTGCATGTTCTGCATATCTGAGCATGTATGATCGCATTCATCACTGATGCTGCAGTGGACCGTTTTCTGATGACTGGGATGAGTCTGTTCTCCAGGAATGTGTTCTCCTATGTGGTGGATGGGTTCTATGACCACACCATGTTTGAGATCACACTCTCTGTGTCAGATGGCAGCATCACACGGAGGCTGTGGCCTACATCTATGTAGTCCCCTGGACCAACAGTGTTCCTACTGCTACAGTAAGATCAGCCCTGTGGAGACATGGTACACACCACTGTAACACAGAGCTGTATGTGAAGGAAAACCTTTTACAATAGGAGACCCATAAGAGACTATCATCTCTCTGCTGTCCATCCTCAATGTAGAGTTCACAAGATCTGCTCTCCCATGGAAGCATCAAGGTTTTCGGCAGGGGTTTGGGTATTGTAAACAGTCCATAATAAGTATATTATGTTAATACCTATGGTTGGGGACCAAAAGTTGTGCCTGAATGTCCATCAAAGGAGACAGACGTAAGTGCCATTAGAGAACCAAGTTGTGAATTATAAGACATACTTGTTAAAAAACAACGTTTACCACTAACTCACACCTTACTGTGTATTATGTTATCTGAGCATGGAAGATATGAACAAACTGAGCACAGAAGGGAGTCAAAATGGAGCCATAGAGAATGACCAGGTAAGTTTGGGTCAATGGTTTCCAATTGCATCCAACCAAAGATTATCTATTATATTGACAAGATAGCCAAGTGACCGCTCTAACAATGGAAATGTCCTCAATGATTGAAGGCAAGTGAGATCAGGTGAGACCATTCTAGCCAATAAGAGGGCAGATATGCGTGTGAACAACAGGCACAGCTAAGTAGTTTTTCTCAAAGTTGCCAGAATGCCACGTGCATCCACTTATATCAGTACATTTGTAACAGACTAAACATTACAAAACTTCTATTCGATCAAATAAGCCTCAATTGATTCGACATTCTCACATAGACCTCCATACAAAAAAGGGTTTCTCACACAGAGAGATTTTGGGCAGAGTAAATCCTCTCACTTCGCCTCTTCCTCTCTGATCCTACTAAGGATGTGGAACAGCATGGGCTTACTTTTGAAAGTGTTTCTCTTAGGCCTCACTAGATGGCACCCTCGGTCTGTCTAAAGTCTGCATACAAGACAAGCTGATGGTTCATTGCTTTGGAAAACTCTATAATGGGTTACAGTACAGTCTCAGCATAAGGCACAGGCTTGATAGAGATTTAACCTGTCAATTCTGTTCTCTTAGAGATTTGATGGGAAGGCACAAGATCCAGGAAAAAGCTGTGCTTTAATATTAATATTAAACAAATAATCTTCTAGAATTAATGAAAATATATTAATTCATCCAATGTTTTCAGGCCTAAATGTGAAGTAAATCTAAAACATGTTTTTGGTTAGTTTCAGGCTGCTGTTAACTGTTCAACTCTACCACAGGATAACAGCGTTGGCTGTAGGGGACGTCCACCATCAACGACCTGCAGTCATCTATCTGCTGTTTACACCATCTGGTCCTGCCTGAAGAGGATTCATATGTTTGCAGTCAGGCATTTTAGCGTAATTTTGATTTCCATTACAGGTCAATGTGAAGTTTGTAATATTTGAAAAGATATACTGTATTGAATACATAATCATGCTGACATCCTGTGTTGGAGGCTACTCCTAAAGGACTATTCCTTGCGTAATTGGTCAGTTGCTCGATTAAGTTCTGGGCCCATACATGTTAAGAGAAGGGATCAAGAATTGCTAGAACGAGGTGCGGAACAATGAGCTCCACCCTCTCTCTTTATAAGTTGCGATGATTTGTCCATATAACCAGTGACGGAAAACCCAAACACCGGAACTACTGCTGGGACTGTATCACGTTCAGTCCTGACAGATTCTCCGTTATGTTTGTGTAGACCTCTCCACAAGAGATTACTGTGTGTACTCATGTAGCTCTGCTCAGCAATAACAATACAAGTTGTTTTGTCTCTCTTCCTTTCGGCTGCTTTTTTCTCCATTGTGGGATAAGGATTTATTTTGCTTGTATTACACCAATAGTTCTAACATGCCTTTAATGATCTGGTTTGGTGGAATAAAACTATATTTGTAGTGTTATATGAACAACTTGTCCATTAGTATGTGAAAATGAATTAAACAATGTGTAGGAAAACACAAGCAAGTGTGTCAGGTGCTATTTTTATTTAAATTAAATAATCATAAGGACTTTTAAAGCATTTAAAAATTGACCAAAAACCGTAACCTATCTCTCAATTAGATTTTG
The DNA here is from genome assembly GCF_045791955.1 of Oncorhynchus clarkii lewisi. Lineage (NCBI taxonomy): Eukaryota > Metazoa > Chordata > Actinopteri > Salmoniformes > Salmonidae > Oncorhynchus > Oncorhynchus clarkii. The sequence goes on from NC_092153.1 coordinate 58,451,291, forward strand.
TCTTTCCTTATGAACTATTTATCCTTAAGATGGTTTGACGAAAATGGAAGAAAAATGTGTGCATACAGTCGGTCAAACAGTACTGATAAAAGTATATCTAAGAATCAGTTGTAAACTGAAGTGTAGGCACAAACATACTGCAAAAGACATGTAAATGGTACTATAAAAAAATAACAATGTTAAGTACATATTTTAAATATCAGTTAGAATTTTCCCCTGGTTGTGAAGATTTTTTTTGTTTTTACTTTTCTATATTTTTTTATTTTGATTTTCTAAAAGGAATGTTAAAATATTCTGTGCAGATTACAGAGCTAATATATCTTGTGTCATGCATGAACAATATGCGGTTCGGCTATGAATGAGGAACATATGTAAACATTATTTTAAAAAGCACTCCTTTTTCGATTCATATTCTCTATTCATGCCTGTGCTTCTTTAAAAAAAATATGCCTTATGTGATTAAAAGTTTAATGGAATTTGCACATTAGATTTTGTAAAGTAACATGAAAGCATTTAATAAAAACTTTTCAATTTTCTCCTCGAATAATTGAAAATAAACAAAGAAAAACAAAACAAAAAAATACAATAAATGTTTGATTCAAGGTCTTAGCCGAAAGAGTTAACAATTATGAGCAACTGGATCAGCAATCGTTGAAATTCTGCAAGGCTCTCCGAGTTCTCAGTCTCTTAGGTGTCTTTAAAAAAAGCAGATAAAAGCAGAAATCGTGGTTGGCCAGTGCAGTCTGTCTTCCCCATCCTTCCTTCTGGTCATCAGAGCTGTTCAAGTAATCTGAGGGAAGACTGAGAAAGGGAGAGGTTAATGTATACAATATTCACCTTTAAGTTGCATTCAAAGAACATTAAGTGGTGGTTTCTGTACATTTACGAACACATATATAACCGTGTGTGCATGCGTGTGTGTGAGTGTGTAGTCCATGAGCATGTGTTTTTAAAATGTGTGTGCTCTATTCTATGTGTAGCAGCTCACCTTGACTCTTCCTCAGGCTTCGCTCTAGAAGAGACCACAGTCCTTCAGGTTGTTCTTGATGATGACGTCGGTGACGGCGTCGAAGACAAACTGAACGTTCTTGGTGTCGGTGGCTTGGGTGAAGTGGCTGTAGATCTCCTTCGTGTCCTTCTTCTTGTTCAGGTCCTCAAACTTGGTCTGGATGTAGGCCTGTGCCTCTTCAAATTTGTTGGGACCTGGGTATAGGAGAGGAGGTTAAGACAGGAGTGTTGTGCCCATAGAATTAGATTGTTCTACTGAGTCTGCACGAGTCATGCAAGGAGAAAACTAGTGTCAGGTGGAGAAGTGGACCTGCTCTATCGATGGGATTCATGGGGTTTGTCACGCTACACTATATATACAAAAGTATGGACACTACTTCAAATGAGTGGATTCGGCTATTTCAGTCTCACCAGTTGCTGATAGGTGTATAAAATCGAGTACACAGCCATGCAATCTCCATAGACAAACATTGGTAGTGGAATGGCCTTACTGAAGAGCTCAGTGACTTTCAACGTGGCACCATCAAAGGATGCCACCTTTCCAACAAGTCAGTTCATACAATTTCTGCCCTGCTAGAGCTGCCCCGGCTAGAGCTCCCCCAAGTGCTGTTATTGTGAAGTGAAAACGTCTAGGAGAAACAACGGCTCAGCCGCAAAGTGGTAGGCCACACAAACTCCCAGAATGGGACCGGTGGGTGCTGAAGCACATAGCGCATAAAAATAATCTGTCCTCGGTTGCAACACTCACTACCAAGTTCCAACCAGCTCTAGAAGCAACTTGATGAAATGGGTTTCCATGGCCGAGCAGCCGCACACGGACAAATCGGGTTTGGCGGATGTCAGGAGAACGCTACCCAAATGCATAATGCCCACTGTAAAGTTTGGTGGAGGAGGAATAATGGTCTGGGGCTGTTTTTCATGGTTCGGTCTAGACCCCTTAGTTCCAGTGGAGGGAAAGCTTAACACTAAAACATAAAATGACATACTAGACGATTCTGTGCTTCTAACCTTCTGGCAAAAGTTTGGGGAAGGCCCTTTCCTGTTTCATCATGACAATGCCGCCGTGCACAAAGTGAGGTCCATACAGAACTGGTTTGTCGAGATCGGTGTGGAAGAACTTGACTGGCCTGCACAGAAGCCTGATCAATACTCCACCGAACACCTTTGGGATGAATTGGAACACCGACTGCGAGCCTGGGCTAATCACCCAACATCAGTGCCCGACCTGACTAATGCTCTTGTGCCTGAATGGAAGTCCCCGCTGCAATGTTCCAACATCTAGTGGAAAGCCTTCCCAGATGAGTAGAGACTATTATTGAGGCAAAGGGGGGACCAACTCCATATTAATGTCCATTATTTTTGGAATGAGATATTTGATGAGCAGGTGTCCACATACGTTTGGTATTGTAGTGTATACATCTTGCCATTAGATTTATTCTACTGGTAAAAACTATACCTCCTAGTCTAACATGAGAATGTCAACATACAAACACTGCCAACTACTAGAAAATATGGAACATTCAGGGGATGCAGAGTTGTGTTACGATCTTACCAGAGTACTCTGGGAAGCAGATGGTCAGGGGACTGTGGGTGATCTTCTTCTCAAACAAGTCCTTCTTGTTGAGGAACAGGATGATGGAGGTCTCTGTGAACCACTTGTTGTTGCAGATGGAGTCAAATAGCTTCATGCTCTCGTGCATCCGGTTCTATGGAGAGATGGAAAGAGAGAGGGAGCAAGGGAGGGAGGGAATGAAAACAAAACATTATTTAATTCCAGTTGATCCAGACAAATCAAAATGAATGTGAAGCAATTTCCTTCAGAAATAAAATATCATTTAAAGTGATAAGAGAGATCTAGTTAGTGGCACTTAAAGGACAACAGTGTTCTGCCTCCTCACCATCTCCTCATCCTCAGCCAGCACCAGATCATAGGCACTCATGGCCACACAGAAGATGATGGCTGTGACTCCCTCAAAACAGTGGATCCACTTCTTCCTCTCAGAACGCTGGCCACCCACGTCAAACATCCTGCAGGAACACAAGGAGACAGTTAGGGTCACCCTTTTACTGCTGTTTACTAGTGGTGCTGTATGCCCACCCCCAACCCCCAGATCAACCTCTAGTCTAGCCCTGTCACTCCTTTGATGTGTGCAGATTTGGAATAAGTGGATAGGTGTAAACAATATGGCGCTGGCTCCCCCTAATTTTTTTACGGGAGCCTCCCCAATGTTGCTTAAACCTATTTGGTTTATTTGGATCTGGAAACACAGCAGGGGATGTTTTCTGCAGAGCCATTCATGACCTCCGTATTGGGATCTATAATTACACCAAAAACATGTAAGCACTATGATGATTTGACATTCCTGGAGGATCTCCCACTCTCCATTAACTCAGGCTGGGCCTGGAGGAGAGGGGAGGCCTGTGGGTATCTCTGTAGTCCGATCAGCTAGCCTTCCTCTGGGGACCTTCTCTCTCCATGTGCACTGCAGTCAGTCTGCCTGCTCTGTCTCTACCGCTCTCTCTCTCTCTCCCCATCTGTGTCTCTCTTTCTCTCGGTCTCTCTTTTTGTCTCTCTCTGTCTCCATTGGGCAAGACCCTTCGCTGCACAGACCCTGGCATTTTGTTGGTATATTGGTACAGTGACATTGCCGTGGTTATGAGGCAGGCAGGCTGCAGACGGATGGGTCTGAGGCGCTGAGAGAGGCGATCTAGTAATGTTTGTTTGTTGACACGTTTGAGCCCTGCATTACTTTTCACGAGGACATCGACCAACCCACCGACCGGGCACGTGGGCGAGATGAGAGGATGCCCACTTCCCAATTCCAGTCTGGGTTGTGGAACCCATCTGAGATATTTACTAATCACCACCACCAAGGCATTTCAAAACATGGAGAATAATAATAAATACTGAGACCGTGGAAGTCTGATGTTTGTCAAATAGCAGACAGACTGTCGGTTTAGTTGTTCTACCGTCAGCCCTGCTAGAAATTCAGCTGATATTTGTGTGAAGTTCCTATGTAATGGAGTGCAAATATGCTATGTGTTGGCAGGCTGAGTAAGTACAGCTCATTACCACAGGGCTGTAATGTTCAGGGCTGTAATGAGTAGTACTCACCTCAACAGGGCTCTCATCAGCTTTAATATCACTCACTGTAACCTGATTCCATCAGACCAGATAAACACTAGCTAACACTGCTGCAGGGCAGGCAGCGGAACGTTCTGTTATTTGTGTTTGTGTAAAAACACACCCAAACACTGTCTGTCTCTGCAGACAGGCAGACAGGCAGTCAGGCAGACAGGCAGGCAGACAGACAGACAGACAGACAGACAGACAGACAGACAGACAGACAGACAGACAGACAGACAGACACGCAGCCTTGTGCACGCACACCTTTTGATTTCCAGTGCTTTGAAAATAGTGTATCCTGACTCCATTTGGAAGCCTCTATTCTATTTGATGTGTAAAGGTGGTGGGGGTATTGAGATTTAAACAGGAATTTCCTCAGTATTTTATAATTAAGACATGGATAGACGACTGAGAAATAGTTATGTTATTAAGGATAAGGAGTAATGGAGGCATGGATCCAATTCCCACATTCAAATGAACATGGATTTCTGAAGCCACCGCCAGTGAACACGTCAACCAGTCCATCAACACTCTCACACAACCTTCCCACCATACACACCGATGCACACACAAACTAACAGCACACACAGAGACACTAAACCTTCCTACCATACACACCGATGCACACACAAACTAACAGCACACACAGAAATACAGAGACACACAACCTTCCCACCATACACATCGATGCACACACAAACTAACAGCACACACAGAAATACAGAGACAGAGACACACAACCTTCCCACCATACACACCGATGCACACACAAACTAACAGCACACACAGAAATACAGAGACAGAGACACACAGAGACACACAACCTTACCACCATACACACCAATGCACACACAAACTAACAGCACACACAGAAATACAGAGACAGAGACACACAGAGACAGAGACGCACAGAGACACACAGAGACAGAAACTCACAGAGACACACAGAGACACACAGAGACACACAGAGACACACAGAGACAGAAACACACAGAGACAGAGACACACAGAGACAGAGACACACAGAGACAGAGAGAGAGAGAGAACCAGACAGGGTCAGTCAGCTGGAAATTGTATTTTCAAAGTAACAACCAGACAAAATGGTGCTTTGGAGGAATGAATATCGCTAGCTTCACTCCGAAAGACAGAGAGGAAAGAAGAAACAGAGAGGTTATTTTGCGTTTGGGCAATGGTACGAGCAGGGGGTTCAAAATGAATCACGCACACACTAGAACGTCAGCGGTCCACTCACTTAAAGTGCAGGTCTTTGAATGTGAAGTGTGTCTCCACGATGCCGGTGGTCTTCACTCTGGTCCGCAGAACATCCTGCTGTGTGGGGATGTAGTCTGCTTTGGCTATCCTCTCTAGATCATTCAGGTAGCTGACAGGGACAACACACACACACACACGTCAGAATACAGATACACACAACTGTCAGATTAAAAACCAGGTGGACCCTCACAAAGCCTCGGGTCACAGGGTTTCAGGGCTCCAACTCTGCACCACTGGTGTGGCCACGTTGTTAATGGTATTGGTGCTATCTGTTTATTTAACCATCATCAATATAAACTCACCACTAAGTGGATAGAGACTCATCAGTTTCTATTTGCTTGACTATCTGAAGTGCCCAATATATACACATACGATACACATCAGCACTCAATCTGCCAGGAGATGCCGACAGCCTTACTCAACACATTTACACACACAAATGACAATGGCATTTGATCCCTGGAAAACCATCTGATTGTGCCTGTTGAGAGAGAAAACAATTGTGCTAGTCATAGCGCTGCAGACAGCCAGGGCAGCGGGCCCTGTCAGATTCCTCTCATGTGGCGTCAGCCGGTCAGCCAGAAGGTAATTCAATGTTTTTTAAGGCCTTAAATTCATTGCAATACATCTTTGTTTGGAAACAGCTGTCTGTTCATTTATTTCGCAGCAGCGGCCCGTTATGTTATTTGAATATAGAGGACACTTCCTGGCCCTCTGACGCCTCTATCTGAATGGCTGGGTGGAGACGGGGGATGGGAGGCTGGGACTAGTGGGTGATATGGGCTTCACAATTTGGATCAAATCAATGGCTCAACATTTTAATCACACAGTTATTCTTCTGCCTTACAAAGATGTTCTGGATGGTGTGCCTCGTCACTGTATGGTACCATCAGTCACCGGCATGTTCACCTATCATTGGACTACAGACTGACACGATTTACCACCCTCACATTCTCATGTTCCCTCTCTGTGTTTATACCTGCAGAGGTTGAGTTCTAGAGACTGTTCTATAAACAGTGTGCCCTGAGCTGAGGTTTACACAGAAGATTGTACATCAATATCGTGGCACAGCGTTTCATCACAAAGCAAAGTGTTCGTGTTGGCTATAATCCTGCCTAAAACAAGTCTGTGCGTATATTAAAAGTGTTCTCCACACACACTCCTTCCTTCATCACAAACCAACATCTCTGATTGAAGGATCCCACGCCCCACAGAGAAAGGCCTCCTTTGTTGTGAGGGATTCACATATTGAAACATTCCTTAATATGAGCTTTTGATTTCTAGTATCCAGAGCTTAATTGAATCCTGTGGGCTTACAGTTACAATTTACAAACCCTCCTTCTTCCCCTGTACCTCCTCCCTCTAGCAATGGTTAAACATTATTGTGGTTATTAGCTCTATGCTTTGATTCATTTGCTCATGGATTTGGCCTTTAGAGAGGAGGTGAGTTACAGTAGTGGAGCTGTAGGAGTGATTCTAGCCTGCTGAGAGGGGATCGGGCCTCTCCCTGTGCTCTGAGATAGATGACAGTCTGGAGGCTGATATTGTTGAAGCACACAGGAAGTCTCTCTAACTACAGTAGTCAAAGTGCTCTGGAGAGGCCTGATGAAATAATGTAAATCCTCATCACCGCCTTCACAACCTCTTGGGGGTCATCACAACAGTACGCTTACCAGAAAGCCAGAGCTTTAATAAGAGCAGGGCGAGTGAGCGAGCGAGGGATTAAAAAGTTACGATTAGATTGGTAATACAAAAAGGGGAGAGAGAACAATATCGCTCCCTCTGCTCATTTAATATTTAGTGGATGCCAGGCAATCATTTTGTGACACACTATCCTGTTGTGCATTTTAGAGCCCATTTCCCTGGCACCATGCAATCTCACCAAGAGGCCTTGTGTCTAATGGACTCGCCTAAGAACAAGTACAACACTCTCCCTCTGTTGCAGGTGGGGATACATGCACGTGGTTTTCCAGTCACATAGATGGTGAGTGTATCAGGAATCGTGGAATCAGGGGATGTGTTGTGTTTTCTCAAAATGTACATATAGAGTGATTGAGGGGCCCTATGGGGCACGGTGATAAGGGACTCTAACCTACACCACGCTACAACAGCACTGGGGAGAGAGAGCCTTGCAGTATTAGTGTGTTTTCTTTCATCATTAGACCAACAACTTAGCACTACGTTACACTGACGGAGCACTACATTACATTGACTCAGTTAAAGGCCTCAATGTTAATGAGCGGCTCTGTGGAGAGGCTCCAGAGAGAGCTGACAGCCTGCGGCATGCAGGCCGGCTGTGTTGGGGTCAGACATTAGAAACATGACTAGACCTAAATGGAAGTGACATGAGACCTGTTGTTGTTCTACATAGAGGAATACTTACAATGGGAGTCACTATAAAGGACTAACCTGGGACAATAGCATAGCCTTACACTGTAGCATCTGTTGACTGGTCGCTGTGAGAACCAGAGCACAGAACCTTGAATCTGGGCGCAAAGATGCATAGCACTGCTGGTTTCAGGGACAGAGTCAGAGCTGGGACACCAGGTGAGTGATCTCTCTGGCCAATCAATGACGTCAATCAAGAGCCAGGTAGAGTAGAAAAGAAAAGCAGCAGTACTGCAGACCTCGAGCCAGGATTTTAATAGCCCTGGACTAAAGGCTGCAACCACAAACTGCCACCAATCCCTGGATACCCCAGTGACTCCCTCATTCAGGCTACATTTTCCTGATGGCTGCCTCATGGCCAGCCGAGAGGGAGGAGGAGGAGGGAAAGAGGGAGTGACTGCGTATGTGAGCAGTCACTGTGAAACCACACTGTCCTCCACCCTGACTTCAGAGCTCCCGCTGCTATTCGGTGGCATTTCCATGCTATTTCCACACACAGCGGGACAGGACAGGACAGCTCTACTAGCGTGGGAGCTGAGCAGGCTGTCCCAATGCAGTCAGACTTTGGACACAGAGAACTACACAGAGGTTTCAGAACAGAACTAAAACTACATTCAGACCCATCTCCAGAAATATTGTTGGTAAGCTAAATCAAAGGAAATACATTTTAGAACATCAAATTGAACTATTAAATGAACACTAGCAGCAGTTAGACAATAGCATTTCCTTGTCTGTTTTCACCTCTAATTTGTCTTGGCCATAAAAAAAATCTTACAGGAAAACAACAACATAGAAAACATATTCAGGCTGGGGACTATACAGGTGAATTAAAAACAGCTCTCTAAACAAGCAGAAGTCATCTGTTTGTAAACAACATGTTGGGTGTTTCTTAACTCCCATCATCAAAGTGGATTGATCCAATCTATTATGTCAGGAACTGGTCCTCTCTTCAGAAATTGATTCGCGGGAAATTAGGTTTGTGAAAATTCCTGGAAGTTCAGAGTCAGACTAACCCCCATTAATAAACCAATTGGTTTCTAAACAAAGTGATAACACATAGCGCATGCAGCCTTGATCTCTTAATCCCCTTAAGATAGAGATGGGAGACAGAGGGGGGACGGGAGGAGGGAATTTTGGAGTCACTGTGGTGTGAAGCCATTAGAATCAGAGCCTGCTGATCTAGTGTGATGCTGCTGCTTCCCCAAAACTCCCCCTGATTGCTTTGCCCCAGATTCAGAAGGTAAATCCAGTAAAATCACAGCCCAGCCTACTTTAACAGAACCCATTAAGTTTTGTGATCTAGGAGGGGGACATGGAGAGTGGCTGAGCTAATGGTACTATGGCATTGAGGAGCACACCACATCAGTCACTGCCTTTATCAATAAGTGTATTGAGGACGTTGCCCCCACAGTGACCGTACGTACATACCCCAACCAGAAGCCAAGGATTACAGGCAACATTTGCACTGAGCTAAAGGGTAGAGCTGCCGCTTTCAAGGTGCAGGACTCTAACCCAGAAGTGTATAAGAAATCCTGCTATGCCCTCTGACGAACCATCAAACAGGCAAAGCGCCAATACAGGACTAAGATTGAATTGTACTACACTGGCTCCGATGCTTGTCGGATGTAGCAGGGCCTGCAAACTATTACAGACTACAAAGGGAAGCACAGCCGCGAGCTGCCCAGTGACATGATCCTACCAGACGAGCTAAATCACTTCTATGCTTGCGTCCAGGCAAGTAACACTGAAACATGCATGAGAGCATCAGCTGTTCCGGACGACTGTGTGATCAAGCTCTCAGTAGCCAACATGAGTAAGACCTTAAAACAAGTCAACATTCACAAGGCCGCTGGGCCAGACGGATTACCAGGACATGTGCTCCGGGCATGTGCTGACCAACTGGCAGGTGTATTCATTGAAATGTTCAACATGTCCCTGATTGAGTCTGTAATACCAACATGCTTCAAGCAGACCACACTAGTCCCTGTGCCCAAGAGCACTAAGGTAACCTTCCTAAATGACTACAGACCCGTAGCACTCACGTCTGTAGCCATGAAGTCCTTTGAAAGGCTGGACAACAAAGTCAATGTATTGGAGTGGCCATCACATAGCCCTGACCTCAATCCCATAGAAAATGTGTAGGCAGAACTGAAAAAGCGTGTGTGAGCAAGGAGGCCTACAAACCTGACTCAGTTACACCAGCTATGTCAGGAGGAATGGGCCAAAATTCACCCAACTTATTGTGGGAAGCTTGTGGAAGGCTATCGAAACGTCTGACCCAAGTTAAACAATTTAAAGGCAATGCTACCAAATACTAATTGAGTGTATGTAAAGTTCTGACCCACTGGGAATGTGATGAAAGAAATAAAAGCTGAAATAAATCATTATCTCTACTATCATTCTGACATTTCACATTCTTAAAATAAAGTGGTGATCCTAACTGACAGGGAATTTTTATTTGGATTAAATGTCAGGAATTGTGAAAAACTGAGTTTAAATGTATTTGGCTAAGGTGTATGTAAACTTCCCACTTTATCTGTAATCCCTCAATTAGCACGACTAACCGGTGCCCCCCGCACATTGACTCTGTACCGGTACCACCTGAAAATATAGCCTCGCTACTGTTATTTTAACTGTCATTTATCTTTAAAAAAAAAAACATTTTTAAAAGTTCTTTACCTATCTTTTGTTTACCTAATACCTATTTCTTCCTAAAGAATTGCACTGTTGGTTAGGGCTTGTAAGTAAGCATTTCACTGTAAGGTCTACACCTGTTGTATTCGGCGCACATGACAAATAAACTTTGATTTGATGGTCTTCCAAAAGTTCCATTCTACAGATTGTGAGTAAGTTACAGGTAGGCCATTTATGTTTTTGTAGTTTCCTAAAAATGTTTTAAAATTAGAAATCACACATCAAAATTGCATATCTTGCATATCTTTGGGTACAGCCTTACAGGTACTATATGGTAACATGGAAAAGAGTAGGACCATGACAAAGTAGACTATGAGCCTGGCAGAGGTACGTAGCCAAGTGGGCAGAGTGGTGTTGGTCGTTACTCACTAGGCAGCCGAGTCGTTGAGCTGGTACTCGCGGGCGCGCGTAAAGCAACCCTGCACCCCTCCGTCGCCCCACAGCCTCTGCATGGCGTTGGACAGGTCGTCTGGCAGGATGCCCTGCTCCTCAGCAGCCCCTGAGAGGGCAAACAGCTGGCGGGCATCATCCTGGAGGCGACACAGACACACACAGGTTTAGGAATGAGTCAGACCAAGTGGAACAGACAAGAGACCTTAACTAATCAACATTAATAAACTTGGCCATGGTAAAGCAGACAGTAATAGATCAGGTCTCACAAGGTCAATTAGACTGTAGGACACAATTAGACAGTCTGCACTACAAACAGAAGGACCATTAAACACAGTAATCATACCTATCCACTGGAGAGACTGTCCTCACTCTTTCTCAGAGCTCTGTGTGTGTGCGTGTGTGTCTGTGTGTGTTCGGGCCAGCCATACAGGTGACTCATCATTCAGAGTAGCCACAGGGGAGCACCCCAGGGCACAGCACCCCTCTGGAAGGGTCCATGAGAACAGGATGACTGAGGTAATTATACCTGTAGACACAGGCAGGTTTCCGCCAGGTCTCAGCCCTGACTTACACACAGAATGTGGTGTATAGCTTTCCCCTAGCATGGTCCCACACTGACTTACGCAAGTATGTACACACAAACACACAGAGCATCAGAAGGGCCGATTACACAGCTCCCACATCACCTTAGTGCACTGCCCACAAAACCCTCTTGACCATCCCTCCATGCATCGATGCTTCCCAGGGAAAAGATGGACAAACTCCTAAAGCTGCATTGACTGAGAGGAGACATGCTGGCCCAAGTTCCATGCAGCTGGTTAACCTGTGTCTGCCCAGTCCACGCCCAGTCTAACCCAGTCCAGCCCATGAACTGGTTAATAAGTGATGGAGGCGGTTCTAAGAAGAGGAATCAAAACAAATACACCAGGTGATCAAGGCCTCTTTAAAGTAGCTCACAGGAATAGAGTGTGTACTTGAGTGAGTGTATTGTGTTGTAATTAAAGTCTGTGATAAACAGACTAGTTTTATGGCGACTGAAGGAGGATGACCTGTATCGTGTCAAGACTATGTCACCTGAGCCCACCTCCTCCCTTCAAGAGCCCTTAAGGTGTGCACAATAAGAGAGAACAGTATGGTGTGAATAGGTGGCAAAATTAAATTCCCTGGTTTTCCAGTAATCCTGGTTGGAGGATTAAGGTTTTCCGGCTTATTCCCTCCTCATTGCGGAAATCCCCCAATCCGGATTTCTAGAAAACCTGGGAATTTTTAAAAAAGTGACCGGAATTTTGCAACACTATGTGTGTAAAATGAAAACTAGCGCATATCTCTGTTGTTACATTAAGTCAAATACTTTAAACAGCCAATCTACAGAACATGTAATACATTAAACTATCAGGCCAAGAGAGTAAGACACCAGAACATTTTGAGTAGCACTCCCTCTTACAGTCTCACCCCTGGGGAGCTGCTTTGTAAAGGAAGTTAGCATGGCTGAGTTAGCCGCTGCAGCAGTGAATACACCTGATAGATATACTGCAGTGGGGGACTATAGAGAGAGCCCTGCCCCCTTCAGCACTACAGTCACTGGGAGTGGTATTAGACGAGCAGGCGTGTGTGTGTGTGTACAGATTGGTCTGAGACAGGAATAAGCCTACAGCCCATTCCTACTCCATCATTATTAACACCTAAATGACTTAACAAAAGGCCTATCTCAATAGGCATGGGTGCATACAGCAATGTACAATTGGTAGTGAATGAGATGCATTAGTCCCATACAATGTAAATCCCTTTATCAACCACCATGTACAGTGGGGCAAAAAAGTATTTAGTCAGCCACCAATTGTGCAAGTTCTCCCACTTAAAAAGATGAGAGGCCTGTAATTTTCATATGTACACTTCAACTATGACAGACAAAATGAGGAAAAAAAAATCTGAAAATCACATTGTAGGATTTTTAATCATGGCTCTGTTTAGAGCTAGTAAAGCAGCATAATCCACAAAGCCCATTGTTGGAGAATGTAGCCTGTCTTACGGTGTACAACATTATCATTACGAATTCATTATGTCAATCAGGTTAGGTTATAATATAGAACACTGGTATAGTTTCACCGCTGTGAAGTTCTGATTTCAGTTTTTTTATCATTTTGAGAGACACCGACAGACCTGCAGAGATTTGTAGCAGGAATATGTCTTGCAGAGCTAGTTACCTCCAATAAACCAACTGTGACACATACCAGCGGGAGAACACTCTTCCCTCTCCATACCTCCTCTGCACAGGAAAGTAACACTGGGAAGTAGTACAGGCAGCTTAGCTCTGCAGTGGTCCCCTAGTCTAATGACACATATGGGCAGCAGGACTGAGTACACATGGCACATCACTGTATGGCACTCACTCACCTCATACAAGTCTGGGAGGCTAAACTAGTCGAAACTATTGAAACTATAGGCTATTGTCACATAGCACTTCAGGAAGAAGAGATACTTGAGCATAGATCATTTCCCCATCTCACTTCAGACAGATTAGAGCTGGACTAGAGAAGAGGGATAAAGTGGAGAAGTCTGTTTTGTGAGAAGAGTGGTAGCGGTTCAAGGGCTGGTTGGCTTTTAGAGCAGCAGTGGGGTGTATGCAGAGAGAACAGTGGCTGCTCAGGTGGATGCACTCAGACGCGCGTGCGTGCGTGTGTGTGTGTGTGTGTGTCTTACCGCTCGAGCGGCCTCTTCGTAGTCGATCTTGAGGTTAGCCATTGCCTTGATGATGGCCATGATTGACTGGATGGTGTTGCTGTAGACCACAGCTCTGTACTGTTTACACTCTTCTTCTGAGTAGCCATCCTCATGGATGATCCTGACAGACACAGGAGAGAGAGAGTCGGAGGGTCATTTAAACAGGAGGGAGAGAGGAGTTGGGTCATTTAAACAGGAGGGAGAGAGGGGTGGGTCATGCAATCTCCATAGCCAAGCGTCAGCTGGAGTGGTGTGGAAGAACTTGACTGGCCTGCACAGAGCCCTGACCTCAACCCCAATGAACACCTTTGGGATGAATTGGAATGCCGACTGCAAGCCAGGCCTAATCGCCCAACATCACTGCCTGATCTCACTAATGCTCTTGTGGCTGAATGGAAGCAAGTCCCTGCAGCAATGTTCCAACATCTAGTGGAAAGCCTTCCCAAAAGAGAGGAGGCTCTTATAGCAGCAAAGGGGGGACAAACTCCATTTTAACGCCCATGATTTTAGAATGAGATGACACCTGCTCGTTGAACCATATACCTTTGGTATCTAGTGCATGTGCAGATATTTGCACCATGTCATTGCTCGCTCTCTCGCTCTACTGTGAGTGCATAATGAGCCTCTTGCTAGGTTTCACTCATATGGCGAGGGGTTGAAGCTTATTGGCTGAAACTCAAATTGCTAAGGGGCTGGGCCCACATGTGGGAAAATGTAGGGAAAATGGTGCATCACAGCTTCCAGAAAACAGTCGCTTTCAAACTAGGGATTTCGTGGCTAATTGAGGTTAAACAGTAATTCTGCTCATATATTATGCATGTGTGAAAGCTGGAGGTTTACTAGTCGCCAAAGTTCCGGACAATGTATTTAATAATTGAAGCAAGTACTATCTACTTTAATCATTGGCTGTACTATGCATACTGAATACTTAATTCCAGACTGATGTTACTGGTCTGTGGGGGAAGACCCGGTCTCTGCTGAGAGAACACTACAACTAAAACAAATAGACTATAGTATGGAGGAGGGAGATGGAACAAATATGTTGATAGTAAAAAGTGGCCAGGCCAAGACAGGAGCTCCTACGCTATGAAACAAATATTTTACCCCGTCTAGTCACACCAATTCCCTCTGGGAGCATGGATTGGGGCCTGCGGTGAGGCATTCTCAATCAAACTAATTGGAATGAAAGGGAGCCTGCTAGGATGAAGGCCAAATGGGACTTAAAGAATGAATTTAATGTTTTTACCTTTATTTAACTAGGCAAGTCAATTAAGAACAAAATCTTATTTTCAATGGCAGCCTAAGAACAATGGGCTAACTGACTTGTTCAAGGGCAGAACAGCAGATTTTGACCTTGTCAGCTCGTGGATTTGATCTTGCAACCTTTCAGTTACTAGTCCAACTCTCTAACCACTAGGCTATCTGCCGCCCCATGAGCTCATAAAGTGTTTATTCTCAATTACAATTCAGCGAAGACAACACACCAAAGAGCCACGCTGGCTGGGGAGGTTGGAGGTGAACCTGGGAGACTTATTTGTTTAAAGTTATGTTCAATTTCCCCAAAATGTTTAAAAAAAAAAGATTTCATGCCGAAACAGACATTTTCCTAGATGAGACCAGATGAGACTGCAAATTCATAATAGTAATAGTCAAGAAGAACCACAGCAGAATAAATGTTAATTCTGAAATCTAAGTTAAATTTTGAAATTCCACGCAAATCATGATGAAGCATTTTCCTTGTTAGTGGAGCCCTCAAGTTATTTATACTAAAGGCAATTATACTGAACAAAAATATAAAACGCAACATGCAACAATTTTATTGATTTAAAGTTCATATAAGGAAATCAATCAACTGACATTAATGAATTAATTAGGCCCTAATTTATGGATTTCACATGACTGGGCAGGGGCGCAGCCATCGGTGGGCCTGGGAGGGCATAGGCCCACCCACTTCTGAGCGAGGCCCACCCACTGGGGAGCCAGGCCCAGCCAATGAGAATATTTTTTTCCCCGACAAAAGGACGTTATTACAGTCAGAAAATCCCGCAAGTGAAGAAGCCGGATGTGGAGGTCCTGGGCTGGCGTGGTTACACGTGGTCTGCGGTTGTAAGGCCGATTCTCTAAAAAGATGTTAGAGGTGGCTCATGGTAGAGAAATGAACATTAAATGATCTGGCAACAGCTCTGGTGGACGTTCCTGCAGTCAGCATGCCAATTGCATGCTCCCTTAAAACATCTGTGGCATTGTATTGTGTGACAAAACAACACATTTTAAAAGTGGCCTTTTATTGTCCCCAACACAAGGTGCACCTGTGTAATGATCATGCTGTTCAATCAGCTTCTTGATATGCCACACCTGTCAGGTGGATGGAATATCTTGGCAAAGGAGAAATGCTCACTAACAGGGATGTAAACAATGTGTGCACAAAATTGGAGCAAATGGAACATTTCTGGGATCTTTCATTTCAGCTCATGAAACATTGGACCAACACTTTGCACGTTGTGTTCATATTTTTGTTCAGTATAATACAATCATTTTCAAGTCAAAACAAGTTACTGGCTAATGGGTGACGTAGAAAGAGATTTCATCATCAGGATGGTTTGACAGTGTTTCGCCCATGTATTACAGGGGTGTGTGTGGTGTGTGTGTGTGTTATTAATCCAGTGTGAAATGGTTTAATAGCGTCAGTTGAATTGATCTGTGTGAGTGGATGAAAAAGGGATTGAAAGCATGGCACGACGAGAATGTGGAGGAATAATTCAACCATTGAAGAGTGTGTGTGTGAGTGTGTGTGTGTGAATATATAAAGGATAATTGTGTGTGCTTGCATTGATGTGTATGTGGGGGGAAGGTGTGTGTGTGTTTCGTTATTCCAGGCAGTAACGTCTGTGTTTGTCTTCAAGAATGTCTGTGAGAGGGATTGAGGGTTTAAATGTGTGTGTGTTTTCATTTGTGAGATTGAGCAGTGGGGTTATACAGAGACAACATTGCCTCCAGAGCCAAGGTGCTCATAACCATCAGCTTAAGTCCTACAGATTTACCCCAGCGCTCCTCAAAAAACTGCATGGTTCAAGAACAGGTGAAGTAGGTGTTATAGTACACCCAGCCAGAGGCCACACAAAACAGGGGCGTGTGTTTGGCTGGATATTCAGATGCACAGGGCACCAACCAGTAACTAACCTATTCGATGTGCTTTCCAGTTTGTGCATAAATGTTTGGCATGAAAAACATGACAAAAGAGTAATGTGCTACAGAACATACAGGTCCAGATCTGCTACCAGGTTAACCTGTATCTTCTCTATATGTTCCAAATGATCCAGCGTGTCTAGTAGGAAGCATCATGTACAGCGTAGACTTAAGATAACTGTATACTCTATTGTCAGAGTAGCTCCTTGGAATATGAGCTAGCAGGGAAGGAGTCAATGCATTAATCATGGTGAGAAAAACTCCTCTGGTCCATACCTTTTTGTGTGTGTGTGTGTGTGTGTGTGTGTGTGTGTGTGTGTGTGTGTGTGTGTGGCTGCCCATTCCCGGAGAGACCTCAAACCCATTAAGTAACAGTTGAGAAAGAAACAGGCTTACGACTGTAAGTATAGGAAGTATTATGCACTTTATAGATCAAATATTATCTTAAATCACAAATGATCTTATCTTAAATCAGATGCTTCGTAAACAACAGGTGTAGACTAACAGTGAAATGCTTACTTACGGGCCCTTCCCAACAATGCAGAGAGAAAAATTATAACACGAAAAATAAATACACAATGAGTAACAATAACTTGGCTATATACATGGGGTACCAGTACAGAGTCAATGTGTAGGGGTATGAGGTAATAACTTGGCTATATACATGGGGTACCAGTACAGAGTCAATGTGCAGGGGTATGAGGTAATTGAGGTAGATATGTACATATATAGGTAGGAGAAAAGTGACTAGGTAACAGATGGATAATAAATAGGAGCAGCAGCGTATGTGATGAGTCAAAAAGGTTAGTGCAAGATGGGTCAATGCAGATAGGGTTCTGCAAATAGGATTTGTTCGGCGAGGGGACATTAAAGACTGTAAAATTACCAGAAAATCAGCTCAAAGTGATTTTAAATTAGAACATCTATTCCCAAGTATTCCCATGCATAGATAACGAGGCATACGTGATCGTATCCCAATGTAATCAAGGTTTTAAATTATTATGTTTTTGTCAAATGTGACATCTGTTTGGGCTTCTTGTGGTCAATTTGTAGTGTAAAAATGATTTATAATTATGTTCCGGCCCCCCTATCATCCGCTGAAGAATAAAATTGGCGGAATATAATTGGGGACACCTTGTATAGATTATAGCATGAGAAAGGATATGTAGAGGATTCTGGGTAACTAGTTTAAGAATGTACTGTCCCTGTCTGCTTGTGTTGACAATGACATCAGAGTCAGGTTGTGATATTGGGTTAATTGCTCATGCTTGACGGGAATAGCAGCAAAACAAAACAATGCGGAGACAGCCAGCCAGGCATGGAGCTCTACTTACTTCATCTGTTTCACAATAGTGCTCTTCCCTGACTCTCCAGCACCTGCACAAAGAACAAAAACAGCCAGAGGTTAAAAATACACTCCCGTTAGTGGAGAAATGTAAACAGGCAGCAAGCAAGGCCACCTCACATATAAACCCCCTCCTCTTCCTCAGGCCTTAACGCTTACATGTATCTCTCCCTCTCCTTCCTTTCTCTGAGTTAATCCGTCTCTTTTCATATTCCTTCCAGTCGCCCCCTATCCAGTTACAGTCATGTCAATCTACAGTAGTGCATAATATAAATGGTAGTATCGTTATGCCTGGAGGCCCCCTCTCCACTCAGTGGGTGCCTCACTCTGTCTCATAGGGTTTCACAGAGTTTCATACACCCAATAACTCCTGCGTCAACAGCACGGCCTGTGTGTTAACTTCAGAGGAAGCCGTCGTATTGTAACCCTCCCTCTCCACAGACGCTGAGACAAGGCACTTAATCATCATTAGCGTTAAATTAAAACGTTGGAGTGCTTTCACAAACAGGATATGGGCCTGTTCTTTCAGATGACGTCATGTTGCTTGTTTCATGTTCAGGGTCCATAAGAAACTCATTGGGATATTTTCCACTGCTGTACTGTTATGTTAAGTAGTTGGCTGTCTGGATTAGAGGACAGCAGCACTGAGTAGTTAACTAATCACACAGCGCTAAATGACCCGCAGTCCACCACTAGGGTCATGGTCACTCTGACCCAACAACACTCACTGTTTATATGAAGTGTGTGCCTGTGTGTCAGATCGCACGTTACCCAACAGCAACCATAATCTTCCACCAACAACACAAGCCACTGACATTCTACATTCCATCACAACAGTGATGTGAATACAGAGCACAGAGCAGACACACAGTCAGACTGGGTGAATTCTCTCCATTTAAAACCTCCTTATAGTCCCCATGCTAACCGGCCAATCTAAGAGACACATCCTCTGCTCTGTTACCCATTCTAAAAAGAGGCCACTCTCTCAGCTCCCAACAGTTAGAAAGTCACCCTGCACTGATCTGCTCCAGTATGTGGGCTGAGTTGATAAGCTGAAATAAAGAAAGAGGAGGAGAAATGGAGGCTCCAAGCCTTGAGCGAGAATTGAAATTGTAATTTTATTCCAAACTGAACACAGAGGGAAGTGACTCAGAGACACAGTGGAAAGTGTGTGTGTATACACATGTTTGGGCACTTGCCCATTGTGTGTGTACACTCTATATTGATTCATATCTGTATTTTCTCAAGTGCATGGTGGGGTTGAAGCAATAATACGTTATGAATAAATCATATGAGATGTGAGCCTAATAACCCATGGTTCTGTCTGAGCATGTTCACAATCCTTCAACAATAACATATTGTCTAGAGTAGATTAGAGCCACAGGCTTTGTACACAAGCAGACACTATACAGTCCACTGTAAGGAAACTTTATAAAAAGCTGATTCCAATGTTGATTTTTCTACAGGATATTCTATAGAAATAAATGGGAGGGACAGAGAGACAGAATGCTACCAGGTTGCCTATAGTGCTAGACTGTGGTCCAGTGGTTGCATAGAGCCAAGCTGCAAACACACTCCCAGAGAGTTCATAGACCTGTTAACACAGAGGCGTGATGTGACTGAACCCAGCTAGGCCTCTCTCCCCCCACACACACACACACATACAAATACACACAACATATTTTTCGCCCTTCACTTGCTCTTGCCCCATTTCTTTCTCTCACGCTGTCCCTCTCCCTCCCGCCATGTTGACGATGGTAAATAGAACCTTTGGAGTTTGTCCAGTAAAGCGGAGAACATTATGAGCTGCAATGACAGTACAACACTGAGGTTTATGACAACAAGAGAGGAGATCTATTGACTGGACACACAAGTATCTCCTATAAACGGATACCTTCCATACTGACCTCTGAAAACCAGATTAGTGTATATGAGTACGAGGTTAGTAAGTGTGTGTGTGGGTTTGATAGATTGTGCTCTAAAAATGTGTGTGCCCTCCTGCTAAAATACCCCTGTATTGCTTGCTGTTTGGGGTTTTAGGCTGGGTTTCTGTATAGCACTTTGTGACATCGGCTGATGTACAAGGTGCTTTATATATACACATCTGATTGATATGTGAAGGTAACGTTAAGATGCAATACATAGTGAAAAAGACCAAGCCCATCAAGATCACTTGGCATGGCATAGGCTCTATAAACTGACATAAAACAACAATTGACACATCAATCGGTTCTTTCCAATTTAAGCTATTCTATAAAATTAATGCTCAATATATGGGGCATTGAACAGTCAGCCTTGTGCAGACTCTGCCGCTAGGAAACAGAATCAATAGAACATATTTTCTGGTACTGTCCATAGTTGCTTGCTTTTTATGTCACAATATCAGGGTTTAGATCTGCAAACTGTATTGTTAGGGGATCTTAAAAACCACGATCAGTCAATGGGAAATATCATAATACTCTTGGGTCAAGTATTTATTTTTAGGGCAATATCAGCAGAAATGTTACAAATAGGGAGGTTCAGGATCCTCATAACACATCATAGTAAAATGGAGGGATGTATTGCAAAAGGAAATAGCAAAATGGCATTATACTGGGAAAGATGGGTTCATCTGTGGACATCAGAGGGTTGGAGTTAAGATCAGAATGAATGGTGGATTGGCCGCAGTGGGTGAAAATACAGAACTTGAAGAGGAAATTATGAATATGTCAATTCCTTAACTACAGGTACTGTAGATGTGAGCCAAAATAGCTGTAAGTAGCAGTAGAAGTATTGTCGTCTGTTAGTTTACTCCAATCTGGGTAGGGGTGGTAGTGTAGAGGAAAAAAAGTTTGAGAAACATAAATGAGAAATTATGCAAACAATTACAATCTATCTGCAACATTAAAGCTGCGCTAAAGCCCCCGTTGCCTTACTTGCTTATGTGGAAAAACAGCCAAATTGCCTACAGGGAATGCCAGTTGATGACAATGTAAACTGCCTAACTGGTTAAGCTGGAGGTAGCTAGTTCCTGCACACACACTCTCAGACATGGTGGTGTGTTATCACACTGCTGCTCCTGAACCATTCCCCTGCATTAATAATGTACGGACGCATGCACAGGCGAGCCAGCGCTGCACTGAAGACCTTGAATATTTCATGTACCTGCCAACATGCAAAAGACCACTATGATGTTCACAGCACATAGTTGCATGCACACATGCAGTTGCATCCGTGCAAGCACATAATGTACACACATAAACAAAATAATACATTAGACTAGTGCAAACACACACACTTAACCAAAGTAATTTGTGCTACATTGTAAGCCACATCAACCTATTCAAGCATTGTGGTATCTGATTTTTCAACTAGAACAGGTCTTTTGAATGGTAAAATTTAATAGAATTCAATTGCATCAAATTCAACAGATTCAAGTGTGGGTTTCTATCAGCACGGACTCTCAGAGCTGTGTTATGGCTGTTGTTGAAGACTGGCCTGCAGATATCATTGCTCTACCCATCGCTCTCTCTCTCCCCCCCTCCCCTTCCCTCTCTCCAGATGGAATGCCAGGGACAGCCCCAATAGGGGACTACTCCCTCTCTCTAACACAACAAACAGCCTTAATCCCATTCCGACTATATTCACTTTCACTCTACAAAGAGGAAACAATCTGAGCCTGGGTTCTGACCGCCTCTTTTCAACACAGCAGCCTTTGGTATTAGAGCAGATTAAAGCTGTGCAGAGGGAAGCTATTATGAGAAGGATGTTTAGTCTTCCTGCCTGACAGAGGAACTCAGACTGGAGGATAAGTGTGAGTGGATATAGGGCCATTGAGAGCGTCCCTCCACTGTAATAAAAGCATGATGACAGTAGCACAGACACACACTGTATCCCCCATATGGTGCTTCCACAGCCCAGAATTCTTCCAGACACAGTGTGGAAACTCTCCCTGCAGGGCAGCACAATTGTTCACTGTGTGCTGAGTGTAAGACTGGGAGTGTGTGTTTGGGAGGGGGGGGGGGGGGGCTGCATCGCTTGACCTCACATACTGACAGGGAAAACCTCCTATGGTGTGAGATTGAGAGGTACTGTATCACTATAAACAGTCCATTCATCCACTGCTCTAATGAAGATTTTCAAGAGCTAGGGGAGCTGACACACGTGTAGGGTTTCTGAACCGCAGGGGGACAAACACCTAACCGGAGGTGACAGCATTCCCTCCACTGTAATACTGAAGTTGTAAACTTGGCAGTAGAAAACCTGAACAGTATATTTGACCTCTCAGCTTCCCTATCAAACCTAAAAATGTCAAGCAGACAACCTCAGAAAATGAACAACAATGACAAATGTGACCCAATTCAGGAAACTAGGCGCAAGTCACGACTTCACAGGAGAGATGTTTTTTTATCAAAATGCTTTTTTTGGGCAGAAATGCCTTCTCGAACATGTGAACTTTCATGTGCATTAATAACTAACTTGTATGCCATCTGTAAATACAAATATGATTGTTAAATTATGAACCTTATTGGTTAATAAGGCACAGAAAAAGCTAGCAACCTTCCCACTAGTCATGATTGGCTGAGATAATGAGTGGGCTGGACATGCCGAGAGAGGAGTTCGGATTGGTCTACCATATTGAAGGCTGCTGTCTATTTCAGCTGATATATATATCAACGAATTGGTGGGGGCACTAGAACAGTCTACAGCACCCTACTAGAATCCGAAGTCAAACGTCTACTGTTTGTTGATAATCTGATGCTTCTGTCCACAAGCAAGGAGGGCCTACAGTAGCACCTCGATCTTCTGCACAGATTCTGTCAGACCTGGGCCCTGACAGTAAATCTCAGTAAGACAGAAATAATGGTGTCCCTAAACATCAGCACCTCAGGTAACTTCCACAAAGCTGTGAACGATCTGCGAGACAAGGCAAAAAGGGCCTCCTATGCTATCAAAAGGAATATAAAAATTGACATACCAATTAGGTAAAGAAACCGCCGTAGGCAGACCAGGAAAACTGGGCAGTGTGTCTAAAATTCTGTATTTATTTTCTTAGTCAACCTTGTGTTCTGTTTCGTTGTGTACTTGATTGTAGCCCTGTTTCTTTGTGTTCTTGAACGTAGCCCTGTCTTTCATTTTTGTTCATTGATTTCACCTGTGTTGGTTACTCACCTGGTCTCATCAGCTCCTTAATTAGTTCAGTTCATTCTGTTAGTTCAGTTCACTTTGTTTGTGCCTTTCCTAGCTCGTTTGTGAGAACCAGTTATAGCCTTCAGTCCTAGTTGATTCACCTGCCTGTTTGCCTACCTGTGTATGAACATTGCCTGTGCCCATGGTTCCTGCCTTCTGCGAAGGGGAAAGAAACACCTGCCGCGCTCTTCACGTGAATCTACACCTTTTTCTCCCTGAGTATTCATTACAGTGTGCACATACTGTAGCCTCAAAATGAGGTGGAAACTGAGCTGCACTTCCTAACCTCCTGCCAAATGTATGACCATATTAGAGACACATATTTCCCTCAGATTACACAGACCCCCAAAAATGTAAAAACAAATCCAATATCTATTGGGTGAAATACCACAGTGTGCAATCACAGCAGCAAGACGTGTGACCTGTTGCCACAAGAAAAGGGCAACCAGTGAAGAACAAACACCACTGGAAATACAACCCATATTTATGTTTATTTATTTTCCCTTTTTACTTTAACTATTTGCACATTGTTAAAACTCTGTATAGACATATGCCATTTGAAATGTCTTTACACTCACAAAAGTTCCAAAAGAATGTTTACTGTTCATGTTTTATTGTTTATTACAGTGAGGGAAAAAAGTATTTGATCCCCTGCTGATTTTGTACGTTTGCCCACTGACATAGAAATTATCCGTCTATAATTTTAATGGTAGGTGTATTTGAACAGTGAGAGACAGAATAACAACAACAAAATTGTTGGCAATCACAGAGGTCAGACATTTCTTGTAGTTGGCCACCAGGTTTGCACACATCTCAGGGGGGATTTTGTCCCACTCCTCTTTGCAGATCTTCTCCAAGTCATTAAGGTTTCGAGGCTGATGTTTGGCAACTCGAACCTTCAACTCCCTCCACAGATTTTCTATGGGATTAAGGTCTGGAGACTGGCTAGGCCACTCCTGGAACTTAATGTGCTTCTTCTTGAGCCACTCCTTTGTTGCCTTGGCCGTGTGTTTTGGGTCATTGTCATGCTGGAATACCCATCCATAACCCATTTTCAATGCCCTGGCTGAGGAGAGGAGGTTCTAATCCAAGATTTGACGGTACATGGCCCCGTCCATCGTCCCTTTGATGCGGTGAAGTTGTCCTGTCCCCTTAGCAGAAAAATAATCCCTTAGCATAATGTTTCCACCTCCATGTTTGACGGTGAGGATGGTGTTCTTGGCGTCATAGGCAGCATTCCTCCTCCTCCAAACACGCCGAGTTGAGTTGATGCCAAAGAGTTCCATTTTGGTCTCATCTGACCACAACACTTTCACCCAGTTGTCCTCTGAATCATTCAGATATTCATTGGCAAACTTCAGATGGGCCGTGCTTTCTTGAGCAGGGGGACCTCGCGGGCCTTCACGGTGGAGTGTGTTACCAATTGTTTTCTTGGTGACTATTGTCCCAGCTGCCTTGAGATTATTGACAGATCCTCCCGTGTAGTTCTGGGCTGATTCCTCACCGTTCTCATGATAATTGCAACTCCACGAGGTGAGATCTTGCATGGAGACCCAGGCCGAGGGAGATTGACAGTTCTTTTGTGTTTCTTCCATTTGCGAATAATCGCACCAACTGTTGTCACCTTCTCACCAAGCTGCTTGGCAATGGTCTTGTAGCCCATTCCAGCCTTGTGTAGGTCTACAATCTTGTCCCTGACATCCTTGGAGAGCTCTTCGGTCTTGGCCATGGTGGAGAGTTTGGAATCTGATTGATTGATTGCTTCTGTGGACAGGTGTCTTTTATACAGGTAACAAATTGAGATTAGGAGCACTCCCTTTAAGAGTGTGCTCCTAATCTCAGTTTGTTACCTGTATAAAAGACACCTGGGAGCCAGAAATCTTTCTGATTGAGAGGGGGTCAAATACCTATTTCCTCATTAAAATGCAAATCAATTTATAACATTTTTGACATGCGTTTTTCTGGATTATTTTGTTGTTATTCTCTCTCACTTTTCAAATAAACCTGCCATTAAAATTATAGACTGATCATTTCTTTGTCAGTGGGCAAATGTACTTTTTTCCCTCACTGTATCTATTTCACATGCTCTGGCAATGTAAACATAAGTTTCCCATGGGGGGGGGGGGGAGAACAGTGGGATCAAGCTCCACTTACAGAGGCCAGAAAATTCCAGGGATATGAGCAAAACAAATACTGCCCGCTGCCTAGCAACCAGGCAATGGAGGAGATAGTTGTGGTTACATCCATTGACTGAAGCTGAGTAGGGAGGCCCTTTTCCAAAAAGCATGAAACAGGGGAAAAAAAGAGTTGGGGGTGAGGGAAAAGGACCAGGACCCAGGAAATTGCCTCATTATCAATCAGGCCCAGTGTGGACTGGCAGGAGAGGAGGGTGCAGAGGCAGAAGCAGGGAGCACAACCAACAGAGGAGAATGTGCCAGGGGTGGATGTGCTATGCCAGAGGGGGCTGCGCCAGGGTGCCCACTGGA
Source organism: Oncorhynchus clarkii lewisi (assembly GCF_045791955.1). NCBI lineage: Eukaryota > Metazoa > Chordata > Actinopteri > Salmoniformes > Salmonidae > Oncorhynchus > Oncorhynchus clarkii. Next base: position 58,477,080 of record NC_092153.1, read on the forward strand.
ATAAATGAGACCCAGCTGCAGCAGTACAAATCCAGGGCCAGATCTATGAAGGGTAGAGAGAAAACAACACGGAACACTGACATTACCACAGCAGCCAGGGAGAGGCAGCTCACCAGTTTCAATCACATTTCATTCTGAAAATATTAGTCTAGCTAGGAGCTGTTCTACAGAACATGGGTACAATCCAGACATACAAACAGCCCCACCACACAGAAACAAATAAACAAGCTCATACTCACACAACCACTTAAATCATCTGTCCTGGGATGGGGAACACTAATATTGTATATTTTTCAAAACAAATATCCATGTCTTAGGAGAAGAACTTGAGCTGTCTGTATATAGGAGATGTTTAAATCATGAGGTACCTGATAGCACACAGGTCCCCTATGAGCACCCAGCCCACAGAGCTACACCACTAATCGCAAAATAAAGGGAGAACGCATTGATCCCGAGTAGAGCTGGTGCGGTGACAGTATTACCGCCACACTGGCGGTCACGAGTCATGAAGGCAGTCAAATTCCACGTGACCGTTTAGTCACGGTAATTAGGCTTCTCCAAGCTCTGATGCTGCTGCTGGTCAATAGCAGCCTACCAAACTTGCTAACTGCCTGGTACTCAGCACTCTATTGTCCCTCTAATCACGCTGACATAAATGCAAATGTTTTCAAAAATCTGATCAAACACTTAATGAGAGCCCATGAGCTCATGTTGCGCAACATTTCTATAGGATATGCAACTGCGTGAGCAAACAGAGTGATGGCCACAGTGATCCCATCAGCTTTTTACAAGCTAGGCCTACTATATTTTTACTCAACTTTCCTAATATTAGGCACATTGCTTATATTTACAACAGGATTATAGCCCACCTGGCTGGCATGAAAATGAACCACGGAAAAAGCGTCCTCCATTTGCTATTTAAGTGCATAGATTATGCATTTTTTCCACTGCCCCTGTTTCGATACAAGTATATGTATATGAAAAGATATATGTAATGTATATATGTAACGACAATATTAAATCAAGAATAGTCTGATGGGTGACAATATTAGCATATCACTTATATAGGTCTTGTGAATGATGCCCAGCATAAGAAACAACAACTTTTGCGAATCATAATTGCACACCTCATCTAGCCTAGCCCATAGGCCTATATGTTTTGATAAGGTTTGTATCACAACTAAAGTGACCAAATAACTTCTTAAAATTAAGCACATTAATCCGCTTTACAAGGGGTGTAGAGCCTAACTGGTATACATAAGCAGCGTGTGAGTTTCAATTTTTGGGAAGATCATTTTCACCATAAAAATGCACCTTTATAATAAAAGCACTACATGCATAATCACATTTGCGGTCACTTTTGATAGTGGTGCTTTCTGCTAATGAAACATGCGTGCTTATAGCCTACTGCCGTGTGCGCATTGCTGCACTTATAATGTGAAGAAATAGCCTAGTAGTTTATCAACATTTTAAGCTAAACATTCTGATCTGTTGCGGTCAATTAACGGTCAATTAACGGTCAATTACCGTGAGACTGACAGTTATTTGCTTGACAATCACCGACTGATGAAATTTAGTGACACCCGCAGCCCTATCCCTGAAGTGGAGGAAGAAATCAACAACAATCTATGTATTTGACCCAAGGGAGGGAGGAAGCAGGCTTTCATTAATTAAAGTGTTTACACTGGGTGGTTAGGAAGAGGCTACGGTCCTTATTATTGGCCTACATGGGACTCATTGATTAGTGCTCTGATGACGCTGAATAACAGTAATTGGCCATGAACAGCAATAAGAGCAGGGCTGATGAGGCCTCAGGTCTTGGTAGATAAGGACTATATCATAGGAGCAACTGTAGCTAGAAAAGTCAAGAAAAATATGGCCACTTGTGTTGCCATCCTGTGGTTCGCTACTGCCAACAGGCTGCCGGTATAACCAATAGGTTGCCCGTTGTAATTAATGACAAGTTGCCAGTAATGCCAAAAGGATGCTGGTATTGCTGACAAGTTGCTAGTAATGCCAACAGGTTGCTGGTATTAACTGACTAACTGACTGCTGGTATTTCTAACTGACTGCTGGTATTACCAACAGGCTGATGGTTTTGTTCTGTTACAAATCATCCAGCGTTGGATTAATTTCAGAACATCCATATCCACAAGGTTTCTAATAATAGTTAATTGCTATGGGTGTTAATAGAGGGCAGTGAATTACTCAACAGCACTTAAAATCAATTCACAGGTTTGATGAAAGGAGGAATAATAGCAGTGATGTAGTTTCATTGCCAGATGTACCAAGGAGACACGGTCTGTCCTGCTTGTCTGTTCAGTCTAGTGAACTTACCAGGAGCTAACAGACAAATGATTGTGGGGGAAAGTATTGTATCGATGGTGACCTTCCTCAAGCTCTGAGACTTGTTCGACATTATACTGCACCTGCAAGTACTACTATAGTTATTTATCGCATCCAACAATATGCCTGGGAAAAGGTTTTCACTTCGAGGCAGCGAGAATGTGATCGAGTTGTTCATCTCTCAGATCTTTTAGGGGAGGGTCATGTTTTGGGGTCATAGAAAGTGTTCCTAAAATAGCGAGATTGCCTCGCTATTCCATTGGTATAGCAGAGAGCATCTCAGATGGAAAGATGGTTGTGATTGAGTCAGCAGGAGAGGAGCTGATAAGGGATTCATTTGTTCTGTACAGAACTCTGTAGTGGACTGGGTTGAACCCTCACTTGGCACTGCCTGTGAATGAAGCCTATACTAGGCTTTGCCTGTGGGTCTGTTAGCCTAGCATTTCACTAGCTCAGCGAATGATGCCTGATGGTGGGTGTGTTGGCATGTAGCTAGCTCTGCAGCATGATTAGAGGGTGGTGACAATTGGAGCTGAACACCTCCACATCTGCCACAGGGCAGCCAGGTTCCCTCAATACTCTTGTACTGTGACTGGTCCCATGCATCCTCTGTCTGTTGTTTAGTGTGACACAGCATTATACTCTGTCTAAACAGCACATTACTACATGAATAGGGCAGGAAAAGCTCCAAGCCTTTTTTTTTGGTCAAGTCATGTTGTCAGGAGAAAAAAAAACCCTGGGCCCTCTTATATGTAACCCAGAGAGTTGTGTTTAGTATGGCCGGGCGTTTATTTACAGAGGGATGATGTAACACAGGGCATGGGCACAAAGGAAACAAAAAAGCTCTTCCCTTTTTGTCCCACTATTCCAAGGCAAGAGGATTTAGAGTTGTGCTTAACATCAACTGCTTTCTCTCATATCTGTATCACCATCCTAAACTCAGCAAAAAAAGAAACTTCCCTTTTTCAGGACCCTGTTTTTCAAAGATAATTCGTAAAAATACAAATAACTTTACAGATCTTCATTGTGAAGGGTTTAAATACTGTTTCCCATGCTTGTTCAATGAACCATAAACAATTAATGAACATGCACCTGTGGAACGGTTACAGATGGTCGGCAATTAAGGTCACAGTTATGAAAACTTCGGACACTAAAGAGGCCTTTCTACTGACTCTGAAAAACACCAAAAGAAAGATGCCCGGGGTTCCTGCTCATCTGCGTGAACGTGCCTTAGGCATGCTGCAAGGAGGCATGAGGACTGCAGATGTGGTCAGGGCAATGAATTCCAATGTCTGTACTGTGAGACGCCTAAGACAGCGCTACAGGGAGACGGGACAGACAGCTGACCGTCCTCACAGTGGCAGACCACGTGTAACAACACCTGCACAGGATCGGTACATCCGAACATCACACCTGCGGGACAGGTACAGGATGGCAACAACAACTGCCCGAGTTACACCAGGAACGCACAGTCCCCATCAGTGCTCAGACTGTCCGCAATAGGCTGAGAGAGGCTGGACTGAGGGCATGTAGGCCTGTTGTAAGGTAGGTCCTCACCAGACATCACCGGCAACAATGTCGCCTATGGGCCACCGTCGCTGGACCAGACAGGACTGGCAAAAAGCGTTCTTCACTGATGAGTCGCGGTTTTGTCTCAACAGGAGTGATTGTCAGATTTGTGTTTATCGTCGAAGGAATGAGCGTTACACTGAGGCCTGTACTCTGGAGCGGGATCGATTTGGAGGTGGAGGGTCCATCATGGCCTGGAGCGGTGTTCACAGCATCATCGGACTGAGCTTGTTGTCATTGCAGGCAATTTCAACGCTGTGCGTTACAGGGAAGACATTCTCCTCCCTCATGTGGTACCCTTCCTGCAGGTTCATCCTGACATGACCCTCCAGCATGACAATGCCACCAGCCACACTGCTCGTTCTGTGCGTGATTTTCTGCAAGACAGGAATGTCAGTGTTCTGCCATGGCCAGCGAACAGCCCGGATCTCAATCCCATTGAGCACGTCTGGGACCTGTTGGATCGGAGGGTGAGGGCGAGGGCTAGGGCCATTCCCCCCAGAAATGTCTGGGAACTTGCAGGTGCCTTGATGGAAGAGTGGGGTAACATCTCACAGCAAGAACGGGCAAATCTGGTGCAGTCCATGAGGAGGAGATGCACTGCCGTACATAATGCAGCTGGTGGCCACACCAGATACTGACTGTTACTTTTGACTGTTACCCCTTTGTTCAGGGACACATTATTACATTTCTGTTAGTCACATGTCTGTGGAAAATGTTTAGTTTATGTCTCAGTTGTTGAATCTTATGTTCATACAAATATTTACACATGTTAAGTTTGCTGAAAATAAACACAGTTGACAGTGAGAGGACGTTTCTTTTTTTGCTGAGTTTATATCCTCCAACATTCAAATGATGCCTTGGTTGAGTGTGTTTGCTTCCCATGGCAGGATGTTGGTGTTGGCTCTGGCCTGTGTGTCCTGTGGGAACTGAGAGGGACATACAAATGCAGCAGTGTGGGGGCCCATGCTACTGTTGATTGTCATTTAGGCCAACGCCTTTACAGCCACCGCCACCTCACATCCCCTCAGTCACCTCACATCCCCTCACTGTCCTCATCTGTGATTAACAAAGCAGCCTCGCCGAATGACTCTGCATCACTTAGTGGCCGACACAGAGGTGGACAAAACATATTAGTTATTTACAAGTCTGGAACAGGGAGCGCAATGAGTTGACTTTGGGCCAGTTTCCCCAGACATAGATTAAGCCTAGTCCTGGACTAAAAAGCTATTTCAATAGATTATCTCCATTTAGTATGCTTTGTAGTCCTAGGCTTTTTTAAAAATGTATTTTTCCTTCAGTTAAGAACAAATTCTTATTTTCAATGGCGGCCTAGGAACGGTGGGTTAACTGCCTTGTTCAGGGGCAGAACGACAGATGTTTACCTTTTACCTTGTCAGCTCGGGGATTTGATCTTGCAACATTTCAGTTATTAGTCCAACACTCTAACCACTAGGCTACCTGCCGCCCCAAATCAATGTCAGGGACACTGGTCCTAAAAATGAAGCAGCATTATAATCTGAATGGCATTGGAAGTAGAAGCACTACAGTTTTTGTTGATTGCTTTGGTCTTTCTTGTTCCAGCTCTCCCTTGTGAAACGTTTTCAGTGGGATCACCTGTATAAACACAGAATAAATACAAATACAAAACAAACCATGGATTTTTAAGCATGAACTGTACTACTGTGATAGCACTGTAATATAATCTGTTTTCATCTGACATTATCCAAGTTTATGCGATCAAACCAATTTCCCATTGTAGATTGAATAACTTCTAAGAGGACAATTTTCTTTTTTTTGTTTTACCTTTATTTAACTAGGCAAGTCAGTTAAGAACAAATTCTTATTTTCAATGGCAGCCTAGGAACAGTGGGTTAACTGCCTGTTCAGGGGCAGAACGACAGATTTGTACCTTGTCAGCTCGGGGATTTGAACTTGCAACCTTTCGGTTACTAGTCCAACACTCCAACCCTCCCGCCCACAATACTTTCAGTTCAGAGGCATTTTCTAATTCTGATTTGATCAATTATTCGATCAAGCTTTTCTTTGGATTCAGTCAAATGATCCAATATACTAAATACTAAAAGCTGGTAGTTTTTATGCAGCAATACTGTTAGGCTTGGGATATGTAATGTGTTTGTTATCCCTATGGATGTGAACAATAAACAGTTGGATTTCAAAATTCCACAACACTCTCTCGACATGCCCAAACATGTTAAGCCTAATGTTGTTGTAACTACTTTACCTGAGTAATATTTACTAGGTTGCCTTACTGCAAACAAGAGCTAACCTTCTCAAGCTGACAATTTATTGAACAAAAGAGCTGCTTGTCTCTCATCCTTAGCGCATACTGTGGTATTGTGTAAATGATCGTGATATGGGATCCTTTTTACCCAGCCCTTTAAATACACTGTGATGGTTCTTCCATTTACAGTATTTAAACAATCTTCATACTGTCTGACAGGACTAGCCAGCTGAGCTGAGTGTGTTATTGAGGTGATGTCTGGCTTGTTATTGTAGTAGCAGTAGAGATGAGTTCTGCAGTGCTCAGGGACAGTGGATTGGATAGTTAATAAAAGCTAGACTCTTGTTGGTCAAATAATTAGTGCCACAAGGAAGGAAGGCTGGATGGAGGCAGTTATTCAATCTTCATGTTTTAATATGACACAAACCTTTGTTATTACAGACACACAGTAAGGCAATAGCTGAAAACAGACTTGAATATTGACGAGCCACTCGTTCGCTATTTCCTTTGAATCCACTATGGGATGAAGGTTCCCTTTGGTCCTATCATTTTTTGTCTCAGAACTGGGGGTGAATGTACAGGTTCTGGTTGTAAAGAAGCCCAGCACTCCTAAAGGAGATTACTCTAATGTGAAAACTAAAGGATGGGTAATGAGATTAGATCTGGTGAATACAATATCTGACCTGCAGCATCAAAAGGATGGGTAATGAGATTAGATCTGGTGAATACAATATCTGACCTGCAGCATCAAAAGGATGGGTAATGAGATTAGATCTGGTGAATACAATATCTGACCTGCAGCATCTAGCTGACCCATGGAACACCTCCAATTATATTTTATAGCTACTTTCAAATGCCCTGTGATTCAAAGAACCAATCAATCAGAGGGATGAGGAGAGAAAGAAAGTCCCAGGGTTATGAAGTGTTACCTCAATATCCACGCGAGAGAGGACTGAATGCTGTTAGGCTCATCTGAGGCCCATTTATTGTGTCTCTCTAAAAGCGCTGACTGGCGAATACTGGCGTCTCTGCAGGGAGTGAAATTTGAATGTCATATTTTACTACCAAGCGCTGTGTTATCTAAGGATGTAACGATTCACCAATATCGGGCCCAGGTTCAAACGTTTAACGCGGGAACCCAATCCGATCCAAATGAAGCATGCATCCGTAAGAAAACCGATTCAAACTTTACGAATCGCCGGTTCACTAATTATTGTGTCCTATTATATTTTTCTGCTTTATTCCGAAAATACCTCTAATATGTTGTGGCTGAATTGATGCGTCTTCTCCTTCAGCCTACCAAACTATTATATCGGTAACTGCATATGACATTGATCTACAAGTCAGATAACTGTGTGCACACTGCGGGAAATGCAGCTGTTTACGCCAACGAGAGGTACAGTAGGCCTACCCCCTATCCCTGTTCTAATATTCATAGGCTACATCTGCACGGCACCTTCAGCATTCAGTTGCTTGTAAAATGGCTTTGCAATATTAAATCATAGGCTTTATTAATTGATGGACAACCAATATAATTTGCTGTGTCATTGTTATCAAATGAGCTGTATTTTACCAGTGGAGCTGTGTAAGGCAGGTTACCGGAATGGACACAACTCACATCTTGCTGATTGCACATCTATCTGCTGATTGGGGCTTTTCGATTGCCATGTTCACAGTACTAAATATTTTTGGGTAGTTCTGCTTTAAACAGAATCAGTGCATTTAGTCATTTTTACATGAACAGGGTAAAGGTGTAATTTCATAACAAGGACAGCAATAATATTTTCTCCCCTGGTCAGAAAGGGAGAAGAGAGCAGCTCTCCAGTAAAGTTCCAAACAGGCTTTTGAGGCAGGGTGAAATCCAAAGCTGTGTTATATTAATTGGCTATGCATGTCATTGATAATTTAAAAAAATAATAACAATAATGACATGAATAGCTCAAAATATTTTAATCTGTTATATGATAAATTAGTCAGTGGGTGATGAGAATTTCTGATAAAAAGTGAGGGGACAAAAATAGAAATTGCACACACACACGGCCATTCAGCTTAGATAATTCAGCTCAGACAGATCTAGATCAGCTCCTAAATCCATCAGTATCAGATATTCACTTAGAATGGAAAATTAATTTGTTCATGCAACAATTGTTAGTGCATTGAGTCATATCGAACCGCATCGATACATTGGACTAATCAAATCGAACCCACAGTAGAAACTAGTAAGTTCCTCTCTCTAGCACAGGCTGTGTACCTTCCTGCCCAGAGTGGACGGAGGTCTGTGAAGTCACCGGAGGCATACAGCAGCAGCAGACCTGTGAGGGAGACATTTTCTCTCCCTGCTTCCCTCCCCGCCTGGATGGATGGCTCAGTGCCACTTCCTACTCCAGGCTGCAGGGAGGGAGAAAATGGAGGGAGGGAGATCCTTTGTTGAATCTATGCTGTAGGGCATCAATACACACACACACAGGGCTGGGGCGTGGCTGCTGTGACCCATCTGAGGGCCAGAAGGAGGGAGACCTTCTCTCTCCTCCGATGGCTACAACCCCCCGGGCCAGCAGAGAGCAAGTCTGGACAGCACACTAACAACTGCTGCTGGGAAGGATGACAGGAGATGGACTGGAAATGGGTGTAAATGAGAGTAAGCAAGAAGAGAGAGAAGGATTATGTATATGTGACTGTACATGCAACACTCCTGACAGTAATGTTTGGTCATCAACAGGAAGTAAAACACAAACACTCTGGAGCAGTCAAAACACGACACCCACCCATCACCCATCTCATAAAGTCCACAAGATGGACAGACAGGGCCGGCTCTAGGCTTTTAGTGGCCCCCTTCTCGACGGTGGAGGGAAACATTTAAGTTTTAAAGTTCATTTCCTGTAATTCTACACATATTGCCATGGGGTGTAGGGAAAATGTTGCCGTTTTAAAGCAAGTTTTCTGCAATTCTACACATTTTGTAATGACTTATGCCGTGTTAATATGATAGAGAGAATGACAAACAAAATCAAATGGGGACCTCCTGGAGCTCAGAGCCCCTGGGCAAGTGCCCTGAGTGCCCGGTCGGTATTCAGCCATGATTAAGTTTAGATAGCTGGCTAGACTAATTAACCAATCTGAAAATTGTAATCTGACATGGCTAATTGAGTGACTGTCAGGTTTTCATTGACCCAGGTTTCATCATCATCATCATCTCTGTTCATTAATGACAGAATATAAACATATCAAACTGGAACATTTGGCTTTTTCTTGTCATCGCCCAAAGTATTCTAAAGTTAGTTTTTAAGTTGTTCTCTCCTAAAGCAATCTTTCTCAGTTCCCCTGTCAACAGCCTTTCCTCTCGGGCCCCCTGTCCTACAGCTACCCTGGCCCTTCCCCTGCCCGACACACACAAACACGTACACACACAAACAAGTACACCCTCTTTCTCTGCTGGCCCTGTTAAAATAATAAGGAAACAACGTGTTAGTCTAATTAGAGAGACTGAGGGGAGACTGAGGGGGGGGATGTGAAGGAGGTCATCTCTCTAAACCACCTGCCTTCCTATCCACTGGAGAGAGAGTGGGTAGAGGGGGCAAGGGCATCGGGAAGGCAGGGAAAGAGAGAAAGGGTAAAGGACTGGGGAGAAACAGGAGATTTTAGAGAGGGGGGGTAGAAGGGAAGAGAGAGGGTGCTGATGGATGTCTGAGAGGAGCAGGACAGCAGCTAATTAATCCTGGCAGACAGAAGAGAGAGGAAGAACAGAAAACAGAGGAGGGTAAGGTGACTAAGCATCAGGATGTATGATAGAGTAGCAGCAGCGTATATGACAATTGTATGCAAGTGTGTGCGTGTGTGTAGAACGGGTATAAATGTGTGCATGTTGTGTGTGCGTGAACAAATTAAGTAAGTCTGCGTGTGAGTTGGAGTGTCACTGTGTGTGAGTGTGTAGGGTCCTGTGACTGTGCATAGAGAAAATAAGGGTCAACTCAAGGGTCTGTGTAGAGATTTTGTTCGCTATTTAGCGGCTTTATGGTTTAGGGATAGAAGCTATTGGTATCAGACTTAATGCACCGGTACCACTTGCCGTGCGGAAGCAGGGAGAACAGTCTATGATTTGGGTGGCTGGAGTTTAACGATTTTCCGGGTCTTCCATTCACACCGCCTGATATAGAGGTCCTGGATGGCAGGGAGCTTGCCCCGAGTGATATACAGGGCTGTCCGCACCACTGTGCGCATTCTCAGAATGTACCCTGGGATATAGTCTGGCCCCGTGGTCTTGCAAGTGTTGACCTGATTAAAGACTCCTTGTCGGCCTCGTGGGGCGAGATTACCCAGTCTGGGTTGGTGGGGGCCCTTCCACAAGGCATGGTGTTATTGTCAAAGCGTCCATAAAATGCATTGAGTTGGTCTGGTAGAGAGCCATCGTTGGGCAGATCACCGCTGGGTCTTCCTTTGTAATCCGTAATGGACTGTAGCCCCTGCCACATGAGGCGGCTGGTGGAGCCTGTGTAATATGATTCCACCTTATTCCAATATTGTCCTTTTGCTTATTTGGTGAGTCTGCGGAGGTCATAGCGGGACTTCTTGTACGTGTTCCTGTCTGCGCCAACCTCAGTGTTAATCCATGACTTTTGATTGGGGAAGCAGCGAACCTTCACTGTGGGGACAAACTCGAAGATGCATTTCCTAATGAAGCCGGTGACTGAGGTGGTTAGCTCGTCAATGTTACCCCATCCTGGCTCCACCACTCTCTGCCTGATACATCCTGCCTGCCTACTACACACTAAACTAGCACTACTGTAAATGTACAGTACAAACATCAACACTGTAATTACTCTATAATCACCATTATATAGGCTGCTGTTGGCTCAGGAAAAATAGTACTACTTAGTCGGTGTTAAACAAAAATTGTATTTTCATTGTCTGCATCATATTTTAAGCTCTCTATACTGATGTGTCAAAGTTAAGAGTTTTTCCTGACGACGTGAAAACAGAAGCAAGAACAACTCTGGAACCTACTCATACGGAGTGTTTTGAAGTGGCTGACTGACTTACACATAGACCTAATTTATTGTCTCATGTCTAATCTACCATCCTGCCCCTGTGCTAGAGATAATAAACCAAAAATTACATATGCCGACATTGCCTTCGAATGCAATTTTTCTTCTGTCGGTAACTTTGGTGATTAGGCTACCCAACGTTCCTGCAGATTTTTTGGGTTCTAAAACTTTTATTTGGTCAACAGTAATGTGCATTAACTGGCTTCCTGCAATGAAAGTATCTGCCCTGTCCCTTTTTCGGTTCTGGATCACTCCCGCTCGCCCCTTTCACAGAGTGAAGGGAGAGATGCGTTCTGATAAGCGCAAGCATTTCAAAATGTAATTGCAGGAAAGACACCATTTTTGGAACAACTACTGTTACTATTGTTAGCAAAGAGGAGAGTCAACTTTATATGAGTAGACATGTTTTTTCTCAACTGTCAAATGGAGTATGTAAATGAGGTGTATCATATTTAGAGTTAGCGATATTGATAATGTGTTTTAAGTTCCTACTTCCTCTGTGGTAAATGATATAACATATATCCTAGGCCAATATGCACAAAAAAGCATGCAGGCAAATTAATCTCTAAAGAGCCAAAAAGAGAGATGATTATTCCGGATCCTATTGTGACATGTTGTACATAAAAATATTCATCATGCAATCCATGAACATGTTACATGAAATAGCTAACTTTTTTTAATGTATTACTTGGTACTAGAAAAAGTCAGTCTAGAGCCCTTCCGCTAATGGGCGGCAGGTAGCCTAGCGGTTAAAGCATTGGGCCAGTAACCAAAAGGTCGCTGGTTTGAATAACCGAGCAGACAAGGTGAAAAACAAATCTGTCGAGGTGCCCTTGAGCAAGACACTTAATCCTAACTTTCTCCAGGGGCACCGTACTACTATGTCTGACCTTGTTAAAAACAACACATTTCACTGCACCATACCGGTTTATGTGACAAAACATATGTATTTATATTTAAAGAAAAATGTGTCAATTTATCGCAATGTAACTTTTTGTCCATATCGCCCAGCTCTACCCTGTGCCCTCAGGTCTAATGTTAAGTACGATATAACTTCTACAGTGATCTCAGTGCTGTAGCTTCATCAATAAGTGCATTGACGACGTAGTCCCCACAGTGACCGTACGTACATATCCCAACCAGAAGCCATGGATTACAGGCAACATCTGCATCAAGCTAAAGGCTAGAGCTGCCACTTTCAAGGAGCGGGACACTAATCTGGACACCTATAAGAAATCCTGCTATGCCCTCAGACGAACCATCAAACAAGCAAAGCGACAATACAGGATTATGATTGAATCCTACTACTCCGGCTCTGACGCTTGTAGGATATGGCAGGGCTTGAAACCTATTACGGACTACAAAGGGAAACCCAGACGCGAGCCGCCCAGTGACACGAGCCTACCAGATGAGCTAAATGTCTTTTATTCTCGCTTCGAGGCAATCAACACTGAAGCATGCACGAGAGACTGTGTGATAATGCTCTCGGTAGCCGATGTGAGCAAGACATTTTAAACAGGTCAACATTCCCAAAGCCGCGGGACCAGAAGGATTACCAGGACGTGTACTCGGGGCGGTAGGTAGCCTAGTGGTTAGAGCGTTGGACTAGTAACCGAAAAGTTGCAAGATCGAATCCCGAGCTGTCAAGGTACAAATCTGCCTTCTGCCCCTGAACAAGGCAGTTAACCCACTGTTCCTAGGCTGTCATTGAAAATAAGAATTTGTTCTTAACTGACTTGCCTAGTTAAATAAAAATAAAAAACTGAAAGCATGCGTGGACAACCTGGCAAGTGTCTGACCTTGACATTTTCAACCTCTCCCTGACTGAGACCAATACCTACATGTTTCAAGCAGACCACCATAGTCCCCGTGCCCAAGGAAGCGTAGGTAACCTGCCTAAATGATTACCGGGGCGTAGCACAAGTGCTTCGAAAGGCTGGTCATGGCTCACATCAACAGCATCCTCCCGGATACCATAGACCCACTCAAATTCGCATACAGCCCCAACAGATCCACAGATGACGCAATCTCAATCGCACCCCACACTGCCTGGACAAAAGGAACACCTATGTGAGAATTCTGTTCATTGACTACAGCTCAGAGTTCAACACCATAGTGCCCACGAAGCTCATCACTAAGTTAAGGACCCTTGGACTAAACACCTCCCTCTGAAACTGGATTCTGGACTTCCTGACGGGCCGTCCCTAGGTGGCAAGGGTAGGCAACAACACATCTGCCACGCTGATCCTCAACACTGGGGCCCCTCAGGGGTGTGTACTTAGTCCCCTCTTGTACTCACCCCGAAAATGATGATACAGCCTATATGGTGGAGGTCAGAGAACTGGCAGTGTGGTGTCAGGACAACATCCTCTCCTTCAATGTGAGCAAGACAAAGGAGCTGATCGTGGACTACAGGAAGAGGCGGGCTGAACAGGCCCCCATTAACATCAATGGGGCTGTAGTGGAGCGGGTCAAGAGTTTCAAGTTTGTTAGTGTCCACATCACCAACGATCTATTGTGGTCCAAACATAACAAGACAGTGGGCACAACAAAACCTTATCCCCCTCAGGAGTCTGAAAAGATTCAGCATGGGTCCCCAGATCCTCAAAAAGTTCTACAGCTGCACCATCGAGAGCATCCTGACCGGTTGCATCACCGCCTGGTACTAAAACTGCTTGGCATCTGACCATAAGGCGCTACAGATGGTAGTGTGTACGGCTCAGTACTTCTCTGGGGCCAAGCTTCCTGTAATCCAGGACCTATATAATAGGCGGTGTCAGAGGAAAGCCCATAAAATTGTCAGAGACTCCAGTCACCCAAGTCATAGACTGTTTTCTCTGCTATTGCACGGCAAGCGGTACCAGAGCACCAAGTCTAGGACCAAAAGGCTCCTGAACAGCTTCTACCTAAGACTGCTGATGGCCACCGGACTATTACATTGGCCACCCGCCCCCCTTCCATTTGTTATGTGCACTGTTGCTACTCACTGTTTATTATCTATGCATAGTCACTTCACCCCTACCTACATGTACAAATTACCTCTAACCTGTACCCCCGCACACTGACTCAGTACCGGTAGACTCGTTATTGTTATGTTATTGTGTTACTTTTGATTATTTTTTACTTTCGTTTATTTGGTAAATATTTTCTTAACTCTTCTTGAACTGCACTGTTGGTTAAGGACTTGTAAGTAAGCGTTTCACTTTAGGGTCTACACTTGTTGTATTTGGCACATGTGACAAATAAAGTGTGATGTGATTTATCAACCCTATATGTAAGACCACACCGCTAATTAGAGAGAAACAGATGGAAAAGATGAATCCATAATGGATGCTGACTAGCTCAATGTTTGTTTGTGAGAACGGCCCTGTCGGAGTAATAACATAAACATCTGGAGCAGGCATTTCAGGCCAACGTAGGCCCTGGAGACCTGCTACAGCAAATAGACAACTTTCATCTCAGGGTAAAGTGTTACTACCAAATACAGTGGGGACAACATGTTCCGGCACAGAACCCAAGAACCCAGCACAACATGTCACAATCACAACAAAGAAGGTGTTAGTGCGTACGTGCATGCTTTTGTACAAGACCACTGTGCTTTCTGTGACATTCACAATCATGAGATCCCAAAAACCTTTAATCAATTGTGAGTGCTGGGCTTTTAAAAAAAATTTGCATACCTTGAGATTGTTCCCTCGCTTATAGAAGCCTTTTAACGATAGTTCATTGAAGAAAATAAGGGTTGAACATGTTCCACTGTACTCTATGCATCAGGAGTGATCTGACTTTGAGCTTCCGCTTTCTGTCTGGTCTGGGAGGGGTGGACAGGTAACGCTACTGTAACAACACTGCACATCAACTGACATGAGAGAGAGAGAGGAAGGAGATGATACACTACGCTCTGGATAAGAGCATCTTCTAAATGACTCAAATGTAATGTAAATGGAGAGAGAGAGAGAGAGAGAGAGAGAGAGAGAGAGAGAGAGAGAGAGAGAGAGAGAGAGAGAGAGAGAGAGAGAGAGAGAGAGAGAGAGAGAGAGAGAGAGAGAGAGAGAGAGAGAGAGAGAGAGAGAGAGAGGAAAAGAGAAATGCGTTCACTGGAGGCTGCTGATGCATGATGGGCCACTGCAAATGTACAACTGATACATACCTCCATTAGCAGTCTCTCTCTTTTTCTCTCTCAAGAGACCATCATGGGTATATCTCTTCAAAAGGCAATGATCTATGGTGATTACACTTGGCTCATATGACAACATTTCCCATCAAAACACAAATAACCTGTCCTACAGTACAGTGTAACCAGTTCAAATTACTCTAGAGCTCAGATAAGCTATCTGATAATCAGTCAATCAACTGTGTAATACCTTGACGTTGGAGTGCGTAGTAATGGTGAACACTGAACTGAACTCCCCAAGACCCTGCAGTTCTGGAACTAGCACAATAATGAAGAAGAAAGCAAAAGCTGCCATGGCATTGCCACATGCTAGGCAGAGAACTGGAGGGATAGTATTAGATCAACTTCTCAGTTGGACGCACAGATATGCAGAATAAGTCTTGACTATTAAATCATACTCCTCTTCCTGTCAGAATACTAAACCCGCAAAAGTTCTAGTCTCAAAGTCTTCTACAGATAATCCAGTCTAATATACACTGACTGTAATAAACATTAGGAACACCTTCCTAATATTGAGTTCAAACTATTCAAACATTCATAGTGCACAACACGAGCCTCTCTCTCTCTCACACACACACAAACACACTAATTACTCTAAACTGAAAGATCATTGATCAAAGGTCAGACAAGGCAACAGAGGCTGCCAGTGGTCTCCATCAAGGAGTTCACAGCCTACCGATCAGAACCTCTCCTGGCACCACCGGAGAAAATGGTCACCTTCCAGACCGATCAGAAAAAAGGAGCCGCCGGCTGATGCGCCCAAGGTGGTCTGAGAGAAGACATCATCCCTCACCATCTCAACAGAACTTATTCAAATTTGATATTAAAACCCAGTCACTTCTATGAGACCTTCAGGTCCCTAATGCTGTAAACTCAGATTTTGAAGGTAGTTTATTTGAGGCGGCAGGGTAGCCTAGTCGTTAGAATGTTGGACTAGTAACCGGAAGGTTGCAAGTTCAAACCCCCGACAAATCTGTCGTTCTGCCCCTGAACAGGCCGTTTAACCCACTGTTCCTAGGCTGTCATTGAAAATAAGAATTTGTTCTTAACTGACTTTCCTAGTTAAATAAAAGGTACAAAAAACATAATTGTGAAAGGGCGCCTGATCTCTGAGGCCAAACTCCGGAATAGTCCAAAGACATATCGTATAAAGTGCGTATTAAACATTATGGCCCACTGACGTCAGTGATTAGTGAAACCAAAAGGTTACACATATCAGAAAACTAAAACAAAAGATAGGCATTCTGGCAGTACTCAGACTGCGGATCATAAGGGGCTACATTTTGACTGTTTTACTGTCCTCGTTTCTATGATGTATATAAATATCACCCATGTATATTTTGACATGGCCTATTGATTAACCAGACACGCTATTTATCTTATTATAAATATTATTGTGTGCTATAATTTGGAATTTACCTATTTACATATCATTATTATTTTCTTACATTGTTGCGCCTCAATGGGACACTACACTCTGAGGAAGATGTCAGCTTGGGAGTTGAAACGTCAGTTGCCTGTTTGCATCCTGTATAATGGATTAACGTGAGCTTTTGTTGAGTGCTCCAACTCCCTTTTTAGCTCAAACTAGTCCTTCTGGGAGTTTCTTGGAAAGCACTTCTCATGATTTTTGTCATTTGTCTGTTGAAGTTTGAAGGCACACCTGAACACATATCAGAAATTGTTGCTACTTTAATGCAAGGTAGTTCCAGAAATGTGATCTGACATTAAAGTGGTAACCGGTAAGTTGTCTTATGTTAGGACAACATCTACCAGAAGAGGCCAAATCTGACGTATGGTGAAAACTGACATGCCTTTGAGACTGGGGGAATCCTGTCAGCAATAATAAGAGCTCGCACAGGTGGCAGCTGAGAGGGTGAAAAGCTTCAAGTCTCTCGGCGTACACATCACTGACAATCTGAAATGGTCCACCCACAAAGTGTAGAGGCTGAAGAAATGTGGCTTTGCCCCTAAGACCCTCACAAACTTTTACAGATGCTCCATTGAGAGCATCCTGTCAGACTGTATCACTGCCTGGTATGGCAACTGCACCGCCCTTAACCGCAGGGCTCTCCAGAGGGTGGTGCAGTCTGCTCAACGCATCACCGGGGGTGCACAGCCTGCCCTACTAGCCGGCTACCACCCGGTTACTCAACCCTGCATATTAGTGACTGCTGCCCTATGTACATAGACATGGAACACTTGTCACATTAATCATTTTTACATACTGTTTCACCCATTTCATAAGTATTATACTGTATTCTAGTCAATGCCACTCCAACATTGCTCATCCTAATATTTATATATTTCTATTTTTTTTTATTATTTTTTTTTAATTTTACCCCTTTTTCTCCCCAATTTCGTAGTATCCAATTGTTGTAGTAGCTACTATCTTGTCTCATCGCTACAACTCCCGTACGGGCTCGGGAGAGACGAAGGTTGAAAGTCATGCGTCCTCCGATACACAACCAACCAAGCCGCTGCTTCTTTAACACAGCGCACATCCAACCCGGAAGCCAGCCGCACCAATGTGCCGGAGGAAACACCGTGCACCTGGCCACCTTGGCTAGCGTACACTGCACCCAGCCCGCCACAGGAGTCGCTGGTGCGCGATGAGACAAGGACACCCCTACCGACCAAGCCCTCCCTAACCCGGGCGACGCTAGGCCAATTGTGCGTCGCCCCACGGACCTCCCGGTCGCGGCCGGTTACGACAGAGCCTGGGCGCGAACCCAGGACTCTGATGGCACAGCTGGCGCTGCAGTACAGCGCCCTTAACCACTGCGCCACCCGGGAGGCTATTTATATATTTCTTAATTCCATTATTTTACTTTGAGATGTGTGTATTGTTGTGAATTGCTGCACTATTGCTAAATATGTGTATGTGACCAATAACCGGTTATTTTATTTGATAATAGGAGCGGACCATGTGTTAAGAATTTTGTGTAACAGCAGACATTGTGTTAGGTACTAAATTGTGTTACAGTAGGTTTGTATATGCTGACAGTCAGAGAAGGCTTAGTGGGAGGCGATATCATCTGTTTACCAGACATACACCATGGTTGTCTCTGTCAGGAAAGAGGTCAGATGAGATTAAGGACCCGTCTGTATGATATAAAGACTGGAGTTAAGCTATTAGGAAAGACCACACCTCTACCCGCTCACATTCGCCATATAAAACTCTTCATAATCCCTAACTCAATGCTATCCATAAACCTTTTCATGGCCATTGTGGAGGGAAAGTTCAAATCAACATGTTAATTAAATATCCCACAGCTGTAAGGGCAGGGCATTGACTAAAACATTCCCTGCAGATTCCCTTCAGGTCTTCCTTAGTAATGACTGTATGCCGTCATTGTAAATAAGAATTTGTTCTTAATTGACTTGCCTCGTTAAATAAAGGTTACATTTAAAAAATAGTCCACAATGCCTTACCGACAGATGTCACTTTGGGCACTCAATCGGACTTCTCTTCCTCCATCATCGTCATTCCTGTTATTTCTCAGATTAAATCGGCTAGCTAGAGCTAGGTGTTGATTTTTTACCTCTGTCAAAGTAGTGTGTGACATTGTGCCTGACATTGGGAGTGGTTTAAAGCAGCGCAGTAGCCAGTGTTCACTGCTGTAAACTGGCAGGACGAGAGGAAGCAGGGCGGCAGGATTAAATTCATGGAAAATGAAAAAGTCTAATGGTCTATTTTTAGACAAGACACTCAGCATGCCCACACATTGTGGCCCTTTTTGAAACAGGAAAGGTGTACTGGCAGTGCTTAACATAACGCTCTCGGTCAGATCATAAAGTCTCATACTGGAGAAATAACAGTGGGAAGTGGCCTGGTGACAAAGCTGAGTGAGAGGACCTGTGATGTATAAAAAAAAGGCTTGTTTGTTAACAGAAAGACTACATCAGAAAAGCCCCCTCCATCGCTGTAGCCCAAGACAATACTCTGAAAAGTAGAGATAATTTATCTTCTGCAGGCGTTTAACTGTAGGCTACCACCATGAAAATAAATAGAGTTATATGAAAAGAAGGTCAAGCTGTCTTACTGGTACTGACCTTGGGGTCATGGACAAGAGCGAATCTATCCATTTGATACTCATCAAAAGCAAAACACAAGAGAGTCTAACCAATGCATTCGGCACAGTGCACATTCATGGTGAGGCAGAAGTATGTAGCATAATCATAACATAAGCACACACTAGACAGAGGATGGAGATGCTGATGAGCCATACAGTGTGAAATCAATGTTAGAAGAGTACAAGGACGCTTCTGAGAAGGATCACAAGAGGAGCCCAAGGGGAGCAGTCAACCACAGGGTAGGGCAGTGGTGGTCATGGTCATTTTGTCAGCTGGTGATTGTCAAGCAAATAACTGCCGGTCTCACAGTAATTGACCGTTAATTAACAAACACATTTAGCATCTCCTGGCTTCCACACATAGCCCACAAACCACTGATGCAGACCTTTGGAACATCTACATTTTAAAAAGTCTAGTAAATCCATTTAATATAGCCTCCACCATCACAATAAATCCATTATTTATTTTAGACAAGTATAAAGAAACATGATATGAAGAAAATGTAGTCTATTTCAGAATCATTTTGGACTATTTCTTGTCTTACTGCACACAAGCTGGGCATCATTCACAAGTGATAGGCTAATATTGTCACCCATCAGACAATTCTTGATTTAATCTGGTCTTTACATATACTAAATAATGTGTGTGAAATTTGTTTTCATTTAGAATGGACCATTATCATGCACCGGTGTCGAAACAGGGGCAGGGGGAAAAAAATACATGTCATCTATGCAACTAAATAGCGAATGGAGGACACTTTTCCTGTGGTTCATTTTCATGCCAGCCAGGTAGGCTATACTCCTGTTGTAAATATAAGCAATGTGCTTAATATTAGGAACGTTGAAAAATAAATATAGTAGGCATAGTTTATAAATAGCTGATAAGATCCTCCTCTTTTTAATAGAGGCCATCACTCTGTTTGCTCACACAGTTGCATAGCCTATAGAAATGCTCTCATAAAGGGTTTGATTTGATTTGATGCATTTGCACTGATGTCAGAGTGATTAGAGGGACAATAGAGTGCTGAGTACCAGGCAGTTCACACATTTGGTAGGCTACTAATGACCATCAGCAGCATCAGAGCTTGGAGATGCCTAGTTACAGTGACTAAACGGTCACGTGGAATTTGACTGCAGTCATGACTCGTGACCGCTGGTGTGGCGGTAATACCATCACCATAACAGCCACAGACAGGAAGTTGATTTTTTACTGCGTGTTGCCGTGGTAACACCCTCCATGTGAAGTCGGTTGAAAAAAAAACACACAGGAAATAAAAAGAGGGTGGGAAGATTTTCAAATGGCTCAAACATCTCCCTCAGAGTACACAGGACTGAGGCGGCTCACTAACACATTTTGCTGAATTAAATAATTCATTGTTGAGACGTGTCAACATCATGAAAGCTGCGCAGGGCCAGCCAAAGCCACTGAATGAAATAGCATAAGTCTGGTCAATAAATCATGAGGTCAAATTGAACTGACACATGAGTTATAAGACAGGAGTTAGATATTTCTCTCTACAGTATCTATCCTCCGGGGCTGTTTCAGTGAGTTTTTGTTTGAGTGGGTTTGAAACCCTCTATCCCTCCTTCATCGTGTGTCATGTTCAGGAGGGTGCAATGTTCACAACTTTGCAGATAGACATGTCAAGGAGAGAGCTTGTCTACACACAGAGCAATATGCTCTTATCTGAACTTTCTATGATGCCGTTTCCTTCTGAACACGACCCTGACTTAAACACACATCATGACCACTTTGGTTCAAATAAGCATAAAACACTTGTCATGGTGGTAAATATGACTAAAATGTCATTAGTGTTAGAAAATAGCTTCTCAGAGTTCAGAGAACCCAACTGGATCATGGCACAGCTCTTCAGCATGCACAACCATCACAGTTGACCCTTACATGTACATGTATCCGAATGGACACCCTCCAAGATCAGATCTGTGCGTGACTGCAGGCAGCATTGCAGGACAAAGCAGTGGGGTGTGTGACTGCAGTCCCAGACTGTTGGACTGTCTCCCCTGCCTGCTCCGTCACGTTGGCTGGGGGTTGAGAATAAAAGGTCCATTCCACCTACGAGGCCCCGACTGGGCACACGGCTCAGTCACACTGCTGGGCTGCCGTGTTTTGCCTCGCTTTGTCCCCTCAGGCCAGGCCACCCCACTCTGCCTGCCTCATCCCCTTTCCCTTCCTGGGCCCAGGCCCACACTTGGCTCCACAACAACAGCAGTAACACCATATGCTCCACTCCCACTCCTATTTTCACAGGGTCAACTGCACAGCACTTAAACCCCTGACAACACAGCCGTGATGCAACACATTCCAATGGCAACCAATCCTCTCGCAGACAGAAAGTCCATTTCATTTCACCCCACGGATGTGGTTCAAGATATAAAACTGCACCTTTAAGTCATCTTCTCAGCCTCAGAGAAAAGTTTGTTTTGTGAACTTTGTGAGTGGTTCCTGAGGCAGTCTCCTGGCTGGTGTTTTCCTGGTCATTAGTTGGTGTATACCTGCCCTCTGGGCCCAGCAGAGGCTTAGTGGTTGGAGTAATAAAGCAGAGTGGAATAAAACAAACATCGGTAGCAGGTTAGTGTTTATGGATAAGCCCCTGTTACTGTTCCCTCCGGTCCATGTGAGCGAGAGAGCGAGCGAGTGAGCGATTAAGTGCTCGAAGAGGAGCCCCGAGGGGGCAGGATAGAGATACAACTATAGCAGATCCAGGATCAGTAGTATAGTCCTCTCTCTTCCCAGCTGGGCAGGATGACGCAGAGCTTTAGCATGTGTGCTGTGCGAAAGCCTAGCCACCTGCATCAACAATACTAGGAGTTACTGGTGGATTCCCCAGCAGTAGGGAGGAAGGGAGAGCCAGTCCAGGGCTAGAGAGGAGCTTAGCTCAGCAGAGCAGCATATTAGGCTAACAGAAGCCAGGGTGTAATTCAGTTTAGGTTAAGTTTGGGGCCTTTATTACAGCTGTGATCAGGGAAACAAGCTGCCCATAAATGAAGTGACAACTTATCAGTGTTAAAAGAGGAGTAATTAACACTTAAAGTAGCCTGACGGTAAGTGTGTTGCTAATGGACAGAGGGAGAGGTGTCAATTAAGAAGTATAAGAAGCTGTGTTGGTCATTCAGATAATCCACGCCCAGAAATACAAATCATGAAATCCCTGTCAATTTGGTGAAAGCCTATGTTCTATCAGTGATTTAACTTCTAAGTGTCTGTCTGTGAAATCAGGAAATCCTGTAGGAACGCGTCATAGATACATGGTTCTCGTCACTGGAGATAACACAATAACACATTTCATAACACTTTTAAAACAATTACCTGCACTCCAGATCACCAAATCAGTCAATAGACGGTATGTGCATAAATGTCGAGAACACATTCATCCCTTCATAACAAAGTATATATTTTACTTAGATGTACTCAATCTAAACATTGTACCAAATTATTCAACGTACTCGACACTCGCTCTTGGTAGAGAGGAACTGCAAGTTGAACCCGGTGTGATAAACTGCACTATCAATTTAGGAGTCTGTTTAGGTAATTTTACAGCTAGCTAGCTACTACACGTGCTGATATTGACTATGGTATTATTATGTGTAGCTAAGTTTGCTAGCTAGCTAACCAGCCCAGAGAGAGCAATGCATTGTGGGGTTTGAAGTCGACTTGAGCTGCAACAGATTTCCACAACGATGTTCACCTTGTTATAATGACAAAATGAAACATTTGTTCATCAAAAAATATTGTTCACATATTAGTGATATGTAACACTGAAACACAAATATCTTTCACCGTGCTCGTCTCTGGTTACTCAATGTTTAATTTCTTGTCTGTGTGTGTGAGAGAGCGAGTGAATAAGTGTGTGTGTAAGCCCTGCGGCGTGTGTGAGTACTCTACAGGAATACAGAGCGGGTTGTGCCACCACTTTGACAGAGAGCTCTTTGTGTTGAGCACACTGACCCTGAACCGCCTGGACCTCTAAAGCCTCACTAACTAGCTGCATCTTTGTGTGATTTGCTTTTGTTCATTCCACTTACTTTAGACATCCCTCTCTACCTGCAGCTGTAACGCTGGCCCTGGCCTCAGACAGAGTCAGAGACAGAGACGGACTCCGTAGAAAAGCCAAGGCAGTGAACACACAGTCCATGGTGAATTCTAACGCACACCAAAGTTTAGGACAGTGGTTCACTACAAAAGACACCAGAGCACTAGGACTACGGTGGAATACATGGAGTGTAAAAATATCCCAAATGCAGATCAGATTTCAGTGCAAGTAACCATGGGCTCTTTGAAGCTCCAGACCATTAGGCTGTTATATAGCTGTTAGCTACTGCCTGCTCTCCACACAACTAATACCAGATGTGTTCTGGGCTGAGGAGCAGATGGGGACTCTACACTTTAACTACAAAGGCCAAGGGCTGAGAGGATAGTATGGTCCATTCTTACACACATCCTGCAGCTGACCTTTAGTGGCTGTGTGACGTTGTGGTGTGAGCACAAGGGTACATCTTGAAATGTTATGAGGAAGTGGAACAGGCATGGCTATGAAATGTCACGTGGCAAAAGTAAAGCTACGACATTCTACAAAAACAAAAAATGGTGTGTGTGTGTTGTGTTTAAAGCCTATCAGCTATTCTGTATCAGAATAACCTTTATTTGCCAAGTGCATTTACACATACCCAGAATTTGCCTTAGTGAAAGGTGCTGCCTGCAATAGACAATACAAAAAACAGAATACAGTCCACATAGACATCATATAGAATAGACAATATCGGAACAGTAAACATACAATTCTGGAGTATACAGAGCCTTCAGAAAGCATTCACACCCGTTGACCTGCTCCACATTCTGTTGTGTTACAGCTGGAATTCAAAATGGGTTAAAAAAAAAAGAAATACATTCTCACCCATCTACACACAATACCCCATAAGGACAAAGTCAAAACATGCTTTTAGACATTTTTGTAAATGTATTGAAAATTGTAATATTCTCACCCCCTAAATCAACACTTTTTCAAAGTTTCTTTAGCAGCGATTACAGCTGTGAGTCTGAGTAACTCACTAAGAGCTTTCCACACCTGAATTGTGCAACATTTGAACAGTCTTCTTTTCAGGAATCTTCAAGCTCTCAAATTGGATGTTGATCATTGCTAGACAACCTTTTTCAGGGCTTGTCATAGATTCAGCCACTCAGGAACATTCAATGTCTTCTTGGTAAGCAACTCCAGTGTAGACTTGGCCTTGTGTTTTAGGTTATTATCCTGCTGACTTGTGAATTCATATCCAAGTGTCTGGTGGAAAGCAGACAACCAGGGTTTCCTCTAGGATTTTGCCTGTGCTTAGCGCCATACCTTTTATTTCTTAACCTGAAAAACTCCCAATACCTTAACAACTACCAGCATTTCCATTACTTGATGCAACCACCACTATGCTTGAAAATATGGAGTGGTACTCAGTAATGTGCTGTATTGGATTTGCCCAAACATAACACTTTGTATCCAGGACAAAAAGTGAATCGCTTTGCCACATTTTTTGCAGTATTACTTTAGTGCCTTGTTGCAAACAGGATGCATGTTCTGTACACGCTTCCTCCTTTCACTATGTCAATTAGTTTAGTATTGTGGAGTAACTACAATGTTGTTGATACATCCTCAGTTATCCTATCCCGGCCATTAAACTCTAACTGTTATAAAGTCACCATTGGCCTCATGGTGAAATCCCTGCGCTGTTTCCTTCCTCTCCGGCAAACTGAGTTAGGAAGGACGCCTGTATCTTTGTAGTGACTGGGTGCATTGAGACACCATTCAAAGTGTAATTAATAACTTCACCATGCTCAAAGGGATACTCAATGTTTGTTTTTTTACCCATCTACCAATAGGTGGCCTTCTTTGCAAAACATTGGAAAACCTCCCTGGTCTTTGTGGTTGAATCTGTTTTTAAAATTCACTGCTCCACTGAGGGACTTTACAGATAATTGTATGTGTGGGGTGCAGAGATGAGGTAGTTATTCAAAAATCATGTTAAATACTATTATTGCACACAGAGTGAGTCCATGCAACTTATCATGTCGTTTGTTAAGCACATGTTCACTCCTGAACTTATTTAGGCTTGTCATGACAACGGGGTTGAATTGACTGAAGACAATTCAGCTTTATATTTTTTATTTTTAAAAAATTTAAAAGTTCAAAAACATAATTCCACTTTGACATTATGGGTTATTGTGTGTAGGCCAATAACAAAACATCTCAATTTAGTCCATTTTAAATTCAGGGTGTAACACAACAAAATGTGGAAAAAGTCAAGAGGTGTGAATACTTTCTGAAGGCTGCTGCTACTGCTTATTATCTACCCTGTTACCTAAAATCAAATCAAATTAACTTGTCACATACACATGGTTAGCAGATGTTAATGCGAGTGTAGCGAAATGCTTGTGCTTCTAGTTCCGACAATGCAGTAATAACCAACGAGTAATCTATCTAACCTAACAATTCCACAACTACTACCTTATACACACAAGTGTAAAGGGATGAAGAATATGTACATAAAGATATATGAATGAGTGATGGTACAGAGCGGCATAGGCAAGATGCAGTAGATGATATAAAGTACAGTATATACAGTGCCTTGCGAAAGTATTCGGCCCCCTTGAACTTTGCGACCTTTTGCCACATTTCAGGCTTCAAACATAAAGATATAAAACTGTATTTTTTTGTGAAGAATCAACAACAAGTGGGACACAATCATGAAGTAGAACGACATTTATTGGATATTTCAAACTTTTTTAACAAATCAAAAACTAAAGATTGGGCGTGCAAAATTATTCAGCCCCTTTACTTTCAGTGCAGCAAACTCTCTCCAGAAGTTCAGTGAGGATCTCTGAATGATTCAATGTTGACCTAAATGACTAATGATGATAAATACAATCCACCTGTGTGTAATCAAGTCTCTGTATAAATGCACCTGCACTGTGATAGTCTCAGAGGTCCATTAAAAGCGCAGAGAGCATCATGAAGAACAAGGAACACACCAGGCAGGTCCGAGATACTGTTGTGAAGAAGTTTAAAGCCGGATTTGGATACAAAAAGATTTCCCAAGCTTTAAACATCCCAAGGAGCACTGTGCAAGCGATAATATTGAAATGGAAGGAGTATCAGACCACTGCAAATCTACCAAGACCTGGCCATCCCTCTAAACTTTCAACTCATACAAGGAGAAGACTGATCAGAGATGCAGCCAAGAGGCCCATGATCACTCTGGATGAACTGCAGAGATCTACAGCTGAGGTGGGAGACTCTGTCCATAGGACAACAATCAGTCGTATATTGCACAAATCTGGCCTTTATGGAAGAGTGGCAAGAAGAAAGCCATTTCTTAAAGATATCCATAAAAATTGTTGTTTAAAGTTTGCCACAAGCCACCTGGGAGACACACCAAACATGTGGAAGAAGGTGCTCTGGTCAGATGAAACCAAAATTGAACTTTTTGGCAACAATGCAAAACGTTATGTTTGGCGTAAAAGCAACACAGCTGAACACACCATCCCCACTGTCAAACATGGTGGTGGCAGCATCATGGTTTGGGCCTGCTTTTCTTCAGCAGGGACAGGGAAGATGGTTAAAATTGATGGGAAGATGGATGGAGCCAAATACAGGACCATTCTGGAAGAAAACCTGATGGAGTCTGCAAAAGACCTGAGACTGGGACGGAGATTTGTCTTCCAACAAGACAATGATCCAAAACATAAAGCAAAATCTACAATGGAATGGTTCAAAAATAAACATATCCAGGTGTTAGAATGGCCAAGTCAAAGTCCAGACCTGAATCCAATCGAGAATCTGTGGAAAGAACTGAAAACTGCTGTTCACAAATGCTCTCCATCCAACCTCACTGAGCTCGAGCTGTTTTGCAAGGAGGAATGGGAAGAAATGTCAGTCTCTCGATGTGCAAAACTGATAGAGACATACCCCAAGCGACTTACAGCTGTAATCGCAGCAAAAGGTGGCGCTACAAAATATTAACTTAAGGGGGCTGAATAATTTTGCACTCCCAATTTTTCAGTTTTTGATTTGTTAAAAAAGTTTGAAATATCCAATAAATGTCGTTCCACTTCATGATTGTGTCCCACTTGTTGTTGATTCTTCACAAAAAAATACCGTTTTATATCTTTATGTTTGAAGCCTGAAATGTGGCAAAAGGTCGCAAAGTTCAAGGGGGCCGAATACTTTCGCAAGGCACTTTATATATGAGATGAGTAATGTAGGGTATGTAAACATATAAAAGTGGAATTGTTTAAAGTGGCTAGTGATACATGTATTACATAAAGATGGCAAGATGCAGTAGATGGTATATATAAACATTATATTAAGTGGCATTGTTTAAAGTGGCTAGTGATACATTTTTTACATGAATTTTTCCAATAATAAAGTGGCTGGAGTTGAGTCAGTATGTTGGCAGCAGCCACTCAATGTTAGTGGTGGCTGTTTAACAGTCTGATGGCCTTGAGATAGAAGCTGTTTTTCAGTCTCTCGGTCCCGGCTTTGATGCACCTGTACTGACCTCGCCTTCTGGATGATAGCGGGGTGAACAGGCAGTGGCTCGGGTGGTTGTTGTCCTTGATGATCTTTATGGCCTTCCTGTGACATTGGGTGGTGTAGGTGTCCTGGAGGGCAGGTAGTTTGCCCCCGGTGATGCGTTGTGCAGACCTCACTACCCTCTGGAGAGCCTTGCGGTTGTGGGCGGAGCAGTTGCCGTACCAGGCTGTGATACAGCCCGACAGGATGCTCTCGATTGTGTATCTGTAAAAGTTTGTGAGTGCTTTTGGTGACAAGCCAAATTTCTCCAGCCTCCTAAGGTTGAAGAGGTGCTGTTGCGCCTTCTTCGCCATGCTGTCTGTGTGGGTGGACCAATTCAGTTTGTCCAAGATGTGTACGCCGAGGAACTTAAAACTTACTACCCTCTCCACTACTGTCCCGTCGATGTGGATAGGGGGGTGCTCCCTCTGCTGTTTCTTGAAGTCCACGATCATCTCCTTTGTTTTGTTGATGTTGAGTGAGAGGTTATTTTCCTGACACCACACTCCGAGGGCCCTCACCTCCTCCCTGTAGGCCGTCTCGTCGTCGTTGGTAATCAAGTCTACTGTAGTGTCGCTTCCTCCTAGTCACTTTACCCCTTACCTATATATGTACATATCTACCTCAATTACCTCAGACCCCTGCATATCGACTCAGTATCATTACTCATTGTCTATTTATTCCTGTGTTATTATCTTTCTATTATTTGTATATTTTTCTCTCTGCATTGTTGGGAAGAGTCGTAAGTAACAATTCACTGTTAGTCTACACCTGTTGTTTACCAAGCATGTGACAAATACAATTTGATTTGACAGACAGAGACAGACAGACATCTTCATGAAACAACTGTCCCACTGTCACCTTCTTACCCTTCAGCTGGTGAGGGCCAAAACAGACCTGTTTGCTTTCAAAACACAAATCAGTCGCAGCGATAAATGCCATGGCAACCACATGGAGTGAAACCCATTGGTGCCAAAGCCTTTCCACACCTCCAGAATAACACCCCACTGAACAGGAGACTGCACACAGGCACTGTCAGCTAGCACTCTAATATTGAAGAACAGATGGGCGGACAAAGCAGATGTATTCTTCCTTGACAACCTGTACTATGAGCATTCTGGACACGGAGGGGAACATGTAAGAGAAAGGCTGTGATAAGAGACATCTTTGTTGTCCTTAACTGACAGCCTTATCAATACTGTTCATCAGTGTTCCTAATGAGCTGCACAGCCCAGAGGTTCCATAGGCCTGATACTGTGTAGGACAAAGGAGTGAGTGAACTGTACAGTAGTCTTAAAGAGAGAGAAGATAGGAAAGTGAACAAAGACAAGTGAAGTACTCATCTCAATTGTCTCTTGTCTCTGCAAAATCTTTAAACTATGCATGGATAAAGCACAGTTCAGAATGTATCAGAAGCCTGGACATAAAGCACATGCCAAAATCAATCTAAAGATTTGACTTGTGGAAATATATCAAATGAAATTTCAGAACATCTAATATACTGTACCTGTACACAGCCCATCTGTAAATAGCACACCCAACTACCTCATCCCCATATTGTTATTTATTTATTTTGCTCTTTTGCACCCCAGTATATCGACTTGCACATCATCATCTGCACATCTATCACTCCAGTGGTAATGCTAAATTGTAAGTATTTCGCCTCTGTGGCCTATTTATTGCCTTACCCCCCTAATCTTACAACATTTGCACACACTGTACATATACTTTTTCTATTGTGTTATTGACTGTATGTTTGCTTATCCCATGTGTAACCCTGTGCTGTTGTTTTTGTCACACTGCTTTGCTTTATCTTGGCCAGGTCGCAGTTGTAAATGAAAACTTGGTCTCAACTGGCCTACCTGGTTAAATAAAGGTGAAATAAAAAATAAAATAATATGACATTCTAATAAATGAGCTGGCTTACAATAGGCTTGTGTGAGACCGATGAATTGGAGAAGAAATTATAAGACAAGCTTGTGTCGTTCTGAGTGATATGGAGTTTTAAGACACACACTCTCCAACCGTCCCCTCCCTTTTCTGGCATAGTCAACAGGAAGCAGAGTACACTGCAGTAGCAGTCCCTCTGTGGGACTTTAAATTGGGCATTGTTTAAACACCGACACAACAGACAGCAAGAGCTGGTCAGATAGAATGAGATTTCACATGCAATATATATCCTTCTCTTACATTATGATACAACCGCAACCCCTCACAGCATCCATGGAGAGCTCTTAAAAGGTTTTACCCCATATTAGTTTAGAAAATATTCATTAGTTACAAACAGTTCTCAGAAAGGGAGTAGAGAAGTAAAATAAATAAGGGAATATACGTCTAAAATACAGTAAGTATCTATACTCCAGATCTCTCGCAACAGAATGTAATTGTCCTGGGAAAAATGGGGAAAAAGAAGTCAAACTTATCTTATATCTGTCACTCCCACCTTCGTAAATGACACATGCTAAGGCAACGTTGAGATCACCGTTTCGATTGACAAACTTCATGTAAAACACAACAACAGTGCATGAAGCTATTGAGCCAAGGCACACATATTCCAAAAACGTACTCCAGTTCTCAGCACATAATCTCTCTGTCAGACTCAGACACACACTTGTTCTGGTCTGGTGTGTGTGTGTGTGTCTGTCCCTCTCATTTAATGTCAAGTAAGCATCTGAGTCCCAAGCATCGGAGTAATCTCTGCTCTCCTCCTTCCTTCCTCCTCCTTTCTCCCTCCTCTCCTTTCATTCAGAAGGTCACAGGCAGCTTGATCCGCCAACAAACTAATGTCAAGTTAGATCCCTACTGACAGTGTCATGTCTGTCAAAAGGTGGTGAAATGTTAATGCGGTAGGCCTAAAGTGAGCACACTGGAATGAATACATAAATTGTATTTGTGTTGCCAAATGAAATCAGTGTCCCACTGCCACCCCTAGATGTGTGGTGTAGACCTGGCATCATCCAGGCTCAGCCTATTGATTAATATCACTCCTAATAGACACTGGGTCTCAGTGGGATGCCATCCTGTTGCATCATTGTGGCTCC
The DNA here is from genome assembly GCF_045791955.1 of Oncorhynchus clarkii lewisi. Taxonomy (NCBI): domain Eukaryota; kingdom Metazoa; phylum Chordata; class Actinopteri; order Salmoniformes; family Salmonidae; genus Oncorhynchus; species Oncorhynchus clarkii. The sequence continues at coordinate 58,508,149 of NC_092153.1, forward strand.
CCGTCAGAATCAAGTGAACTCAGCAGTACGTACAATCAAAGGGAATGTGTCAAACCACTTTAAGGTGAACAAACATTTGAAGTAATATTGTTTAATATGAATGGCTTCAGTCTCTCCGTGTGCTCATTTCCCTCCCCTTTCTTTGGGTTCAGTCAGTGTTTAAGTCAAGTGTGAGCGATGGGTCAAGTGTCAGCAGGGTTTTATTGGCTTGGGAAACATATTTACATGATCTACTTCACTTTGCTTTGGCACTCTCTCTCTCTCGGCTCAGCCCTGCTCTTCCTGCTCCACGGCTCAGTCAGACACCACTGTCATACTTGTCTCGCTTCGTCTTTTTTTCCTCTCTCTCACGTTCTCTCCTAGTTCCCTCAATTTCTCTGCAATCTACATTAGATCTTTCTACTTTCACTCCTGTATCATTAACAGTTGTGAACACTATATACTGTAGCCTTCTCTCTGGTCTACTTATAGAGCCCAACACCACAGCCCCCTAGCCTTGGTAGTTAAAACAGGACTCTAGCCCCTTGCTTCCCTTGCCTTCGGGGCATCCAATTCCCAACCACCTAGCCTTGGCTGCTAAACCACCGAGACACGTGGCTCATCTCATCTTCTGAAATTCTGAGGCAGACAGAGCATTGAAAAACATCAGGGTTACACATTGCCTGGGTGGAACTGCATGCACAGGGCTGTAATTGCATGGTGACAATGTTAACAAAACACTCCGTCTGTAGGGAGGAGGCGGCCTGTATTTAGAAGCTGGGGGAGACGAGGAAGGGAGGAGATGATGATTGGGGAGGTGGAGGAGAGAGGGAGGGAGAGGCACTCCCTAACTCTAGTATAGCTTTAACTCAATTGTCTCAATGGTACATTTCTCAGTCTTTAAATCAACCTCCAGTGCAAAGAGCAGTTAATTTGTCATCCTGTGTGTCTGGCCTAACACAGGGTTCTGTTCTGGTGGGGTCGGAGTCTGACACTGCACGGCTGTGTGTGTGTCCATGTGTCTCCATCACATAGAATCAATGATAACCGCACATCAGCACTTCAGAAAATGTACTATCATCTACTCTAAAGAAATAAACCACATCACCGGCTGTGAAGTAGTGCACATATGTGTGTCTGTGTGTGCGTTTAGCAGAAGGTCTCACGCAACAGCATTACGTTGGAAAGTTTAGTAGAACAGAGAAAACACACGCACTTCAATCACTGTCTGAAAAGTTCAAAACAGGTACGATAGGCACTACAACCACAGAACTGAAGAAAAGCAGGAAATCAAACATCTACAACTGCCAGGGGTTGGCAGACAGACTACACAACACTCAATGTATACTACTGCATCTGTCTGGACTTCGCTTTATTTTATTTTACCTTTATTTAACTAGGCAAGTCAGTTAAGAACAAATTCTTATTTTCAATGACGCCAGTTAAGTTAACTCCAGTGGGTTAACTGCCTGTTCAGGGGCAGAACGACAGATTTGTACCTTGTCAGCTCGGGGATTTGAACTTGCAACCTTCCGGTTACTAGTCCAACGCTCTAACCACTAGGCTACCCTACCGCCCCGAATCCAGACGTTTACATGGAGGCTATTCACATCAGATTATCAGTTTACCTTTGACGCACTCACTAGCTGAATGAATGGCTTTGTTGTAGGATACAACACTGCCTCACATACTGATACAATACTGCAGTTGAATATATGATGGAGGTCAGTGGGACTTCAGACCACAGAGCCAGTCCAGAGCAGAACAAATGGAGCAGCTATCCAGAACATAGAGGACATTTTGGCTATGAAGCCCAGCGGACCACAATTAGACTGGCATGAGTGGACTTGAAGCCAGAGACAGTACTTTGGAAAAGTCCATGGAGACCAGCTGTCCACTTGCCTCAAGACAGCTGGCAGCACTGACAGACAGACCAACAAAAAGACAGACCACACCACAAGAAACCAGCATTCCGCAAGCCATATGGCCCCTCCTCCACTCCCCTCCAGTCTTTCCTCCACCCTCTCTATTTCCTGTTTATTTGCAGTTGGGGAACATTGATTTGGCCCCTCTTTCCCTCCCCATCTTTCTTGCTCTCTCTCAACCCCTCAGTCGCTCTCTCGCAGGGTGGTAAGGCGATGCCTGTGTGGGTCTCCTAAGGAAGTACAGAATGAAAGAGCCATTTCTCAGTCAGCATGGGCCCGGGAAACCAGAGCCTTTGGCCAGTGCACTTCCATCAGTCAAACAAACACTCACAGACAGCACAAGACCTGACCCACTCAGTTCACTGTCCTGCCTCACACACATGCACCCACACACAAATGCATGCAAATGAATACAAATCTATTCAGACACATACATGTAGATATGCAAATAAATAAACAGAAAACATTCCAAGAACACCAAAAATGTTACTCAAACAGTAGAGGGAACTAACAGTCACTGACCAACAACCAAAACAGGTGGGGGGGTATTAAGAGGGGTTCTGAAAGACACTCATGGGGGTGTCCTCTGAAAGTTCACTAGCAACAACAACTGGAACCTGAAAGACACCCACCATGAGCGCCCACTAAATTTGCCCAAGAAGAAGTAAACAAAAGAAAAACCAACACCAAACTTAAAGACAGGAAGCAAAACAAAAAGGTGGAGCAAAACAGAAAACAGGGAAATCCAAATAAAGGATTGTTGTTCTAGAAATCAAAATAGGGAAAGCCAACTCAAGGTGTTACCCTCCACATCGCTCCAGACAACTGGAGCACTGTGCCACCTGGACCATCACAGGTGTAACACATACTGACTAACAAGGTGACACCAGTCGGTGCGCTCTACATGCTAACGAGCTGTACGTGCTAAAGTCCAACCTCAAAAAATAAATGAAAAAAACAAAACCTGTAACCCCTTCCCCCTTTAAGACAACAAATATATCCTATATTTGGAGAGAAAAAAACAAAGCCTGTAACCCCTTCCCCCTTTAAGACAAACAAATATATCCTATATTTGGAGAGAGAAAAAACTGTAACAAAACACACAAACAGTAAGCAATGTGGTCGTTAAGCTGGCTAATGATTTGTGTTGATATCAGGTGTCAGCGCCATAGTCCTACAGTCCCGATGGGGAGAATGCAGCAGATTTACCAAGCATAGCAGGAGATCTATAGTACTCAGTGGGGCCATCCGGCTCTACAGTACACACATTCAATAAAACATACAAGTCATACAGCACGTGTCTGTGCTTATGGACAGGAGAACCAATTTAAACTGAATGCCAACATAATTCATAACCTTCATATCTGACTTCATCACAACCAGTGGGTGACAACTCTATTCTGTCTTCTAAACTAAACCTTGGTACCCCATGTCCCTTCACTCACACACTCAGATGCTGAATTCCAAATGTACCCCTAACCTTACCCACTAACCCTAGGTACTTCATGAAAGAGGTTGGATAGGTAATATCAGCAACATATCAATACATAGTTCCATCTTGCCCCCTGATAAGGTAGTTGGGATACACCGGCCTCTACAAAACAGGCTAGAGATCCATTTGGAATTCAGAAAAAGTGTCTGTAGTGTTCTCTGTTCTCTCTAAGGGTGAAGCTGCCTGGGAGAGTTAAAGCCACCTCCCTCCTCACTCTTCCTTTCTCTTTCTCTCAGTTCCCCCCTTCTTTGGGTTTCCCAGTATCCCCCTGCTAAAAATAGCCCCAGTGTGGGAGAGCAGCAAACAGTAAAACCACATGATTACAAATCACAATAAAGCCCACGGTGCTGTGTGCCTGCCTGACCCAGAAGCTCAGCTGCACCCTACCCCACTCCAACACTTGCCCCCTTTATCCCTCCTCTCCCCTCCTTTCTCTCTCTTCCATTCGCAAAAGCTGCCTCTCTCCCTTGTCTCAATGTGAGCCAAGGCTGGTGCCGGTTAATTAAAAAAAAAAAAAAAAATTTCACCTTTATTTAACCAGGTAGGCTAGTTGAGAACAAGTTCTCATTTACAACTGCGATCTGGCCAAGATAAAGCAAAGCAGTGCGACACAAACAACAACACAGAGTTGCACATGGAATAAACAAGCGTACAGTCAATAACACAATAGGGGGAAAAAGTCTATATACAGTGTGTGTAAATGGCGTGAGGAGGTATGGCAATAAATAGGCCATAGTAGCGAAGTAATTACAATTTAGCAGATTAACACTGGAGTGATAAATGAGTAGCTGATGATGTGCAAGTAGAGATACTGTGTGTAAAAGAGCAGAAAAGTAAATAAAAACAATATTGGGATGAGGTAGGTAGATTGGGTGGGCAATTTACAGATGGACTATGTACAGCTGCAGCGATCGGTTAGCTGCTCAGATAGCTGATGTTTAAAGTTAGTGAGGGAAATATAAGAAAAAAATTATCACCTAACAGCAGGAACAGCACCAGCTAGTGGTCAGAACCTGGTAAAATCAGAATGTAGTACAGGACAAAAACCCATTATTCATCTGTTATTTTACCAGGTAAGTTGACTGAGAACACGTTTTCATTTTCAGCAACGACCTGGGGAATAGTTAAAGGGGAGAGGAGGGGGATTAATAGGTGACCGTGATGGTTTGAGGGCCAGATTGGGAATTTAGCCAGGACACCGGGGTTAACACCCCTACTTTTACAATAAGTGCCATGGGATCTTTAACCACCTCAGAAAGTCAGGACACCCGTTTAACTTCCATCCGAAAGACGGCACCCTACACAGGGCAGTGTCCCCAATCACTGCCCTGGGGCATTGGGATATTTTTTTTAGACCAGAGGAAAGAGTGCTTCCTACTGGCCCTCCAAGACCACTTCCAGCAGCATCTGGTCTCCCATCCAGGAAATGACCAGGACCAACCCTGCTTAGCTTCAGAAGCAGGCCAACAGTGGTATGCAGGGTGGTATGCTGCTGGCCCATCAACTTCAATGAATCAGTTCTCTGAACAGAAAAAAGTTAATACATTTTTTTTTATCTCTGAGAATACAGTACATTATATAGGATGAAGAAACAATAGCCTGAGCCACAGCTCCATACTACTTGTCAAACAGAGAACTGATCAAATCATCAAATCTAATTTTATTTGGTCACATGCATCGTAAACAACAGGTGCAGACTAATAGTGAAATGCTTACTTACAGGCCCTCCCAACAATTCAGAGAGAAAAAGGAATAAATATACTGAACAAAAATATAAACGCCAAAATCTAAATTATTTGACTGGGGATTATTAGGTGACCGTGATGGTTTGAGGGCCAATACAGTTCATATAAGGAAATCAAGCAATTAAAAATAAAACAAATTAGGCTCCAATCTATGGATTACACATGACTGGGCAGGGGTGCAGCCATGGGTGGGCCTGGGAGGGTACAGCCAATCAGAATGACTTTTTCCCAACTAAAGGGCTTTATTACAGACAGAAATACTCCTCAGTGTTCCAGGTGGCTGGTCTCAGACAATTCCACAGCTGAAGAAACCGGATGTGGAGGTCCTGGACTGGACCGGAGACATTTGGTCTGCGGTTGTGAGGCCGGTTGGACGTACTGTCAAATTCTCTAAAACAACGCTGGAGGCGAGGCGGCTTATGGTAAAGAAATTAACATTTAGTTATCTTGCAACAGAATGCCAACTGCACGCTCACAAAACTGGAGACATCTGTGGCATTGTGTTGTGTGACAAAACTGTACATTTTAGAGTGACCTTTTATTGTCCCCAGCACAAAGTGCATCTGTGCAATAATCATGATGTTTAATGAGCTTCTTGATATGCCACATCTGTCAGGTCGGATGGATTACCTTGGCAAAGGAGAAATGCTCACTAACAGGGATGTAAACCAATTTGTGCACAAAATATGAGAAAAAAACTTTTTGTGCAAAAGGAACATTTCTGGAACTTTTTATTTCAGCTCATGAAACCAACACTTTACATGTTCCGTTTATATTTTTGTTCAGTATAGACCATGAGTAACGATAACTTAGCTATATACACAGGGTACCAGAACAGAGTCAATGTGCCGTGAAACAATGTAATTGAGGTAGATATGTACATATTGGTAGGGGTAAAGTGACTAGGCAAAGGGATAGATAATAAACAGTAGCAGCAGCGTATGTGGTGAGTCAAAAGATTTAGTGCAAAAATGGGAAATGCAGATAGTCGGGGCAGCTATTTAGCAGTCTTACGGCTCGGCCCCAGTGAGGTACTGGAAGAGGCGTTGTTGTGCCTTTTTCACGACAGTGTTGGTGTGTGTGCACCACGTTCATTCCTTAGTGATGTGGACAAAGAGGAAATCAACACTCTCAACCCACTACAGTGGGGATGGGGGTGTGCTTGGCTCTCCGTTTTCTGGGGTCCTCCATCACCTCCTTCGTCTTGCTGACATTGAGGGAGAGGTTGTTCTGGCACTACACTGCCAGGTCACTGACCTCCTCCTTATAGAGTGTCTCATCGTCATCAGTAATCAGACCTACCAACATCATGTCGTCATTAATGATGGTGTTGGAGTCGTACGCGGCCACGCAGTTGTGGGTGAACAGTGAGTACAGGAGCAGACTAAGCATGCCCCTGAGGGGCCCCTGTGTTGAGGGTCAGGGTGGTGGATGTGTTGTTGTCTACCCCCACCACCTGGGGGCGTCCCAGTTACAGAGGGCGGTGTTCAGTCCAAGGGGTCCTGAGCTAGGAGGGAACTATGGTGTTGAACGCTGAGCTGTAGTCAATGAACAGCATTCTCACATAGGTGTTCCTTTTGTCCAGGTGGGAAAGGGCAGTGTGGAGTGCAATAGAGACGGCATCATCTGTGGATCTGTTGGGGCGGTATGCAAATTGGAGTGAGTCTAGGGTTTCTGGGATGATGGTGTTGATGTGAGCCATGTCCAGCTTTTCAAAGCATTTCATGGCTACAGACGTGAGTGCTATGGGTCGGTAGTCATTTAGGCAGGTTACCTTAGTGTTCTTGGGCACAGGCATTATGATGGTCTGCTTAAAACATGTTGTTATTACAGACTCGGACAGGGAGAGGTTGAAAATGTCAGTGAAGACACTTGCTAGTTGGTCAGCGCATGCTCGCGGTACACGTCCTGGTAATCCGTCTGGCCCTGCGGCCTTGTGAATGTTGACCTGTCTAAAAATGTTAGTTCCAAGTGATGACCCGTCGTTTAGTAACATCTCCTTAGAACAAGTAGAGACAGAGCTATGTGTAGAGAGAGACGTCATACTTTAAAGTCTGCTCAATGGGGGTAACTAGTCTGGAGAAGCCTGGGGGACGATGATGTATATGCTGGCTGGGTTAGAATAAGCGAGCAGAGAGGAGAGTGGTGAATGAGTATGATGGCACTTAAAAGCCCAATTCTGATATTTTTTTCACTAATTGACCAAATCAGATCAGCTCTGAAAAAGATCTGATGTGTAGAAAACAATTAGTGGAAAAAATATCAGATTTGAGCTGCCCGTGTAAACACACACACACACACACACACACACACACACACACACACACACACACACACACACACACACACACACACACACACACACACACACACACACACACACACACACACACACACACACACACACACACACACACACACACACACACACACACACACACACACACACGGCCTGCCTGGCATGGCTCAATACTGAGTTGTTACCAATATTCCCTCAAAAAAAAATGTAAGTTGTGAAAAAATCTGTAACTTAAAGTGGTGTGTTCACAGTAAATGCACGCCGAAAGTTGCACAGATTTTCACAACTTTCAACAATGGCCAAGTAGGCGACTGTGGCTATTTGATAATAATGTAGGCCTACCAGAGATAGCTACCATAAAAAACAAGGGAGAAAATGCATTGCATAACATTTTAACATGGAAATATACAGTCGAAGTCGGAAGTTTACATACACATTAGCCAAATACATTTAAACTCATTTATTCACCATTTCTGATATTTAATCCTAGTAATAATTGACTGTTTTAGGACAGTTACGATCACCACTTTATTTTAAGAATGTGAAATGTCAGAATAACAGAAGAGAGAAAAAAAATACAGGTTTTATTTCATTCATCACATTCCCAGTGGGCCAGAAGTTTACATACACTTGTAATCCTGAAACGCCAACATCTAGAATAAAGAAGAAAAGCAAGTGCAAAGTCCAGATTCAAAGAGCTCAATTACTTTAAAAGGATGACGCATAGTTTTCATGACATGTAGTGGATCACATTTCAGAAGCTCTCCACTGTTTTGGAGGGAGTGAGTACTAGTAGTGATCTGTGCTCAGAGTCAGAGTCAATCTCCAGTGGATTTCCCATCGCAGTTCTGACCCCTTCACCTCCTATCCATGGCAAACGAGAAGAAGTGGGTTAGGTTTCAACCTGGGGCCTATAGGACAGGGGCCCAGCCTGGGTTGGAAGGTTTCTGTGTGTGTCCATTTGAGGCTGAGATCAAAGAGGAGACATTACCGATAAACCGGAGCACACAGAAAAGGGGTTTGTCTGTGTGGCCCTTACACTCCTCTGGGTGGCCCTTACACACCTCTGGGTGGCACTAGCGGGGGACAGGCACTCACACAGCTGGGTTGGCAGAGTACATGTAGCCCCCTGCCTGCCAGCTCGTCTAATTAAAGCCTTCCTAGGACGACACATAATCCGTGTATATAACGCTGCTATTCAGACACAGATTCAGCCTTTTCTACCTCTCTCTTCACCACCAAAACTCAGGTAATAACACACAATTATCAGCACTGCTTCTCCTTAAAAATGTCTCTCTAACCAACTCAACATCATCCAACAAAAGTGTCTGTGTTACACTAGGCATCACATGCTTCAGACTCAGAGAGACTTTTCTGTTGCATCTCCAGATGTCCAGAACTCAGGCCAATACTGACTATGCAATGTGTGGAGGAGTTTTGACTCTATGGATCAGTCACTGTCAGACTGCCATCTGACCCTCCCAAACACACACTACACACTCTGGGCTGGGCCAAATGGGGGAGCAGGCCCAGCATGGGGCCCTCCCACACAGCTCCCTACAGGCTCCCCACCGTTTTAAGAGCTGCTTTTATGGGGTGGAAAACAAAAGAGCAAACCCAAGGACAAAAACTCTTAGGGTCCCCACATTCTTTCCTAAATCATCAATAGCCTGGGGGGAGTTCTCATTAAAGGAACTAACTAAAGACTAAGGTCTCAGTTATGGGCACAAAAGGATTTGTTAGTAGACTTCTCACTTGTCAAATAGGAGTCAACGTCATGTTAGGTTCTATACACAAAATGACTGGAGAACCCTATACATACAGTACTGCCCACAGCCCTGGCTATACATGACAGTTCATGAATCATGATCGAGCGCATGGAGGCAATGAAAAACAATTAGTGCAAAAGACCAGGGGACAGGAGAGTTCTGTGTGACCTCAGGGTCAAGAGTTTAGCAAAGCACATCTAGGAAGTTTATCCAGCTGTGGTCCAGCCATTGACCTGAAGTAATACACACACATATCAACACTGGAAACGAGGCAGACGGGCAGTGACAACGCTGACAAAGAGGAAGAGATGTTTGGGGTTGACATGTCAAATGTGAGTCTACTCCAAAGATGGGAGAATAGAAACGACTAAAACAGACACTAATGAAGAGAAGCCAGACAGCTGTTTCAGACTGGATAGACTGGATAGTCATTGGGTGTTTTATGTGAGTGCTAAAAAGCTAATGGCACTTAAAACACTCTTTCTCCTTTTAATTGTAGTTGTGTCTGTCAGTCAGAGCCAGCCTGTAGCTCTGCATGGCTCAGCCAACAGACACAGGATGGGTGTGCTGGTTTCCTGAGCCAGCGGAACAAAGGATAAGCATCTACTTCTCGTTACTGCAGCCAGCCAAAAGAGGAAGTCAGACATGGGGGAGGGGGGTTGGGACAGGAAATGACATCACCCCACCGGCTCCACAAAATACTCTGCTTTGGGCTATAGCCTTTAAATCTCATGTGGAACAGATAGAGAGTGAAAAGCCTTGAAGGTGGTATGCAAGGCTGATAAAAAAGAACATAATCCAAATGAAGGGGGGGAAATGTAGAGGAAGCTTACTACTTGAGATTAATATTCAGGTAATAAAGCAGAGTGCTTTCTTATCGGCATCTGGCCTAGGAAGATATTTCAACAACCTTAATTAAGAGTTTAAAATAGCTTCCATGTGAGTCAAGGCGAACAGAAAAAGAACGTAGTGAAAAGATGTGCTCATGCATGCGGATGGTTTGGGGCTTCTTTTCCTCTCCATATGTGCACATCTTACTCTACAACCATGAAATTGAAAAGTATCCAGGGAGGACCTTAATTCACAGTGCAAGGGGAGCTTTGGTTCCTTTTGGAAGGCCAACATAATGTTTGGATGTAGCAAGTCATTTACACATAGAAAATCCCATATTTAATTTCAACCAAAGTAAAATGTTGTGCCCTTAAATCGATGTATTGCAGCCTCAGGGGAATATTTATAATGATTAGGTCATTTGGCCAGGGGTGCATAACCAGTAGGTGTTTAGCACAAGGAGGGAAACACTGGCCAGAGCACACACAGCCCCACAGCTCCAGTGTCCTATACTATAATCTTCTAAACAGAAGAAAGTGACAAGTCAGGAAAGGGATTCTTCTGGTTAACATGAGCTGGAAGGAAAGGTATGATGAGTGGCTAACTTCCTTCCTGTCTTAATCCCAATGGTCTTAACTGGTCCAGTTGCCAGACATTGGATAGCTGTAGGTCATGTTAGTGCAGTCCTGTGGTAGGAGATCCTATCAAAACTAAATTGACATTCAATTACCGTCTTGATGGGTCAGCTGTCACAACATTAACACCTAGGCCCCCTGTCTTGCTGCAGTCCAAGCATACCTCCCAGGGACAGCCCAGCTATTACCATCACCAACCACCACCATACAAGCCTGTCCGAAGCAATGTGGAGCCTCACTGGTACAAGATGGACACAACTTGCTTTATGTATCCGCACAGTATGAACAATGAGAGCTCTGGAAACAAAACACAGACTGGAAAATTGGTCCCCATAATATTTGGTGCCCTGGATTTTTCCTGACCATGTGACCTGACCAGGAAAAGTCATTATAAAACAGTTATAATAGTCATACTAGACACTAGCGAAGGGCTTTAGCTGATCAAAAGACTTCTCAGAGCAGAGGTGTAGGTGGCACAGTTTCATCAAGGTTAAGGTTAGGGTTACGGGTGGGGCTAAAGTTATTCTACCGGATACATTAAAATGCTCCCTCAGAGAGGGTTGAGGGGAAGGAGGAGAGAGAGCACATTACTAACTCCTCTGTTAGGTTTCTGACAGGTTCATCAACATCAGGGGCCCACCAAGACAGTAGAGGGGAAAGAACAGATATACAGTCACAGTAAGACATGTTTTAAAATGTTTCCAGAGGTTATCTAAGTGAGCTGTTCTGCTCCATTATAAAGTCGACAGACAGAACGCAGCCTGGCGGCTACTTAAACTTTCTCTCCAACCTCCCCTCCCTCTAGCTCTCTCTGACACAGAACACACACACATTTAAAGGAGTTTCAGAATGATTGTGTTGGAGGGGGAAAAGACAACACTAGAGGAGATCAGATTAGGCCAGAGCTGTGAACAATGGCAGCAGTTTGGCAAAGCCACCCTGCTGATAAAACAGTGCAGCTCACACCCCAGGCCCAGGAGCTATACACAGGAGTACTGACCACTCCTCTCATTCCCTTTCCTCCTCTCATTTTCCATCCTCTCCTCTATTTCTCAGTTGGTAGAGCATGGCGCTTGTGGGTTTGATTCCCATGGCCACCCATACGTGAAATGTATGCACTGTAAATCCTGTGACTGTAAATCGCTTGTTCTTATCAGCCTGACAATTGGCAGAACATATGTGGGCTGATTCCCACTTGTACTTCTACAGGCATGGAGGAGCACACAGAGGGCAGTGTGACCTGAGGGGAACCCAGGACCACATTAAACATCCTACATCATATCTCCATGCAGGAAATCAAACTGTGATGATATTAATCCAATGAGGGGAGGAAGTGGAGGGAGCTTATGGGGTTTCTACGTGTGTTTAATGGCATGGACACGCATGCAGAGAGAGCGAGAGAATGTAAACAATCTGATGAGGAAACGTTTGCTGTGATGCTAAAGAGGTTTTGGACTTGGGATTCAATGGTGGTTTGCAGCTATTGGCAAATCTGTTTTGATTTCAGAGAGGTCGACAGATTGAAAGAGTTATGCTAGTTTATGGTGGCAGGCAGGGCAGCCAGGGATATATCTGGAACAGACAAATGCTTATTTCGTCCTAGGGCCAATGACAGAACACAGAACAGTGGAGTAAAGCAGAGTTTTAGTAGAGTGTTGCCTATGGGCCAAGCAAAATCTCTTCTTCTTGCTCTTGTAACAGATGTGATCTTTACTCTCTGTTGCGTTGTGTAATATAGAAGAATGCCAACCAGCGGTCCCAGTTGATTGCTAGTTTATTTTCTGACAATAGAAAACAGCACATTACATGGGAAGAATTGACATTCACAAGCTCCCCCTCTCAGTAAGCATGACCAAGTAAATTCATCCAACCAATAGGAATACATAAATGTCGAATACATATCTCTGCAGTGGTAAGTGGACACAACCACTCTCTCACACAAATGCACGCATTAATTAATTGCATTTCCGTGTCAAATTGCCAGTTAGCAACCCACCCTTTACGGGATTAATTTACAAACAAACAAACATTACAATAATTCAGAGTGATAATTCTTCCAGAGTTCAGCGCATAAAGAATGAAAAATAACTTAATACATAATAGTAAATAAGGTTATCCGAGCAATAATAATAACCCCAGAGCAGTCAAAATATTAATACAAATAAATACAGACCAATACAGAAACACTTTACGGAAGGCGTTTGAACCCAGTCCGACACAAAGAGAAGATTCAAGATGTGTAATTACTCAACAGTTCCTGTACAGGCTTGTCTGTGTGCCCTCACACACACACAGTCTCAGAGATAAAGGGCATTGCCCTGTGATCTGTCTCTGCTTGTTCCTTCCTCTCACACCACCTCACATACCAGTGTGACCAGAGCGTGTGTTTAGTACAGATCCTGCTGCTGCTTTCTCACGTCTTTGCATAGTGGCTAAACAGCAAGCCCACATTGTCCCAGTGGCCTATTCTCATAACTGAAATAGTGAGGATGTTATTCTGGTGTTCTTATGAAGCAGCCAGGGAGACCAGTGAGGATATGGTGTATGTTGAGGCAGAGAGAGGGAAGGAGAAGTTGAGGGTGAAGGAGGAGAAGAGAGTAGGGGATTCAGCTGTAATGTAGCCATCCTGTTATCAGTGCTCTTAGAGGGAGCAGGGTGGATGGTGCTGCCTGCGAGATCCTAGTGGACCCACACTGAGACCTAGTGTCTGCAGGACCAGGCTTTATTCTCACCACTTGCACTGTATCCCTTCTGGAGCTTACTTGATGGTGAACAGGTCTTCCCCTAAAGCATTATAATTTCAGCGCCTGGCTGTGAACAGTAATAATGTAACATTAGATTAGACTGATTTTACTAGATCTTTATTGCCATCTCTGCTGGTGCAGTCATGATTGAGTCGCTGAGAGCAGCAGACATACTGAGGGACTTTTGTTGATGTCGGCAAACAGAGTCTGACCGACTCCTTCCAGAGAAATACTGCTCCATCTGTGTAATCAGTGTCCTGTAATTACGCTCCAGCCCACAGAACTTTGCTACCAACTGTAATGAGGGGGACTAACCTGGTTTATGAAGGGCTCTAACAGGTTCAGTTCCTTCAGAAAGTATTCAGACCCCTTGACTTTTTCCAAATTTTATGTTACAGCCTTATTATAAAATGTATGAAGTTTTTTCTCCCATCAATCTACACACAATGACAAAGCAAAAACCGTTTTTTAGACATCTACATAAGTATTCAGACCCTACACTCAGTACTTTGTTGAAGCTCCTTTGGCAGCGATTACAGCATTGAGCCTTCTTGGGTATGACGCTACAAGCTTGGCACACCTGTATTTGGGGAGTTTCTCCCATTCTTCTCAGCAGATCCTCTCAAGCTCTGTCAGGGTGGATGGGGAGCATCGCTGCACAGCTATTTTCAGGTCTCTTCAGAGATGTTAGATCGGGATCAAGTCCAGGCTCTGGCTGGGCCACTCAAGGACATTCAGAGACTTGTCCCAAAGCCACTCCTGCGTTGTCTTGGCTGTGTGCTTAGGGTCATTGTCCTGTTGGAAGGAGAACCTTCGGCCCAGTGAGGTCCTGAGCGCTCTGGAGCAGGCTTTCATCAAGGATCTCTCTGTACTGCTCCGTTCATCTTTTCCTCTATCCTGACTAGTCTCCGAGTAACCGCTGCTGAAAAAAAACATCCCCACAACATGATGCTGCCACCGGCATGCTTCAGTCTTTCGGTGCCTTTTGGCAAACTCCAAGCGGGCTGTCATGGGCCTTTTACTGAGGAGTGGCTTCTGTCTGGCCACTCTACCATAAAGGCCTGATTGGTGGAGTGCTGCAGAGATGGTTGCCCTTCTGGAAGGTTCTCCCATCTCTACAGAGGAACACTGGAGCTCTGTCAGAGTGACCATCGGGTTCTTGGTCATCTCCCTGACCAAGGCCCTTCTCCCCGGATTGCTCAGTTTGGCCGGGCGGCCAGGTCTAGGAAAAGTCTTGTTGGTTCCAAACACCACTGTGTTCTTGGGGATCTTCAAAGCTGCATACATGTTTGTTTAAATCTGACATGCACTGTCAATTGTGAGACCTTACATAGACAGGTGTGTGCCTTTCCAAATCATGTCCAATCAATTGAATTTACCACAGGTGGACTCCAATCAAGTTGTAGAAACATCTCAAGGATGATCAATGAAAACAGGATGCACCTGAGCTCAATTTCAAGTCTCATAGCAAAGAGTCTGACTACTTATGTAAAGTTTGTTATTTTTAATACATTTGCTTAAAAATCTAAAAACCTGCCGATGAGGAAATACATTTCAGAATAAGGAAGTAACATAACAAAATGTGGAAAAAGTCAAGGATTCTGAACACTTTCTGAAGGCTCTGTATAATACATACACAATAGTCTGCAGGTTTATGGTCAAAATGAGGATGGCAGCCATGCCTCTGAGTCACTACCACTCTGCTCAAAAGATCACACCAATGTCGTTTCTCAGATTTTTGCCTGGGCCTTGCTCCAGTTGATGCTAACTCTCACCACCAGCAGGCAGGTCAATACAGCCCCTCACTGTGATCAATAGTATTTCCTGGGAGTAGGTCTGTAGAAGAGACTCAATCAAAACATTTAGAGAAATAATGACATCCGTTTATCCTACATCCTACAGGAGGAAATTGCTCAGCAAACATCTTATCCTCTAGCAGTCGGCTTTCTCCTTTATTCTCTAAGAGGAAGAACACACACAAACAGCCACAACAATTGATGTCACGTTCTGGGGGGGGGAAGCACTCCCAGAGAAGGAGAGGTATGTGCGTCAAACTTTGGTACTTGGCTGGTGTAGTGTTTTCACAGCGATAGATAAGGGAGTGCACGGACTTGGTCATAGATAGGGAAATAAGCCACATGCAAATGTCAGCTCAAGCTGTAAATCAGTTTGAGGACAGAAATCAATGCCTGCTGAGGCATGGAAGGTGGCAACTATTTCTGGTATTAGGCTTGAGGGATTTCCTCTAGGTTGTCTAGGGTTGTCCTTGGATTACTTTGATCAGTGATCTGGAATTCCAAGATGTAGGCTAGTTTTACACCGTTCTGCATTCTATAAATATCAGTTCTTGCAATCTAGAAAAACACCAAACTATCAGGCCCACCCACTGGGGAGCCAGGCCCAGCAAGTCCGAATGAGTTTTTTCCCCACAAAAGGGCGATCCCGCAGGTGAAGAAGCCAGATGTGGAGGTCCTGGCGTGGTTACACATGGTCTGCGGTTGTGAGGATGGTTGGACGTACGGCCAAATTCTCTAAAAAAACGTTCTCTGGCAACAGCTTTGGTGGACATTCCTGCAGTCAGCATGCCAATTGCATGCTCCCTCATAACTTGAGACATCTGTGGCCATTTATAGTCCCCAGCATAAGGTGCACCTGTGTAATGATCATGCTGTTTAATCAGCTTCTTGATATGCCACACCTGTCAGGTGGATGGATTATCATGCCAAAGAATAAATTGTTCAAAAACAGGGGTGTAAACAAATTTGTGCACAATTTTTGAAAATAAGCTTTTTGTGTGTATGGAACAGTTTTGGGATCTTTTATTTCAGCTCATGAAACATGAGACCAACACTTTACATGTTGCATGTATATTTTTGTTCAACGTAGATGCCCTGGCCTCTTAAGAGCCCATTGAGAGCCCATGAATCCACATTGTTTACAGCACAGAGGTTTACCTGATGGGTTGGTGAGGTCAGACAGTGCTGCAGGTCAACTGCTCAGGGTTAGTGCATTTAATAATAAGTCCATTTCAAAGCCCCAACTGGATCATTAGGCTTCATTAGAAATCAATTACTTAGTGGTTCTCAAACTTTTAAAACTCCCAAAAAGGAATTGTTCAAAGCTTGTGACCTACTCAAGCAAATGGAAGCACACACAACTGTAGCCTGTCTTTACAGACGTAAATAGTGATGCATTTTCAAAATGCAAGATACAGAAATAAACTGTGTTTTACACCTGCATTTTAGCAGGAAGCCATCCATGTTAACAGCCAATATCAACTAGGGATATCATGCTACATCTCTGGAGTCCAGAGCAAGCAGGAGATTAAGAGATCAGATTAAGATCATTTTATTCGTCAATTGTACACGAGGGCCAACTGCTTTTAACCTAAACCCTTCAAAGACACACATACATAAACATTGTTTTTTTGGAGAGGTGCCACATTGGGCACCCAGTGGAGGTTCTGTTGTGAGGGGTTAAGTGCCTTGCTCAAGGGCACAATGGCATCTAGGATTTGATATCAGCAACCCTTCGGTTGCCAGCTCAGTTCACACCAGAGTTTTTCACATCAGACCCGGGATTCAAACACACAACCCTCCAGTTGATGGATCACCTCTCTAACAGCTAGGCTACCTGCCGCAGTGTGATGTTATATCTATCTTTTGAAATAGCCAGTAGCCACCCAAACTAGGCGTATCTGAAATATGAAAAATGATCAATGAAATCGCCTGGTAGCCTATTGTTCTGGCACAGATGTGTCCGTTGCAGATTACTAAACTGGATAAAATGAAACAAGTGCTTTTTGGTCACTAATTGGGATATTCGCACCGGCCTTTGCATGACAATGCCGGTAACCATTGGTTTAAAGTCAAGACGCACACCTTTTTGGTTTTGAAGCACAGATTGGATGTTTTGAGGCAAGAATTTGGTGCAATAGCATAGGCCTATGTTAGTAACCAGATCGAATAGGCAAAGCTATAAATATAAAATAGAAATGGTATGTATGTAACGTTAGCCTACTATCATGTTTTCTTTCCCAATCAGAAAGCCTCAGAAACCCAGAGATGTTGTGAAAGGCTGGATGAAAATAGGAAGAGAGAATGAATGCTGACTTGTCATGTGTTTTTTTCCCTGTCTGTGGGCAGGAGAGTCAGGGCTGGGGAGGAAGAGAGAAGTAATTGCTGCTTGAAGCAAGCTTACATCAGATGTCCCCCCCTTCTTGAGCAGCAACGGTGGTCTGTAAGAAAAGCTCAGCACCGGTGCATACTCACATCTCTAAAACATGGATGATCAGCGCTGCATCCTAAATTGAGTCCCATCACCACAGTACTCGCACACAGAACAGAAGGCCTGATACATTTGGCCTAGAAGCACAAAAGCCCGGTCAAGTTAGTTTCAGTCCTAATGGTTTACTATAACTAGTAGTATAACGAGTCATGTAGTGTCATTGCAGAGGCAATACAGTATAGCAACCTTACATTGTTACTATTAGTTGCCATGTTAACGTGTATCATGTCATAAAAGTAACAATCCTTTCATTACCAATGGAAAAAAATAACAGGGCTGCCATATCAGTTTTATTCCCAACTCTAAATAGACAAGGTTTCTGCCTCGAGAACGTGATCTGCATTCCTCGTCCATAGTCCAATAAAACAACTTTTGTCATTTCCTGTCCTGTTTCATTTATCAGATCATCCCTGTTAAGCAGACAGCTGGGGAGGAACGTGGATGTACACAGTACACAACTTCAGACCTGCATCTTTCTCTGACGTACACAAACACACACTTTTTAAACATTCTTGAGCATTAAATACACATGACATAACATCACTTACTATGCCCTGCCCATATTGTGTGGGCATGCAACCATGTGTCTGTGTTTTTACATAAATTCATGGCTAAGCATGCCTATAAGCAATGTGTGTGTTATATATATATATATATATATATATATATATATATATATATATATATATATATATATATAAAAATAAATAAATAAATAAGAGAGAGAACCGTATTTGTGTCTACAGTCAAGCCAGTGAATTGTACAGATGTTCACGAAGACCAAGCTGCCGCTCTCACACACAATTTAAGGGAGAGGAAGAATCTGTCAAGGGAAATGTCCATCCCAGTTGAACTGAAAATGTGAGGTTAGAAAAATCGAAGTACAAGAAAAATAAACAGAGAGAGAATGACAGAATTCACAGAGGCTCATGTTGCTGGAGGGAGGAGATTGAACGTCGATCAAAGTCCAAAATCTGAAGGGAAGTCATTAAATGTGTGCTTCCTGTTAATGAACACTGGAGCCTTGAAGAGGCATAAACTCCTCTCTGTTGCATTAAATCATGCACGCGAACACCCATGTCACAGCTGAGGTTCTTTAGTAACGTAGTAGTGTCTGGTTAGCGATCCCTGCTGCCTCCACAGCCCTTATGCC
This sequence comes from Oncorhynchus clarkii lewisi, assembly GCF_045791955.1. NCBI lineage: Eukaryota > Metazoa > Chordata > Actinopteri > Salmoniformes > Salmonidae > Oncorhynchus > Oncorhynchus clarkii. The sequence goes on from NC_092153.1 coordinate 58,527,008, forward strand.
CAGTTCTAGGAGAAAAGAGATCCATCATTTTGTTCTATCTGCCATAGATCCAAAAATAGCAGCTGGCTTCATCCTTCATCTCTAGCCCCACAGCTCTCCTAATCTCAAAAAGTTTGCTTTAGGGGACGGGAAGGGATGGGATAGACGGGGGGGAGGGTAGTTCAGAAGACATATCACGGACAGACAGGCGGAAGAGGTTTCTCCCTGGCGTCTTCAAGCAAACAGGCTTATCTCAGCTGTTCTGCAAGTTACCACGGCAGCAGATTTGGGAACTAAAGGGCTTCTTGGAGGGAGACGAGATGTTGCACTTCTGAGAGGATGCCACACATATTCCTCACTGACAGGCCAACTGCACACTGCCTTTAATTTACAAGTCCAAGCCGAGGAGGGAATGTGTGATTGTAACCTGTCAAGATCCGACACACTTTATCCTGCAGACTCCTCCAGCAATATCTCTTGAATAAAGACAATGCAACCTTACATACTTTAGGACTGGGATTCAATCTGATCGCGCTTTGTCAGCAATGCACCTTTCAAAAAGGCAATGTTCCCGCGTACACAGAGATCACATTCATGGTAAACGTTGCATATGTCAGCTCAATCAGAAATGACCTTTAAATGCTGCATTGTCCACAAAGTAAAATTGGATCGAACCCCAGCCTAGAACTCTATTCGATCAGATCCAGTACCTCATATTTGGGATTAGGTCAGATATAGCATTCTTCCTCTACAGCTAGAATGGATGTTTAAATGAACATTTAGCCAAGTATTTTTTTTAAACATTGTAAACATTACTTCGTTAAAAGCTTTCATCCAAAGAACACAGGTAGTGTGTTTAATAATACAATTGACAGGGCCCTTGACCATGATCCCCCTGAAGTGATTCAATCTCAAATCTGCTAAATATTCACCTCTCTAATCTCACACGGTGCAACAGATTTTTACATTGGATAAAAATACACTCAGAGCTAGAAAATGGAATATCATATACTACAGTTGAATAGATTATATACCACTGCGTGCGTGCGACTGCGTGTGTGTGAGACTGCGTGCGTGCGACTGCATGTGTGTGAGACTGCGTGCGTGCGACTGCGACTGCGTGTGTGCGAGACCGCGATACTGTGTGCGTGCGTGACCGCGTGCGTGCGAGACTGCGAGACTGCGTGTGTGCGAGACCGCGAGACTGTGTGCGTGCGAGACTGCGAGACTGTGTGCGTGTGAGACTGCGTGCGTGCAAGACTGCATGCGTGCAAGACTGTGTGCGTGCAAGACCACGAGACTGTGTGCGTGCGTCACTGCGTGCGTGCGAGACTGCGAGACTGCGTGCGTGTGAGACTGCATGCGTGCGAGACTGCGTGCGTGCGAGACTGCATGCGTGCGAGACTACGAGACTGTGTGCGTGCGTCACTGCGTGCGTGCGAGACTGCGTGCAAGACTGCGTGCGTGCAAGACCACGAGACTGTGTGTGTGCGAGACTGCGTGCATGCGAGACTGCGAGACTGTGTGCGTGCGAGACTGTGTGTGTGTGAGACTGCGTGCGTGCAAGACTGCGTGCGTGCAAGACTGCGTGCGTGCAAGACTGCGTGCGTGCAAGACTGCGTGCGTGCGAGACCGCGTGCGTGCGAGACCGCGTGTGTGCGAGACTGCGTGCATGTGAGACCGCGAGACTGTGTGCGTGCGTGCGAGACTGCGTGCGTAACTGCGTGCGTGACTGCGAGTTTGTAGTTCAGTCTGCATGTGTGTCTCTAGGTCTGCGTGTGTGTCTGTGGGTGTGTGTCTGTGGGTCTGCACGTGTGCGTCTGTCTGTGGGTCTGCACGTGTGTGCCTGTCTGTGGGTGTGCACGTGTGTGTCTGTCTGTGGGTGTGCACGTGTGTGTCTGTCTGTGGGTGTGCACGTGTGTGTCTGTCTGTGGGTGTGCACGTGTGTGTCTGTCTGTGGGTGTGCACGTGTGTGTCTGTCTGTGGGTGTGCACGTGTGTGTCTGTGGGTGTGCACGTGTGTGTCTGTCTGTGGGTGTGCACGTGTGTGTCTGTCTGTGGGTGTGCACGTGTGTGTCTGTCTGTGGGTCTGCACGTGTGTGTCTGTGGGTGTGCACGTGTGTGTCTGTCTGTGGGTGTGCACGTGTGTGTCTGTCTGTGGGTCTGCACGTGTGTGTCTGTCTGTGGGTCTGCACGTGTGTGTCTGTCTGTGGGTCTTCACGTGTGTCTGTCTGTGGGTCTTCACGTGTGTCTGTCTGTGGGTCTGCACGTGTGGGTCTGCACGTGTGTCTGTCTGTGGGTCTGCACGTGTGTGTCTGTCTGTGGGTCTGCGCGTGTGTGTCTGTCTGTGGGTCTGCACATGTGTGGGTCTGCACGTGTGTGTCTGTCTGTGGGTCTGCACGTGTGTCTGTCTGTGGGTCTGCACATGTGTGGGTCTGCACGTGTGTGTCTCTCTGTGGGTCTGCACGTGTGTCTGTCTGTGGGTCTGCACGTGTGTCTGTCTGTGGGTCTGCACATGTGTGGGTCTGCACGTGTGTGTCTGTCTGTGGGTCTGCACGTGTGTGTCTGTCTGTGGGTCTGCACGTGTGTGTCTGTCTGTGGGTCTGCACATGTGTGTGGGTCTGCACGTGTGTCTGTCTGTGGGTCTCCACGTGTGTGTCTGTTTGTGGGTCTGCACGTGTGTGTCTGTTTGTGGGTCTGCACGTGTGTGTCTGTCTGTGGGTCTGCACGTGTGTGTCTGTCTGTGGGTCTGCACGTGTGTGTCTGTTTGTGGGTCTGCACGTGTGTCTGTCTGTGGGTCTGCACGTGTGTCTGTCTGTGGGTCTGCACGTGTGTCTGTCTGTGGGTCTGCACGTGTGTCTGTCTGTGGGTCTGCACGTGTGTTGGGGCTACAGTCAGTGCTGGGAACAGTGTACAAACAGCAGCCCACTCAGTCATAATCAGGGCAGTCATTATCATCCAGGCACACACAGCCATGTCTTATACAACAGCACTGTTGCCCATGCCCTGTGGCAGTTAGCCACACATCCACCAACCATTAATGGACTGATTAAGGTTCATTGGTAGATTATATGTCATTTATAAACATGGTTACAAATATTTGTTGAAATCTATGAATTCAAAGAGGGCGGGATCCCATCTGTGATGATGGTCCTATGATCTAAAGACATGTCTTATATCAATAATAAGACATTGCAAACAGTTAATGTTTATGATAAGCACATACACTACCGTTCAAAAGTTTGGGGTCACTTAGAAATGTCCTTGTTTTCGAAAGAAAAGCACAATTTTTGACCATTAACATCAAATTGATCAGAAATACAGTGTAGACATTGTTAATGTTGTAAATGACTATTGTAGCTGGAAATGGCTGATTTTTTTATGGAATATCTACATAGGCGTACAGAGGCCCATTATCAGCAACCACCTGTGTTCCAATGGCATGTTGTGTTAGCTAATCCAAGTTGATCATTTTAAAAGGCTAACTGATCATAAGAAAACCCCTTTGCAATTATGTTAGCACAACTGAAAACTGTTGTGCTGATTTAAAGAAACAATAAAACCTTTAGACTAGTTGAGTATCTGGAGCATCAGCATTAGTGGGTTTGATTACAGGCTCAAAATGGCAAGAAACAAAATACCTTTCTTCTGAAACTCGTCAGTCTATTCTTGTTCTGAGAAATGAAGGCTATTCCATGCGAGAAATTGCCAAGAAACTGAAGACCTCACAACGCTGTGTACTAATCCCTTCACAGAACAGCGCAAACTGGCTCTAACCAGAATAGAAAGAGGAGTGGGAGGCACCGGTGCACAACTGAGCAAGAGGACAAGTACATCAAAGTGTCTAGTTTGAGAAACAGACACCACACAAGTCCTCAACTAGCAGCTTCATTAAATAGTACCCGTCTCAACGTCAACAGTGAAGAGAAGACTCCGTGATGCTGGCCTTCTGTACGCCTATGTAGATATTCCATTAAAAATGTGCCGTTTCCAGCTACAATAGTCATTTACAAGATTAGCAATGGCTACACTGTATTTCTGATCAATTTGATGTTATTTTAATGGACTTTTTTTTGCTTTTTTTTCAAAAACAAGGACATTTCTAAGTGATCCCAAACTTTTGAACAGTAGTGTAAATTTATTAATGGTATAATGTGGGGTTAGCGATGTCCTTTTGGTCAATTATTACCTGATATTTCCTCATTGATTGTAATTTCCTGTTCAGAGAATTGACGGGCAATGGGATGGGTTCAAGAGCGAAATAGTTAATCAGGGTACGGGAAAGCAGAAGTTTCTTAAGTCTGTGTGGACGTACATGTTGATATTCCAGATAGCATTTATGCTAAAGCACGTGTGCACCGTTATTGAAGTGTATGTGGATGATAATATCTATGTCAATGACCTGAACAGGGGAGTGCTGTAATATAGCATGTATGTTAATTTTTTCATATTGTCATGTATTCTCATTGGTCAGATGGCTTTCTTAAAAAATATATTTAAAAAATAATAAAAATAAAAAAAGAGTATGTGATTTTATGATTGGTTGAAAATGGGAGTTGAAGAAGAATACAGTGGGACCACCTCTTGTTTCTAGTTTACTGCTAAACAACATCCCAGGATGCCCTTTTACTTCAGTGTTCAGTTCCCAGGAAGCATTTTGAGTTATACGCTTATTTTGTGGGGCTCATGCCACTATCCGCCAACATGTTAACAGAGTATTTTGTTTTGGCTCAAGCACATGATTTGGTCGGCTGTTTGGGCTCCAGCTTATTCAAAACATTTCCAACAGGAGCCCTGTGTTTCTGTCAAAGCAATACAGAGAAAGGGAGCAAAGTACACAGCAAGCAATACTTCACTGTTCAGCATGGGGGGTTGTGAGAGTGGCTATGATATGACCTCTGTCAAAAACCTCTCAGAGCAGAGTCATTCAAAAGTTGACTCAAAAGAGGATCCAAATGACTGTCTTCCACGACAGTCCCTACTCTGTCACGCTCAGGAAAGTCCTATAAGAAGGGGATAAAGGAGTTCAAGTCCTTTCAACAGCAAACACACCCAGCAAACACACCCACTCACTTATCGTTAATTAAATATTTTATTACAGTGCCCCAAGGTGACCACAGCTTTATTTCACTCTGTAATTCCCGAAGCACCTGACCTACAACCACCAAAGTCACTGTCAAGAAGCTTTGACACACAACTTTAAGACCATGCGGCTCACATTGATTGCAACAAGTGGTGGTGTTATGAGTTAGAGAGGCAACTTGAACAGAACAATGGTACAGACAACATTACAAAATCTTGCCTAAACTAAAGTGACTTATAAATGGTTCAATTCTCTGACTTAGTGAGCACTTTACAGACTGCAATACTGTAAGCCAGAGTCTATTGCTTGCCGTTAATCATTCATTAATAGGACCAACATAGACAACATAAGGTGAATGATCTGCCATTGCTTGGAGAGGTCTGAAAACCTCATTATGGATGTAATGGCTTCGTCATTAATAGGCACAGCCGGAGAGCTATGAAAGCAATTTAGAATATTCTCTTCATTAGTTTAAAATGTTGAGGGGAGGCCAGACCTCATGGGGTCGTTCCACTTCAAAAAGCACGAGAAAGAGTATTTCAACACCCACCATCTCAGATTAGCAATCTTGCAACATCATTTTGTTTAATATAATTTGATATCTGAGAAATTAAGCTAATTGATTGCACAATTTTTCTTCATTTTCATTTATTGGATTAAAAAAAAATGTTAACCTTTATTTAACTAGGCAAGTCAGTTAAAGAACTAATTCTTATTTTCAATGACGGCCTAGGAACAGTGGGTTAACTGCCTGTGGGGCAGTCCCCCGAAGATTTGTACCTTGTCAGCTCAGGGATTTGAACTTGCAACCTTCTGGTTACTAGTCCAACACTCTAACCACTAGGCTACCCTGCCGCCCCATATAAACATAGTACCTAACATCCGATTTGGACCAAACTTTTTTTTTTTCTAACAACGAATTATACATGTGAAATCCCCAAAAATACCACCCCAAGAACGGGTATATTGTTTTTAGCATTTGTGGCACAAATCCAATGCAATTCAATGGTACCTATATTAGAATTTTTACTCTTCATGTCCAAATCATCCTAAAGTATCTACAAATGTATTGTGTAGCTCAATTATCTTACTTATAGATTATTTGGATATGAAGCACAAAAAAAGCTTCAAATAGGTACAAATGACTAGTGCCACAATTGCAACAAAGAAATTGCATTTGAAACTGTGGCCAGGTAAACAAAACCAAAGCATTGGTTGCCATCATACCTGCTCCATAAAATGCTTACAGGGTAAAAAAATAAATATGGCATTTTTGTAATTTTGGTTAACTATCCCTATGAATCACCATAATAGCAGGAAAAGCACCACCTAGTGGTCAAAACCTGGTAATAACAAGATGTACCTAACAACTTCAATTAATAATTTATCTGAACAAGACGGAATAAAACTAACAAATTCACTGAGAATACATTATATTGGATGAATAAAAATACAGAGCCGCAGCCCCATTCTACTTCCCTACAAACAAACAAAAAGTGCAGTACCTGCAGTCGACAGTGGAATTTTGGACACAATAATTGCAAAATATCTGCTGCATACTACATTTGAACTGCAGTTATTCTGCAAAATTACTGCAGTAAAAAAATAGTTATTTTGGACACAACATTTGCATCATACTGCAGTTATAATGCAATCTTTTTTTCGTGAGGGTTGTCAGACAGATAACTGATACTATATACTCGTTGTTGGCGTGGGATGTCCATAGATATATATTCCTAATTTCTTACTCATTGTTAGAAAAGGTTTTGGTCCAAATCAGATGTAAGGTACTATAATTACTGAATATTATATACATTTTATAAATTACAATGGCCAATTTGGGTGCAAGCAATTAGCGTAATTTCTCAGAGATCAGATTACATTTCATCAAAATAATGTTGCCAGAATGCTTATTTTATTTCTCAGAGATCAGATTATATTTCATCAAAATAATGTTGCCAGAATGCTTATTTTATCTGTTTCGAACTACAGAAACGATTTCAGAACAATCTGAGTTGGTGGTGTCATGGCTTGCTGAAATGACATGGAACGATCCAGTTGTTAGTTGTAGGCTAGTGATTGATTACACCTTTAGGCTACATTATGGGAATCAATCAGCAAACACTTTTTTTACGGCATTTTATGATAGGCTAGATTGTATAGCCTGCTACTTTAGTGTAATTAAACATTGACATAGCCTAAGTAGCCTATTGTGCGTTGACATCAAGTTTTCTGTTTTGAATACTTGGAGAGTTAAGACAATTCCCGCGGCGAGAGGCAATCCTCTGATTTATAACAGAAGCAGCAGCGCAGGCTCAGATTTATGTTTACTGGTTCTGATTCATCTGTTCCAGTTGTGCACTGGAGGCTAGAGAACCTCCACTGAAATGGGAAAAAATCTCGGGCAAGTAACTACATCAAAATGGCTAATGAGGGAGATTAGTGAGTTTACCTAGCCTACTCCTCGTCACACACACACACACTCTACCTCAAAGCTTTTACCATGAATCATTACCTACCTCTATGTCTCGCAACATTGCAACAAATTAGATTGCCAGTTCACGATCGTAAAGCTGGATACAATGCAACGTTCATGCGAATCTTCATTGAATGGATTTAGACAAGGAATATAATGTTTGGTGGTACATACCCAAAAGGAGCAGTTTCACTTCTCTCGCCGCCTTCTCTCCATCTTCTCGAAGGTTTTTGTCAATCATTTTGGACCTCTCGGCCGCGGCTTTATCTTCCTGACTCACTGTACACCCCATGGTTCCAAGTGCACGCTTCAGGACTGCTGTTTATCGGAACGATATCACACAAAAATGATGTAGCCTATTTAGGGCTCTATTTCTGAGTGTTTATGTTTTTTAAATAGTTCCCAGTCCAGTGTTGTGTGGTTGAGAAATGCAACTTCCTCTTTGAGAAATACGACTGGAAAATAAGTTTGACTCACCCACAAACCAGCATCCAAATGATTGATTAAATTTAGTCCGAATTCACTTTTCTATTCCAGATGTTTCCTCGTTTGTAAACCAAGTTTAAGGCCTATTTTTTAACATTCTATCCAAGCCGACAGAAAAAATGTCATTTGTTTGTCATTACGAGGACACAAACTTTGAGTAACAACAATTTATTTTGAGGGCGCGTCAATAAAATCAGTTAAGTTCACGTTTTAGACCAAGAAAAAGGGTCACGGAACCTCAGCAAAAGTATTCCAGCTGTGAAGACCGCGGAGCAGATCGATTTCCGATGCCAATTTGCAATGAACCAAAATTCAATAAACCACTGTGACGCTGAGCTATGTTGCTCCTCTTCCTCGGAGTTATAATTTAGTCGTTCAGTGTGTGAGTGATGTTATGCACTGTTCTCTTCGTTAAGATTTATCACGTTAAAAACCACACCCGTAGCAGCTGTGAAGTTCCTCTCTGCCCAACAAACCGAAGACAGTTCAGTCACCTCCCAAGTCAGCAAAGTGCCAGGGTTTCCACTATAGATAACACAGCCACAAAGTATATGCTAAAAATTTGATTTTTGTCTTAATTTAAATGTAGGGATAGGCATACGATTAGCAGTGTGATTAAGGTTAGTGTTAAGATTAGGGTTAGGTTTAAAATCAGATTTTAAGAAGAAACATTGTAGAAATAGGCGGGGTTTATTACTTTATGGCTGTATTAACTAGAGACGACCCAGTGCGAATCGCCCACCTACTTTGCTTCATGGGAAATGTAGTGTTTCATGAAATTGTCGTCAGTGATAAATTTAAAACATGATTAATACAATATCTAATTTACTCATTCATCTCATTTAATTTATCACAGCCTATTCGTTATTGCCAATTACATTTTGCTCATGTCAATGGATAGTATAAGGCCAATTTCATTAGGGTGAAAGTTTCTACAAGGACAAATCGATTGAGTTAGTCTTGAAAACATACTACATTATTGTAGGGGAAATCAAATTAAACTAGTGATTCAAGGCTTTATGACAAAAAAAACATTTTATGGACTCTTTAGACGCACATTGTTAGGTCTACCTAACAAGTCTTTTCAGTGGAGTATTTAAACTAAACTAAAATATAAATGTAACAAGTAAGGTGTTGGTCCCATGTTTCATGAGCTGAAATAAAAGATCCCAGAAATGTTCCATACGCACAACAATCTTATTTCTCTCAACTTTAGTGCACACATTTCTTTACATCCCTGTTAGTGAGCATTTCTCCTTTGCCAAGATAATCCATCCACTTGACAGGTGTGGCATATCAAGAAGTTGATTAAGCAGCATGATCATGACACAGGTGAACCTTGTGCTGGGGACAATAAAAGACCATTCTAAAATGTGCAGTTTAATGCCACAGATGTCTCAACCTTTGAGGGACCGTGCAATTGGCATGCTGACTGCAGGAATGTCCACCAGAGCTGTTGCCAGACAATTTAATGTTTATTTCTCAACCATAAGCCGCCTCAAATGTCTTTTTAGAGAATTTGGCAGTATGTCCAACCGTCCTCACAACCGCAGACCACGTGTGTGGCGTCATGTGGGCGAGCGGTTTGCTTATGTCAACCTTATGAACAGAGTGCCCCATGGTGACTGTGAGGTTATGGCATGGGCATGTGTCACGCCCTGACCTGAGTATTCTTTGTTTTCTTTATATATTTTGGTTAGGTCAGGGTGTGACGTGGGTGATGTATGTGTTTTGTACTGTCTAGGGTTTTTGGAGATTTATGGGGTTGTTTACCATCTAGGTGTTTATGTATGTCTGTGGTTGCCTGGATTGGTTCTCAATTAGAGGCAGCTGTTCATCGTTGCCTCTAATTGGGAACCCTATTTAGGCATCCATCTTCTTTGGGTATTTCGTGGGTTATTGTCTATTTCAAGTTGCCTGTGTCTGCACTGTTTATATATAGCGTCACGTTCGTTTGTTGTTTTGTAAGTTTGTTTTAGTGTTCTTTTTCATTAAATATAGAACATGTATTCATATCACGTTGTGCCTTGGTCTCCTCCATTCGACGAATGTGACACCATAAAAGGACCAAGCAGCGTGGTAAAAGGCAGCAGCAGCGATCGCAGGACTCATGGACTTGGGAGGAAATTCTGGACGGGGGAGGACCCTGGGCACAACCAGGGGAATATCGCCGCCCCAAGGCAGAGTTGGAGGCAGCTAAAGCAGAGAGGCGCCGGTATGAGGAGGCAGCATGGCAGCGCGGCTGGAAGCCCGAGAGGCAGCCCCAAAAATGTCTTGGGGGGGCACTTGGAGCAGTCGGCGAAGTTGAGGGTTGAGTCGGAGATTGTCGAGGAGTTATTGGACAGATTGGAGGAGAGTGAACGGAGGGGAGATTATGAGACATTCGAGGAGTTGTTGACGAATTTGGAGGAGAGTGAAGAGAGAGAGCTGTTGGTTTGGCGTAGTATGCACGGCATTCGCCCTGAGGAGCGTGTTAGCTGTCCGATGCCACCTGTGTCAGTTCCTCGTACTCATCCTGAAACTTGTGTTAAAGTTCCGGAAGATTTGATGCCGGCTATACACACCAAGTCTCCAGTACACCTTCCCAACCCGGTGTGTCCTGTTCCTGCTTCTCGCACTCATCCTGAGGTGCGTGTTCTCAGCCCGGTACCATCAGTACCGGTACCACGCACCAGGTCTATAGTGCGCCTCGGCAGTCCAGTACGCCCTGTTCCTTCTACCGCACTCGCCCTGAGGTGCGTGTCCTCGGCCCAATACCACCAGTGCCAACACCACGCACCAGGCTTCCTGTGCGTCTCCAGAGCCTTGTATGCCCTGTTCCTCCTCCCCGCACTCACCCTGAGGTGCGTGTCTCCAGCCCGGTACCAACAGTGCCGGCACCACGCACCAGGCCACCAGTGCGCCTCCAGTGTCCAGTACTTCCTGTTCCTGCTCCTCGCACTCTCCCGGAGGTGCGTGACCCCAGCCCGGTACCACCAGTGCCGGCACCACGCACCAGGTCTATAGTGCGCCTCGGCAGTTCAGTACAACCTGTTCCTCCTCCCCGCACTCACCCTGAGGTGGGTGTCCTCGGCCCAGTATCACCAGTGCCGGCACCATGCACCAGGCCTACAGTGCGCCTCGCCAGTACAGAGCGTCCGGCTACAGTACCCAGTCCAGAGCGTCCGGCTACAGTACCCAGTCCAGAGCGTCCTGCTACAGTACCCAGTCCAGAGCATCCGGCTACAGTACCCAGTCCAGAGCGTCCGGCTACAGTACCCAGTCCAGAGCGTCCTGCTACAGTACCCAGTCCAGAGCATCCGGCTACAGTACCCAGTCCAGAGCGTCCGGCTACAGTACCCAGTCCAGAGCGTCCTGCTACAGTACCCATGCTACAGTACCCAGTCCAGAGCATCCGGCTACAGTACCCAGTCCAGAGCGTCCGGCTACAGTACCCAGTCCAGAGCGTCTGGCAACAGTACCCAGTCCAGAGCGTCCGGCAACAGTACCCAGTCCAGAGCGTCCAGCAACAGTCTACAGACCGGAACCTCCTACGACGGGTCGCAGTCCGGAACCTACCACGATGGGTCGCAGTCCGGAACCTACCACGACGGGTCGCAGTCCGGAACCTACCAGTCCTGGTCCGCCGGAGTCTCCCTCCAGTCCTGGCCCGCCGGAGTCTCCCTCCAGTCCGGATCCGCCGGAGTCTCCCTCCAGTCCGGATCCGCCGGAGTCTCCCTCCAGTCCGCATCCGCCAGAGTCTCCCTCCAGTCCGCATCCGCCGGAGTCTCCCTCCAGTCCGCATCCGCCGGAGTCTCCCTCCAGTCCGGATCCGCCGGAAACGCCAGTCTGTCCTGAGCCGTCCGAGCCGCCAGTCTGTCCTGAGCCGTCGGAGCCGCCAGTCTGTCCTGAGCAGTCAGTCAGCCAGGACCCGCCAGAGCCAACAGCCTAGCCAGGACCCGCCAGAGCCGTCAGCCTAGCCAGGACCCGTCAGAGCCGTCAGCCTAGCCAGGAGCCGCCAGAGCCGCCAGCCAGCCAGGAGCCGCCAGAGCCGTCAGCCAGCCAGGAGCCGCCAGAGCCGTCAGCCAACCAGGAGCTGCCAGAGCCGCCTGTCATGCCGGTCTCCTCAATACGACGATCATGACAGCAGGCATAAACTATGAACAACGAACACAATTGCATTTTATCGATGGCGATTTGAATGCACAGAGATTCTTTGCCATTCATCTGCCACCATTAACTGATGTTTCAACATGAAAATGCACAACCCCATGTTGCAAGGATCTGTTCAAAATTCCTGGAAGCTGAAAATTTCCAAGTTCTTCCATGACCTGCATACTCACCAGACATGTCACCATGTTTGGGATGCACTGGATCAATGTGTATGACAGCGTGTTCCAGTTCCCGCCAATATCTAGCAACTATGCACAGCCATTGAAGTGGAGTGGAACAACATTCCTCAGGCCACAATCAACAGCCTGATCAACTCTATGCGAAGGAGATGTGTCACGCTGCATGAGGCAAATGGTGGTCACACCAGATACTGACTGGTTATCTGATCCATGCCCCAACCTTGTTTTTTAAAGGTATCTGTAACCAACAGATGTATATCTGTATTCCCAGTCATGTGAAATCCATAGATTAGGCCCTAATGAATGTATATCAATTGACTGATTTCCTTACATGAACTGTAACTCTGTAAAATCTTGGCAAATTGTTGCATGTTGCGTTCATACAGTATTTTTGTTCAGTATACTTTTCAGCTTGTTAAAGACTAACTCATCATGTTAAGAGACCTGTCAACATTGCTCTCACTGTTTACCATTTATAAAAAGCAAGTAGAGAAAGAATAATTTCCTTTACTGTCAAAGCTCTTATTCAGAGTATGCATAAGCAGAGGGTGCAACATGTCAGCACCTCAGGAGTAAATGTCAGTTGGCTTTTCATAGCCGATCATTCAGAGTATCTCTACTGCTCCTGCTGTCTCTAGAGAGTTGAAAACAGCAGGTCTGGGACAGGTAGCACGTCCGGTGAACAGGTCAGGGTTCCATAACCGCAGGCAGAACAGTTGAAACTGGAGCAGTAGCACGGCCAGGTGGACTGGGGACAACAAGGAGTCATCAGGCCAGGTAGTCCTGAGGCATGGTCGTAGGGCTCAGGTTCTCCGAGAGAGAGAAAGAAAGAGAGAGAGAGAGAATTAGAGAGGGCATTCTTAAATTCACACAGGACACCGGATAAGACAGGAGAAATACTCCAGATATAACAGACTGATCCTAGGAGGTTGAGACAGGAGGGGTCGGGAGACACTGGCCCCATCCGACGATACCCCCGGACAGGGCCAAACAGGCAGGATATAACCCCACTCACTTTGCCAAAGCACAGCCCCCACACCACTAGAGGGATATCTTCAACCACCAACTTACCATCCTGAGACAAGGCCTGAGTATAGCCCACAAAGATCTCCGCCATGGCACAACCCAAGGGGTGGGACGCCAGCCCGGACAGGAAGATCACATCAGTGACTCAACCCACTCAAGTGACACACCCCTCCTAGGGACGGCATGGAAGAGCACCAGTAAGCCAGTGACACAGCCCCTGTAACAGGGTTAGAGGCAGAGAATCCCAGTGGAGAGAGGGGAACCGGTCAGGCAGAGACAGCAAGTGCGGTTCGTTGTTCCAGTGCTTTTCCATTCACCTTCATACTCCTGGGCCAGACTACACTCAATCATAGGACCTACTGAAGAGATGAGTCTTCAATAAAGACTTACAATTTGAGACCGAGGTGCGTCTCTCACATGGATAGGCAGACCATTCCAAAAAAATTTAGCTCTATAGGAGAAAGCCCTGCCTCCAGCTGTTTGCTTAGAAATTCTAGGGACAGTTAGGAGGCCTGCGTCTTGTGACCGTAGAGCACGTGTAGGTATGTACGGAAAGACCAAATCGGAAAGATAGGTAGGAGCAAGCCCATGTAATGCTTTGTAGGTTAGCAGTAAAACCTTGAAATCAGTCCTTGCCTTAACAGGAAGCCAGTGTAGAGGCTAGCACTGGAGTAATATGATACATTTTTTGGGTTCTAGTCAAGATTCTAGCAGTCACGTTTAGCACTAACTGAAGGTTATTTAGTGCTTTAACTGGGTAGCCGGAAAGTAGAGCATTGTAGTAGTCTAACCTAGAAGTGACAAAAGATGACAGTTCATCAGCTCTCTTCAGCAGAGGTGGCAAAATGCCTGTGCTGGCTTGTTGTCAGCAGACATACAAAATACTTATTTTCCACCATAATTTGCAAATAAATTCATAAAAAAATCCTACAATGTGATTTTCTGGATTCTGTTCCCCATTTTGTCTGTCATAGATGAAGTGTACCTATGATGAAAATTACTGGCCTCTCTCATCTTTTTAAGTGGGAGAACTTGCACAATTGGTGGCTGACTAAATACTTTTTTGCCCCACTGTAAGTATTCACAGTCCTGAGTCAATACTTCTGAGTATTTCTGTGTATATTTCTAAGTCTCTAAGGATGGCGCAACATTTGCCCATTATTCTTTACAAAATTCTTCAAATTCTGTCAAATTGGTGGTTGATCATTGCTAGACAAACATTTTCTGGTCTTGCCATAACTGTAACTCGGCCACTCAGGAACATTCACTGTCTTCTTGGTAAGCAAATCCAGTGTAGATTTGGCCTTGTGTTTTAGGTCATTGTCCTGCTGAAAGGTTACTTAATCGCCCAGTGTCTGGTGTAAAGTAGACTGAACCAGAGTTTCCTCTAGGATTTTGCCTGTGCTTAGCTCCATTCCATGTATTTATTTTAACCTGAAACACTCCCTAGTCCTTAACGATTACAAGCATACCCATAACATGCAGCCTCCACTATGCTTGAAATTATGGAGAGTGGTACTCAACAATGTGTTGTATTGGATTTGCCCCAAACATAACACTTTGTATTCAGGAAAAAAAATTCATTTATTTGCCACATTTGTTGCAGTATTACTTTAATGCCTTTTTGTGAACAGGATGCATGTTTGGGAATATTTTTTATTCTGTACAGGCTTCCTTCTTTTCACTCTGTGAATTAGGTTAATATAGTGGAGTAACCACACTGTTGTTGATCCATGCTCAGTTTTCTCCTAATCACAGCCATTAAACTCTGTAACTGTTTTAAAATCACCATTGGCCTCATGGTGAAATCCCTGAGCGGTTTCCTTCCTCTCTGGCAACTGAGTTAGTGTATTGATACACCATCCAAAGTGTAATTAATAACTTCACCATGCTCAAAGGGATATTCAGTCTGCTTTCTTTTTTTTTTACCCATCTACCAATAGCTGCCCTTCCAGGCAAGGCATTTCAGATTTTCATTTGTATTGTGTGTAGGCCAATGACAATAAAATCTAAAGGCAATCATTTTTAAATTCAGGCTGTAGCAACAAAATTTGGAAAAAGTCAAGGGGTGTGAATGCACTGTATCTATCACTGTCTGATGATGGCTCATTGCTTTACAACAGAGCTCTCTTATTCTTTTATTGAATGGTTTTCCTGCCATCCAAATCTGTAGAAACAAAAAGTCCGGAGCCGCCAGAGTCTCCCGCCTGTCCGGAGCCGCCAGAGTCTCCCGCCTGTCCGGAGCCGCCAGTCCGCCAGGATCCTCCAGAGCCGCCGGACAGATGCCCACCCAGACCCTCCCCTATAGGTTCAGGTTTTGTCACGTTCTGACCATTGTTCTTTTGGGTTTTCTTTGTTTTAGTGTTGGTCTGGACGTGAGCTGAGTGGGCATTCTATGTTGTGTGTCTAGTTTTCCCATTTCTATGTTTGGCCTGATATGGTTCTCAATCAGAGGCAGGTGTTAATCATTGTCTCTGATTGGGAACCATATTTAGGTAGCCTGTTTTGTGTTGGGTTTTGTCTTCTGTCTTTGTGTCTATGCACCAGATAGGACTGTTTCGGTTTTTCACATTTGTTGTTTTGGTATTTTGTAGTGTTCACGTTTATGGTCTTTATTAAACATGTTGAACACTAACCATGCTGCGTTTTGGTCCGATCCTTCGTCCACAGAAGAAAACCCTTACACACAGTTACCTAAGAGTGCAGCTCTTGATTTTCACAAGCTTTTACAACAATTATAGAACTGGAGTGGACAAACGAGTGGACAAACAAGTTCGTCAACCTTCTTCAACATAATGATAAAACCATAATGATAAAAACACTTTCATTAATGGTTGGCAGAAATACAATATATTTTAGACCATGCCTCCACATATGCTAATGAATCCCCACCAGCACATTGCCACCACCTACATTTCAAAGTACGGTAATGATTGTCTCTTATATTGAATATGTGGAGTAGCTACTGATAGAGTTTCTGTATCCCAATATGGATATTTCTAAGAATGTGCAGGATTTTTTTTTTTATATAGTTAAGTGCCCACTCAACTGTCTAGGTAGAGTGCTCTGCTTTTTTATTTTTTCAGGAGGGGAGTAGGCTACATGCAGCTATGTACATGTTTTACACAAAATACACTATCAAATGTTGGTACAAACATAGTTGTCAGTATTGCAAACATAAACAGGCAGTCTAGTGATTTCATGTTCTTCTCAGCTGCTGAGTTACATGCAGCTATTCACTCTCACCATGATGCCTAGAATGTTCGGCTGCCCAGAATGTTCGGCTGCCCAGATGTGGAACACAGCAAGACACAGGCTGTGTTCGAGAGCATCACAACCATGATGTATCATGGCTAAATTATGACTGACTGACTGATCTACAAATACCAATAAGTCATTATTTATGATGCAAGGTGATTTGTAGATCAGTTAGTCGGCAGTTGCCTGCACTGTCGGCTGCAATGTCGAACAAGCCCACAGACACGCGGTCTAATTAGTGATTGAATGTTATTTTTTCATCATCATAGCAAACATTGGCTAAGCGGCTCAGGAGACAGACAGGCAGTCAAAGTAGTGTTCTTTTTTTGGAACTACGATATGACAGCAACTATAAAGATTAGCCTACATCATTACACAAAACATTTTTTTTGCCGAGATTCATGTGTACGCTAAATATATACTTGAGGCTGATATTTGAGGCTACTCTTCACCGACTTCATCCTGCCATAACCCCAATGATAGATTTGATTTCTGAAGCCAATGTGGCATGTTTCATTTATTTTCTTTCTATGAATTTGGCTGTATTCTTAGACTCTCTGGAACACGAGTGCATGGATCCCCAATCTACCTCTGTTGCACTTTCATTAAATGGGGTGCACAAATCTGTCTGCTTTGTTTGCCACAGAAACTGTTACTGTTCTGCAGTAGGCCTGATTTCGAACCCAGGTAGTTATATTGGTGCTGTCACATGCAGGAGACCTGGTTCGAACCCAGTCAGTCACAAGAGCAAGATTAAAAGGAGTGATGACAGGGCTATTCAACTATTTTCTTATAGGGGCCAAATTGCCCTTTTTGTGACACTCCCTTTTAACATGTCCTGCGCAGCCTTTGAGGGGAACAGAAGGCACGTCCATGTTCCAGAGAGTCTATACGTTCAGGAATAGCTTATAGCCAAAACGGTTCAAATGCTATGTAGCAGTCAACATGCTACATTGGCTTCAGAAACCACCGGAAGCTTATTTTTACCACAGAGACCCTTTCATTCTATCTGATCTTCTCTACCTTTCCTGGCTGGCAAAGTACCAGAGAACTGAATTTGAAAATGTAATCTGGATGGGGCTCCCGAGTGACACAGCGGTCAAGGCACTGCATCTCAGTTCTAGAGGCGTCACTACAGACCCTGGCTCGATTCCAGGCTGTATCACAACCGCCCGTGATTGGCATGCACAGTATGAAGCAATATGTGTATTATACCTTTTATTGTACATAGCGTCATAGTGAGGGACAGATTTGGTGCAATAGGACAGATATAGAAGTTCCAAAATCATCATGATGAAAAATAAAAATAATAATGTTATTTTATTGTTTTTATTGCAACATTGTTTACAGTACAATAAATGCCAGCATTGTATTCAAATATATTGACATACAATAAAATAAAGACATAAAATGAAGGGCAAAATAGTTTAAAAGCACTTTAAAAATTATTACATTTCTCTTTTTAATTATCTGACTAAAACTACAGTTCTGGCTTTTTACATTATACAAACTAGATATGCATATTGAATATAAAGGGTTTACATTTATATACATTATTTAGAAATGCTGGTTGAAGTCGATATTTCATGAACTATACCAATTTCATTAAATCACACAAGGAAATGAGAGAACTGTATAAGGAGCGTTACCAGACAGTCAGATATCATCTCAGCCACTTTCTGAATGTCTCCCCCTGGTGTTACACATGGTATGTGTAAGGGCTGATCTGTCAGAGAATAACATACCAGTTGTATATGAAATCAGAATAACACAAACATGTTGTTAAAATATGACTTTAAACATGGATCTTTATTTAAATAGAAACAAATTCATCCAATAAGCTATTAAATAAATGAGTAATAGATAGAGAGAGCAGAGCTGGCTGATCCTGATGTACTGTATACCGGCTCATGCAGACTGGTTATTCTTTAAGGAAACATGTATTAATGATTGATTGAGAGAAGAGTTTGTTGCGCTTTACAACCAAGTTTGACAGCACAATGATACAATACTCATATACAAAATTACAGCACTCACTGTAGTGTGGAATCTGTAACTTCATCACAAGGAAAACAACAGAGAGAGACAGGGGACATTCCATCTGACTACTGTATCAAACCTGCTCAACACCTGCAAGAGTTGGCAGACAGTCCCCAAAAGCAGCTACAGGGATGCTTAGAAACTGACCAGAAATACTATTCCACTCATACCTGACAACAGAGCAGTCTGAGATTATCAAAGGTTCATAGTCAGGCTTTGAATCTTATTTGACTAATTTGGTAAGAGTCAATGGGATTCATAAGCCTAGGATTTACACATTACACTTATGGTTCATGTATCCATTGATCGTTTCACAATACAATAGTGTATAAGTAAGTACCACAATTAAAAGACAGTAGAGCCATATTTCATTTCAACAACACAGACACACTCACAATCTTTACAGTACATCCACTGTACATAATTGGGTTTGCTCCATACTGGAGCAGACAAACAGACACACAGCATGATCACACACCATGTACACACCATGTTCACACACCATGTACACACCATGATCACACACCATGTTCACACACCATGTACACACCATGTTCACACACCATGTACACGCCATGTTCACACACCATGTTCACACTTAAATCACTGCAGGGCTGCTGAACACTATGCAGACAGAACAGGAGAGAAAGAGCTTCAAGTAGTTGGAGGAAACGTCTTTGTACCATGTTAGACCTTAAATACATGTTGTTTTGTAATGTAACATACATAGGATTATACAGTTTACTTAGGCTTTAGACGTTTAGATTTTTCAGAGATTGACATTTGTATTATAAAGGGTTGTCCCTTAAAATCATATCTATAAAACGTATGAGTATCTTACAAATAAATTGTTTGCATTTCAATTGATTATTGGCTATAGGAAGAAGTTGTACATATCAGCTGACAGTGCTATACCCACCTACTTCGCAGTGATGTTAGAGAGGCGTTGATACAACATTGTGTGCTTATCATGGCACCATGTCACTAGACTGAACTTTAGTTAGGGAAAAAAACATTCTTGTCCTAGAAATAACCATATTTACACACGTCATCCTTGATTCTCCACATAATGAATTGACACCGTGAGTTTTCTTTAGATTTTTGGGTTGTCTCTGATCACGTTCAGTAAATGTTCAGAAACAACACAACAACAAACCCAGGTAGAGAGCCTCCTCCGCCACTAAGGACACTGGTCCTAGTGAGAGCTCAAATGATCTAAACATGACAATGCAGAGATATACACCCCCACCGATCCAGGACCAAGTTAACGATAACCTCCAC
Source organism: Oncorhynchus clarkii lewisi (assembly GCF_045791955.1). Lineage (NCBI taxonomy): Eukaryota > Metazoa > Chordata > Actinopteri > Salmoniformes > Salmonidae > Oncorhynchus > Oncorhynchus clarkii. Next base: position 58,546,967 of record NC_092153.1, read on the forward strand.
CTCTAAAATAGACCCTCATACTGAGATTATAGCCAGGCATTCCTTCAATTTTAGACATCAGAGCTGCTCCTTGAACCATGAAAAAACTATTCTGATATGGTTCAGTGCAAGTAACAAAGAGACACACCAATGTGATATGATAGCCTTGATACTGTTGCTGAGGATAGACTCAAAAAGGTCCATATTATACCCTTTATCAAATAAAAATTATACAAAAATAAATCTCTCTGTATACATATCATACTCTACTGTAATGGTAGAGTCAACCTACTCTATACACACTGTATACACTGTACAGTCGCATATCAGTTGTATGGTTCCATCCTCTGATATCTGTGAGGACTGAAGCCGAGCGTCTAGTAGGACGACACCTGGCCACCAGGGTGACAGCAGCACGGGTCACTGGATGATGCCATTGTCCAATAGCTTTTAATGCCACATTTCCTCAGCTATTTCACAGAATCTTGCCATGACCTAATTTCATGAATAAATGAATACAGTAGACTTTGGCTACAAATATAAAATAACTGTCCAGCCCCCAACGATCTGTTGTGCCTTCTTCTCCCCTACTGTTGAAGAACGCTACGTGGTTGTTTAGACTAAAGTGTGGCAGTTAGATTCTTGCTGTGATTCACAGAGTACAAGTTTATAGGGTAATGGGTTATGGGTCTGGTCTGGGGGCAGGGCTGGAATGGGAGGTGGTGGCAGATTCAGCGAGCCAGCTTGACTTTACATTTGTTTCGAATGCACTATCTTCTTCCAGCGGGCAGCAGAAACCTCCAGAAGACTGAACTCCCCATTTCTAGACACTCTGGCCCACTCTTTCTGGAGGAAGAGATAGTACATCCTCTACAAAATATGATCCATGAAAACACAGAGAAAATACCATACAGGTCTAGATTTACAACATAAAAACTGAAGACGGTAGAAGCCGTCTAGTGACCGCTGCTGGCTTTGCTACTCCCCGACGTCCAATCAATGAGGATAAAGCTCAGGCTCATTATCATAAACAGGAAGCCTATTCCAGCGAAGCAGGCAGCCTGCGAGAGAGAGGTAGATGAGAGGGAGAGAGAGAGAGAGAGAGTGAGAAAGAGGGAGGGAGAGAAAGAGAGAGAGAAAGAGAGAGAGGGGGGGGAGAGAGTAGAGGAGAGAGAGTGAGGAAGGATGTGAGAGGGGTAATGCACATAGTTGATGACTCTGTCACTGAGTTTCAGCCTTAATGCACTCAAAGCTATTGAATCATTATTATTGTAGTCTAGGGCTTGTGTATACATTTCTGAATTGTAATTATGATATTAGAGTGGCATGACATTAAAACTGCCTTACTCACTCAGCAAATATATCGAAAGGATTCTGAATGGATGAGTGAATAAAATGGATCTGCATCGTCTATATTTAGCAATTCAAACATTGTTTCAGCAGATAATCTCCAGGCACACTCTCTGTAGTTATTCTAATCTAATTGAAAGCTCACAGTCAAATTCCTATTATGTTATATTCTATTATGTTCTATTATGTTATATTCTATTATGTTATATTATGTTATATTCTATTATGTTATCATCTATTGTGTTATATTCTATTATATTCTATTATGTTATATTTTATTATGTTATATTATATTTTGTTATATTCTATTATGTTATATTATGTTATATTCTATTATGTATTATTATATTATGTTATATTCTATTGTTATATTCTATTATGTTATATTGTATGATGTTATATTCTATTATGCTATATTATATTATGTTATATTCTATTATGTTATATGCTATTGTTATATTCTATTATGTTATATTCTATTATGTTATATTCTATTATGTTATATTCTATTGTTATATTCTATTATGTTATATTCTATTGTTATATTCTATTATGTTATATTCTTTTGTTCTATTCTATTCTATTCTGTTCTATTATGTTCAATTCTATTATGTTCAATTCTATTATGTTATATTATATTGTTATATTCTATTGTTATATTCTATTGTTATATTATATTATGTTATATTATATTGTTACATTCTATTATGTTATATTCTATTATGTTATATTCTATTATGTTATATTCTATTATGTGCACTTATGCTTAATTGTTTACATGCCCATACTAAACAAACCGGAAAGATATTTGTCACGTGGGCTCCCAAGTGACACAGCAGTCTGAGGCACTGCATCTCAGTGCTAAAGGCATCACTACAGACCATGGTTCGATTCCAGGCTGTATCACAACCGTCCGTGATTGGGAGTCCCATTGGGCGGCGCACAATTGGCCCAGCATCGTTAGAGTTTGGCCAGGGTAGAACGTCATTGTAAATAAGAATTTGTTCTTAACTGACTTGTCTTGTTAAATAAAATATGTGTAAAAAATACATATACATGACAGTAGTCTTTGGCGCTAGGGGACATCGCTCACCAGGATTTTGGGGGTGGAGCGCATGGGCTCCTCCTCTTCGGGTACGATGCGGATGTAGAAAACAGCAGGGAAGATGAAGATGAGGCAGGGGGCAGATGTGGCACCTGAGCGAGGAGAGGACAAAGACACTCTTTAGCCATTATGTCAAACAATGAGCTTCACAGAACTGTAGAATAACAAGAGCGCAATTTAACAGTGAGGAGGTAGCCTAGCGATGTCACGACTGTCAGAATGACACCAGCAGAAACTAAATAAATACAATACAAAAGGCTTTATTGGCATGGAAAGTCTTAAACTTAGTGTTAAACACAACAGATTACTGTTCACTCAAAAATACGAATGAAACTACTCAGAGTAGGGGACAATAAAATGCTAAAACTAAGGCATTATAATCCTTGAGGAAATGATTGAACATTTCAGTTGCATAACGATCACAAGACTTTGATTAAGGTTTATAGTATGCATTCCTGAGGTGATTTAAGAGCTTTCCCCTAAAATGTCTCCAAATCCGTCATTGAGGATTTCATGCATAAGGTCTAGGGCGAAATGAAAGATGCTATGATCATTAAACTGTGGGGTGGCAGGTAGCCTAGAGGTTAGAGTGTTGGACTAGTAACCGAAAGGTTGCAAGATCAAATCCCCAAGTTGACGAGGTAAAGATCTGTTGTTCTGCCCCTGAACATGTTCCTAGCACATCATTGAAAATAAGAATTTGTTCTTAAAGGGCTTACCTAGTTAAATGAAGGTAAATAAACTGTGAGGACACTTGGTTTACTGTAGAGTATGTGAGGGCAAATAGATCTCTGTCTGTCTGTACAATTTCATTTCCTCTTAGTAAAGTCATGATGCAGAAGATTAGACTGCTTCATTCCAAAAGGGTCTGAATTAAAAGTATATTCCTGAAGTAAAGTTAATAATTGTTTTACATTTTGGCACAAATTTGAATTATGCATTCTACAACTGCCTATGAGCGAAAGCTTAGGAATGAAGATGATTTGTAAAAAAAATCAAACTTAATCAAGTACCAAATGTTTGAATTTTTTTTACAAATCATCTTCATTCCTAAGCTTTCGCTCATAGGCAGTTGTGCCCTTTTCTATCCAATTTCAGGTAGCCTTGCCTTGCGTCATAAGGAATAGTTTCTAGAGATGTGCATTTAAAAAATTCCTACCAATGATGCCGAAGATGCCCAGGATGTTAGGCGCGAAGATGACCAGCATGTTGATGAGAGTGAGCAGGGTGACAGCGATGGCAATGTGGCGTGGCCAGTAGAATGTCTTGTTGGGGAAAAACAACTGCTGGATGGCTCTCCTTACCTGATGAGAACATGAGGAGAAAAGCACAGTCACAACACTATTCTTATTCACAGACACACCCTTTCATCAAAGAGGAGCAGAAATCCACTGCTTTAATATAATAATATGCCCTTTTTACAGATGCGTTTAACAAAAGTGACAGCCAGTTTACATTTTAAGTAAACATAATATAGTGCATTTGGAAGGTATCCAGACCCCTTCCCCTTTTCCACATTTTGTTAAGTTACAACCTTATTCTAAAATGGATTACATGTATTTGTTTCCTCATCAAAGTACACACAGTGTCCCATAATGACAAAGTGAAAACAGGTGTTTAGACATTTTCTGAAATATGTTACAAATAAAAACAGAAATACCTTATTTACATAAGTATTCAGACCTACGAGACTCGAAATTGAGCTCAGTTGCATCCTGTTTCCAATGATCATCCTTGAGATGTTTCTACAACTTGATTGGCTTTCACCTGTATTCAATTCAATTGGTTGGACATGATTAGGAAAGGCACACACCTGTCTGACAGTTGATAGTGCATTTCAGAGCAAAAACCAAGCCTTGAGGTCGAAGGAATTATCTGTAGAGCTCCGAGAAAGGATTGTGTCGAGGCACAGATCTGGGGAAGGGTACCAAAACATTTCTGCAGAATTGAAAGTTCCCAAGAACACAGTGGCCTCCATCATTCTTAAATTTAAGAAGTTTGGAACCACCAAGACTCTTCCTAGAGCTGGCCGCCCGGCCAAACGGAGCAATCGGGGAGAAGGCCCTTGGTCAGGGAGGCGACCAAGAACCCGATGGTCACTCTGACAGAGCTCCAGATTTCCTCTGTAGAGATGGGAGAACCTTCCAGAAGGACAACCATGTCTGCAACACTCCACCAATCAGGCCTTTATTGTAGAGTGACCAGACAGAAGATACTCCTCAGTAAAAGGCACATTATTTTTTTTCAGCGGCAGGGACTGGGAGACAAGTCATGATCAAGAGAAAGATGAATGGAGCAAAGTACAAAGCGATCCTTGATGAAAACCTGCTCCAGAATGCTCAGGACCTCAGATTGGACCGAAGTTTAACCTTCCAACAGGACAACGACCCTAAGCACACAGCCAAGACAATGCAGGAGTGGCTTTGGGACAAGACTCTGAATGTCCTTGAGTGGGCCAGCCAGAGCCCGGACTTGAACCCAATCGAACATCTCTGGAGAGATCTTAGAATAGCTGTGCAGCGACGCTCCCCATCCAACCTGAGAGAGCTTGAGAGGATCTGCAGACAAGAATGGGAAAATTCCCAAAATACAGGTGTGCCAAGCCTGTAGCATCTTACCCAAGAAGACTCAAGGCTGTAATCGCTGCCAAAGGTGCTTCAACTAAGTAATGAGTAAAGGGTCTGAATACTTATGTAAATGTGATATATACGTTTGTTTTTGTATACATTTGCAACAATTTCTAAAAAACAGTTTTTGCTTTGTCATTATATGGTATTGTGTGTAGATTAATGAGGAAATACATGTTTTTTCAATCCATTTTAGAATAAGGCTGTGACGTAAAAAATGTGGAAAATGGATACTTTCTGAATGCACTGTACATCTTTACTTACACAGTTTCATTGGGCCAGACACCATTTGTGCTGAGGTAACTAGGCTACTCACAGGGAAGAGCACAATGGGGACGGTGAGTGTGACAGCAGTGAGCACGGCCAGACGGACACACAGGATCAGGGTGTCGTACGGGTCCAGACGGCTGTAGGTGTGCAGCAGCTCTGACTCCACCTCACCTATAGGGGGCCGACACACAGGAGGAGGGCTTAGAGAAGCATCAATAACCACCAACTCCAGTAAGAGCAGAAAATGTAGTACAAATTATATGCAACATATCATTCACAACAATGTTTTTTCCATCAGAAGGCATACAAAATCTGTCTTACACGTTAGATGCTGCTCATCATTTTGCTCAGAGCCTTATACTGAGATATAGGTAACTGCCAAAATAAAGGAAACACCAACATAAAGTGTTTTAATAGGGCGCTGGACCACCACGAGCCAGAACGGCTTCAGTGCACCTTGGCATAGATTCTACAAGTGTCTGGAAATCTATTGGAGGGATGCGACACCATTCTTCCACCAGAAATTCCATAATTTGGTGTTTTGTTGATGGTGATGGAAAACATTGAGATCTGGAGATAATTTTCATGCTCATCAAACCATTCAGTGACCACTCGTGCCCTTTGGATGGGGGCATTGTCATACTATCGCAGCATAGCCATGGTAGCCAAAATAATGGCCTGCCCAGAATTATACCCTAAGCATGAAAGGATGTTAATTGTTTAATTAACTCAGGAACCACACCTGTGTGGAAGCACCTGCTGTCAATATACTTTGTATCCCTCATTTAAACAAGTGTTTCAATTATTTTGGCTACCATGGCTATGCTGCCATAGTATGACAATGCCTCCATCCAAAGGGCACGCGTGGTCACTGAATGGTTTGATGAGCATAACGGTGTTTCCGTTATCTGTATATACTACAGTAATATAGTGCTCTGACTGTGCTTATAACAATGTCATAGAATAGAATCACTGGGATATTACAAACCGGTCTGACATGAACAATGGCCACTAGGAGGAGTAGTTACTTCATTATGTTTCTCTACCACTATCTAAACTTCTGAAGCCACATGACATGACCCATCGTCCCATCTGAGACTAACTAACTGATTTTATAACAGCCTCTCAAGCCTAAAAGAGCTGTGTCCATGCAAATGGATGGCAAATGTGAGAAGTGGCTTTGCTGTTAGCGAAATGAACTAGCCTGAAACTCATGTAAAATGGGCCTGAGAAAAAGCATGAGATTCAGCAGCAGGATGAGCAGCAGTGAAAAGAGAGAGAGACGGAGAGAAAACGGGAGAGGGAGAGAAAGAGAGAGAAAAGGAAGGGGGAGAGAGAGAGAACATGGGAGAGAGAGAGAGAGAGAGAACAGGGGAGAGGGAGAGAGAGAGAGAACATGAGAGGGAGCGAGAGAGAGAGAACATGAGAGAGAACATGAGAGAGAGAGAGAGAGAGAGAGAGAGAGAGAACGGGAGAGGGAGAGAGAGAGAACAGGGGAGAGGGAGCAAGAGAGAGAACATGAGAGAGGGAACGAGAGAGAGAGAACATGAGAGAGAACATGAGAGAGAGAGAGAGAGAGAGAGAGAGAGAGAGAGAGAGAGAGAGAGAGAGAGAGAGAGAGAGAGAGAGAGAACAGGGGAGAGGGAGAGAGAGAGAGAACATGAGAGAGAGAGAGAGAGAGAGAGAGAGAGAGAGAACAGGGGAGAGGGAGAGAGAACATGAGAGAGAGAGAGAGAGAGAGAGAGAACAGGGGAGAGAGAGAGAGAGAGAGAGAGAGAGAACAGGGGAGCGGGAGCGAGAGAGAGAGAACAGGGGAGAGGGAGAGAGAGAGAGAACATGAGAGAGAGAGAGAGAGAGAACAGGGGAGAGGGAGAGAGAACATGAGAGAGAGAGAGAGAGAGAGAGAGAGAACAGGGGAGAGAGAGAGAGAGAGAGAGAGAGAGAGAGAGAGAGAGAGAGAGAGAGAGAGAGACAGAACAGGGGAGAGCGAAAGAACAGGGGAGAGGGAGCGTGAGTGAGATAGGGAGCAGGGGAGTGGGAGAGAAAGAGGTAATGACATGGAGGTGAGGTGCCTCACCATAGAAGGTCAGGTATCCAAACAGAGCAGCCAGGAAGTACATGGTGTACATGACTACAATGGAGATGTTGGACACATGCTGCATCCTTTGCTTGGTGGGGCTGAAATCAGAGAATATTGCATGATGTGATGTCACACACACTTACACACAGCATACACACAGACACACCAACATACCCACAAAGACACAAACAAAAAAGGCCAGTTTTATCTTTTGTCATCATACTGTACTTTGACTGAGATTGTTTCAGAAGTTACATAAGATCCAAGACTCAAAGGAATGTAATATTGTGGCTGAACATGTCAGATGAATCTAAAGAGACAGATGTTATAGTGGGTTCAACAAGGCAGCAGGATGATTATCCAGATTATGACCAGGCTAGCCATGTGTATTTACACATGGCATTACTGAGAATGCAAGGCAGTGTGCTATATGACACAGGCATATGAGTAGCCAAGCACATAGCTGACATAATGATTTTCCTATCTGCAGTGTGACTGAACTGAATTCAGGGTCCAACAGTAAACAGCTACAGCGCTGCATCCTGTTGCAAGTGGAGCACCTACTTTTTGAGCTCGGTGTAGATGGGCAGGACCTCAGGGTGGCACACAAAGGCAAATGCCAGGATTGGGATGGTGTAGGCCGTCTGGAAAAAATAGAACACTATGAAGTATGTTTGGACATTTTATTAGGATCCCCAATAGCTGTTGCAAAAGCAGCAGCTACTCTTCCTGGGGTCCACACAAAATATGAATCATAATACAGAATTACATAATACAGAACATCATTAGACAAGAACAGCTCAAGGACAGAACTACATACATTTTTAAAAAGGCACACATAGCCTACATATCAGTGCATACATACAAACTATCTAGGTCAACTAGGGGAGAGGCGTTGTGCCGTGAGGTGTTGCTTTATCTGTTTTTTGAAACCAGGTTTGCTGTTTATATGAGCAATATGAGATGGAAGTTCCATGCAATAAGGGCTCTGTATTATACTGTACGCTTTCTTGAATTTGTTCTGGATTTGGGGACTGTGAAAAGACCCCTGGTGGCATGTATGGTGGGATAAGTGTATGTGTCAGAGCTGTGTGTAAGTTGACTATGTAAACAATTTTGGGATTTTCACACATTAACACATGAATGTTTCTTACAAAAAGAAGAAGTGATGCAGTCAGTCTCTCCTCAACTCTTAGCCAAGAGAGACTGGCATGCATAGTATTTATATCAGCCCTCTGATTACAGTGAAGATCAAAATGTGCCACTCTATTCTGGGCCAGCTGCAGCTTAATAACTAGGTCTTTCCTTGCAGCACTCGACCATAATCAAGATAAGATAAAACTAGAGCCTGCAGGACTTGCTTTGTGGAGTGTGGTGTCAAAAAAGCAGAGCGTCTCTTTATTACAGACATGCCTCTCCCCAACTTTACAACCATTGAATCTATATATGTTTTGACCGTGACAGTTTACAATCTAAGGTAACACCAAGTCATTTTGTCTTAACATTTTGTTCAACAGCCATACCATTCATTACCAGATACAGCTGAGGTCAAGAACTTAGGGAATGATTTGTACCAAATACAATGCTCTTAGTTTTAGATGTTCAGGACCAGTTTATTACTGGCCACCCACACAGTCACCATGGCTGCACCAGCCCCAGCCGTCTTACCCCCAACCCATCGTTTTACTAGCCATTAGGGCCTTGACGCACACATCACACAGAGCTAATTGTTTCCCTGTGATTAACTTGGAACTACTGGCCAGCTTTAGCCGGCTAACCGATGCCTGGGCTGTAAGCTGATCAGCAGGAGGGATTGGCCTAACTAGCCTGGGTGACTAAGGAAATCTCACACATCTTTAAGGGATGCTAATAACAGGATTATATATGTATAACAATAGGATTATATATACATACTATACCAAAGAGAGAGAGAACTGTTACTGGGTCTGATAACCCAAACCCAAGGAGAGAGAGAACTGTTACTGTGTCTGATATCCCTAACCCAGAGAGAGACGACTGTTACTGTGTCTGATAACCCTAACCCAGAGAGAGAGAGGACTGTTACTGTGTATGATAACCCTAACCCAGAGTTGGGCCAAAGAGAGAGAGAACTGTTACTGGGTCTGATACAGCCCCAGAGACTGACGTGAGTCCCTGAGCGGTTCTACTCTCTAGTCAGACGGGAGCTGGCATTTCAGTCTGGTAACACAGACAATAAATCAATCAAATTTTTACATCAGTAGATGTCACAAAGTGCTGATACAGAAAACCAGAAGCATGGTGGCCAAGAAAAACTCCCTAAAAAGGCAGGAATCTAGGAAGAAACCTAGAGAGGAACCAGGCTCTGAGGGGTGGCCAGTCCTCTTCTGGCTGTGCCCAGTGGAGATTATAAGAGTACATGGCCATTAAGGCCAGATCGTTCTTCAAGATGTTCAAACTTTCATAGATGACCAGCAGGGTCAAATAATAATCAGAGTGGTTATTGGGAGTGCAACACGTCAGCACCATAGCCGAGCATTCAGAGGTTGAGACAGCGGGTGCGAGAGAGAGAGAGAGAGAGAGAGCTAGAGCGAGAGCACTGAGAGGCTGAACCCTAACCTTCACATGATGGATAATCCTACTGCATCCTATTCAGACGTGCATTACTCTTTCTGGAGCACAAGGGTCTGATGAATGCAGTGTGACTCAACACAGTGAGATTGTTCATAGCACAAACAGGTTAGTGTAAATTATAGATTCTTCCCATTGTCATTAGCAACATGCTACATTTTTACTTGAATAACAGGGCTGGAATGGATGGACTGATGGAGCTGACTATACAGGAACCCACCTGTGAGTTGAGGTTGACCATTTTCGGAATGCAGGCTGGGTTGTAACCAGTGTCATTGGTAACAGAAGTCACACTGGCTGTGCTGTTAAAGGTAAAGTCCGAAAAGGGACAGTGGGTGTGGAACTTCTTATAAATGACCTTTGGAGAGGAAAGAGGAGTTGGGTGGATGAGAGGAGGAGCCTGGAGGAAATGGGCCTGCATACATAATACTAGTCTACACAGAAAGGCTGGAAATATGTTAGGGCCCAGCCAGGGACAGAGAGCAGTGGACATGTATTAGAGCACAGCACTAAAACTAGGTCAGAGAAACACACACTCACACACACACATATGTACACACACACACACACACACACACACACACACACACACACACACACACACACACACACACAAATGCCGTTTGAAACTGCTGGTTACACAACTTGTCCACAAAAATCTGAGAGGAGAGTGGAATATTAAAGAGGTTGAACCGCTGATCAAATCAAATCAAATGTTATTTGTCACATACACGCGTTTAGCAGATGTTATTGCCGGGGGTAGCGAAATGCTTGTGTTTCTAGCTCAAACAGTGATGTAATATCATTCATCAATGTTTATGATGAGTATTTCTGTAATTTGATGTGGCTCTCTGCACTTTCACCGGATGTTTGTTTGAGACAATGTATTTCTGAACATAACACACCAATTTCAAATGAGGTTTTTGGACATAGAAATGAACTTGATCGAACAAAACACACATTTATTGTCTAACATGGAGTCCTGGAAGTGCCATCCGGTGAAGATCATCAAAGGTTAGGGATTCATTTTAACGCTATTTCTGTCTTTTGTGACACCTCTCCTTCTTTGGAATATGGCTGTATGTTTTTCTGTGGCTAGGCGCTGACCTAACATAATCGAAAGGTGTGCTTTCGCCGTAAAGCCTTTTTGAAATCAGACACTGTGGCTAGATTAACAAGACGTTTATCTTTAAAATGGTGTATAATACTTGTATGTTTGAGGAATTTTAATTATGAGATTTCTGTTGTTTTGAATTTGGCGCCCTGCAATTTCACTGGCTGTTGGCGAGGTGGGACGCTACCGTCCCACATATCCCAGAGAAGATAAATGCGGTGGTATGCACTTTCAGCTTTGCGCGAATGCTGCCATCAATCCATGGTTTCCAGTTTGCATAAAGTCCAGTGAAGTTCCTTGATGGCCGTCTTGGTATCCGCTTGGATGTACACGGCTGTGACGATAACCGAGGTGAGTTCTCTTGGGAGATAATACGTTCGGCATTCGATTGTGAGGAATTCTAGATCAGGTGAACAAAAGGACTTGAGTTCCTGTATGTTGTTACAATTACACCATGAGAGTCGTTAATCATGAAACATACAGCCCCGCCCTTCTTCTTACCGGAGAGATGTTTATTCCTGTCGCCGCGATGCACTGAAAATCTTGTTGGCTGTATGGACTCCGACAGCATGTCCTCAGCTAGCCATGTTTCCGGGAAACTGAGTATGTTACAATCCCAGATATCTCTTTGGAAAGCAACTCTTGCCCAGATTTCGTCAACTTTGTTAACTAGGGACTGGACATTAGCGAGCAATATACTCGGGAGCGGTGGGTGGTGTGCGCGCATCCGAAGCCTCACTAGAAGACAGCTCCGGCACCCTCTCCTCTGGTGGTGTCGTTTTGGGTCGGCCTCTGGAATCAGTTTGGGTCGACCTCTGGAATCACTTTGTCTGCCCTGGGAGATGCAGACAAAGGATCCACTTTGGGAAAGTCGTATTCCTGGTCGTAGTGCTGGTTGTGCTGGTAAGTTGACGTCTCTCTGATCTTCAATAGTTCTTCCCGGTTGTATGTAATAACACTTAAGGTTTTCTGGGCTAACAATGTAATAAATAATACATAAAAAAAACAAAATACTGCACAGTTTCCTAAGGACTAGAAGCGAAGCTGACATCTCTATCGGCACAGCACAACAAGGTGTGTCCAAGCATGTCTTGTATGCTGCTGCATAAATTATGTAACATGCCAGGGAGATATGTATACTGTAGCTAAGAAAGTAATACTACGTGTATGTTGTGTAGTAAGCTGTTAGTAGCCCATGTGCCTCACCCTAATAATTTGGTCTATTTTCCCCTCATCATTTGTCTACTGCTCTGACTTCGTGTTGCACAAGTAGCCTATAACCTGTTTTTGAGAAATGTAATCATTGAATATTGTAAGAGCTTTTATTGTCTGCTTATATGCCCCCTTTATTTATCCTACGGTTCTGACTTGGTGGACAGCGAGAATACTGTAAGAATGGCTCATGTTCTGAATTCTGTCACTGTACATTTTCAAAAGTGCTGAACAAATAGTTATATTGACTACGTCCGCCCTAGCTCGCTCATTAATGTCTTAATCGAAATTACGGATTGCCTTTAATCCGCTTGTTGTCCCCTTATGCCATAGTTTGTACATCTCAATTGTCAGTAGAAACCACATTTGTTTAAGCAAGTCAGCCGTATCAGCTATGTTTTTCTAAAAGGCTGAATTAACCGTTTCGCTGCCAGACAAGACCCAGCTGATAGCCAGGTGTAGATGTGGTATATTGCAATTAATGTGTTGTTTAGTGTTTTATTGTGTAGTGGCTTTGCTGGCATGCATCCCACATCCCCCCCCCCCTCCCCCCACTAAGATTTGCAAAAAACATGCTAAAATTGCCACTGGTTGACACACATGCATATTGAGATCCGTGCACGTAACTCGGACTGGTGTGTAACTCATGCATTGATGTCACTGGGAGATTTGCATACAAATTATGTTACACACAGCGTTCCAGATAGGGTTGGGTCCATTACAAGAGCACTGCAACAGGTGGAGGTCTACAGCTGTATAATATGACAGTACATACCGAGATGAGGAAGAAGACCATGCAGGTGAGAGAGAAGCCACTGGTGTAGCCCAGGTACCCTGAAACAACACAGTGACAACATCAGAACTACTCACATCAGACATCACCCTGCTATATCCTCTGAGAAAAGTGATGTGGGAGGTTAGAAGGACTCTCAATATTTCCTCAATCCCAATGCTAATTATAGGGAATATATACAAACATTCCCAGTTTCATGACAATGTGTTTCGGTGTGAGATCATAAGCGTGTATGTTCTTAGAGGGCCCAGTGGACTAAACTAAACAGGACTACATCTCATTACTTTGCCCTGGCAGCATGGACTCTCTTTCTACTCTCTGCTCTCTCTCTCTCGCTCTGTCTTCTCTATCTTTCTCTCCTCTCTCGGCTCAATTCTCTGGAGGAGAGAACCGCTTAACAAGAGGTCAGTACTTCTCTCCCAGCCTCCCACCCCTATCTCTGCATCTCTCACCTTTCTCTACTCTGTCTTCCTCTCCATCTCTCTCCGTCTCGCTCTGCTCTCTCTCTCTCTTGTGTAATTGTATAATGAGCAGTTTTTGCCACTGCTATCCCAGTGACATGGGCATACATAAACAGACAGAGCAACACGTACGGGAGAAAAACACAGAGACTCTTACTCTGTCACTTGATGAAAGCTTTGTAGACATTTCACTTTATTAAACGAGAGAGCTCATTAAATGGACATGAAGCCAGGGAATTCTGAGCTGGGTAGTTTTACATTTTCATAAGACTGCTGAGAGTAACATTATCTGAAATTACACAGTTTAGCACAGATATCTACTTTGAGTCCATCCTAAAACAGTGGGGGAGTGTTTGCCATGTAACACAAGAATAAAGAGAAAAATGAGAGGGGGCAAGAGAGGGGGATTGGGAAAGAGACGGAGGAAGAGAAGGAGGGGGAGGAGAAATGAGACAGAAGAGAGGACGGTCACTGGTTTTAATCCTTTCTATCCCTGGAAGGGTTATGGGAATCACAACGAAGAAATTAAATGACTGTTCAAGATGAATTAAAAAATATATATATATATTTGAAAATATTGAGTCATTTTTCACATGTAAGCCGAAAAATACATTTGGAGAACCTTCATTTACAAAACATAACACAAAATGTCACTTATGATTATAAAATTGTTAATTAAACAATTATTAAGGTTTTCTCACCTAGCTGCTTCATCAAAGCCAGAGGCAGGATGACACTGATGGACACCATGATGACCAGGTAGTTCCCATTCAAGTACCACTCACTGGAGGGAGAAATGGGGAAGAGAGAGAAAGAGAAAGGGGGAGGAGAGGGGGTGAAGAGAGAGAGAGAGAAAGAGAGACATGTTATATACATAACTTTGTTAAAATAATTTATTACATCTTTAGTCCTTATTTGTAAGGGAAATGTTCAATGTCTCTGCGATGTTAAATGAAAGGAGGAAAACTCCTTGCCAGTTAAGCCATCAGGGATAAGGATAATATTCCCAATGGACTCACCCCCACGACCACCCATATGTAAAATGTATGTACGCATGACTGTAAGTTGCTTTGGATAAACCATCTGCTAAATGGCATACAGTATATTATAGGGATGTGACAATTCACGATATGCACCGGACTCGATATGACAGCATTGGTCTGCTGACCCCAATCCAAATATAGCATCATAAAATTGATTCAAACGTAACGAATGGCTGATTCCATAACATTTTGTTTCTCATATTACTTTCTACTTTCTGGAAATACCTGATATTTTGTGACAACTGGTGCGGCCTCTCCAATAGTGTCGAACTAAAGGCATGTAACTGTTGACAGTCATTGATCTACAAGTAATTTTGCATTCCGTAATTTGCTTGGTTATTGTTATCAATACGCTGTTGAAAACGATGTTACATGACCTAGAGCACGGTTATATCCTTCCTGTTTGGCCCTGTTCGGGGGTGTCATCGGATGGGGCCACAGTGTCTCCTGACCCCTTCTGTCTCAGCCTCCAGTATTTATGCTGCAGTAGTTTATGTGTCGGGGGGCTAGGGTCAGTTTGTTATATCTGGAGTACTTCTCCTGTCCTATCCGGTGTCTTGTGTGAATTTAAGTATGCTCTCTCTAATTCTCTCTTTCTCTCTCTCGGAGGACCTGAGCCCTAAGACCATGCCTCAGGACTACCGGGCATGATGACTCCTTGCTGTCCCCATTTATAAACATTTGAACATCTTGGCCATGTTCTGTTATAATCTCCACCCGGCACAGCCAGAAGAGGACTGGCCACCCTTCAGAGCCTGGTTCCTCTCTAGGTTTCTTCCTAGGTTTTGGCCTTTCTAGGGAGTTTTACCTAGCCACCGTGCTTCTACACCTGCATTGCTTGCTGTTTGGGTTTTAGGCTGGGTTTCTGAACAGCACTTTGAGATATCAGCTGATGTACGAAGGGCTATATAAATAAATTTGTTTGATTTGGTCAAGCACGTTAATGTTTCGGACATTTTCGGACTGCTAAACAACTATTGATTTAGAACCACAGAGCGTTACCACAAGTCGCAAAGAAAACAGGAGCTGCCTCCACTATTCCAGCACCATTTCAACATCATCAAATCACCTCTGCTTAGTCTAATACATTGACAACTTAAAGATACCAAAAACAATTTAGTCCAATCAACGTAAGTTAAATACGATGTGGCTGTCCATGGTTCTGATTTCTGCGTGTGTGTGCGTGAGCGTTTGTGCTTGTAGAGTAAAGCCTATGCCATCCTCCTCTATTTCATGTTGACTGTCACACCCTGATCTGTTTCACTTGTCTTGTGCTTGTCTCCACCCCCCTCCAGGAGTCGCCAATTTTCCCCATTATCCCCTGTGCATTTATACTCTGGACTCTGCCCTGGATTACCAACCTCTGCCTGCCCTTGACCTGACGTTTGCCTGCCCCCTGTTTTGTAAATAAACATTTGTTATTTCGAACTATCAGATCCCAGGATAAGACCCAGATGCAGACAGTTCAAAATAACAAATGTTTATTTACAAAACAGGGGGCAGGCAAACGACAGGTCAAGGGCAGGCAGAGGTTGGTAATCTAGAGCAGAGTCCGTAAGGTACAGAACGGCAGGCAGACTCAGGGTAAGGGCAGGCAGAACGGTCAAAAACCGTGAGAACTAGAAAACAGGAACTAACGAGAAACAGGATTACCGGAAAGAACGCTGGTAGGCGTGACAAGACAAGACGAACTGGCAACAGACAAACAGAAAACACAGGAATAAATGCACAGGGGATAAT
This sequence comes from Oncorhynchus clarkii lewisi, assembly GCF_045791955.1. NCBI lineage: Eukaryota > Metazoa > Chordata > Actinopteri > Salmoniformes > Salmonidae > Oncorhynchus > Oncorhynchus clarkii. The sequence goes on from NC_092153.1 coordinate 58,563,351, forward strand.
GGGGGAAATGGGCGACTCCTGGAGGGGGGTGGAGACAAGCACAAGACATGTGAAACAGATCAGAGTGTGACATTGATGAAACAGTCTGTCATACAGTACACATGTTTTTTGTTGTCCTAGGCTACCTGGCTAAAATGCTTGCTCGCTAGCCTAACTTTAATTCAAGGGCAACATTAGCTAGTTAACATTAGCCTTCTACGTACATCTAGCTACATATTGAACTTCCATCCTCTCAGACCACAGGTACAACAATGTATGAATTAACAGTTGGATTGTAACCACAGAATTGTGGTTATAATCATTGGCCACAACAGAGTATTAACAACAAAAAACAAGTCCAAATCCCTATCTCTATCCATGGCTAATTTAGGAAAGGGCCAAGTTTAGTAAGCTGGCTAGCTAGCCACCGGAGAGGACAACAACACAACAAGATAAAACAAAGTTTTTCTGTCTAATTGAATATCTTGGGATTTGATAGGAGTGATGCCAAATCCATTACACTCTTTTTTTGGTGCGCCAGGATCATTCACAGTTGAGCTCGCTCGGTTTAGCTCAACATTAATTGACACATTTTTAATACTTTTTTCCCATGGAAGGCCAGATGTCCGCTGACTTCCCTTGCCTTTAATGCTATGGGCGGCAACAATGTCATACTCATTTGGACCAGACAACATCAGATAGATGGCCTACAGGTATAGAGACAGAGGGACATTGTTTCGCTCGCTCTGTTGCTTTCTCCTCTGAAATATATTCAGCCTCTTGTGAATTGAAGGAAAATAATGAAACAGAGAGACGAAATCTAAATTATTTAATGTCTATTTATTTTTTCTTGGTCAATTTTTTGAGGAAGCCTGGCTTCCCTTGGCATCCATGAATACATAACAAGAAATCTATTTTGCGAGGCACACCTCATGACTAAAGCGTGAGGAGAAACGCCTGGAAAAGAAAGTCATTACATTTGCAAATGGTCAAAACCATTCAATTTCGAGATGGGGGTGAAATGGAAAGTTGTGCTATTCATTGGCTATGTCATAGCTAATTTGTAAGCAATAAATATTGATACACAAACATCCAGCTCAGAGAGGCCCAGCTCTTGAGCTCTATCAGCAGAATGGACAATGAATGGACAATGAATGTATTTATGCAACAAATGTTTGTTCATCGAATCGTATCGCATCAATCCGAATTGCATCAATTCAATTTGTTCTCTAATCCAATTGAATGGCACCGAATTGTTTCAAACTGAAACGTATAGCTCTGTATCGTATCGGAGCCCATGTATTTAGATACGTATTGAATCGTCTTGAAAGGGAATGATACACATCCCCAATACATTATACATATATATTAAGTCTTCCCAGAACCATTAGACCAGGGATCATCAACTAGATTCAGCTGCGGGATGCTTTTTTCTTGAGTGCATGGTCCGGGGGCCGGAGCACAATTACAAATCATTTGTAGACTGCAAATTGATCGCAAGAAGCCTAAACAGATATAATATTTGACTGAAACGTAATAATTTCAAACCTTGCTTACATTTGCCATCTTATCGGCTCTTAACCAACCATGCCATTTGGTTCGCTTTTTTGCGTTGTTTGTAACATGTTTTGTACATAATATTGCTGCTAACATCTCTTATTGCCGAAAAGAGCTTCCGGACATCAGAACAGCGATTGCTCACCTCAAACTGGACAAATAGTTTTTCTTCAATGAGCTAGATGGGAGGGATATAAACTCAGCAGAAAAAGAAATGTCCCTTTTCAGGACCCTGTCTTTCAAAGATGATTTGTAAAAATACAAATAACTTCACAGATCTTTATTGTAAAGGGTTTATACACTGTTTCCCATGGCTGTTCAATGACCCATGAACAATTAATGAACATGCACCTGTGGAAAGGTAGCTAAGACACTAACAGCTTACAGACGGTAGGAAATTAAGGTCAAAGTTCTGAAAACTTAGGATACTAAAGAGGCCGTTCTACTGACTCTGAAAAACACCAAAAGAAAGATGCCCAGGGTCCCTGCTCATCTGCGTGAACGTGCCTTAGGCATGCTGCAAGGAGGTATGAGGACTGCAGATGTGGCCAGGGCAATAAATTGCAATGTTCGTACTGTGAGACGCCTAAGACATCGCTACAGGGAGACGGGACGGACAGCTGACCGTCCTCACAGTGGCAGACCACGTGTAACAACACCTGCACAGGATCGGTACATCCGAACATCACACCTGCGGGACAGGTACAGGATGGCAACAACAACTGCCTGAGTTACACCAGGAACGCACAATCCCTCCATCAGTGCTCAGACTGTCTGCAATATGCTGAGAGAGGCTGGACTGAGGGCTGTGCGTTACAGGGAAGACATCCTCCTCCCTCATGTGGTATCCTTCCTTGCAGGCTCATCCTGACATGACAATCCAGCATGACAATGCCAACAGACATACTGCTTATTCTGTGAGTGATTTCCTGCAAGACAGGAATGTCAGTGTTCTGCCATGGCCAGCGAAGAGCCCGGATCTCAATCCAATTGAGCACGTCTGTGACCTGTTGGATCGGAGGGTGAGGGCTGGGGCCATTCCCCCCAGAAATGTCCAGGAACTTGCAGGTGCCTTGGCGGAAGTGTGGGGTAACATTTCACAGAACTGGCAAATCTGGTGCAGTCCATGAGGAGGAGATGCACTGCAGTACTTAATGCAGCTGGTGGCCACACCAGATACTGACTGTTACTTTTGATTTTGACCCTCCCTTTGTTCAGGGACACATTATTAAATGTATGTTAGTCACGTCTGTGGAACATGTTCAATTTATGTCTCAATTGTTGAATCCTGTGATGTTCATACAAATATACACATGTTAAATTTGCTGAAAATAAACGCAGTTGACAGTGAGAGGACGTTTCTTTTTGTGCCGAATTTACTACTACAGACACCTGACCAGGCCCAAATCCATGTGATTCGCTGGAGAAGGAAACTGAAATTTAGTGGGAAAAGATCCGGGTGCCTTGTGAGGATCAGGCGTTTTGCTCCATTCATCTACACACAATACTCCATAATGACAAAGCAAAAACATGTTTTTCAGAGACTTGTCCCGAAGCCACTCTTGCGTTGTCTTGGCTGTGTGCTCAGGGTCGCTGTCCTGTTGGAAGGTGAACCTTCACCCTAGTCTGAGGTCCTGGGGACTCTGGGGCAGGTTTTCATCAAGGATCTCTCTGTACTTTTCTCTGTTAATCTTTCCCTCAATTCTGCTGCTGAAAACAAAATCCCCACAGCATGATGCTGCCACCACCATGCTTCACCGTAGGGATGGTGCTAGGTTTTCTCCAGACATGATGCTTGGCATTCAGGCCAAAGAGTTCAATCTTAGTTTCATCAGACCAGAGAATCTTGTTTCTCATGGTCTGAGAGTCCTTTAGGTGCCTTTTGGCAACCTCCAAGTAGGCTGTCATGTGCCTTTTTACTGAGGAGTGGCAAATCTGTAGTCTGGCCACTCTACTATAAAGCCCTGATTGGTGGAGTGCTGCAGAAATGGTTGTCCTTCTGGAAGGTTCTCCCATCTCCACAGAGGAACTCTGGAGCTCTGTCAGAGTGACCATTGGGTTCATGGTCACCTCCCTGACCAAGGCCCTTCTACCCCGATTCTTCAGTTTGGCCGGGCGGCCTTCCCCATATCTGTGCCTCGACACAATCCTGTCTCGGAGCTCTACGGACAATTCCTTCGACCTCATGGCTTGGTTTTTGCTCTGAAACGCACTGTCAACTGTGGGACCTTATATAGACAGGTGTGTGCCTTTCCAAATCATGCCCTATCACTTGAATTTACCACAGGTGGACTTCAATCAAGCTGGAAAAACATTTCAAGGATGATCAATGGAAACAGGATACACCTGAGCTCAATTTCGAGTATCATAGCAAGGGTTGTTTTTTTATTAATTATACATTTGCAAAAAAAAATATATATAACTGTTTTTGTTTTGTCATTATGTAGATTGATGAGTAAACATTTCTATTTACTACATTTTAGAATAACAAAAATGTGGAAAAAGTCAAGGGGTCGGAATACTTTCTGAATGCAATGGGTAGACAAATAATGTCTACTCAGCTATCATTTTTTTTAGGATGCAAACCAGCAATATGAATCACTGTTAATTGATCCTGTTTTGATCTAATGAAATGGATGTAGGATTTTCTACAGCCTACAATCAAGGCCTTTGCCAGTCATGAAGGATGAACCTAGTAAGTTGTCCAACTGAATGTATTCAACTGAAATGTGTCTTGTGCATTTAACCCAACCCCTCTGAATCAGAAAGGTGCGAGGGGCTGCCTTAATCAACATCCACGTCTTCAGCACCTGGGAAACAGTGGGTTAACTGCCTTGTTCAGGGACAGAACGGCAGATTTTTACCTTGTCTGCTCAGGGATTTGATCCAGCAACCTTTCGGTTACTGGCCCAATGCTGCCCTCTTGATTCTCATTGGCGAAGACTCAACTCAAGTTAGGGGTTATATATCAGACTCTCCTATACCACTTTGCCCAACATGTTATACCCCAGAGGTTGTAAATAAACCCTTTCTAAGCTGATATAACTTGTATCATTACTATAGGGCTGTGAAACCAGTCTGAGCATTTCTCACTGGAAATTTCTGCTGACATTGAACATAGCTTAGGGTTAAGGTATTTAATTCATTTCAGACTGTCCTATACCAGTATCCCCAACATCTTATACCCCAGAGGTTGTAAATAAACCCTTTCTAAGCTGATATAACGTGTATCTGTCACGGATGTCTTCGGGAGAAAGAGAGGAGGACCAAAGCGCAGCGTGGTAAGTGTTCATGATGATGTTTAATTAAAACTCAGAACACTAAACAATAAATGACAACGTGAATTTACAAAACCGAAACAGTACCGTGTGGCCCAAACACTCACACGGAAACAAACACCCACAAACCAAAAGTGAAACCCAGGCTACCTAAGTATGATTCTCAATCAGGGACAACAATTGACAGCTGCTTCTGATTGAGAACCATACTAGGCCGAACTCAAAAACCAACATAGAAAAACAAACATAGACTGCCCACTCCAACTCACACCCTGACCATACTAAAACAAAGACAAAAACAAAGGAACTAAAGTCAGAACGTGACAGTATCATTATCATAGGACTGTGAAACCCATTGCCAAATGGCTTCAGACTGAGCATTTCTCACAATTTATTTACGGAGAGAGTTTTATAACTGGTGGTGTGCATTTATTTACAGTAATGAGTTGATTAATTATTGCTTTCTTCAGTGGAAATAGAGAATATGTATAAAAAATACCAAATATACTAAAAGCTGAATCAAGCAGAGATTTACGACTATTTAACCATGTTAATCTTTACTGAAACATGCTAACTACAAACATTTAACCAATTAAGATTATGAATACATGACAAGATAAAAATATTCTATAAAGCATTATTCATACAAAAGTCAAGAGTTGGCTATAACATGATTACAAACAAAGTGAGTGTGTGCATATCTGTGTAAGAGTTTTTGTGTGTGTATTATGGTGTGTATTATAATTTCCATCATAAAAATGTATCCCCATTCCCCAATCAAATACCTTCATCGATACCACAAAAAAAAAAAAAAAAAAAAAAGTATTTTTTCTCCAATCTGGCAACCCTCATAAAATTCGACATAGCCTTGTATAAAATGCATTATGAAAGAAATGGTGTAATGTACATGAAAAAGAGAAGCCTTGTATCAAATGCATTATGAAGAAAATTGTACAATGTAGGCTCCACAAATATGAAATGCCTTATGAAGAAAATCATGTAGGCCTACTGTTGCCTTCATGGAAAAAGAGCCTTTCTGACTACAAGTGCACCAGTATCCCAAAGTATTAAGCGAAAACAAGCATAGAAAACAGTATTGGCATTCATAAAGAAAAACTACGTAAGACTACTATTAAATTATAATTATTTCAGTGATAACCTGTTTGATTTACAATACTGGGTTGTTAACACGTTTTGTTTTTTTTCCAAAATAAATGTGGTACACAAAAAAAGTCAGTGTAGAACACCATAGCCCATCATGCATTGCTCTAATAACTTTCAAAAGATTGTTTGTCCCCCAAAAATGTATTTTCCTATGAATGAAGTCGCACAAAAAATTATCTTTTCCCACGGATTAAAGCTACACAAAAATGTATCTTTTCCCACGGATTAAGCTACACAAAAATGTATCTTTTCCCACGGATTAAGCTACACAAAAATGTATCTTTTCCCACGGATTAAAGCTACACAAAAATGTATCTTTTCCCACGGATTAAAGCTACACAAAAATGTATCTTTTCCCACGGATTAAAGCTACACAAAAATGTATCTTTTCCCACGGATTAAAGCTACACAAAAATGATCTTTTCCCACGGATTAAAGCTACACAAAATGTATCTTTTCCCACGGATTAAGCTACACAAAAATGTATATTTTCCCACGGATTAAAGCTACACAAAAATGTATCTTTTCCCACGGATTAAAGCTACACAAAAATGTATCTTTTCCCACGGATTAAGCTACACAAAAATGTATCTTTTCCCACGGATTAAGCTACACAAAAATGCACAAAAACACACGAAATCTGCTGAAATAGTTTTTGTACATCTTTGCATGAATTGAGTGTGAGATTGTGTTTATACGATCACATATACCTCTCTATTATGCTTGGGAATAGATTTCCAAAATTAAAATCCCTTTGGGGGCCAAATAAAATCCCCTGTGGGCCAAATTCAGCCTGTGGCCCATCAGTTGGGGAACCCTGCGTTAGACATTTATGTCACGTTCTGACCTTTATCCCTTTGTTTTTGTCTTTGTTTAGTATGGTCAGGGCGTGAGTTGGGGTGGGCAGTCTGTTTGTTTTTCTATGTTGGGTTTTTGTGTTCAGCCTTGTATGGTTCTCAATCAGAGGCAGGTGTCGTTAGTTGTCTCTGATTGAGAATCATACTTAGGTAGCCTTTTTTCACCTGTGTTTCGTGGGTGTTTGTTTTCCGTGTCAGTGTTTGTCGCCACACAGGACTGTTTCGTTTTGTTCACATCGTTTATTGTTTTGTTCCAGTGTTCAGTTATTTTTGTTAATAAATCATTATGGACACTTACCACGCTGCGTTTTGGTCCAATCCCTGCTACACCTCCTCAGACGAGGAAATCCGTTACAATTTAACCCAGGTGGTGCTGGTATAATTTTTTTAAACATAAATTAATGATAATTACCCATTGATTCTTGAAGAATATAGCTTAGACTATAGCCTCATGATTAAGTGTGTGTGTACCCCATCAGAACCCAAAATATTAGCTTGTTTTACTCCAATATTTGTAAACAAAGTACATCTAAACAAACACTATATAACCTCAAAACATGGTTAAGTGTATAATTTTGATATCATGGATGGTCAGTCCTTGCATCCATAGCTCTGTCTCTGAATTAGAGATGAGTTACATTTCTCCAGCCACATCCTTCAGCTTTTTACTGAAAGAGAGGTAGGGATTACACTTTGTTATTGTTATAGCTGCTGACTGCCGCTTTAAGCATGCATGCTATTCCTCTTTCTAAACAAGACCCACAGCAAACTGAGCTATCCAATCAGTTTCAAAGCACCCAGACAGCACACTCATCAGAAGGCTCTGTCAAATCTGTCACACTTACACATTATCATGCTCTACATAAATAAGAGAGCTTATGAGAGAAATAGAGAGAATGAGAGTGAGGGAGTGTGCTTGCGTGCATACATGAGTGTGTTTGAGACCAAGAAAGAGAGAGCATAATAAGAGAGCTTGGCCAAGTGAGCCACAGTGATATCCTTCCTCACCAGTCTCCCCCAGGCCTCTAGTGACCACTGACTGGACTGGAGGGTGAGAACGAGGGGTCTCCAGTGACCACTGACTGGACTGGAGGGTGAGAACGAGGGGTCTCCAGTGACCACTGACTGGACTGGAGGGTGAGAACGTGGGGTCTCCAGTGACCACTGACTGGACTGGAGGGTGAGAACGTGGGGTCTCCAGTGACCATTGACTGGACTGGAGGGTGAGAACGAGGGGTCTCTAGTGACCACTGACTGGACTGGAGGGTGAGAACGTGGGTTCTCTAGTGACCACTGACTGGACTGGAGGGTGAGAACGTGGGGTCTCTAGTGACCACTGACTGGACTGGAGGGTGAGAACGTGGGGTCTCTAGTGACCACTGACTGGACTGGAGGGTGAGAACGTGGGGTCTCTAGTGACCACTGACTGGACTGGAGGGTGAGAACGTGGGTAGCACAGCCCCGTCTGAGGCTGCAGGGTCTGGACTGGATAGTTACTGGGGTGGGGACACACCATGCCCTTGGCATACTGGGACAGACCAATCATAGTCTACTACACCCAAGGTGTACTCCACCCAAGTGAAATAGGCCAATACATGACACTGTCATTACGTTGCCCTCTTTGGGTACAGCGAGCACCATCCCCCTCTTTCTCCTCCTACACTCAGGCTGCTGCGACCTCAGGTCGTAAATTCCTGGAGGAGATTATCTCCTCATGGCCACAGTATAGAGAGAGAGTGAGTTTTCATAGAGAGAACAACATTTCATAGAGTCTGAACAACATTTATGTTCTGGAGAAGGTATAAAAGATCGGTGAAGAATCCAGCTATGAACTGGTCTATTTGGTACATTGGTGAAACTCATGGGAGACAATATGGCCACATTACCATAACGCTGTTTATACAGTAGCCTCAGATATGAGGCTTACATCGAATTGTTGTATAAGATGAATGAGTGAGGATGATACTGTTTGTGAAATTGTGTAATGTGATTTTGGACTGATTAATGAAGGAAACTCCAATTACCTTTGGAGTTTAACTAAATCAGAGGACTGCCCATGAGCACAGTCCTGGGACAGTCCTTTCTGCTCTTCCGAATAAAACCCCCACCTTGAGAATTTCTCAACAGACCATGTTTCTCTCAATTATGAGAGGACAAAGGTTGCAGACCAGCTTACCTTGATAACGAGAGGGCCAAGGTTTGAGAGGAGACCATAAAACTAAGGTTTGAGTAGATAGCTAAATCTTTTAACCAAACCACGTGGTTAAACTCTTAGATTATCAATACCAACAGAATAAGTCTTTGATATTAATTACTAGTCTGCAGCTAGGAATTCGGTATCATTGAACGTGAAGACCGACAACCCCCAAAACATTATTATTTTTCAATGACGGCCTAGGAACAGTGAACTGCCTGTTCAGGGGTAGAATGACAGATTTGTACCTTGTCAGCTCAGGGGTTTGAACTTGCAACCTTCTGGTTACTAGTCCAACGCTCTAACCACTAGGCTACCCTGCCGCCCCAATGAGGAATGAGACTAATGAGGAAAATAATTCATTAATTAGAAGACTATGTGATCAGATATTCAAATATCTGAAAGTTATATTAGGAAAATTATAACTTTATAATCTGAATATTTTCCTTGGTCTTCCTAGTCCTTGGACTTCCTAGTTAATTACAGTTACATGGTTAATCTGTTTAATCGCGTAATAATAATTACAGAGAGTTATTTGATAAATCGTCTTCAGTTTTAATGATGCCAAAGACACGACAACACATAGAATCCACTGGATTACTAATACTAAACAAATCCACCACATCTGAGACAGTGGAGGAGGTTCATCTCATATTTTCTCTATGACAGCATCTGTATTCTAGAGTTGTAACCTGTGAGAGTGGTCCATTTGTTGTGCTGTCAGTGTCAAGCTGCCCCACCTACACCCCAGCCAACCATCTTGCCATGTGACACAGTCACACATCATCACAGAGACGGGCAGAGGGGACTGACCTTCTGAACCACACAGAACACACAAACACACACTCACGCATGCATACACACACCACAGCAATTCCAGACACAAACATCAACCACAAAATACTCACACAAACAAACTCTCAATCCACACACAGTATCAACACTCCAGGAAAAGAGCAGATATCTGACAGCCTGGTTGGTAAACACACAGCCTTGGGCGCTGATTGATCTATGGCTCGTTCTGTGGAAAGCTCACACACACACAATGTCATTCAGACTGAGAATATGAGGCGTTCTATGTAGCTATAAAACATTTCCTGGACATCATTCAGTTCAGTCAGCATCATAAACACACTGACAGCTGGCCATAACACAAGCCAGGTAGGCACCATATACCAGAGTATAGACAGTGCATAGAGGCTGCTACAGTATACTCAGTCTGTTTCAGGGTAAAGGCCATTGTCTTTGTGCTATCAGGCAACCTGCTCTAGTCTACATAGTGTTATCCTCTGGTTTACGTTTCAGCCATGGAGCCTGACTGTGTAATGACGTGTGTCTGTATCAGCGTGGCCAGGCTGCCCTCTTCTCCCAGGGTTGTTCTCATACACAGCTGTTCTCAGGCCAGCTGCTTGGCATGGGGCATGGTGACAAAAAGGGCTGCAGACCTGTCAGTGCCAGTAACACCTTAAAATTAGATTGGCTCAACCTGAGAGGAGGTTTCCCCTGTGGTGGTTTAACACTGGCTCAGGATCACTGGAGGAATTCACATGCCGTTGGATCATATCTCCTTCTGCTGAACTTTAATGCCCATCCATCCAACTGGATGAAAACACAGGCAGCCACCTTCCCCTCCCTGCCTGATACATTAAGAACTGTTTCAGAACAGTGGCCCTCTATGTTACGGTTGTAATATGTAAAGAATAATATGTTACTCACCCTGATGGCTTGTCGACACCCAGGAAGGCCTGGATGACCAGAGGGAACTCATACTTCACGATGTACAGGTAACTGGACATGGCTGTGGGAGGGACACACAGAGAGACACAGCTATTAGTAATAGTATCACACACATGTATACTGTATACAGACATACACACACATGCACACACTCACACGTATACACATGCAGTATACACACGCAGTACACACACACACACAGTATATACACACACACACTTAATCCTTGTGCAGGCTGTGCATATTATCCTGGACAACAAATATTACAAAATACAAGAGAGACAATCATATTCCAGCAAATCTAAATATATCTTCAAACACACACTGACACACACGCTAATCCCTTTTCTCCCTTTCGTATTGAATACTTTGATGTTGTGCTGATATATCCCCTTGAGAAAACAATAGATAACATAACTAAAACAGTGAATTCAGTATCTCTGTTAATCTCTGTGTAGCACAGGTTAACATGGGGACAAGAATGCAAAATGAAGTTCTTGCTATGAGATATCACAGGCATAGAAAGTAGATTTTTCCTCAATGAAGTAGAGAGAGCTAGAAAGTTGAGTATCTGCCAGGCATGCAGAGATGCGTGTCACCACCTGGGTGTCAGAAGGGAGGGAAGGAGAAAAGTAGTTGACTGTCATCCGCATAGCAATGATGGAAGAGACCATGTGAGGATATGACGGAGCCGAGTGACTTGGTGTATAAGAGGAGAGGGCCTAGATTACTGCCCGGTCTTTCCTCCATCCCCTCACACAGACTCAGAATCTCCTCACCTTCCCTATACACACATCAGGGAGAGAGAACAGAAGAACAGCAGGAATGGAGAGATGCAGAAATAGAAAGGGGCATTACTAATAGAGCCAGGCTGCTCTCAGGGGTACCCACTGACAAGGTCATATGACGATGATTATGATGACACATCCCCAGAGAGACACTGTGTGTGTGTGTGTGTGTGTGTGTGTGTGTGTGTGTGTGTGTGTGTGTGTGTGTGTGTGTGTGTGTGTGTGTGTGTGTGTGTGTGTGTGTGACAGAGCCGTCACCTCCGATGTTCTGCAGTGTGATGGCGATGCCGGCAGCCATCTTGCCTGGCGTTCCAAATGCCCTTTGGCCCAGCTGCTCATAAGCCCGGATACCTGAGGCACAGTCATAAAACACATTCACATACAGAACTGTACTGTGGCGTAGAGCATGTTGGGCACTGGGGAGGTGGATGTGAATTCCTAGTGATCAGTCTAACTAAGCATATGTTACATTTTTTGCAGAAATGCCTTCTTGAACATGTACACTTTCACGTGTATTAGTAACAAACTTGTATGTCATCTGTAAATGCAAATACAATTGTTAAATTACGAGCCTAGTTGGTTTAACCATGGAAAAAAACAGGAACCTTCCTGATAGCCATGATTGGCTGAGATAATGGATGGGCTGGACATGCTGAGAGATGAGTTCTGATTGGTCTGCCATGTCGCAGGCTGCTCAATATGTGTAGATAATCTTTGCTACCGTTTTTATTATTTTATTATTATAGCCATAGGGAATTGCAAAAGTATTGCTATTGCTCTTAACAACATTTCCGCCCTGAATTTAGCAGGTGCAAGATATGTGGGGAAAAGTTGTAATGGATTACTTTCTGGAGGACGATTTTGCCATGCTGACCCTGAAACTGATTCCGACGCTGAGGAAATCCCTGACTTAGGTAAAAACATTTTCATTGAACCAGACATTGTAGAGTCTTCTGATGACAATGATTGGGAAGAAACTGAGATCAAAAGTGTTGTTGTCATGGAAGAAGTTGACTGAGTTTGGAAATCAGTGGAACGCCTGGTGGAAGCAGAGCATGAGAACAAGGTGAAGAAAACTCTGACGTTTGATTACGGATGGAGTTGAAAAGAGAACACAGAAGGCTGTTGTATAAAACACCTGTCTTCCAGATTACATCTTTAAACTAAGGGCAACCATGGCATTCATGACAGAGAGAGATCTAAAGATCTGATGATTCTTATGGCATTGCACACAGTCGGTGTGAACTGGAGTGACTTGACTCAATGGCCCAAGCAAGCTGTACAAACAAAACGTAAATGACAGAGAACTTCTTACTTAGTGAAAGGGGTTCCAGTCTACCGTGAAGCATTCCATGTATATGGGTAAGAGTCTAGCTATATTTTCACATATGATACATTTCAAATGTTGTCAGTTTTTTTCATTGCAAGTTAAAGCATAATGTTAGATAACTAGATAACGTTAGGTGGCTGGCTGGCTAGCTAGCAAGCTACGTGTATGACCTACGTAGTAATATTATTCATATCTCAGAAATCTGTTTGCATTGCTAGTTATAGCCTACTATTAGCTAGCTAGCTGACATTGAACCTACAGATGTTGGTTAGCTTTTGCTACCTGCAGATTCATACTACATCCTTTCATGCATGGTAGCTAGCTATGACAATCTATTTGTATTGTTATACTGTATGGGTTGGGATTATGGTTTATTGTTTAGCTAGCTTGCTAGCTACATGTCTAAACAAAAGACTCCACTTCGCCAAATGATTACATGACCCATCAATGTAGCCAGATGTGTCTCGGGGTGATATGGCCTATTGTATTTCTTGAACATGTGAACAGGTCTAGCAATAGAGACCCATCGACTTAGCTACAGTAGATGTGGCTGGGGGTGTTTATAGCCTCTCGTTTACCATAAACAGTAATGTGAAGAGCAACATCACCTGCACCAAAGTCAGATTAGAATATAGGCCAAGGACTAGATAAAGTATATTTCTACCTGGCGTTTTTCCTAATTGTGGACTACTACTTTCACCACTTTTAGTCTTGAAATCTTTGGTTGTTAACTACATTACCTTACTCACTCTGTTTAGCACATGTGAATCCTTAAAAAGATAGGCCCACCCAAGGCTTAAGAGGGTGTGAACAATGCTAAACGGGTGTAAACAAAAAAGAGCTCTCTAGTAGGTGTACCAAAACATTTAAGGACCATTTTCTCAAAAGTGGGGTTACAGGTTTATCAACTTTCAAATCAGCATTACTTTCCCATTCTTCCTTAACTACAATGTTGGGAATATAACATTTTGAAGCTCTGAGTCTGTACTTTTATCCAATGTAAAAACCACAATTTAAAACTTGGGAAATAAGACCAAAAAGAGATGGTGGGTCACATATGCTAAAGAGAAGAGGCAGGCTGTGAGGCTATGGGATGTTAGCATGACATTAGTCTTCCTGACAGGGGCTGTAGGGGTTGACTGGTGTATGGTCTCCAACAAAAGTCCTGCTCATGGTCTGAAGACTACATACCCACAATGCCAGATGACTTGAGTAGCAAGTGGATGGAGTAAGATGAGAGGACAGCCACTACTGTCAGGAGCACCCTGCAGAGTAGAGAGGAGAGAGTTTCATCATCATCCTCTTCATCATCATCAACACCATCATTGTCATAATCACAGGGAGTTTTCTGTCATTGAAATCCTTGGGGCGCCTAAGCAATTTTTCAGGTCGCCTAAATACATTTTCGAGATGGAAAAACGCTTTTAGTGTTAACTTAAATGACTAAAACAAGATATAAAATATGTAGAAAAGATAATGGACCTATATTTTTTTAAATAATATAATCTTTGAGAACAATCTGCAAAATGAAAGCTAGACAGTCAGGGTGGGTCTAATACTGTGTTAAATATATACTGCTAAATTAAAAAACAATTAATTTAGCAGTATATATTTAACACAGTATTAGCCATGGCAAAATGCATAGAATTGCAGGAAATTTGCTTTAAAACTGCAAAATGTTCTCTTACTGCGGCAGAATATGTAAAATTGCATGAAAATTAAAACTGCAACAACAAAAAATCAGCTGCATAGCAAAATTTGTAGAATTGCAGGAAATTCGCTATAAACTTCACTAATTTCTCACAGCTCCATGGAGAACATTTTCTCTAAAATTCAGCTACGCTGACGGGGAGAATACCATGCCCCACTGCCACGCCCCACTGTCACGCCCGCTGCCACGCCCCGCTGCCACGCCCCACTGCCACGCCCCACAGCCACGCCCCACAGCCACGCCCCACTGCCACGCCCCACTGCCACACCACCCACCTAAGCTCCTTTATTATCCAGAAAAAACCCTGTTATCATCATCATTTTCACCATCATCCTCCTCATCAACACCATCATCACCACCACCACCACCATCATCCTCCTTAACACCATTATTGTCATAATGATCATCATCATCAAAATCATCATTATTATTAATGATCATCATCATTATTATCATCATCATCAACCTCATCCTCAACACCATCATTATCACCATCTTCCTCATCCTTATTGAACTTGATATCCCAGCACATTCTGGTGCAGTATGACTGTAACAGCTGTCCTAATCCATGGCTCTACAGATAACATTCATCCATGTAAACCATTGATTCAGCTGGATGTACAGCTGGGTGTTGGGTTATAGGGTCTGAGTCTTGGGTTATGGGGTGCATTCATAAACAGCAACCCACTGACTCAGGTTCACCCAGGGTTAGCCTCATACAGAGCATCAGTCTCACTGGCTGCATTAACTACAAATATCTCCACCATTCCCCCACCACGAGAAACAACCACAAGGACATTAGGGGCGTTATTTAGAGGTGGAAATATTTACAAAGCAAAGCTGACATTGACATTAAGCTGAGGAAAAACCTCAGAGTTAACAAAGAGGAAAAGTAAAACACTCTCTGGTCCAAGATCTCCCAAAATACTGCTGCATGCCCCAGCGGCCAACATCTGGCCGAACAGACCAATCTGATCTCCTACTCCTCCTCTCTCCAACTTTAACTTTTTTTTCTTTCACATTTCTTTCAAATTGTTACTCTTGGCAACTGGAACTGGGCTTGTGTCGGAGAGGCAAAGCACATCTTTCACCTCAAATTCAACTATGTTCCGTTTCACATTGTTCTGTGTCTCGGGCAGCGTAGTGGAAGAATGCTGCAGGGCTGATTTGTGGTGGAGGAGAAGTTATCCGGGAACAGTGTGGGAGAACTGTGGGACAGTTAGACAGACTGGCAAATGGAGACAGATAGACAGACAAACTGCATTCCCGCCAGGGCCAGTGCCAGGGCCCGGCTGAGACCTCTGTGTGTGCCAACTTAAGTCTCTACTATAATCTGAAATGTTAGACCACTACAACGGGGCAAAAAAGCTACATGGGTTTAATGGGTTGCTGATAAGGGCCAGTGCACAGCTACCTCCCCAATACAGCCTCTGAAAACCCTATTTGTTCAGCTAAAGCCCACATGACACAACAGTCAGGCCCAGAGCCCTCTGCCGGCCTCAGCTCCGGCCCCTTTCCTTCCAGGAAACACAGAAATCTCCTTACAGCAATCCCACTGCTGGGCCCCAGCAGCGGCTATAGGCTACTGGTCCCATGAACGCCCTGGCCCTACACTCATACATAGGCATGAATGATGTGAGTCTGATGCACCATGCCTTAGAGCAGACTACTTTATTTATTTGACCTTTATTTAACTCGGCAAATCAGTTAAGAACAAATTCTTATTTTCAATGACGCCCTAGGAACAATGGGTTAACCTTCCGGTTACTAGTCCAATGCCCAAACCACTAGGCTACCCTGCCGCCCCAGGGCCATACCAATAGTGGGTGATTGGAATGCTTGTCAGTGCTGTAATGCTCCATTGGACAGAGTAGGTGTTACAGTAGGTGAGGTCAAAGGAGAGGGTAGGATAGGATAAAGTACTGGAGGGATTGGATGCTAGTCTGGGTACCAGTCTGTTTAGCTCATTCCACTCCTTGCCACTCCTGTCATGATAAGCTGATCTTTGGCATATGACATGGAATACAAGGAGTGGGATGTTAGCTAAACCAACTGGTACCCGGGCTAATGGGATGCCACAGTGTTAATGTGATGTTAGTTTGGTGTGTTGTTGAGTTTCCCTTTGTTTTTCTGTGTTGAGAGAAACGTGTGCTGCTGCTATGTAGGTCTGTTGTCCCCCTTGGGAATGAGCAGCTAAGATTCAGACTGACAACGTACGCTGGCAGAAAGAATTGAGAGGAGAGGGAGGTGCACCCTGGAGGCTGGAGCACAGCACACAGTGGTCCACTGAAAAGTTGCTTGACTGGCTGTCCCCCTCCCGAGTCCCTCTACATCAGGATTGGGAAACGTTAATGAGGGTGGAGGCCACAAAAAAATATGAAGTCATCATAAGGGGCAGCAGTTGCTCGCAGGTCTGCGACCATGATTACAAATGTAGATAGCTGGCTGCTAGATTCACTTTCGAAAAGGAAAGAAAATGCTGACAAGGGCTAATTGAGTGATTATCAGTGACTGATATAACAAGAGAAAAACTGCTGATGCAAAACCATATTTAGAAATTGCACCTTGTGTATTCTACTACTCTAGCTTGCAACAGTAAGTTAAGACCCTAACTGAGTTTCCTGTGCAACATAAAACTAAACACGCTTCACATACTGTTTATGTGAAATGTACAGATGTAGGATGTTAAAATTGATCCGAGGGCCTTCAAAAGAAGGGCCGCCGGCCTCCCATCCCTGCTCTACAGTACATGTTTCTCTCCCTCCCTTTCTCTATCCTTCTCGCTACATCTGTGATACCAGTCAATATGGCTGCTTGAGAGCATAATGATTTGAGGCACGTGGATCTAAGTCATTTGTAGTAGATACATACATTCATACTGTAAATGCACACTGGTAATTGCTACACTGTGTGTCACTGTGGTTCTATTACAGGTGTAGGATCGACAGTTGATCACTCTTTGTTTCAAACTTGTAGTGTATTTGAGTTTTAAAAAGGTTCTAAAGTTTGTAATTTCCACTTTGACATGTCAGACTTGATTTTCCCTAACAACATTTTTTATCAACCCTAAAGAAAACTCCATGAATTATAATCCACGTAATAATTCAGATTTCCTGTTGTAGCAAGACTATTTTCCCGCTGTAGCAAACTGGCTCAAATGAAGATCCTACATCTGTACATTTCACATGAACAGTGAAGCATGTTTAATTTTAGGTTGCACAGGAGCAGTTAAGGTTGTATATACTGTAAGTCAGGTGACACAGACAGACAGACAGTGTAGTAACCCAGGGTTCAGCTGGTCCAAATCAGTCCAGACCAGACAGAAGACAGGTTGAGAAACCACAGTTACACCAACCAGCTCAAAATAAATAGCTGTTTTCAGTGTGGAAAAAACTCCTCTAGACATGTCTCTAGCCAGAAAGCTTGGATACAGTCTTTGGGATAATATTTATGTCGGTCATGGTTGTCTTAAATAGTATCAATACTTCATTTTAGTCACAGTTGGTAAGAAATGTGGGCATGCTGCCAATAAGACAAACACATACTACCTCTAGTTAGGAAATAAAATATTGTGTGTCACCCTACCTACAATTCCACTGACACTAAAATCTGTGCTACTGCTAGTATACAGTCAATGGATTTGGCATTACTACACACATCCAAAACATTACTTTACCTCTAGCAGTGGTGGAAAAATAACCCAATTGTCATACTTGAGTAAAAGTAAAGATCCACCACATCTTTGTAATTTAGCAGACAGTCTTATCCAGAGCAACTTAAAGTAGGGAGTGCATACATTTCACACCGGTCCCCCATGGGAATCAAACCCACAACCCTGGCATTGCAAGTGCTATGCTCTACCAACTGAGCCACATAGTATTCTACATGACCAAAGGTATGTGGACACCTGCTCGTCAAACATCTAATTCCAAAATCATGGGCATTAATATGGAGTTGGTTTCCCCTTTTGCTGCTATAACAGCCTCCACTCTTAAGGGAAGGACTTCCACTAGATGTTGGAACATTGCTGAGGAGACTTGCTTCCATTCAGCCACTAGAGCTTTAGTGAGGTCAGGGCTCTGTGCAGGGAAAGTTCTTCCACACCGATCTCAGCAAACCATTTCTGTATGGACCTTGCTTTGTGCACGGGGGCATTGTCATGCTGAAACAAGAAAGGGCCTTCCCCAAACTATTGCCACAAAGTTGGAAGCATCTATAATGTCATTGTATGCTGTAGTGTTAAACATTTCCCTCACTGGAACGAAGGGTCCTAGCACAAAACATGAAAAACAGCTCCAGACCATTATTCCTCCTACGCCAAACTTTAGAGTTGGCACTATGCAGGTAGGGTCCTCATGGTTAGTCTGTCGGACTGCCAAAGGGTGAAGCGTGATTCATCAATCCGGAGAACGTGTTTCCACTGCTCCAGAGTCCAATGGCGGGGAGCCTTACACCACTCCAGCTGATGCTTGGCATTACGCATGGTGATCTTAGGCTTGTGTGCAGCTGCTCGGCCATGGAAACCCATTTCATGAAGCGCCCGATAAACAGTTCCTGTGATGACGTTATTTCCAGAGGCAGTTTGGAACTCAGTAGTGAGTGTTGCAACCAAGGCCAGATGATTTTTATAGGCTACATGCTTCAGCACTCCGCGGTCCCGATCAGTGAGCTTGTGTGGCCTATCACTTCACTGCTGAACCATTGTTGCCCCTAGATATATCCATTTCACAATAACAGCACTTACAGTTGACTGAGGCAGCTCTAGCAGGGCAGAAATTTGATGAACTGACTTGTTGGAAAGGTGGCATCCTATGACTGTGCCATGTTGAAAGTCACAGAGTTCTTCAGTAAGGCAATTCAACTGCCAATGTTTGTCTATGGATATTGCATGGCGGTGTGCTCATTTTTATATACCTATCAGCAACGGGTGTGGCTGAAATAGCCAAATCCACTAATTTGAAGGGCTGTCCACATACTTTGTATATTTAATGTACCTTCATAGAAAATTACTCAAGTACCGGTATGTGAATACTGAATGTGCATGAGTGAAAGTCACCCAGTACAATACTTGAGTAAAAGTCTAAACTTATTTGGTTTTAGATAT
This sequence comes from Oncorhynchus clarkii lewisi, assembly GCF_045791955.1. Classification (NCBI taxonomy): domain Eukaryota; kingdom Metazoa; phylum Chordata; class Actinopteri; order Salmoniformes; family Salmonidae; genus Oncorhynchus; species Oncorhynchus clarkii. Next base: position 58,583,050 of record NC_092153.1, read on the forward strand.
ACTTAAATATCAAAAGTGTAATGCAAAAATATAGAATACTTAAGGTTTAAAAGTAAAAGTATAAATCATTTCAAATTGCTTATATTAAGCCAACCAGATGGCACAATTTGTATTTTATTTTCTATTAACGGATAGCCAGGGGGACACAAAGCTTTTGTGTTTAGTGAGTCCGCCATATCAAAGGCAATAAATGTTCTCTTGATATGTGTGTTAAGTGGACCATTTTCCTGTCCTGCTAAGCATTTAAAGATGACCAGGGATGTTCTCTTGATATGTGTGTTAAGTGGACCATTTTCCTGTCCTGCTAAGCATTTAAAGATGACCAGGGATGTTCTCTTGATAAGTGTGTTAAGTGGACCATTTTTCTGTCCTGCTAAGCATTTAAAGCGTAACGAGTACTTTTGGTTGTCAGGTAAAATGTACATTATTTTCTTTAAGAATGTAGTGAACGAAAAGTAAAGTACAGATACCCCAAAAAACAACTTAAGTATTTTTACTTAAGTATTTTACACCACTGACATCTAGGTAGAAAGCTATTGTATTGTAATCCTATCTAAGGTCACTTGGTAAACAAATCCCTGCGGCTAGGAGAGTTTTCTAATAAATGCAGCATGATAAAGTCTTACAGCACAGAGCACACACAGTGTTTCATGGAACAAGACTTAACAATCCAGATCCCATGGCCTCTGCCAGCTTGTACCCTAGCTGCTGGGGTTAGGAGGTGTGATGGTAATAGGAGGATGACAAGAGTGGGTGCTAAACCCACAAACACATTACATAACCCCTTCATGACTAATCTGACAGCTGTTAAACTAAGCTCTCTGTGACTCGTCCTGACAGCAGATGCCACCACAGCCCAGATTATTCTCCCTAGCTGGCATGGCAGACCCCTGAGAACACACTCATGCACATTCAGTATTCACACATTCAATCACAGCACAAGATAGGACATGCAGATGCAAGCACATTGAGGTTATTTCCAGCATCCATCATTGTAATTGCATTGGTTTAACACAGCAGCACAACGCTGCTATTAGCATATTAATGAGACTTCTCCACGCGGCCCCAATACATTTCATTATTGCACACAACGCTCGAAATCCCTATTAATCTCAATGCAGATGTGTATCATGTAACACAAGGTTTTACGCACCACCAGCGTGTCACTGCTGTAGTTAAGATAGCTATCACAGTAATGATTAATGATGCCGTATTTGCCTTTTATCTAGTGACTAGTTACATACCGAGTTTACCACCTGGTTAATTGCCTTTAAATAATTACAGGGCTATTTCTGTCCAGGTAGGAGCTCCATTCAGAGGGACTAAATGGAATGCAATTAAATCAGAGGAACATTTGTGGCTAATGTGCACATGTCTGACTGGGTTTAAATCCATGTACATACATTTACATTACCAATTGATCTTATCATTCATCATATAGAACTGTTGGTCATCTATGTTCATCGCAATCATGAATTCATTCATACATCCATTCATTAATCCATCCATCCATCCATCCATTAATTCATTAATTAATTCATCCATCCATGTTGACTCACAGGAATAGAACGACCCCTGTGTTGGCCATGGCATACGACAATCCCAGAATTCCACTTCCCATGATGGCGTTGCCCAAGTTGAACACTGACATTCCAAAAGAGGTTTTCCCCTCAAACTGTTTCCATGGAGAAACACATAGAGGTGAACACGCTTGTTAGCACAATGCTTACAACAATCAAAGTTGCTTTACAGAAGAAGAGAATGAACACGTTACAGATTCATCTGAACCATCCACTGGGGTGAAAGCAGCCTATAGGTTCCACTTACATCTGTGAAGCGTGTGGTCTTTTTGTCCTCCATGTTAGACAGGAACTCCTGACTCTCTGCGAGGTTGGCCTCTGGATCCTCACTTCTGTGGGGATTCATGGGAATAAAGCACAGTCATAAGAACATGAAGCAAGAACAATGTTATAAAACCTCAACTCAAGGACGCTCTCTCTGAGAGAATATTGGAATCACATAGGATAACATTCAACTGCTATAGGAGTCTGGGGCTGGTCTGTCCTTATCACAACTCATGATTGTAATGGTGAGAAACAGTACACTGAAACGTATCCCTTCCTTGTCAATGTCACATACCTGACATTTTGGGCACTATTGGGAACAATTTCCCTACAAAGTACCGTAGAGAAAGACGTCCCATCATCCAATGATAGCACAAAGAGAAAAAACAACAAACACACCCTCAGAAAATGACACAGTCTGGGTAAACGTATGTATTCAACTACTTAAGGGCGCATGGGGAGACACTGTACATGTTAAACAGTTGACGTAATTTCCTGTGACTAAGGGCCAGGTCTGTTCTGTGCTGATAGAGGTGACCTCATGATTAGTAGGGCAAAGGAACGCAGGCTCTGACGCTAGGTAGTACTAGGTACGCATGACCCACATTTTCACACACATATCCACAGTAGTTAACAAAGAGTAGTGTTGTTGTTGTTGTGGGGTGTGTGAAGGGAGACATGTGACACTCTCAGAGAGTAGTAGGTCACAGCCGTAGCCCGCCCACAGGACTAGGCAGCCAGTAGCAGAGCTCACCTTACCTCTCTGACACGATAAGGCTCAGTGAGGGAATACATCACATTCAACACTAATAGTTTCATTCTCGACCAACGTAATATATTGCCTAATACCTAGTACCTGAGTGTATACTTTTTTTTTAGCTGAAAAGGTTCCTCTTGTCTGCTATTGTGTATCTAATCTTGTCCACCAGCCGTCTCTCTCTCTGTCAAACATGAAATGCGAAAGCAATTGAGCCTGGGGATGAGGTTATCTTCTATCTGAAAGAGTGTTTACTGTACTTTTAGAGATGAAAAGTGTGTGTGTATTCTTTAGTATGTTTGCAGTCTGCTATCTTGAACCTGAGTGTATACTTACTGCTCTGTGGTGTCTCCTGGTGGTGTTTTGGCTGCTTCTGTGGTTTCCTCCCCAGTCTCATGGCCTTTCCCATTGGGAATAGAGTTCATCTCTGCTGGTGCTGGAGCTGATACTGGCACTGCAGGAGCAGGTTCCACGCTTTCAGCTGCTTTATCTTCACTCATCTTTGCTCCAATGTATGTGTGTGTGTGTGTGTGTGTGTGTGGGTGTGTAAGTGTTTGTGTGTAAATGTGTGTGTGTGCGTGTTTGTGTGTAAATGTGTTTGTGTGTCTGTGTAAGTGTGTGTGCTGGTGCATGTGTGTGTAAGGGTTTGTGTGTGCTGTGGCTGACGTCCTCTTTTCTTTTCCTCTTTTCCTTCAGGAATCTGTGACAGAATAGACACGTGGCAGTTAGACTACAACTGATGAGTAAATCATGTTCATAATCACTGGAATATTACAAACAGTTCATTAAATGCAGATAAGCTTGCTTATCTTGCACAGCCATCTATCTGGGGATACAAATTGTACAACATGAGTACAAATCTATTACAATAATACATTCAGCGATGATTAAAGACTAATACTGCATACAATCAGGCAGGTGGACGTTTATTGGGATGAGTCTTGTCCTAGAGGCAGAACTGAGAGATTTCCGATAGATATGCCAGAAGCAAAGTCAATATTGGCTACATTGTAAAAATGTATGAAAACTAAAATGTGCTTTTTGGTCTTAATTTAAGGTTTGGGTTAGGCATTTGGGTTAGCAGTGTGGTTCGGGTTAAGGTTTAGAGCCATGTTTAAAATCTGATTTTATGACTGTGGTTGTGCCTGCTAGTGACCACTCTGCAGAGCTCCCTCCAGAACAAGATTCATGACGAAAACACTAACCTGTGACAATCAAGGTGCCAATGCAGTAGTGTTAACAATGACTTGGCTTAAAAGGCATGTTGAAAGATAAATGAGGCCTGTTCTTGGCAGATATAATGAGACTGTCTGTGTCTTCCTGGTAGACCCCAGGTGAACGTGCAGACCAGCTGGCTGGATGCTTTACGGACATATTCAATCTCTCCATATCCCAGTCTGTTGTCCCCACTTGCTTCAAGATGTCCATCATTGTTCCTGAACCTAAGAAAGCGAAGTTAACTGAACTAAATGACTATCGCCCCGTAGAACTCACTTCTGTCATCATGAAGTGCTTTGAAAGGCTAGTTAAGAACCATATCACCTCCACCCTAGACCAGGGATGGGCGACTGGTGATCCGGCCTGTAGGCTTGCGGATACATTTCCAAAGACAGAACAAAACTCAATCTCGGTCTCAACTTACTCTTAAGAGTTAGAATAGTAGAATACACAAGGTGCAACTTCGACATTTGGTTGTGCATCAGCAGTTTTTCTCTTGTTATGTCAGTCACTGTTATGTCAGTCACTGAACATGTCAGCAAAACATTTTTAGATTGGTATGTTAGATTGGTATGTTAGTTGGTATTTTAGACTAGCAACCAGCTATCTAATAATATCGTAATCATGGTTGAATTACTGACCATGGGTCCCCCAGTGATTTTGTCCGTCAGTCTCACTCAGATATCACGTTAAAAACGGCAAACATTTCTCTCCATCCTATGGCAAAATGTGTAGAATTGCAGGAAATTTGCTGTAAAACTGCAACATTTTCTCTACAGCCCATGGCAAAATGTGTAAAATTGCAGGAAATTAATTCTAAAGCATAACATGTTTTGCTCACAGATGGGGGAAACAAAATTTCACTTAGGGCTCCCAAAAGGCTCTGACTACATGTTTGGGTGTGGATGTGGGTATGCCCCCTATGATGAGTTCTGATTTTTTGGTGTTTCCCATGTTTCCCACCCCCATCAAAGTTTCCCATCCCTGCCCTAGACCAACTACAATTTGTGTACCGCCCCAAAAGATCCACGGATGATGCAATCACCATGGCACTGAACACTGTTTTGTATTGCTAGGTATTACTGCACTGTAGGAGCTAGAAACACAAGCATTTCGCTGCACGTGCAATAACAGCTGTAAATGTGTCTAAACGGACAATAGAATTGTATTTTATTTAGTTATAAAGCACCTTCTAAGAACTGGAGGAGTTGACAACACAAACACTTTCTATTGTCAGCTTGTCAAGCGTAAGATAAAAGCACCAGCCGTCATCATTGAAGTCAGAAAACTAAGTTGATAAACAACCTTTGTTTCTGGGGAGAATCTCCGGCATTATTTAGTTGTCAGCTGACAGGTATTTCCCTCTATACTGCTTATGAGAGGAAAGGACCCAGTTAGCTGTGACACTCCAGGCTTTGTGAGGGATGGTTCGGGCCCCTTTGTGAGGGGCCCCTGTATCCTAGGTCCCCTACTGTGGTGTATAAGAAGAGCTGCTGGTGTACAGGCCCTGAAAGGCCCCTGAAAGGCTCCTGTGACATGTCTCCCTGTTCCTGTCAACCTCGGCTCCCTGGCTGTCCCTGAAAGCCCCCACAACTAATTTCCCCATTAGCTATGCAGCGTAAACAGGGGTAAAGGGCAGATGGAGTAGGGGGACAAGGTGGCACACACACAGTGCAAATCACAGAAGGAGGAGATGAAAGGCAGGAGAACCAGTTACGACCAGCTTAGAACCAGTTCCGGACCTAATTTATTTTGTTATAGCTTGCCATTTCTTTCTTTAATCAGGAAGGTCTTAGCATAGCGGCAGTGCTCTCACTCTCTCAGTGCTCCAGTGCGCCCTCTTCACTGACCCTGGTCCCCTCAGATGACCCTTGCTCCCGCCACCCCCCCCCCGCTTTTCAAAAGTACCTTTTTGTAAAATTATTTTAGCACATCAAACACAGAGGGAGATGTATAAACCCAGGGTCTCCATCGAGCAGCAGCCCCTCATGGCCTGTGTTACTGTGTCACCGGCCTCCACCAACCACATTGGGCTTCTCTGTCTCTCTAGCTAATGCGAGGCAACGTGGTCAGCTAGCAAAACATGGCACACAATGGCGCATGTTGTGTGGTTTCCTGGGAATGGGCTGGAGAACAGTGGCGCTATTGTGCCAGGCATCATTATACCACCGGCGCCCCCTTGGCTGCAGCTCCCTGGGCCACACGATGGGCTGAAAAGGTAATTCATTACGCCCTAATTGAAAAGACGGCACCTTGAATTCGACAGCTGCCAGGGTCCCATGCTCACGCACATGTGTGGCAGGGGTCGGGCAGGGGGTGGTGCCACACACACTAGGACCCCATCACCAGTGAGGAGTCTCTCTGTCACTCAAACAGCCCTCCATTCATAGACAGACTGGGCACTCAGAGGAGGACCTGCAGCTAAACTGACGTGTGATTGGCTGGCTGGAACACAGTGGGATCTCTGGGATGACGTCACAGGGTGGAGCTTCTCCACGACTTAGCTGATTGGGCAGAATCACATCTCAGAGAAACATTGTATGAATGAACTTCCTTCAGCTAACTGGTGTGAAAACACAAACACAGTGTGTTTTCATTCAGCAAGAATGCCTGGAAGATAGCTACCCACAGACACAGGGAATATGGCACGAATACAGTTTGTTTGAAGACTTAGTTGATTGTTCCTCTAAGTCCCTGAGAGAGTGAACCACTGAAGATGAAAGAGAATGGCAATGAAGAAGAGGATGCTTACAATGGGGAATGTAGGACAGTCACCATGTTATGTAAGCAGCAAGGATACACACAGATCTCCATGTGAAGGACTAGGAGACTTCCCACCAGCGTGTTACATATACACAGATACACTATTAAATATAGTATGAAACATGAGAGAAAAAGGTTGTGTATTGATGAGAAGAGGTCTATCCAGGTCCAGTCAAGTAGCGATGAGATCATTCACATCCTGAATAGCATATGGTATGATGCCATCCTCACATACCCTCCATGCACAATTAAAAAAGCCTGCCTGCCCAGCCATTATCACTTAAATCTCAACACCTCACTTTCCCAGATTAGCCTCCTAAAAGTGTGTGTGAGCAGTTTGACAGGAATTGGATTGTTGGGAGAAAGTCATGCAGGCTTACTCACCACCTTTAGGTGTACATGTGGCGTCAGGTAATTACACCGAGAGCGTTTCATTAAATTCTGCATGCTGCTATTTTAAAGGTCTTTCCATCTATAAATAACTATTAATAGATAGGTTTATTTGCTCTGGCTCTGCATGCAGCATTATTATACACATGGAAAGGCTGACAGAGAGAGAGAGAAGCAGCCATTTGGCAATCATCCCTATATTACTTCCTAAGCAAGTGGATGTTGTGGATGCAGTGGTTTTATAATCTGCCACCGTGTTCTGTTCTCTCAGGGTTTTATGTGTGTATTTGTTGGGTTGGGTCTCTGTTTTGTGTAGACGGAAGGCAGTGTCCCCAGGGGAAAGGAGCTTGTTCGGTAAGGGTGAGGGTTAGGGGTGGAGGAATGGCACTAGGGGCAGAATTATGCAAGAGCACATGTCACATTGTTACGCTTCAGTTTGGGAGAAAATCAATGTCCTCATTCCCTGTCTGATCTGTCAGACTTGCTGTTTATTCATGCCCTGCAGAGCCCCAATCCCCAAAAACCTCCTCAATTTGTCACCCTCTGACCAGCGTCTGTGCTGCTGGGCTTATGCTGCTCTGACGTAGGATGCACGGCTAAGAGACGTCATCCCAGGAGGGGGGTGTATGAGGGAAAGAAATGTTTACAGCTGGTCCTGATCCACATAGCACATTTACCAACACTGTTTACTTTTACTGCCGTGTGTGTGTGTGTGTGTGTGTGTGTGTGTGTGTGTAGATGTGGAGGTGTCATGCCCATATTGTTTCTCTCTAACACCACTATACACCTACTAATTGTATGAAGTTGGCTTTAGCTAGCCCAGATTGGGAACCTTTTCAACTGAACACTCAATAACAAAAATAACAAAGAGAATGAACGAAAACCGGAACAGTCCTGTCAGGTGCAGAAACACAAAACAGAAAATAACTACCCACAAAAACCCTGTGGGAAAAAGCTACCTAAGTATGGTTCCCAATCAGAGACAACGATAGACAGCTGTCCCTGATTGAGAACCATACCCGGACAAAACAAAGAAATACAAAAACATAGAAAAAGGAACATAGAATGCCCACCCAAATCACACCCTGACCAAACCAAAATAGAGACATAAAAAGCTCTAAGGTCAGGGCATGACACACAGCTTAGCTTGTTGTTAATCCACCTGGCGTGTCAAATTTCAAAAAAGCTTTTCGGCGAAAGAATACCAAGTGTTTATGTAAGGACATCTCTCTCAGCAGACAAAACATTGCAAACAGCTAGCAGCAAAGTAGATTGGTCATGAAAGTCAGAAAAGCAATAAAATGAATCGCTTACATTTGATGATCTTCGGATGTTTGCACTCACGAGACTCCCAGTTACACAATAAATGTTCCTTTTGTTCCATAAAGATTTTTTTATATCCAAAATACCTAACAAATGTTTATGTCATCTGTAAATATGAATACAGTTGTTAAATTACGAGCCTAGTTGGTTTAGCCATGGAAAAAGAAGGGAAACTTCCGCTAGCCATGATTGGTTGAGATAATGGTTGAGAGATGAGTTCTGATTGGTCTGCCATGCCTATAACATGAGTTGCTCAGATAATCCTTGCTGCTGTGGATTTTTCGAAAGATATAGCCTTGGAGAACTGCAAAAGTGTTGCTACTGCTCTCAACAACATTGCTGCGATCATGCCATGCTGACTCTCTCTCTCTGAAAATGAACCAGATGAGGAAATCCCTGACTTAGGTAAAAACATTTTAATTAGCCTCCCGGGTGGCGCAGTGGTTAAGGGCCGTACTTCAGCGCCAGCTGTTCCACCAGAGACTCTGGGTTCGCGCCCAGGCTCTGTCGCAACCGGCCGCGACCGGGAGGTCCGTGGGGCGACGCACAATTGGACCAGCGTTATCCGGGTTAGGGAGGGCTTGGCCGGTAGGGATATCCTGGTCTCATCACGCACCAGCGACTGCTGTGGCGTGCCGGGCGCAGTGCACGCTAACCAAGGTTGCCAGGTGCACAGTGTTTCCTCCGACACATTGGTGCGGCTGGCTTCCGGGTTGGATGTGCGCTGTGTTAAGAAGCAGTGCGGCTTGGTTGGGTTGTGTATCGGAGGATGCATGACTTTCAACCTTCGTCTCTCCCGAGTCCGTACGGGAGTTGTAGCGATGAGACAAGATAGTAGCTTCTAAAACAATTGGATACCACGAAATTGGGGAGAAAAAGGGGTAAAACAAACAAAACATTTTTTTAATTGAACCAGACATTCCAGTCTTCTGATGACAGTGATGGTTAAGAAACGGAGATCAACATCACGGAAGAAGTTGACAGAGTTTTGAAATCAGTGGAATGCCCAGTGGAAGCGGAGTCTGAGAAGGAGACGGAGAAAATTCTGACGTTTGATTGCAAATGCAGAGGGAGTAGAAAAGAGAACACAGAATGATGTTGCATAAAACACCTGTCTCTGGATTTCATCGTCAAACTAAGGGCAACTATGGCCGTGAAGCATTCATCCATGTATACAGGTAAGTGCCTAGCTACATTTTCAGATATTATACGTTTTTAATTTTGTCAGAAAGATGTTTTCATTGCAAGTTAAAGCGTACAGTTAGCTAGCTAGCTAGCTAGCTACCGTTATCTGGCAAGCTACGTGTATGATTTGTGTAGTAATATTATTCACATCTCAGAAAACTGTTTGCATTGATATTTATAGCGTACTGTTAGCTAGCTGGCTAACATTAAACCTAGTTGGTTAGCTTAAGCTACCTGCAGATTCATACTACATAATTTCATGGTGGCTAGCTATGGTGGCTAGCTATGACAATCAGTTGTATTGGTACTGGTTGGGATTGTGGTTAATTGTTTAGCTAGCTAGCTACATGTCTAAACAAAGACTTCACTTTACCAGATGATTACATGGCCCATCAACTTAGCCAGGTGCCTCTGGGGCTGATTACAGCCATTTATTGTATTTCATGAACATCTGAAGAGGTCTAGACAATATAGACACATCAACTTAGCTAGATGTAGCTGAGGAGGAGGGTATTTTAGGCCTCTATTTCACATGACCCACCAAGTGTCTGTGTAAGCCTCATCTAATAATGATAAAATATTTGTATCTGAAATGTTTCTTTCAGCATTAGCAGACGCCTGACTCTCCTCCACCAGTCATACAGGGAGAAAAAGACCCTGCCCAAACAAGCATAGGTTACACCTCAAGCATGAGAACTTTCAGCAAGTTGTGAACGTCATCAACAACTATGCAGAGGATAATGCAATAGTATTACCAGGAAGCCACACAGGACACAAACATTTTGGTGGAAAGCTACTGCCATCTCATGTGGCAAAAGCAGCGATGTGGAGTCTACAAGGAATCGATGAGAACACTTGGTGTGTAAAGCAATAACAACACATATTTTGATTATTTAACATGATTGGCACTACTCTTATTGATCTTACATTCTTTATAAATTGTATTTTTACCTGGAGTTTTTACTACTCATAATTTTAGTCTTGAAATAAAAAAGTTTTTACTACTCTTTGCAAACTGGAAACCATTTATCCGGAGGCTGCATTCATTGTAGCTGGGGATTTTAACAAGGCTAATCTGAAAACAAGACTTCCTAAATTTTATCAGCATATCGATTGCGCAACCAGGGGGGGAAAGACCTTGGATCATTGTTACTCTAACTTCCGCGACGCATATAAGGCCCTGCCCCGCCCCCCTTTCGGAAAAGCTGACCACGACTCCATTTTGTTGATCCCTGCCTACAGACAGAAACTAAAACAAGAGGCTCCCACGCTGAGGTCTGTCCAACGCTGGTCCGACCAAGCTGACTCCACACTCCAAGACTGCTTCCACCACGTGGACTGGGACATGTTTCGTATTGCGTCAGACAACAACATTGACGAATACGCTGATTCGGTGTGCGAGTTCATTAGAACGTGCGTTGAAGATGTCGTTCCCATAGCAACGATTAAAACATTCCCTAACCAGAAACCGTGGATTGATGGCAGCATTCGCGTGAAACTGAAAGCGCGAACCACTGCTTTTAATCAGGGCAAGGTGTCTGGTAACATGACCGAATACAAACAGTGCAGCTATTCCCTCCGCAAGGCTATCAAACAAGCTAAGCGTCAGTACAGAGACAAAGTAGAATCTCAATTCAACGGCTCAGACACAAGAGGCATGTGGCAGGGTCTACAGTCAATCACGGACTACAGGAAGAAATCCAGCCCAGTCACGGACCAGGATGTCCTGCTCCCAGGCAGACTAAATCACTTTTTTGCCCGCTTTGAGGACAATACAGTGCCACTGACACGGCCTGCAACGAAAACATGCGGTCTCTCCTTCACTGCAGCCGAGGTGAGTAAGACATTTAAACGTGTTAACCCTCGCAAGGCTGCAGGCCCAGACGGCATCCCCAGCCGCGCCCTCAGAGCATGCGCAGACCAGCTGGCCGGTGTGTTTACGGACATATTCAATCAATCCCTATACCAGTCTGCTGTTCCCACATGCTTCAAGAGGGCCACCATTGTTCCTGTTCCCAAGAAAGCTAAGGTAACTGAGCTAAACGACTACCGCCCCGTAGCACTCACTTCCGTCATCATGAAGTGCTTTGAGAGACTAGTCAAGGACCATATCACCTCCACCCTACCTGACACTCTAGACCCACTCCAATTTGCTTACCGCCCAAATAGGTCCACAGACGATGCAATCTCAACCACACTGCACACCGCCCTAACCCATCTGGACAAGAGGAATACCTATGTGAGAATGCTGTTCATTGACTACAGCTCGGCATTCAACACCATAGTACCCTCCAAGCTCGTCATCAAGCTCGAGACCCTGGGTCTCGACCCCGCCCTGTGCAACTGGGTACTGGACTTCCTGACGGGCCGCCCCCAGGTGGTGAGGGTAGGCAACAACATCTCCTCCCCGCTGATCCTCAACACTGGGGCCCCACAAGGGTGCATTCTGAGCCCTCTCCTGTACTCCCTGTTCACCCACGACTGCGTGGCCACGCACGCCTCCAACTCAATCATCAAGTTTGCGGACGACACAACAGTGGTAGGCTTGATTACCAACAACGACGAGACGGCCTACAGGGAGGAGGTGAGGGCCCTCGGAGTGTGGTGTCAGGAAAATAACCTCACACTCAACGTCAACAAAACTAAGGAGATGATTGTGGACTTCAGGAAACAGCAGAGGGAACACCCCCCTATCCACATCGATGGAACAGTAGTGGAGAGGGTAGCAAGTTTTAAGTTCCTCGGCATACACATCACAGACAAACTGAATTGGTCCACTCACACAGACAGCATTGTGAAGAAGGCGCAGCAGCGCCTCTTCAACCTCAGGAGGCTGAAGAAATTCGGCTTGTCACCAAAAGCACTCACAAACTTCTACAGATGCACAATCGAGAGCATCCTGGCGGGCTGTATCACCGCCTGGTACGGCAACTGCTCCGCCCTCAACCGTAAGGCTCTCCAGAGTGTAGTGAGGTCTGCACAACGCATCACCGGGGGCAAACTACCTGCCCTCCAGGACACCTACACCACCCGATGTCACAGGAAGGCCACAAAGATCATCAAGGACATCAACCACCCGAGCCACTGCCTGTTCACCCCGCTATCATCCAGAAGGCGAGGTCAGTACAGGTGCATCAAAGCTGGGACCGAGAGACTGAAAAACAGCTTCTATCTCAAGGCCATCAGACTGTTAAACAGCCACCACTAACATTGAGTGGCTGCTGCCAACACAGACACTGACTCAACTCCAGCCACTTTAATAAAGGGAATTGATGGGAAATGATGTAAATATATCACTAGCCACTTTAAACAATGCTACCTAATATAATGTTTACATACCCTACATTATTCATCTCATATGTATATGTATATACTGTACTCTATATCATCTACTGCATCTTTATGTAATACATGTATCACTAGCCACTTTAAACTATGCCACTTTGTTTACATACTCATCTCATATGTATATACTGTACTCGATACCATCTACTGTATCTTGCCTATGCTGCTCTGTACCATCACTCATTCATATATCCTTATGTACATATTCTTTATCCCCTTACACTGTGTACAAGACAGTAGTTTTGGAATTGTTAGTTAGATTACTTGTTGGTTATTACTGCATTGTCGGAACTAGAAGCACAAGCATTTCGCTACACTCGCATTAACATCTGCTAACCATGTGTATGTGACAAATAAAATTTGATTTGATTTGATTTGTCTAGCACATGGAGATGGGTGGGGGTAAGGCTTAAGAGGGTGTGATGCTGAATGGGTTTGAACAAAGAAGTGTAAAAACTGAACCAAACCACTTTTCAAGGCTCGGAGCTTCCAGTGATGATCCATGGCCCGGAGCTTCCAGTGATGATCCATGGCACGAAGCCTCCAGCAATGATCCATGGCACGAAGCCTCCAGCAATGATCCATGGCACGGAGCCTGCAGCGACGGTCCCCAGTCCGGAGCCTGCAGCGACGGTCCCCAGTCCGGAGCCTGCAGCGACGGTCCCCAGTCCGGAGCCTCCAGCGACGGTCCCCAGTCCGGAGCCTCCAGCGACGGTCCCCAGTCCGGAGCCTGCAGCGACGGTCCCCAGTCCGGAGCCTGCAGCGACGTTCCCCAGTCCGGAGCCTCCAGTGACGGTCCCCAGTCCAGGGCATCCAGCGACGGTCCCTAGTCCGGAGCCTCCATCGACGGTCCCCAGTCCGGAGCCTCCATCGACGGTCCCCAGTCCGGAGCCTCCAGCGACGGTCCCCAGTCAAGAGCTTGCAGCGACGATCTACGGAGGTCCCGGTGTGACCTAATAGAAAATCTATGTTTTCTATTTCTTTGTTGTTTTTTTCAAGTGTGGTTCCCAATCAGAGGCAGCTGTCTATCGTAGTCTCTGATTGGGGATCATATATAAGTTGTGATTTTCTGTTTGGGTTTTGTGGGGTGTTATTTTCTGTTTAGTGTCTGACGGAACTGTTCGCTTTCGTTTTTGGATTTGTTATTTTTGTTTGAGTGTTTCTTGAAAATAAATATCATGAACACTTTCCACGCTGCGCTTTGGTCCACTCTTCCTTCCACCGACGACGAGAGCTGTTACACAATCATTTGAAACTGCAGCTGGAAAGACTGCAAACTAGCTGCACTTCGTTTCTGTCACGGTTTTCTAGGTGTGAAAGAGAGTCGGACCAAAATGCGGCGTGGCTATTGAGATTCATGTTTAATAAAACAACGTAAACACGAATCAATACAAAAACAATAAACGTAACTTGAAAACCGACCGCAGCCTAAACTGGTGCAAACTAACACAAGACAGTTACAAGGACAATCACCCACAAAACCCAACACCAAACAGGCTACCTAAATATGATTCCCAATCAGAGACAATGACGAACACCTGCCTCTGATTGAGAACCATATCAGGCCAAACATAGAACTAGACAAACTAGACATGTAACATAGAATGCCCACCCAGCTCACACCCTGACCAACCAAAACATAGAAACATACAAAGCAAACTATGGTCAGGGTGTGACAGTTTCATTTGAAATTTTTTCAATTTACCTTTATTTGTATATATCCATAAAAATGATGGCAGCTGATTCATGATTTCGACTGGCTGAAAAACGCTGCCTGCCTGTCTGTCTCGTCCCGACACGTTCATTACCATGCCACAACTAATTTGAATGTTGAAACAATGTTGCAAATGTCGGCGAGACAGACAGCAAGGTTGATACAAATTTCTGCTGTTGAAAACTATGTTAGTCTTAAAGAAATGTGATATGTCTAGATGATTTTATAGTGGATATCAAGTTTATAAAGTGCCTGGCTGGGCTGATGAGACAACGTATTGCACAGTCAGGTGGAACAGAGTAAATAGGCTTTTAACGTCACAGATTTAGCCAGTGGTAACTTGTGGAAAAGACACCGGATGGAATGCGGTTTTAACCAATCAGCATTCAGGATTAGATCCACCCGATGTATAATGTATAGCATTTTGAATATCTGTGTCTGTACATTTATCCAATATACAGTTGAAGTTGGAAGTTTACATAGACTTAGGTTGGAGTCATTAAAACTCGTTTTTCAACCACTCCACAAATTTCTTGTTAACAAACTATAGTTTTGGCAAGCTTCTGTTGGGCTAATTGACATCATTTGAGTCAATCGGAGGTGTACCTGTGGATGTTTTTCAAGGCCTACCTCAGTGCCTCTTTGCTTGACATCATGGGAAAATCAAAATAAATCAGCCAATACCTTAGAAAAAGAATTGTAGACTTCCAAGTCTAGTTCATCCTTGGGAGCAATTTCCAAATGCCTGAAGGTACCACGTTCATCTGTACAAACAATAGTACGCAAGTATAAACACCATGGGACCACGCAGCCGTCACACCGCTCAGGAAGGAGACGCATTCTTTCTCCTAGAGATGAACGTACTTTGGTGCAAAAAGTGCAAATCAATCCCAGAACAATCCCAGAACAACAGCAAAGGACCTTGTGAAGATGCTGGAGGAAACAGGTACAAAAGTATCTATATCCACAGTAAAACAAGTCCTATATCGACATAACCTGAAAGGCCGCTCAGTAAGGAAGAAGCCACTGCTCCAAAACTGCCATAAAAAAGCCAGAATACGGTTTGCAACTGCACATGGGGACAAAGATTGTACTTTTTGGAGAAATGTCGTCTGGTCTGATGAAACTGTTTGGCCATAATGACCATCGTTATGTTTGGAGGAAAAAAGGGCAGGCTTGCAAGCCGAAGAACACCATCCCAACTGTGAAGCACAGGGGTGGCAGCATCATGTTGTGGGGGTGCTTTGCTGCAGGAGGGACTGGCGCACTTCACAAAATAGATGGCGTCATGAGGAAGGACAATTATGTGGATATATTGAAGCAACATCTCAAGACATCAGTCAGGAAGTTAAAGGTTGGTCGTAAATGGGTCTTCCAAATGGACAAAGACCCCAAGCATACTTCCAAAGTTGTGGCAAAATGGCTTAAGGACAACAAAGTCAAGGTATTGGAAAGTCCTGAACTCAATCCTAAAGGAAATTTGTGGGCTAAACTGAAAAAGTGTGTGCGAGCAAGGAGGCCTACAAACCTGACTCAGTTACACTAGCTCTGCCAGGAGGAATCGGACAAAATTAATCCAACTTATTTTGGAAAGCTTGTGGAAGGCTACCCAAAACATTTGACCAAAGTTAACCTCTCTAGGGTATGCTAGCGTCCCACCTCGTCAACAGCCAAATTCAACAGGGAATTTTTACTAGGATTAAATGTCAGGGATTGTGAAAAACTGAGTTTAAATGTATTCGGCTAAGCTGTATGTAAACCTCCGACTTCAACTGTATTTATATATATATATATATATTTTTTTTTTTAAATATATATATATTTGAACATAAGACCAAAAACAGGTGGGGGTCACATATACCCATTGATTCTTGAAGAGTATACCTTGTAAATGCCTCATGAGTTTAGTTCAACTGTCTAACCCCATCAGAACCCAAAATAGGATCTTGTTTTACTTAATTGTTTGTAAACAATGTAATTGCAAGAAAACACTGTATAGCTTCAAAGCATGGTTAAAACTACAGTATTATTTTGATCTCATGGATGGTCCTTGCATCCATAGCCCTGTCTATGAATTTGAAAGTAGTTATTTTCTCCAGCCACATCCCTAAACTGTTTGCCCAAAAATAAAATCTCATATTGTGCCACTGAGGTATTTCATTTTTTCCGCCTAGCTACCTGTCAAACTGAAATCCCCTGGGCCCTGAGTGACAACGTGTCCGACTAGAAAACATTTTATCTCTCTCTAGCGGGCTGAATGTTCAGTGTGGAGAGATTTACAACAGATTAAGAGATTACACTTTTCCACAAAATGTCTCTTATGAGCTGCTAATAGACGTCTCTCCCTGTGTGGCCGGCCATGTTTAAGAGGAAACCGTGGAGAGGAGAGTCTAGGGGCTTCTGACAGCCTGTCTATGTCTGTCCCTAGGATGACTAGATTAGACCAGAGCCACTCTCACTCAGACGGGAAATCAGGATTTAACTTCCCATGCTTGTCACACACACACACTATGCTGCTAAAAATAGAATAGCCCCTCCATGTCACACACAGAGGCCTTTTGAGCAGCAGCAAAAGCAAGTGTGAATGGATGGATGGATGGATGGGGATGGATGGATGTAGAGGACTCCTGGAATAACCCTGCTTGGTAAACAGTTAGTTATGAAACGTGCTGGTAGACATTGTGGACAGGCTGAACAGCCATCTGTTTATTCTCGTTCTACAAACACAGCAATCAGAAGGGTGTGCTTCACACTCATCCACATTGCTATATTAATTTAATTCCACAAATACTTATGTGCGAGGGGGATACGCTGGCACCAGCTGTAATCATCAGCTTTCCTTTCAACCTACTACTTGGCCTTATTTCAGCAGTATAACCATGCTCTTGTGACTGGACTGCTAAATTAAGTACTTAATCAACTGAATCAATCTACAGTACACATGGGACCCTTCAGCTCCACTCTATGTCTATGTGCCTTGAATATTTTCTTTCAAAGTGTAGTCCCAGTCAGTCACAGACCAATACATTGAATGACAGGTGAGGTTGCTGAGACACTAACAGAACACAGAGCCTCAGAGTAAGACACGTCTGATGCTGTAACAGACATCCTCTCACCCTTTCACATCACAGACCTGTGCCCCATGGCTACTGCTCTTGCTATTACATGCCTCTGACTCCCAGTGTGATCCGCCATCTGTGTGAATTGGAGATTAACTGGGAACTCAATTTGTCAGTCTGAGATGCTCCTCATCGCTCTCTCTCTCTCTCACTCATATATATTGAATACTCCCTCCTTTTTCTGTTAATCTGATACATCACACATTACTCATAGAAATGAAGGCTGGAATATAAACATTGTGATGAAGAGAGTGGGAGATACACAGTATTGCAACCACAGCAATAGCTTGGAATCAGGCCCTTATCTGGAAAACAGGCTTCTAACAGGCACACAGAAAATCAGCGGCTGCTTGGCCATGGAAACCCATTTCACGAGCTCCTGACGAACAGTTCCTGTGATGAAGTTGCTTCCAGAGGCAGTTTGGAACTCGGTAATGAGTGTTGCAACCGAAGACAGGCGTTTTTTATATGCTACGCACTTCAGCAATCAGCTGTCCCGTTCTGTGAGCTTGTGTGGCATACCACTTTGCGGCTGAGCCGTTGTTGCTCCCATACGTTTCCACTTCAAAATAGCAGCAATTACAGTTGACCAATTTGACGAACTGACTTGTTGGAAAAGTGGCATCCTATGATGCTGCCACGTTGAAATTCACTGAGCTCTTAAGTAAGGCAATTCTACTGCCAAAGTGAATCTATGGATATTGCATGGCTGTGTTTCCAATTTTACACACCTGTCAGCAATGGGTGTGGCTGAAATAGCCATGTATTGCATCTTAGCTGACATACCTGCTTGCAAGGTCGGTAGACTTTAGAAAACCAAGCAATTACTAAATGTACTGAATAAGACTCAAATTCCTTTCAATCTTTTACCCAGATTTTATCAGAGATGCAGGCAGCTCAATAGGTATGCTTAGATATGCAGAAAAATATACATATTTTTGACATAGAATTAAACATAATTATTATGGCTCTAGATTACAGGAAATAGCTGTTTCAGGTGTTTGAAAAAGGCAAAATTGTCCATCTTCTAAGCCTAGCCCCCATCCAGACCATCTGCCGGCCATCCTCACGTACTTTGTGCTCCCTCAGATTTTTTGGATGCATGACGCCCCTGTATATGTGCGTATGTGTATGCGGCCTGTGGGCTCAGTGTGTCGGCAGTGTGTGTTTGTGTGTGTTTGAATAGGTGTGTATCTGTGGATGAACTCTAATGCAGCGTGGAGGTGTTTGGAAGGGAGTAGAGCTGAGCTGTGTGGTTCCAGTGTCCTACGGCTGGCTGGCTGGGCTGCGTGAAGAAGGAGCTGCAGCTGGGTGACTGGAAATGTGATTTATTTATAGAGCAACCCGCATCACATCCTCACGCTAGCTCACATTCTCACACTTTACACCCCACAGGGAGGAAGTGACACTGTAGAATGCTACATCACACTGGTAACAAGACCACAGCACAGCTAGATCAAATAATCAACCAGGAAATGGAGGACACGGGTATGAGGGTCAGCATGTAGAACACAGGTAGAGAACACTGGTAAGAAAACATAGGGGGAAATCCTAACGTCCACTTTTAAGTCAAAATGCTCACTTAGTCTCCCATTGACACCAACACTCAGTGAAAATTAAGTGGAAGATAGGATTCGCCCCATTGAGTACAGGTACGAGACTAATGATACATGTAGAAGGATAGAGACCCAGTGGTACAGTATATCAGAGCGAAACTAAGTTGGTCGACAGTGTAAACACAGACCAAAGGACAACAGTTGAGAGGTCAGGTAATATTGGCAGATGGCAGTGTAGGTCACTAGTAGCAGACCAGAAGAAGAGGGCTTAACATATGAGCAGTGTTTCCACAATACAGTGGAATGGCAGACCGAACAGATTATGTAAAACAGGTGAGAGGGACCTGGCTCAGGTGTATTGGTCAGATATAGGTGTTTGTAAATACTGATACCAGGATCAACATTGTCAGAATGAGAACAAGAATTGTGGCTTCATAAGGTAGACGACTGCATTCTTTCCTTCACTTCTTTGTAAAGGAACAAAGACAAATTGTATGGCTGAAAAGGTTTCCACCAGAAAAGGTTTCCATGGATATGTTTCCACTGGAAATGTCGTGACACCTGGAGTCTAAAATTCCCAATAGATTGTATGACTGCTGAACAGATAAGAGGCTAGCTATAACGTGGAACAATGATATGATTGATCAAATATCCCACTGGTTCATGAGTGTGCACTAAGTTCGAGATCACTCTGACAATTATGTGGAAGGACAGACTAAAGATGCTGAGCCTTATTAGCTGCTATACGTCATTCTGTCAGATGTTTAGTAAAAAAACTATGCTGTGTCAAGCTGTCACAATCCTCCACATCACATGGAACATTTAAGGAAAGAACTTGCCTGAAGTACATGAACAGTGTTCTAACTCAAGTTCTAACGGTTTAGTGGAATGTCTGTTCATTCATACAGTACAACAGCTCAATTTCTCTTGTATATTATGTTAGAGTAGGAAGGAAGGATTCAGGTTAAGTGTAAAAAAACACGCAAAAAACACCACTTTAAAACAAACACAAGTACATAAGTACATTTAATCGTTTTCGACACAGAAAATGTACCATAGCTCAAATTTCCTCAAGAAATTGATCAGTCTTCGCCAAACAGGTAAGACTGTACCAACGTCAGAAGTACTTTCCTATAAGTTCACAGGGCCAGCAGGCTGTATAGTTTACACTGTGGCTTCAAACATCCATAGCACGAGTCAGCTTGTTTGTGGCACTGGGCAGGATGCTTGGCATAAATGAGAGCATTGGCAAAACAGTATCAGGCATGGACCCATGAGGAAACCTCCATATGGCTAGATGGTATGCTTGTGTCAGCTGTGAAAATGGCAGAGGATAGTCAGCACATGGGCTTGTAGCCTGTATGTATGGCTGAGGCTCCTCCTGCACCACTCAGTGCCAGCTCATCCAGTCATGTGGCCCCAAACAAAGGAGCAAATTCTGCTGGTTCCCCCACATCCTCTCTATTTATTTATTTTTAACCTTTATTTAACTGGGCAAGTCAGTTAAGAACAAATTCTTATTTACAATGGCAGCCTAGAAACAGTGGGTTATCTGCCTTGTTCAGGGACAGAATGATTTTTACTTTGTCAGTTTAGGGATTAGAACTAGCAACCTTTCAGTTACTGCCCCAATACCTAGGCTACCTGCCACCCCTACTCTAGCACATGGATGAGGAGAGAGATTATCTCAGGGGCAACCATCCAGCTGGAAATTCAGCGAGTGGCCTCCACCATGGTTCAGCAGCGTGGACCCAGCTACATCACAAGCCATGGTACCAGGTGGGTCTAGGGCTAGGCTAACTCCACTGTCATGGGACTTGTGAGCACAAGGGCTTTATGTTCAATTCTTTCAAAAGCATTTATAGTTCACAAAACAGCTGAGATAAATACTAGGCCTCCATTCTAAGAACTGTGAGATGTGTGCCATAGCCCTAAATTAGAACCCCAAACAAAGCTCTGGCTCGGCTCAGACCATTCTATTTAAGCCTTGTTTCCACTGGCACTTAAAATTAGGGCCAAATTAAGACCAAATTCGAGCTGGCTTTGAATGGAATTTTCAAATTTGAGCTGGGTCGAGGGAAACCTGGGCCAGCGCAGCCCAGTTTCACAACTGGTGCCAGCTCGATTAGAATTTGGGTTGGTGATGCCTTTACTATGAAACCACCAGCTGATCACTGCTGGATGCTGACACATTTAGCTAGCTCGTCTGGGTTTGTTGCTGTTAGCACACTGACAAGCAGTACTGCAGTAGTCAGTCATGACAGAAATTACACCATAGCTGGATCCTTCAAACATTTTGCACTTCTCAAAAAACGTTTTTGAGAACAGTCAGTCCTCGAATGCTAGCTACCTAACATTAGCTAGCAAATTAGTTGAAACAAGCAAGCTAGCTAACATGAGCTAGCAGGAATTTTAGCTGCCAGGTCGTATTGAGCTAGCTATCTACATCATATCAAACCTGTTGTCTGGTTTTCTTGATTAGCTAGCTAGCCAATAGCCAATGCCATGGCAAGCAAGGTAGGAATTAAACTAGCTAGCCTGTTATGGTAGCTACCGATGACACTAACCATTTAGCTAGCTAACGTTAGCAAGCTAAATACATGGCTCTAAATACATGGGGTAACGTTAGTTACAGCATAGTGAGGGGGAATTAAAATATTCAACATCTTGCTAGCTAGCTAGCTAGCAACATTAGCATAGTCAGCTGCACAGTCACATATTGGCTCTCTAGCAACATTAAATAGATTTTCATTTCTGGAGGCAGTGGAAATGCGATTCGAGCAAGCCCACCAAGGACAGTCCTAACCGGGTTGACTTCAAAATGCCAATGGAAACGAGGATTTAGAAACAGAAATGTAGGGCTCTGGCTCTGCTGAGTGAGGACAGAGTAAACCATTCAGAATGGAAAACGTCACTACAGATCTGAACGTTTCGTTATTTTTTAATGACTATTTTTACTGACCTGAGAGCAATGCGAAATTTGAGTGGCACCTCTCAGATTTTACTTAGTTTGTTCCGGCACCTATTTGCCCGGATCCGGTATGACTTATTTATTGTTTCACTGTTTGCACTGTAGACGTTCTTCTAATAAAAGCGATCAACTTTAAATCAAGTTGCCTCCTCGTTATTTCTTCTGCCCCCCAGAAAGATCATCATGTAAAAACGCAGTGATCCTTCTGCAAAATCATCCTATCAGGCCACACTGATTTCAGACCTGCTCTCTTATTTGTACATAGAGGTTATGGGGAGGGCTGGTGTTGTAAGTAACTGATCTTGACACAGGTCTTGGTAATGGTGGTCAGCTCGTGAAGAGGTCCCTACGTAAAATTACGTCAAGTATCGTCTTCCTACTGAATTTGAATAGAGGGAAAGCCACATAAAAAAATGGATAAGAAAAACGTATAACCCCTGGCTTGTCATGCAGAAATCGAAATTGGAAGAAGGTGGGGCACTAGAAACGACTGGAGTCTAGAAACGACTGGAGGTATTATTCTAGAAAAACAGTGGGTGGAATGAATGTACAGTAAATTAACATCCTATGCCAAACACATAAAACAAATATATATATTGAATTAAAAAACAAAACAAAGAGCCCCCAGAAATAAGGTTTTGGAATATGCCCGAACCAAGGCGCATTTGGTGGCAGCAAGCCTTATAGACAAGACTAGAGGGGACACCCAGGTTATAGTTAACACTAAAAATGAGTCTTCAGAACAGCCTAAGGAGGCTAAACGTCACAGCCACAGGCCTGCTCGTGGCTTTAATTAAGCAAGAAATTGACTCTCAGGAGTTAAATGGATTTGCCATGGGGAGAGTCATTGTGGAAGGTTTTGAAAACTAAGGTAGGACTTTACCTTCATAGTACAGAACAAGTTTGTAATCTGAATATGTGCTTCATATTATCACATAGGCACAAAGCCTATATATTCTCATATGTGTGTTCTGGTGTAGCCTACATTTGAAGTTATATTCCGATATTGTGATATTTGTTCTACTGCCACATGTCTTGTAAGTCCCACAGCTGAGTATGTACGTTTGCATATGGCGTGTGTTATGCAGTATCGTCTAAGAATTTTGCTCTACATTTGATGTCTAGATTAGGCTATAAGAAATTCTGACTTGCCCCTTAACTATACTAAAGTATGTGGGCATACTGAAGTCACGTCTAAAATGCGTTGAATTAATCAGCACCTTGGAGAGTGCTGTCCTTTTCATCACCATAGATAGTAGGCTACTTCCCTGTTTACTCTGTCTGCTGTGTTGTGTTTGACACTTTTTTCTCAATGTGTTCCAGTACCTCAGAGCCCCCCCAAATAATCCTCCTTCTCACGTTCACTATGTGTTCCTGGACCTTCCAATTTACAAATTAAGCACTGCTTGAGAGTCATGATTTGTTTTTCTTAGTGACTCGTTCATTTTGTCTTTTGTTTGACCTTCTGGACGGCTTTCATTAGTTACCACAGCCACAAAGTCAGAATTGGCTATTATGGTAAAAATGTATGAAAAAATCTGATTTTTATAAGATACATTGTAGAAATAGGCAGGGCTTATGACTTTGTGGCTGTGGTAACCAGTGACGACCCTGCCGGCCGCAATTACTACATCAGGATTAATACGCACTCCTCCGGCTCAGCGCCCCTAGAGACATGGTCCGACCAAATGTAAAATAGATCATGCTGCAGTCAGCAACAACAGCATAGAAAAGAAAAATACCTATTTAGAACTGGTCATTGATCACATGGTGCAAGACTGAATGCAATGAATTCATTACTATTTTGTAGAACCAAAACATATTGTGCTTATCTACCTCACGTCAGTCAAGCAATGCATTCCGTCAAGAGTTGTTCACAATCTAGTCCGGTTGCGGCCACAACTAGACCTTGTTTCAAATGTATCAAGAAATAATATTGTTTGTATGCCTAGCAATCAACAAATGTACATTGTTTAAAGCACACAAGTCTCAGTCACAAATTACCAGGGCCGGCCCACCCTTTAGGCAAGATTAGGCAGCCACTATGGCAACAGATTGATGAGGGCGGCATTTTCCTTGCTAAACTGACAAAGACGCACCTCCAACAACACATAAAACCAAATGTTATTTGTCACATGCGCCGAATACACTGGTATAGACTGTACCGTGAAATGCTTGCTTACGAGCCTCCCAACGATGCACAGTTTACCCCTTCAATGCATACGATCACATATTTGTGATCATAGTTGACTGGTCCCTGCTACGTACCATCACAAATATGTGATTGGAACAGCAGCAACAGAATATATGATGCAACAAACCTGTGTAAACAGCATTGTTGTCTGAAAAGCATCTAAACAATGTTTTGTACTGCTGGGAAATAAAGCTATTCACAACTTTATTCCTAAATTTCACCTTTTACTGTAAAAGACAAATGCGAACTACATCATCCAAACATCACACGGAACACATCCACAGCCAAACTCATCCCATAAACCAGTCTCAATAAGGTTGCGCTGACAAAAAAACAAATCATAAGTTAGCGACCTAACAGCTAGACTTGT
Organism: Oncorhynchus clarkii lewisi; assembly: GCF_045791955.1. Lineage (NCBI taxonomy): Eukaryota > Metazoa > Chordata > Actinopteri > Salmoniformes > Salmonidae > Oncorhynchus > Oncorhynchus clarkii. The sequence goes on from NC_092153.1 coordinate 58,607,799, forward strand.
TAAGAATGTACCACAACTCTGGTGAGCACACCAGAGAAATGTAATATTGTTTAGAGAAGAGATGCATGTCAGCTAAGCTAACAGCAGCTACATTTTTGTTTATGTTTGAAAAGAGAAAACTCCCTAATCCCAGAATGCCATTCACTACAAGACGCTAATAAATAAAGTCAAAGTCAAAGTCAAAGCCCATTGCCTGAAAAATATGATTTTAGTTTGGCCACTTTTCAGCATTTTATAAATCTTCGATGTACTTGTACACAGTGCATACAAGAACTAGAGCACATGACTTGACAAGTCATTTACCATTTTTGACAAATCACAAAGCAAATAAAATGTTATCACCTCACAGATCCTCACCCCAAATACAAGCCTACTACCTAGCCTAACCATAGCGCGAAAGCTAAACAGGGATGAAACCATTTTGGGGGGTTTCATTTCATTTGTGTTGGGTGTTTTTGTAACTTTCTGGGCGTAGTGGGTGCGAAGTCAGGCGCAGGAAGCAGAGAGTACAGGGTAGTGCTTTTTATTGCACACACGGCAAACATAAGCCACCCCACGAAACACAGAGCGCACACAAAACAAATGCCCCAAACACGGGGACTCAAACAGTCCGGAGAAAAGCCCACGAACGAAACACGTCAACATCAAACGTGCACAGTAGGAACACAAAACAATCCCGCACAAAGAGCAGGCGGGCCTACTGGCTAACATAGCCCGACTAATCAGCCTACACACAAAACAGGTGAAACCAATAAACAGAAAGGGGAAAATGGTTCAATGCAGCTAGTAGGCCGGCGACGACAACCGCCGAGCGCCACCCGAACAGGAAGGGGAGCCACCTTCGGTAGGAGTCGTGACAGTTTTTTGTCCATGGGTGATAGAAATCGGTGGAAGATAGCTTGGGGGGATATAATGCAGGAAATATTACTATGATGGGGGAATTATCAATAAATGGGGGGCAAACACAGGGCAAGTTTATACACTGAATAAAAATAAACCCTGAAAAGGGGGGTATGAGCTGGCAAACCTGAGGTACCATAGTTACAATCTGATACCTTGTTCAAAACAACTGGGAACTTGAAAATCTACAACTTCCACTTCAATGCGTTCAAGACAACTGGGAACTGTGAAAAAACAAGCTCTAACTGGAGAAAATCTTTTCAACGGTCATCAATCTTGGAATTCCAACTCGGGAACTTAGGCCTCTTTCTAGGGCTCTGACCTTCTGACCTGAAGATCACTGACGTCATGATTTGACCTCGTATTGAAAGCACCATGAGTTAGTCGAGTGAACTATCCCTTGTTATAACATCTTTGGTCTGATAGACGCTTACGTGACAACCATAATGCATTGTATGATGTCAACAAACATGGCGCCACACATAGCTGGAAAATAGCTTAGCATTAGCTCATCATAATCAGTACAATCTTCAAAAAATAATTTTACACATATCATATGTGTCCATTACAATTCGTGCAGGAATCGGAACGCATGACTTGTCACCAGTACTTGAAAACGTGAATAAAACATACATACATACGTTATGCTACAGTAGAAACAAGAACACAATATACAGAAAATAAGGTACTTACTTTGATAGGAATGCACACATGTCCAAAGTTATTATTTGTAAGGAAAACAACAATGAAGGCAATACGTCCACCAGACAGAAAATGTGCCAGGACGCAAAGGTTTGTGCAAAGTCTGTTCTGACTGGAGATGCGCAATGTCTTCATACTTTATGTGGGGAAACATTGGGGAAGTGCTTGGGCTCTCGATGATGAGAGAAGTTTGCCCAGCTCAGTAAAGATCTCAAACATAAATTGTCCGCAATAGTGAAATGAGCTACTTCTTATGTGAATTAATGAGGAGGCGCAACACTCCTCAATTCAAACTGTTGTCAGAAAATAAAACTTGTTCGAAAATAATTTGAAATGTAGAAGTTGAAACATAGCCTATAGATAATGGTTTGAGGGAAGCGCGGGTTAACTGTCCTGTTGCGTAACATGCATAAAATAAACTCACATTGGGGCAACCGTTAGAGATATTTGGAACTCACATGTGAAAAGCTTTAAAAATAGAATACAAATAAAATAGTAACACAAGAGAAATAAAATAAAATACACAAGAATGGAGCTAAACTCAGCAAAAAAAAGAAATGTCCCCTTTTCAGGACCCTGTCTTTCAAAGATAATTCGTAAAAATCCAAATAACTTCACAGATCTTCATTGTAAAGGGTTTAAACACTGTTTCCCATGCTTCTTCAATGAACCATAAACAATTAATGAACTTGCACCTGTGGAACGGTCGTTAAGACACTAACAGCTTACAGACGGTAGGCAATTAAGGTCACAGTTATGAAATCTTAGGACACTAAAGAGGCCTTTCTAATGACTCAAGGTCCCTGCTCATCTCCGTGAATGTGCCTTTGGCATGCTGCAAGGAGGCATGAGGACTGCTGATGTGGCCAGGGCAATAAATTGCAATGTCCGTACTGTAAGACGCCTAAAACAGCGCTACAGGGAGACAGGACGGACAGCTGATCATCCTCGCAGTGGCAGACCACGTGTAGCAACACCTACACAGGATACGTACATCCAAACTTCACACCTGCGGGACAGGTACAGGATGGCAACAATAACTGCCCGAGTTACACCAGGAACGCACAATCCCTTCATCAGTGCTCAGACTGTCCACAATAGGCTGAGAGAGGCTGGACTGAGGGCTTGTAGGCCTGTGGTAAGGCAGGTCCTCACCAGACATCACCGGCAACAACGTCGCCTATGGGCAAAAACCCACCGACGCAGGACCAGAAAGGACTGGCAAAAAGTGGTCTTCACTGATGAGTCACGGTTTTGTCTCACCAGGGGTGATGGTCGGATTTGCGTTTATCGTCGAAGGAATGAGCGTTACACCGAGGCCTGTACTCTGGAGTTGGATCGATTTGGAGGTGGAGGGTCCGTCATGGTCTGGGGCGGTGTGTCACAACATCATCGGACTGAGCTTGTTGTCATTGCAGGCAATCTCAACGCTGTGCGTTACAGGGAAGACATCCTCCTCCCTCATGTGGTACCCTTCCTGCAGGCTCATCCTGACATGACCCTCCAGCATGAACATGCCACCAGCCATACTGCTCGTTCTGTGTGTGATTTCCTGCAAGACAGGAATGTCAGTGTTCTGCCAAGGCCAGCGAAGAGCCTGGATCTCAATCCCATTGAGTGCGTCTGGGACTTGTTGGATCGGAGGGTGAGGGCTAGGGCCATTCCCCCCAGAAATGTCTGGGAACTTGCAGGTGCCTTGGTGGAAGAGTGGGGAAACATCTCATAGCAAGGACTGGCAAATCTGGTGCAGTCCATGAGGAGATGCACTGCAGTACTTAATGCAGCTGGTGGCCACACCAGATACTGACAGTTGTTTTTAATTTTGACACCCCAGTATGAACCTGAAAGCAGGGTAAAGTGACTAGGCATCAAGATAGATAGTACTAAGAGTAAAATGATGAGTGTATGCATGTGTGTGTGTGTGTAATGTGTGTGTATGTGTGTTTGTGTTGTGTCAGTATGCATGTGTGTGTTGTGTGCGTATGTGAATGTGTGTGGGTTTTGTGTAGGGGTGCCAATGTAGTGTGTGAGAGTGAATGTGTATATGGTGTGTATATACAGTGTATAAACCTCACGTAATCCTGCCTAAAAACAATTACTATTTATCTCTATGAGTGGCATTTGGGCTTTTTCGGTGAGAGTTGATGTCGACCTGTGATAAGAAGTGGCCACTTTGTCAAAGGCAGGGGAGCAAAATAATTTGATTGTCCATTCCCAGCACGCCTCTCCTGGGTGCTGTTGGAGAGACGCATCGCTGTGGTGCTCCACCAACGTTCCGTCACAAAATCATGTAACAGAAATTTACATTTTAGTCATTTAGCAGACACTCTTAACCAGAGTGACTTACAGGAGAAATTAGGGTTAAGTGCCTTGTTCAAGGGAACATCAACAGATTTTTCACATAGTCAGCTCAGTGATTCAAACCAGCAATCTTTCAGTTACTGGCCCCGTGCTTTTAATCTCTAGGCTATATAGCAGATATAGCCTATGGTAGAAAGAGTATGTGGTTTTTCCTGGAGATAATAAGTCAGACACTTTTTACATGTAATGAGACAGACGCTACAGACACTTTTTTACATGTAATGAGACAGACACTACAGACACTTTACATGTAATGAGACAGACACTTTTTACATGTAATGAGACAGACACTTTTTACAACAAGCACATTTCTCAGATCAAATAGCCTAACCTAAATGGCGCCCAATCATATAAAACTGACGTTGTGTGCTGACGTTAACAAACACCATATCCTAAAAACAGGACTGGTCAAAGTAAAATAGACAGTATGGAATGGACAATCAGGCATTCTGCATTTTCCGCTGTTCTCATTGCAAATAGGCTCAGGATAACTCCTGATAAACAGGTAGCTGACATTTAGAGCTTAAATAGCCACATTGATTTGTTACAGGAATCAGGATTAAAAAAGCCATCGCAACTGCCTGTTTGCAAATGGTAGGACATTCATAAAATTCCATTGCAAGTGACACTGTAGGTTACACCCCAGTAAGCACGGACTAACGCCAACTATTTGTTAGCTTAGCTGAAACAAATAGATTAGTACCTCTCCTCACTGATGTCACAATGAGGCCATTGACATAGCAGAGGGGTAAGAGCATGTCTCTGAGTCTGGCCTACTTCTAATTCTAGCCCTGCATCCTGTGCCTAATAGACACCCTGATCACTGCTGAGTGAAAGAGCGTAACTCTGGATGTCCTCCATCAATGCACTCTTACGCACTTCCTCAGATGTTAAATTGAACAGATGAGTGACATAACTTGATACAAACACATGAGTGTTCCTGATGCAGTGGCCTCAATTTCCAAAACTCAGACAAGATTTAGCCTGGTCTATTAGACTGTGGTTATGAAACAGCTTTATGAAATAGAAGTTGTGGAATTGTGTGGTGGACCCGGAGGCATTCCCACAACCAAATTAGACATATTTCATTTGAGGTTTTCATCATTTTATCTTTAGCAAATCTAAAAGTGTGTGTTCTGGGTATTCTAAGACTCTGTGAAAGTAAGAGTCTCAAACACTCTTTTAAAACTGCTCAAATAAGGCCAAAGATCTTTGAGTGGATGCTCTTACAAATCCGGACTGATGCCATGCACATTTCCAAAGAAAAGCTAACCAACCACCTGTTCAAAATATTTTATTTTACTACCTCCCTAATCTTGGTAGCTCAGACAATCAAAAAGATGACAGGTAGTTTTCCCTCTCAGACTAGGGATTTACAAAGTACTTCAATGTACAAACAGAACTTATAAAAGAGTTTGGTTTTCATAGCTGAGGATTTCTCTAATGCGCCTTGACTATATCTGATCAGACATACTTGTAGGTTTAATAGGTTAGAATCCTGAGATGTTCCTTATCATTCTGGTACACTTTCAAAGCCCCTGAGTTGAATTGAACAGGAGCCCACAGTAAGCAGTGGCTGGATTTAACTATGTGGGGAAACAAAAGTTATTAACATGTTATAACATATGTAATAACCACACCAATCGTAAAGCTCTCCAATGTAGTTTCTACCACACATTTCTGACCTGGCTGCAGGTAACCATGATATTACGGTGAGGGGGGTTGAGAGTATAAAATGAATTTGTTGTTGAAGTTGATGTTCCCATCATTTCATTAATTCAGCGAGACAAAGCAAATCACAGCATCAAAACACTTGACAAGACAGTGGCTTATGTCTTCCCACAGTCTTACATCTCTGGGCCTCAAGTCTCTGTAGGGGAGTTCAGTCTTCCTGCATTGCATAATAGTTAAAAAATGTAAAATGTAATTCCTTTCATGTTGACTTGTTATTCCTGCAGAGGTAGAGCAATACATGCAGGCAAGAGGGAGATACATTACAAAGGTAGAAAATACTTTGATACAATAAGATAGGGATAGAGTGAACCCCTCTACCTACTTAGCAGGCCATTAACTCTCACGCCACCATAGTGAAGATGATACAAGGAGCTATAATGTGGGATTCCATTACATGAACAGCACAAACCAAATGCACTTAAGTTTGAGATTCAGAGAGAGCATGGAAAACCATCTGTGAGACAATTATCCTACTAAGGCACTCACTACTAGGTAATTATTACAATACTTGAACTGTGATTCAAGTCATACTGCAAATGTGTATCACACTTGTGCAAATTAGGGTTTTGTAGGGGGGGCCTTGAGTGCCTTGCTCAAGGGCACTGACAGATTTTTCACATTGTAAGCTCAGGTATTCGAACCAGCTACCTTTCGGTTACTGGCCCAAAGCTCTAACCGCTAGGCTACCTGCCGCCCAGTCAGTTACAAAATTACAAAAAGTAATGTTCACAGTCAAACATGTCACTCTCAAAGGATGAAAATCAAACCACTGATCCAATAAGCCTACACACAAAATACATTAATATTTTATGCTACTAATTTGAGCTCAATCAAAAACGACGCTACATAAACACACACACACACACACACACTTGTGTGAATCTGTAGTTCAAAGCACACAGCTCTGGCATTCAGTCCGCTCGGCAGTAAGCCAGTGCTCTGGAGTGGGGGTGGGGGCTGGAGGGGGAGAAGGTGAAGGTGGAGAGAGTGAGACAGAGCATGACTCACTGACGAGCCAGCTTTTTCAAATATAGAAACAGTAGTCTTGACAAGCTGACAGAACAGTAACTCACGCCTGCTCCCTCCTGTCAGCTCCAGCAAACACAGTAGTCTCACCTGCTGCCCTCCCTACAAATAGCCCTCAGAAGGGGCTCCGCCCTCTGGGGCTTCTCAGCAACCCAGGTGTATCTAGAAATGCTTGTTATCTGTCTAATGCATAGTGACCCAGAGTTACAGGGTGGGGGGTGTACAATGGATAATACAACTCAACACACCATATAAAAACGTGTTCCTAAATGCACTATAGGCTTCTGTTGTAGGCTATGTCAATTACAGGGGCCTGATTTGCAAAGGGCAAATTAAAACTTTATTGGACTGGCCTATATGATAATAGCGGAATATCTGCCAATAATAAGCTATAGTATATGCTAGGTTTAAGTAGTAAACGAGAAGGGGGATACGGATAGCCTATTAAAAATGCCACAGCATCTATTGAAGTATCGAAGAAATGTGGCAAATATGCCACATGCTGAATACAGACATTTGTATAACATAAACTAATGGCGAATAAAGTATGAACGATCACTAGCTGTCTTTTTCTGAACTAGAATTTGAAATTGTAGATGACGAAGGCATTATCACCCAGCGTGGCTGCGCAAGTTACAGTATCACCTGGCGAAAGAGCAAGATCCACGAGCACTGTCTGAGAACTGTTACTTCAGTAATATAACGCCACAATAATGTAACAATGTAACAATAATGTAACAGCACTCTTTAGGTACAAGTAATTTGAGAAGATATGTCTTACATTTCAAAAAATGTTTCACAGTATTATTTTTCATTGGAGCGACCATTTGGCTCTAGGTGGCAATCCTATTCGATAACAGGTTCATAATATGAATAGTTGTGACAGTTTGATAGCTATATTTATTCTATATTCAGTAGACCACAAAGGGAATGACGAGGGTGACGAATAGCCGACTATGAATATGAAAATACATTCATTCCACTGAAAATTGACGGTGAATAATAATCTTACCAGAGAGAACTAGAGTGCCACTATGCCAACTCCGGATATCTCCACACGGATCTTTCCTCCGCTGCTTTACAGTTTTTCCTTCATCTAGTGGCTTCTCTTCTTTCTGTTACCTGTTAAATGGCAAAAAAGTATATATATATGTGATCCCTGTTCGCTCCTTCTCAAATGCTATGTAAATGTAATGTGTTCACGAGTAAAATTCTCCTGATCTCTTAAAAGTGGGATGTCGAGTGGGTCCAGGGTCCGCCTACTGCATGCAACCTCCAATCAATTGGTTCTCTCAAGTGCGGTTCCCAGAGCACATGCATGCACTGTGCTTGCTACATACAGTAGCAGCCTACATTTATTTATTTGTTCTGCACTTTAATTGGACGTTGAATAAACTATACATAAATAATGATATCCATATGCATGGTTGGTTTTTGATACATTTTTCTATTTTCTCACCAATGTAGGCTAAATCAAGATGTAGTTGCATGATTACTAAACTGCATCGTAGATCATAGAGAATTTACCCAATAATATGGAAGAGAGCATATCACACACAATAGACTGTGTTTTATTTGATGTATTCTCATTCCTTTAGTGATTTAGTTCTATTCTTATGCAAATCTACATACAGTGGGGCAAAAAAGTATTTAGTCAGCCACCAATTGTGCAAGTTCTCCCACTTAAAAAGATGAGAGAGGCCTGTAATTTTCATCATAGGTACACTTCAACTATGACAGACAAAATGGAAAATAAGTATTTGGTCAGAAACAAGCAAGATTTCTGGCTCTCACAGACCTGTAACTTCTTCTTTAAGAGGTTCCTCTGTCCTCCACTTGTTACCTGTATTAATGGCACCTGTTTGAACTTGTTATCAGTATAAAAGACACCTGTCCACAACCTCAAACAGTCACACTCCAAACTCCACTATGGCCAAGACCAAAGAGCTGTCAAAGGACACCAGAAACAAAATTGTAGACCTGCACCAGGCTGGGAAGACTGAATCTGCAATAGGTAAGCAGCTTGGTTTGAAGAAATCAATTGTGGGAGCAATTATTAGGAAATGGAAGACATACAAGACCACTGATAATCTCCCTCGATCTGGGGCTCCACGCAAGATCTCACCCCGTTGGGTCAAAATGATCACAAGAACGGTGAGCAAAAATCCCAGAACCACACGGGGGGACCTAGTGAATGACCTGCAGAGAGCTGGGACCAAAGTAACAAAGCCTACCATCAGTAACACACTACGTCGCCAGGGACTCACATCCTGCAGTGCCAGATGTGTCCCCTGCTTAAGCCAGTATATGTCCAGGCCCGTCTGAAGTTTGCTAGAGAGCATTTGGATGATCCAGAAGAAGATTGGGAGAATGTCATATGGTCAGATGAAACCAAAATATAACTTTTTGGTAAAAACTCAACTTGTCGTGTTTGGAGGACAAAGAATGCTGAGTTGCATCCAAAGAACACCATACCTACTGTGAAGCATGGGGGTGGAAACATCATGCTTTGGGGCTGTTTTTCTGCAAAGGGACCAGGACCACTGATCCGTGTAAAGGAAAGAATGAATGGGGCCATGTATCGTGAGATTTTGAGTGAAAACCTCCTTCCATCAGCAAGGGCATTGAAGATGAAACGTGGCTGGGTCTTTCAGCATGACAATGATCCCAAACACACCGCCCGGGCAACGAAGGAGTGGCTTCGTAAGAAGCATTTCAAGGTCCTGGAGTAGCCTAGCCAGTCTCCAGATCTCAAGCCCATAGAAAATCGTTGGAGGGAGTTGAAAGTCTTTGTTGCCCAGCAACAGCCCTAAAACATCACTGCTCTAGAGGAGATCAGCATGGAGGAATGGGCCAAAATACCAGCAACAGTGTGTGAAAACCTTGTGAAGACTTACAGAAAACGTTTGACCTCTGTCATTGCCAACAAAGGGTATATAACAAAGTATTGAGATAAACTTTTGTTATTGACCAAATACTTATTTTCCACCATAATTTGCAAATAAATTCATTAAAAATCCTACAGTGTGATTTTCTGGATTTGTTTTCTCATTTTGTCTGTCATAGTGTACCTATGTGTACCTATGATGAAAATTACAGGCCTCTCTCATCTTTTTAAGTGGGAGAACTTGCACAATTGGTGGCTGACTAAATACTTTTTTGCCCCACTGTACTTGGCTATTCCATTCCTGTTCAAGGCATGATGAGCCACCACTTGCAGTGATCTGCTTTGAAGCAGGTGCCACAGAGATGCCATGCAGAAGCATGTCTCAAGACTCTCTTTTGTTTACACACACACACACACACACACCATTTCTGGGTCATTGACTGTCTGCTATTCATGAGAGTGCAAAGTGATGCCATAGGGCTTAAAGTGTCCTATTTCTCATGTTCACATTAGGAAGCTCCCTACCTACATAGGCCTTTCAGTGTTTCTCTCCAAACAGCACTTTGGGCCCCAATGCCTTATGAATAGGATGATGATAGTGACACGCTGAAAGTGTTCTACAGAGGCTCAAATAGATGCATATTCACAGGGAGGATATACATTCATTATATATCTGAATTACATCTGAATTACAGCTGGGATATTTTTCTCCCTCATGTGGTGTCTTATATATGGATGAGCCACTCCATCTCCTTTGAAGTTGTCAGAGCACTGCAGGCCTAGTGAGTAGTGCAGGGGACATTTCCCCTCTGGAATCTAGAAGCCCAGCAGCTGTTCTTAGGGGGCCCAGTGGGGATTTGTTACCTTTTGGGCCATGGAGGCGCAGGCAGCACCATGTGCAGTTCAAAGGTCACTGGAGAACCAGAGCAGATGTACACTATGACACAGTTCTGTCTCTTATTACAGAGCAGTCTATTTACAGTATACATTTGGACACTTGAAATACACTCAGCGGCCAGTTTATTAGGTACACCATCCTGTTTACAAAAATTGTTAACACCTACAGACAGTAAGTCAAGTGGCTTGCTGTACTTAGCAGGTAGACAGGCATCGAGGCATTCAGTTACTGTTCGATTGAATGTTAGACTGGGCAAAATGAGTGACCTAAGTGACTTGGAGCATGAAATGATCGTTGGTGCCAGGCACGCCGGTTCCAGTATCTCAGAAACGGCCGGCCTCCTGGGCTTTTCATGCCTGACAGTGTCTAGGGTTTACCGAGAATGGTGCGACAAACAAAAAACTTCCAGTCAGCGGCAGTCCTGTGGGTGAAAACCCGTGGTGGAAAAAGTGACCTTGACTTTGTTGTCCATAAGCCATTTTGCCACAACTTTTGATGTATGCTTGGGGTCATTGTCCATTTGGAAGACCCATTTGAGACCAAACTTTAACTTCCTGACTGATGTCTTGAGATGTTGCTTAAATATATCCACATAATTGTCCTTCCCCATGACGCCATCTATTTTGTGAAGTGCCCCTAGTCCCTTCTGCAGCAAAGCACCCCCACAAAATGATGCTGCCCCCCCCTGTGCTTCACGGTTGTGATAGTGTTCTTCGGCTTGCAAGCCTACCCCTTTTTCCTCCAATCATAACGATGGTCATTATGGCCAAACAGTTATATTTTTGTTTCATCAGACCAGAGGACATTTCTCCAAAAAGTACAATCTTTGTCCCCATGTGCAGTTGCAAACTGTAGTCTGGCTTTTTTATGGCAGTTTTGGAGCAGTGGCTTCTTCCTTGCTAAGCGGCCTTTCAGGTTATGTCGATATAGGACTCATTTTACTGTGGATATAGATACTTTTGTACCTGTTTCCTCCAGCATCTTCACAAGGTCCTTTGCTGTTGTTCTGAGATTGATTTGCACTTTTCGCACCAAAGTACGTTGATCTCTAGGAGAAAGAACACGTCTCCTTCCTGAGCGGTATGGTGGCTGAGTGGTCCCATGTTGTTTATACTTGCATTCTATTGTTTGTACAAAATAATGTGGTACCTTCAAGCATTTTGAAATTGCTCCCAAGGATGAACCATACTTGTGGAAGTCTACATATTTTTCTGAGGTCTTGGCTGATTTCTTTTGATTTTCCCATGATGTCAAGCAAAGAGGCACTGAGTTTGAAGGTAGGCCTTGAAATACATCCACAGGTACACCTCCAATTGACTCAAATGATGTCAATTAGCCTATCAGAAGCTTCTAAAGCCATGACATAATTTTCTGGAATTTTCCAAGTTGTTTAAAGGCACAGTCAACTTAGTGTATGTAAACATCTGACCCACTGGAATTGTGATGCAGTGAATTGTAAGTGAAATAATCTGTCTGTGAACAATTGTTGGAAAAATTACTTGTGTTATGCACAAAGTAGATGTCCTAACCGACTTGCCAAAACTATAGTTAATTAACAAGAAATTTGCGGAGTGGTTGAAAAAAAGTTTATTGACTCCAACCTAAGTGTATGTAAACCTCCGACTTCAACTGAAAGTACTTTACCACACTGGTGAAAACAGCTTGTTGAAGGATAATTATAATTTAACGAGGCAAGTCAGTTAAGAACAAATTCTTATTTACAATGACAGCCTACCCCTGCTGGGCGCCGCCCTTTGGAACTCCCAATCACGGCCAGCTGCGATACAGCCTGGATTTGAACCAGTGACTGTAGTGACACCTCTAACACTGAGATGCAGTGCCTTAGACCGCTGCGCCACTCGGGACAAGAGCAAGAATCATGGAAGCTAACAGTCGGGCCACAGACAGGCAAATAACGGTGCAGTACAACAATGATGTGCAGAACAGCATCTCGGAACACAAAACTCATGGGTCCTTGTCATGGATGGGTGATTGCAGCAGATGACCACACCAGGTTCTGCTCAAATCAGCTATAAACAAGAAGAAGTGGTTCCAGTGGGCACAGGATCACCAAAACTAGACAATTAGGTGGTGGAAAAACATTGCCTGATCCTACAAATCCCAGTTCCTGTTGTGTCATGCTGATGGCAGACAGGATTTGGCTTGAGCAGCATGAGTCCATGGCCCCATCCTGCTTGGTGTAAACGGTACAGACTGGTGGCAGCGGTGTAATGGTGTGGGGAATGTTTTCATGGCACACGTTAGGTCCCTTGATACCACTTGAGCAACGTTTCCATGCCCCAAATAATTCAGGCTGTTCTGGGGCAAAGGGGGTTCGACCCAGTACTAGATGGGTGTACCTAATAAACTGGCCATTACGTGTTTAAGTCATAATGCCTTCGAAGCCGGTGTTTGGAGGATATATTGGTCAGGATGTTGTTAGGCCCGTGTCACGCCCTGACCATAGTTTACTTTGTATTTTCTATGTTTTGATTGGTCAGGGTGTGATCTGAGTGGGTATTCTATGTTTCATGTCTTGTTTGTCTATTTCTATGTTCAGCCTGATATGGTTCTCAGTCAGAGGCAGGTGTTCGTCATTGTCTCTGATTGGGAACCATATTTAGGTAGCCTGGGTTTCACTGTGTGTTTGTGGGTGATTGTTCCTGTCTTTGTGTAGTGTTCACCAGATAGGCTGTTTAGGTTTTCGTTACGTTCGTTACGTTTTGTTTTGTAGTATTGTATTGGAGATTCGTGTTTCGTATTATTAATAAACATGGATCGTAAACCACACGCTGCATTTTGGTCCGACTCTCCTTCGTATGAAGACGAAACTCGTTACAGAATCACCCACCACAAAAGGACCAAGCAGCGTGTCAACAGGCAGGAGCAGCGCGAGGAGACGCGCAATAAGGATTTCTGGACATGGGAGGAAATCCTCGACAGGAGAGGACCCTGGGCTAAACCAGGGGAGTGTAGCCGCCCAAAGGTGCAGCAGGAGAAGAGGCAACAGGAGCAGCCCAAAGAGGAGGAATGGACATGGGAGGATGAATTAGAAGGAAGAGGACCCTGGGCTCAGCCAGGAGAATATCGCCGCCCCAAAGAAGAACTGGAGGCGGCGAAAGCGGAGAGGCGCTGGTATGAGGAGGCAGCACGGCGACGCGGATGGAAGCCTGAGAGCCAGCCCCAAAAATTTCTTGGGGGGGGGGCTAACAGGGAGTATGGCTACGCCAGGTAGGAGACCTGCGCAAACTCCCTGTGCTTACCGGGGGGCTAGAGAGACCGGACAGGCACCGTGTTATGCAGTGGTGCGCACGGTGTCTCCAGTGCGGGTGCATAGCCCGGTGCGGTATATTCCAGCTCCGCGTGTTGGCCGGGCTAGATTGAGCGTCGAGCCTAATGCCATGAAGCCGGCTCTACGCAGCTGGTCCCCAGTGCGTCTCCTTGGGCCGGCTTACATGGCACCAGCCTTGCGCTCGGTGTCTCCGGTTCGCCTGCATAGCCCAGTGCGGGCTATTCCACCTCGCCGCACTGGCAGGGCGACCGTGAGCATTCAACCAGGTAAGGTTGGGCAGGCTCGGTGCTCAAGAGCTCCAGTGCGCCTGCACGGTCCGGTTTTTCCAGTACCACCTCCACACCCCAGCCCTCCGGTAGCAGCTCCCCGCACCAGGCTTCCTGTGCGTGTCCTTGGCCCAGTACCACCAGTGCCAGTACCACGCATCAGGCCTACAGTGCGCCTCGCCTGTCCAGCGCTGTCGGAGCCCTCCTCCTCTCCAGCGCTGTCGGAGTCTCCCGCCTGTTTAGCGCTGTCAGAGCTTTCCGCCTCTACAGCGCTGCCGGAGTCTCCCGCCTGTTCAGAACTGCCAGTTAGCATAGAGCTGCCAGTTAGCATAGAGCTGCCAGTTAGCATAGAGCTGCCAGTTAGCTTAGAGCTACCAGTCTGCAAGGAGCTGCCAGTCTGCAAGGAGCTGCCAGTCTGCATGGAGCTGCCAGTCTGCATGGAGCTGCCAGTCTGCATAGAGCTGCCAGTCTGCATGGAGCTGCCAGTCTGCAAGGAGCCGCCAGAGCTGCCTGTCTGCAGGATGCCGCCAAAGCTGCCAGTCTGCAAGGAGCCGCCAGAGCTGCCAGTCTGCAAGGAGCCGCCAGAGCTGCCAGTCTGCAAGGAGCCGCCAGAGCTGCCAGTCTGCAAGGAGCCGCCAGAGCTGCCAGTCTGCAAGGAGCCGCCAGAGCTGCCAGTCTGCAAGGAGCCGCCAGAGCTGCCAGTCTGCAAGGAGCCGCCAGAGCTGCCAGTCAGCATGGAGCAGCCAGGGCCGCCAGTCAGCATGGAGCAGCCAGGGCCGCCAGTCAGCATGGAGCAGCCAGTCAGCATGGAGCAGCCAGTCAGCATGGAGCAGCCAGAGCAGCCAGTCAGCATGGAGCAGCCAGAGCAGCCAGTCAGCATGGAGCAGCCAGAGCTGCCAGTCAGCATGGAGCAGCCAGTCAGCATGGAGCAGCCAGAGCTGCCAGTCAGCATGGAGCAGCCAGTCAGCATGGAGCAGACAGAGCTGCCAGTCGTCCAGACTCTTCCAGATCTGCCAGTCGTCCAGACTCTTCCAGATCTGCCAGTCGTCCAGACTCTTCCAGATCTGCCAGTCGTCCAGACTCTTCCAGATCTGCCAGTCGTCCAGACTCTTCCAGATCTGCCAGTCGTCCAGACTCTTCCAGATCTGCCAGTCGACCAGATTCTCCCAGATCTGCCAGTCGACCAGATTCTCCTAGATCCGCCAGTCGACCAGATTCTCCCAGATCCGCCAGTCGACCAGATTCTCCCAGATCCGCCAGTCGACCAGATTCTCCCAGATCCGCCAGTCGACCAGATTCTCCCAGATCCGCCAGTCGACCAGATTCTCCCAGATCCGCCAGTCGACCAGATTCTCCCAGATCCGCCAGTCGACCAGATTCTCCCAGATCCGCCAGTCGACCAGATTCTCCCAGATCCGCCAGTCGACCAGATTCTCCCAGATCCGCCAGTCGACCAGATTCTCCCAGATCCGCCAGTCGACCAGATTCTCCCAGATCTGCTAGTCGACCAGGATCTGCTGAAACCGCCAGCCAGCCAGGTTCTGGTAGTTTCTACTACCTGCCTGGGCTTCCTCTCAGTGCTGAGCTTCTTCTCAGTGCTGAGCTTCCTCTCAGTGCTGAGCTACCTATCTGTCCCGAGTTACCTCTGTCCCGAGCTGTCCCTCTGTCCCATGTTATCATTGTGGTGGGTAACCTATTTAGGGACGTTTAGGAGGGGGATTAAAACTGTCATGGAGTGGGGTCCACGTCCAGCGCCAGAGCCGCCACCGCGGACAGATGCCCACCCAGACCCTCCCCTATAGGTTCAGGTTTTGCGGCCGGAGTCCGCACCTTGGGGGGGGGGGTACTGTCACGCCCTGACCATAGTTTACTTTGTATTTTCTATGTTTTGATTGGTCAGGGTGTGATCTGAGTGGGTATTCTATGTTTCATGTCTTGTTTGTCTATTTCTATGTTCAGCCTGATATGGTTCTCAGTCAGAGGCAGGTGTTCGTCATTGTCTCTGATTGGGAACCATATTTAGGTAGCCTGGGTTTCACTGTGTGTTTGTGGGTGATTGTTCCTGTCTTTGTGTAGTGTTCACCAGATAGGCTGTTTAGGTTTTCGTTACGTTCGTTACGTTTTGTTTTGTAGTATTGTATTGGAGATTCGTGTTTCGTATTATTAATAAACATGGATCGTAAACCACACGCTGCATTTTGGTCCGACTCTCCTTCTCATACAGAAAACCGTTACAGCCCGAGACGAAGTCGCAGGCAAACCGTGTCAATTTATCCTCCAAACATCAGCTTCGAGGGCATTATTACTTTTATACATCAAAAACATTATTTTTATGAATGTATTCATACTATTTTATCCTTCCACAAGATATAGTCCCGACACAAATCTAGGGTTGCTACCCAAGCTGGCCGGTCGTTCGTTCTATCGGTTCGGTTGCTAGAGATGCGATCCAGTCATTCAGTCTTTTTGTTCTGTATCTATGGACACGACCCAGTCGTTTCTTCTAATTCTTCTTATTCCTTATTTGCTAGCTAGCCAACTACAGCTAATTTACAGTCACTTCAAAAAGTACAGCCAGAATAACATCAAAGTAGCTGCATTTGCATTTGTTTAAGCTGTTTTCAAGTGACATTCATTTGGATACATCCATAACAATGAGCAAATGAGGTGTTTGATTTCGGCTGGCATAGAAAATGTGCTCACTCGTCAGGACTTCGTTGTTCCGGGGAGCTAGCCAACAACACAGCTAACACAATCACTTCAAACTGAAGCTGGAAAGACTGCAAACTAGCTGCACTTCATTTCATTTGACCTTTTTTAAATGTACATTTCTTTGTATATATCCAAAAAAATGATGCCAGCTGATTCATGACTTCGACTGGCTGAGAAACGCTGCCTGCCTGTCTATCTTGTCCCGACACGTTCATTACTATAGGCAGCTGGAGATCGAATTTGAATATTGAAACAATGTTGCAAATATCAGAGAGACAAACAGCAAGGTTTATACAAATCTCTGCTGTTGAAAACTAAATATTAGTCTAAAAGAAATGTGAGGTAACATTGCTTGGCTGGGCGGATGAGACAGTGGATCTCACAGTCAAATGAAAATAGGCATTTTAGCGTCATAGATTTAGCCAGTGGTAACTGTGGAATAGACACCGGATGGAATGCGGTTTTAACCAATCAGCATTCAGGATTAGACCCACCCGTTGTATAATCGCACACAATACACACACTATGCCTTTCACTTTCAGACAAGAACAATGAATGGGACACCTGGTTCTTGAAGATGCTGATATTTCCTTCCAGCAGAATCATCCAACTGTGTGTGTGTGTGTGTGTCTGTTGGTGTTTGTGTTCGCTCCTGGTTTCTGCTGCTATGCTGAACCAGTTGTGTGTGACTTCACAGCTGTATCCTTTACAAGTTGATTCTACTACAGAGGGACTCTCAACATTAAATAAAGTGAAGCCAGTTCAGAAAAGGAACCCAAGTGCCTGCCACAGCTGACACATCATCTGAGATTGCAGCAATTAGATGCTAGTAACAATCTTATTTTGCGGTCTATTTGGCTGACCGGTTCTGCTCACACATCCTGCTGCCGCTTGCTGCTACTGCTACCATGCGTTTTCTTCTCGCAAAACTACGCCATCACCCCAGCCTCCACCAGTTAGGTTCTGTTTTCCTGCTGGGGGATTGGTATATTTTACCACGCTCACTGCTTGTAGGTAATTGTATATATTGAAGCTTTGCTTGGACAGTAAACTATCCTGAAGGGGCAGAGACTATATCGCCAAGACTTGCATTATTCCATCTTCAGTAAATGGTTAAACATATTTCATTTGTGTTTCATTTCTGAATTAG
The DNA here is from genome assembly GCF_045791955.1 of Oncorhynchus clarkii lewisi. Classification (NCBI taxonomy): domain Eukaryota; kingdom Metazoa; phylum Chordata; class Actinopteri; order Salmoniformes; family Salmonidae; genus Oncorhynchus; species Oncorhynchus clarkii. Next base: position 58,625,727 of record NC_092153.1, read on the forward strand.
GGCGACAAGTACAACATGTAGGATATTTGATGTATATAGGACAGTGGCGGTCAGTGCTGTTTAAGATGAGGAAGGATGATTATTATTTTCATGAGCATGGTCTTATTTCTATTATAGCATACTGGATGACTGTCATTCATATTGCATTCACCCAGTTCAATGTAACATAGATAGGTCACCCAGTTCAATGTAACATCGATAGGTTTAGGCTACTACATGATACTCAAATTTTCCCTATACCCATCATGAGGTTGCTACAACCTAGCCTATGATTAAAAGTTTACAACGTACACTACCGGTCCAAAGTTTTAGAACACCTGCTTTTTAAAGTTTTTATTTTTTACTATTTTCTACATTGTACAGTCGTGGCCAAAAGTTTTGAGAATTACACAAATATTAATTTTCACAAAGTCTGCTGCCTCAGTTTGTATGCTGGCAATTTGCATATACTCCAGAATGTTATGAAGAGTGATCAGATGAATTGCAATTAATTGCAAAGTCCCTCTTTGCCATGCAAATGAACTGAATCCCCAAAAACATTTCCACTGCATTTCAGCCCTGCCACAAAAGGACCAGCTGACATCATGTCAGTGATTCTCTCGTTAACACAGGTGTGTGTTGACGAGGACAAGGCTGGAGATCACACTGTCATGCTGATTGAGTTCGAATAACAGACTGGAATCTTCAATAGGAGGGTGGTGCTTGGAATCATTGTTCTTCCTCTGTCAAACATGATTACCTGCAAGGAAACACATGCCGTCATCATTGCTTTGCACAAAAAGGGCTTCACAGGCAAGGATATTGCTGCCGGTAAGATTGCACCTAAATCAACCATTTATCAGATCATCAAGAACTTCAAGAAGAGCGGTTCAATTGTTGTGAAAAAGGCTTCAGGGTGCCCAAGAAAGTCCAGCAAGCGCCTGGACCGTCTCCTAAAGTTGATTCAGCTTGCGGATCGGGGCAACACCAGTACAGAGCTTGCTCAGGAATGCCAGCAGGCAGGTGTGAGTGCATCTGCACGCACAGTGAGGCGAAGACTTTTGGAGGATGGCCTGGTGTTAAGAAGGGCAGCAAAGAAGCCACTTCTCTCCAGGAAAAACATCAGGGACAGACTGATATTCTGCAAAAGGTACAGGGATTGGACTGCTGAGGACTGGGGTAAAGTCATTTTCTCTGATGAATCCCCTTTCCGATTGTTTGGGGCATCCGGAAAAAAGCTTGTCCGGAGAAGACAAGGTGAGCGCTACCATCAGTCCTGTGTCATGCCAACAGTAAAGCATCCTGAGACCATTCATGTGTGGGGTAGCTTCTCAGACAAGGGAATGGGCTCACTCACAATTTTGCCTAAGAACACAGCCATGAATAAAGAATGGTACCAACACATCCTCCAAGAGCAACTTCTCCCAACCATCCAGGAACAGTTTGGTGACAAACAATGCCTTTTCAAGCATGATGGAGCACCTTGCCATAAGGCAAAAGTGATAACTAAGTGGCCCGGGGAACAAAACATCGATATTTGTAAGGGGTGCGTAACTGGTGGCAGGGAAGTCAGATGCAGGAGAACAGAACTGTGTAATAACAGGAGCAGTTTAATTATCAAAACCAACGGCATCCAGAAATAACAAAACATAGGTACAAAACCCATCGCACACCAGTCAAAATGTGCACAAGCACTTACAACAAACAATTTCACACAGAGACATGGGGGGGAACAGAGGGTTAAATACATGACAAGAAATGAGGGAAATGTAAACCAGGTGTGAGGGAAAACAAGACAAAACAAATGGAAAATGAAAGGTGTATCAGCGATGGCTAGAAGACCGGTGACGTCAACCGCCGAACGCCGCCCGAACAAGGAGAGGAACCGACTTCGGCGGAAGTCGTGACAATATTTTGGGTCCATGGCCAGGAAACTCCCCAAACCTTAATCCCATTGAGAACTTGTGGTCAATTCTCAAGAGGCGGGTGGACAAACAAAACCCCACAAATTCTGACGAACTCCAAGCATTGATTATGCAAGAATGGGCTGCCATCAGTCAAGATGTGGCCCAGAAGTTAATTGACAGCATGCCAGGGCGGATTGCAGAGGTCTTGAAAAAGAAGGATCAACACTGTAAATATTGACTCTTTGCATCAACTTCATGTAATTATCAATAAAAGCCTTTGACACTTATGAAATGCTTGTAATTATACTTCAGTATTCCATAGTAACATCTGACAAAAATATCTAAAAACTTTGTGAAGATTTATATTTGTGTCATTCTCAAAACTTTTGGCCACGACTGTTAAATAATAGTGAAGACAAATAGCACATATGGAATCATGTCGTAACCAAAAAAGTGTTAAACAAGTTCTTCAAATAGCCACCCTTCGCCTTGATAACAGCTTTGCACATGCTTGTCATTCTCTCAACCAGCTTAACCTGGAATGCTTTTCCAACAGTCTTGAAGAAGTTCCCACATATGCTGGGCACTTGTTGGCTGCTTTTCCTTCCCTCTGCGGTCCAACTCATCCCAAACCATCTCAATTGGACTGAGGTCAGGTAATTGTGGAGGTCAGGTCATCTGATGCAGCACTCCATCACTCTCCAGCCTGGTGGTATGTTGGGTCATTTTCCTGTTGAAAAACAAATGATTTTCCCACTAAGCCCAAACCTGATGTGATGGGTATCGCTGTGTCACCAGCAAAGCACCTCCACACCATCACACCTCCTCCTCCATGCTTTACGGTGGGAAATACACATGCGAAGATCATCCGTTCACCCACAGCGTGTCTCACAAAGACCAACTGACAAAGTTCTAATAGGTCGCAGGAAAGAAAACAACAACAACAACAACAAAAAGCAGGGTCTAGACAGCCACAAACCCGGGACAATCCGCGGTTCAAGCCCTCAAGAAAACCCTGCTAGCTTAATAGACAGCTACCTAGCAGCTAGACTAGCTCCTATGCCAAACAGCTTGGTCAGCAGGATCACTGAATAGATAGTAGCGGTCCCAGCAACTGATGCCAACCGAGTCGCAAGATCCAAAACCAAAAGTTAGCTAGCTTTGAACCAAACATTTTCAAAAGAGTTTCAAAACTTTCCAAAACAACAAACCGAGCTCTCCCTCATTCCGCGTTCAACAGGAAGTGGTGAAGTGAATATTCTTAAAGTGTTTAAATGTTTAACAATGTACATTTTTATGAAATAGTCCACCCTTTCCTCCTCTGATGAGCCTCCACTGATATAGGCTAAACATAATTTTGAAAACTCCCTGAAGTAAAACATTTTGTGGGGCTACAATTTTCATGTCCAATTTATTAATCTCCTTTCAAGGCTCAGGCTCAATTGCTACTGCATATAGACAGAGAAAGAGCGGAGAGAGAGAGCTGGTGGATGAGATTATTCAAAACATAATCTAATGTCCTAAACTGGCACAGTTAGTAGATTGGCCCACGCCTAAAGTTTACAAAACAAATAACCCAGATAGAATGTTTTTTTTTTTTACCAATCAGGCAAATGGAGATATTATATACCTGTCTACCTAATTGGAGTAGCTCAATTGCACATTCATTTGCACTTTACTGAAGAGTTCATAATTATGACAGTGTGGGTTAATTGTTTAGGATTTTTGAATGGACAAATACCTCAAGAGGAGACTTTCAGAGGAGACAGGCTGTATTGTGCAACGGCAACGTCAAAACTGCCCTCAGCCTGTTAGGGCTGCGTCTGCATGTCCAGCCTGTGGCCTGTGGAGGTGGACATGAACATGGGGTCTAGCAATCCTCTAGCTTCAGTTCCCCTCCCCATGGCCATCCCTGCAGTCCTATCCATGCACATGATGAGAGGCAAGAGAAAGAAAAGGATCCCTTCACAGATCACTACACGCAATCAATTGGCTGAGTTCTGGAAGATGTTACGATAAAACCCAATTAAGGTCAAAGTTTTGGGCCCCCCTGGTTTTGTCCATCAGGGGAGGGTTGCCATATGAATGAGAGAGACTCACCATATTGTGAGGAATGTCGGCTAAAGAGTGACACATCAGCACCTCTTCCTGTTAAGTTGGCGCCTCATAATTAAGAGAGGAACTTTTTAAGAAATAAGAGTCTGCAAACGCCCTAATTCTTTATTGAGTTTATGGAGTATATTATAATAATGTCATATAAGAAGAATGTGTAATGCTTCGGAAAGTCAGCAGTTGTTGCAGTGGCTCACTAAAGCCTTGTGAAAACCCCTCTAATGCTGAATCAGTTGGTCAGGGTCATTACATGGAATAATCATAGAGCTTTGCTTCTACTAAGAAATCAAATGATGAAACTAAAATCTTTGTGTTAATTCTCTTTCATGACATTCTGTGATGGTGCCTTGACAGACTCAGTAATCCCTGCACTGCCAATGACTCACTATTTTTTTTGTGTTTTTTGGGGGGGAATTTTACCCCGTTTTCCTGGTCATGACATAGACTGACCCAGATTTACCTGGTCAGTCTATGTCATGGAAAGAGCAGGTGTACACTCAGGGTATATGATTTCTGTCAATTATACATTTTGGGGAAAATAACTATCTAACATGGGCAACTGAATCATCCAGCAGATCTATTGGAGTGGCACCAATAGAAAGCATGAAGAATTTGTATCTGTTACATAATGCTGCTGTACCAGCCAGCCAGCCGGTGTAATCAGCCAGTCTCTGAAGCGTTCATCAACAGGAGACATCTGTCATTCCACTGAAATGTTGTTTGTTATTTCCTCAAGACTTCAAGGGACAGAGAAGGTTTTTACAAGACAAGTTCACAGAACACCCCCTCTCATACACACATAAACACACACAGGGACCACCTGCCACCCCTCACTCAGGCCATCAGAGAACCTGTGCTGTGGTTCACAGACACTCTGCTGGAAACAAATAACCCCTGAGCATTGTTCCTGCTGCAAGAATAATTCCAGGAAGTGAGACGTTGTGTGCCTCTTATCGTGTCTTTGGCTATGCCGGATTAATTGCTATGACATGCTAAATATATAATAATAAAAATAATTTATAATAATAATAATTTCTCCATAATTAATATCACCTGATTGAGCTAATCGTGTAAATGTAATTAACTAGAGAGTCGGTCACCACTAAATAATATTTATAGAGCTGTTATCTTCCGAATAAGCTCTTAAAGATGAGTAATTATTTTACATCCATAGCAGTCAACATTAATCGTAATTTTACTTCAGTCTCAATATCTGTAAATTGTAAATTCTTGGTTATCTGCAAGAATCCTGGCTAACAAGTTGAATCAGCAATACAAAATTGGGTTTAATGATTTATTTACTAAATACCTAACTAATCACACAGAATAACATATACAAATAATTAATTATACCTGGATAATTATTTACGTCATAGGAAACGTCCCTAGCGGGAGGAACAGATATGACAGCTTGTTACACAAAGGAAAAGGGGCTGGGTTTGAGTGAAAGAGCGGGAGACTGGGGAACAAAGGGAAGAAGCTGTGCCATTGTAAATACAGTATGTTATGCATTCTAAATTACCGCCCATTTGGAAAAGGAAAATGCAATAAATATTTACTCTGAGCTGCGCTTCAGTAGGTTGGTGGTAGATGGAAGGCCGTGTTGCCAAACCACGTCCTCTGTCCTTTGAAGAATGTCTCTGGTGGTCACTTGAATAAGTTGTAGTAACCTCGTTGTGTGGTAGATGGGATACTCTGTCTGTTCCTTCCTAACCCTCGTTTGCAGCTGATGTCGCTAACTCAACGGCTAGGAGGTATCACTTCTGTCGTGAATAAGAGTTCAAGGTTCATACCATTCGCAACCAAAGCTCATGCTGATGTTGGCTTCGTCCTGTAGTTTTTGTCTGAACCATTCTGACATAGGATCGTCATCCTACCTCATGGGAACAGAAAGTTATGTTGTAGTCAAGAGCTTATACAGGAAGGAAGAGGAGGGTGTGTTTGAAAAGTTGTATAGCCTTTGTCCCTTCACAGGGGAGGGCCACTGATTGAGCAGCCCTATCTTATGAAAATCCAAATCTCACATTTTAGAAGCTAAAATCACATTTCATCCCATCGCAAGTAATTTCATATTCAAACATTTAAATTGAACAACAATTCCATGTGAAGTTTATGTCATCTTATCATTGATGAGAATGTCTCAGATGACAACCGAACTGACATCATATTCATTAAGTACCACTGCATATGTTCAATTGTTCGGATTACCAGAATATAGTTAATTTCCCCCCACATACTGATATTCCCAGAATCTCTATGTTAACCAAGGGTTTTTTAAATGTAACCTCAGTAGGTTAGAGAAGAGAAAAGGGGGGAAGAGGTATTTATGACGGTCATAAACCTATCCCCCAGGCCAACCTCATGACACTCTCCAGGAGAGTCCAGACACAGAGGGTCGAGACCCCAAGAGAGAGGAGGGTGGGGGTGGAATTGAAAGGGATGATTGTACAGAGATCAAGGCTCAAAGACATAACAGAATCTCACAAATCCATAGAATACAGTATTTATATTAGATCAGGCTTCACTACGGTGTGAAGAACCTTATATCCTGTTCAGTACACACATCTGAAGTGTGTGTGTGTGTGTGTGTGTGTGTGTGTGTGTGTGTGTGTGTGTGTGTGTGTGTGTGTGTGTGTGTGTGTGTGTTGATGCAGTAGAAGTCTTCTGAAGTATATTGTACTAGTACATGCAGGGATCTGTCCCTAGACAAAGGGACCGCAGCACTCACTGACCTCCCTATGGTATGGCTTATTGACCCCACTATGCTGGAGCTTCTCTTGATGAGTTCCTCACATTCTCCTTATGAAGGGGTTGGAGCACAGTGGGCTGTACGAGTGTAATTTTTGCAGACTGCATGCTTGTCTCATCCCTGCCAACAACATCAGACGGAGGCAGGAGCAGGACTGCTGGGAAACTACGGGTCACAATACAGTCCTGGGGTCGGCCGTAGATGATAGACACACAAGCTGAAGTCTCCAACTACGCCAAACTGCTGTTTTACAGTAAACCTGGTCATTCAGTCCACATACTGTAACAGCTAGGAAATGGATCTGACACTGTACAAAGTCTTTGATTTAGTTGGGTGTGGACATCCACAGTTAATGGGGTTGTTGTTCGCAAACAGTCAGAGACAATAGTGGAAATGGTGCTCTGATGTTAAAAGGAACTGTGGGAAGCAGTAATCTACTATCATGTCAATTGTTTTTTTCTAATGTACTTTACACTTATCCAATGAGCACCTCACAGGAGTCAACTGTAAATCTAAATGAAATGTGGTCTTAGTTGTCTTAGAGATCATCAAAGTAATCTCTCAGATATGATGGTGAAAAAATATGTCATGGCTTTTTGTTGGGAGGAATAAGAAGAATGAAAAGCATTCCTCTGCCTAATATGAATGCTGAAACTCATAAAATATCTAATCCCTATATAAATTCATGTGGCCATCATATGTTCACTACTCTCCAGTTATTGCCTTCAGATGTCTTGTGTTTGTACAGATGGCCAGACTATTTAAAAGGTGCTTGCCTGGCTGCATGAAGCACTTGTATTACCAGTGTGTTTTTTCTTCTGAGAATTGCCTTGGTTGTATTTACCTCTAGGTCACTGAGGAAAATATGTTTCAAAATGTCTCCAGTAAAATGAGGACAAGAACTACAGTACACACTGAAGAGTGAACTTTACCACAATCGGAGAAAGGCCATACTGTTCATGCTGTTATTTTACTTACTATCCTTACATCAAAAATATTGAAATGGTAAAGCGTTCACAGAAGACCAGCCTTCCCAGAAGAGTGGAGGCTGTTATAGTAGCAAACTCCATATTAATGCCCATGATTTTGGAATGAGATTTTCGACGAGCAGGTGTCCACATACTTTTGGTTAAGTAGTGGATAGGAAGGTTCAGCTGACCAGCAGTGGCTCCCTGTCTGTACCACAAAATCCAGAGCCTCTCCATAGCTGGGCCTCATGTTGTCCCAGTGGAACCAGGGCCAGATAACCCAGAGCCTCTCCATAGCTGGGCCTCATGTTGTCCCAGTGGAACCAGGGCCAGATAACCCAGAGCCTCTCCATAGCTGGGCCTCATGTTGTCCCAGTGGAACCAGGGCCAGATAACCCAGAGCCTTTCCATTGCTGGGCCTCATGTTGTCCCAGTGGAACCAGGGAGGGATAACCCAGAGCCTCTCCATAGCTGGGCCTCATGTTGTCCCAGTGGAACCAGGGCCAGATAACCCAGAGCCTCTCCATAGCTGGGCCTCATGTTGTCCCAGTGGAACCAGGGCCAGATAACCCAGAGCCTCTCCATAGCTGGGCCTCATGTTGTCCCAGTGGAACCAGGGCCAGATAACCCAGAGCCTCTCAATAGCTGGGCCTCATGTTGTCCCAGTGGAACCAGGGCCAGATAACCCAGAGCCTCTCCATAGCTGGGCCTCATGTTGTCCCAGTGGAACCAGGGCCAGATAACCCAGAGCCTTTCCATTGCTGGGCCTCATGTTGTCCCAGTGGAACCAGGGCCAGATAACCCAGAGCCTCTCCATAGCTGGGCCTCATGTTGTCCCAGTGGAACCAGGGCCAGATAACCCAGAGCCTCTCCATAGCTGGGCCTCATGTTGTCCCAGTGGAACCAGGGCCAGATAACCCAGAGCCTCTCCATAGCTGGGCCTCATGTTGTCCCAGTGGAACCAGGGCCAGATAACCCAGAGCCTCTCCATAGCTGGGCCTCATGTTGTCCCAGTGGAACCAGGGAGGGATAACCCAGAGCCTCTCCATAGCTGGGCCTCATGTTGTCCCAGTGGAACCAGGGCCAGATGACCCAGAGCCTTTCCATTGCTGGGCCTCATGTTGTCCCAGTGGAACCAGGGCCAGATAACCCAGAGCCTTTCCATTGCTGGGCCACAGGTGGTTGGTGGCACCTTAATTCGTGAGTACTGGCTCGTGGTAATGGCTGGAGCGGAACCTGGTGGAATGGTATCAAATACATCAAACACATGGTTTCCATGTGTTTGATGCCATTCCATTTGCTCCGTTCCAGACATTATTATCAGTCGTCCTCCCCTCAAAAGCCTCCACTGAGCTGGGTCTCATGTTGTCCCTGTGGAACCAGGGCCATTGAACCTAGAGGAGTCACACCAGGACACTCAGGGGTCACAGCAGGGTCGCCAGAGGACACAGGGGATAACTCCTGTCTGGTTTGTCAAGATTCTCATCATCACAACAAATCAAATCAAACCATGGCAAGCGTAACCACCACCAGGGACCACTCCATATAGGCAGTTTGGATTACCAAAGGGGCAGTCAAGGGGTCCACCAACCGCATTGCATAACTGTCAATTTTCATCAGTATAGTGGCCTGGGCTACCCGGCACAGGATTAACTATCACCGGAGGGTCAGCTCTACTTACAAACATCTGTTTAACCGTTGTCTGGATCACAAGTGATTTCACCAAGGGTAAAAAACAACAAAATACAATACCCAGAGCCACTAACCCCCCGCCCAGCATAATGGCCATCCTAGCAAACATAGCTCCCCATTTTCCCAATGCTACGTCCAACCAATCCCAAACATGAGAGTCAACCCCAGCATTTGCCTTAACCTCTACTCGTAAACCTTTAAGTTTAGCCATAGCGATTGCAAAGGATCCATTAGGCGCAGTGTTATTGGGAATAAAGGTGCAACAATCATCCCCGAACATAACACTAACTCCACCCTTCTCTGCCACAAGCCAATTGAGAGCCTGTCTATTTTGCCAAGACATTTTACTGGTAGCCTGTACCTGTTCCCCCAACGCCGTTAGAGCCGAGTCAGTATAGTTAATGAATCTCCGTTGGTTATAGTATATGTAATTAATCCACTCTAAGTTCTTATTTGGTGTTATCCACAAAAATATAGATTCAAATCCAGATTTAACTTCATCTCTTGCCTTGTACTCCCGAGGTACCCCTCTAGGCTGTCCAATTGCATCAAGGTATACCTCAGGGTCTTTCTCATACGCCCTCTTAACTCTAGTGTTAACATAGTCATCATGGGGTGACTTAATAATAGTAACCTGTTGAATTGTTCTAACTAAGGCACAAAGACCAGTCCATCCATCTGGCAGTACATTCAACAGTTTGTTTTTCCCACACATCCAGAAACTGTCCGCAACATCTCTGTCCTGATTTTTTAGCATAATAAGAGATGGCGCAACCTGAGTTATTGTACCACACAACCCTTTTCTATTCGCTATCAACCCTTTATCTTTATTTCTACGAACCCCTGCAGTCTCTAGTACCCAAATAGTATCACATTCTACAGTGGTGTTTCCTACACCAATTCCTTCGGTGTTATGGCTGTAAAAACATTTATATTTTCCTTTAACCACAGTACTTCTGTCTAATTGAGGTCCATTTAATTCAGTTCTAATGTAATAGGCAGCACAATCCTTGTCTCCCAACCCAGTCTCATTTAATATGGTTCTGCCTCTAGTGCCCCCTCGAGCAATCCTACATTCTATGTCACACAAAGGAATTTAGTATTTTCTCTGAATATTGAACATTTTACATTTAACACATTTCTTCACATGATGCAGGTTCAGGAACTATCAAAAGATCAGACAAAGGTGATTTTCTACACAAAATACAATTGTCCATTCTGTGTTTGTTTGCCGTATACTTAGCCCATTTGTACCATTTGTTTTTCACCTCTTCTTCCTGTGTGGTGTCCTTGAGTGGTTCTGAGTCTTATATGTCTATGTCTGTCATCTTTGCAATGTTCTTGTCTTGAGGTAGGTCATTAGAGTTTGTCAAAAAGTTCAAAATGTCAGTAAAGAACCCTCCTGGTTCTGATGCTTTCTAGCTACCACAGGCTCTTCCTGTTTAGGTATTGGCGTAAGACCAATTCTAATGACTGAGGAACTACTCCCTTCGGTCAATCTTGTTCTCGTTATTTTCAACTATTAATTCTTCACCTTCAACTGGTTCAATCTGATTCATGGTGAGCACCCACTCGTCTACTTCTTTGGTTAACGTCAGGTCACATCCTTTTGAGTCCCAAATGACTTCTCTCTTCGTTCGATGATGTGTCCGTCCACCGAATGCAATCTCTGGTAAGGGTTTGATCCTTTTGTCTTCTGTTCTCCTGTTTCAGTTATGCGTTGAGGTGGAACAGAGATTCTAACCTTGTCAGTCTTTTTAGATTGTTTGACTGGTTCCTCTCTTCTCTTCCTGTTTCCACCCTACATCTTGATTGTGCGTGAGTCTGTTGTTGCTATACTAGTGTTCACTGTTACTTCTGTTATGTCAATGTCATTGTTCTTCTGTGGTTCTAACTTCAATTGTTCATTATGGAGACAATACAAGAGCTGAAAAGTCAATTTTGGGGAAATCCCCATTTTCTTCAGCTTGCTGGACTTTTCCTCCTCTTTGTGGGGTCTCTCCTTCTGTTCCTTGTGAGGCCTCTCCTCCTCTTTCTTCCCCTGAGGCTCCCTCCTCAGGCCGGACTGGGCTTCCATCTGGAAGGTGTCCATTTCAGGGAAGAGATGTTCCCATTCTTTAGGCGCTACCTCAGGGTCCCACTGTAGAGGGCTTCTGTCAAAGAGGTCTGCCCCAACAGGTATATCATCAGGAGTGGCAGACATGTTACCCCCCCCCCCCCCACTTCTGGGCTTTCTGGCCATACTGGTTGTTTGTCTCTTTTCTTTTCAGGCTCTTTTCCCCTGGTGCTTCTTCTGAGTGCGTTAGTTGATGCACTCGTTGTATCTGGTCTGCCATTTTCTTGATTCCTCCCCGGCGCTTTGATCGTTTCCGCTGCTCCTGCTCCCTCCGGGGTCCCGCCTGGTGAATCAGCATCCTCCTCTGTTCCTCATCTCTGTATGGTTGTGTCCTTCTCTCCGTCGGGACTCGGGTGCAGTGGTTTAGATGATACCACGTCTTGCTTCCTTTCACTTGGACGGCCGTGTTTGTGGCTGTTGCCACCTCGTAGGGTCCTTCCCTCCTCGGCTGATCCCACTTCCTTCGGAACACTCGAACGTAGACTAGATCTCCTGGTATCACTGGGAGAGGTCCTTCTGGTCCCCTTGGATCATCAGATGTGGAACCTCTCGTCCTGGTTCAGGTTTCTGCCTTCTTTCTGTGGGGCATTCATACTTAGAGACTTATGGCCTCTGTTCTATGATTACACCATACATTCTCTTACTTCCATCACTCATCACACAAACTGACATTCCAGGTGAAGCTGGCGAACCCTTCTCCATCTGGTTTCCTAAACATAAGACTTGGAAAACAAAGGACAAAACATAACAGTATTGACAATGTTATGTGTTATGCATGACTGTATTCATGAATACTTAAATCTGAGACCATGACAATTCCCACTCTCTCTTCACCTGACTCTATGCCTCCAGGATACTTTTCTGCTGGACTCCACAAAAATGGAGGCCCTAATTGGCTTCCTCGTGCTTTCATCCAGTCTTTCCCTTTCGGCCGCAGGTTCTGAGAGGTGTTCCCAAATTTTACTTAGTTTCCCATCTGCTCTATTTCAACTGATAAGCATCGTCATAACCTTAGTCAACATTATTTCTTCTTGAAGTAATTCAACACTGAATGGGCTTTCACTCCGAGCCTTCAACATGTTGTTTAGAGTACAACTACCCTAACATCTATCCTTTTTCACATGATACATTAACAAATAAAACAAGTAACCCCTAATTCAACCCAGTATGTCTACAGTGGAATCTAGTCTCTCTCTTTCTCTCTCTTTTGTTTCACGTCCTCTGTCATGGTGTTTTCAAGCTCACCCATTATTCAGCTGGACCTTACTTCTTGTGAAACTTATGCACCCACCAAAGAGAGACATGACAATCTTTACCACTGCAGGTGCTGTAAGAAGTATATCCCCAGCCCGGTGTATCTTGATGTACACTCAGTCTCCAGAATTCAGCCCATGCCCTTCCATCTGGCCTCTTATGTGCTGTTTTTTTCCTGGGGACATACACACTAACACATGGGTTATTTCCTGACAACAGACTTCTTCTTATAGCAGGATCACTAAATCTTAATTTTTAAATGACAGCCTTATGTAAACATTCTGTCTCAAATGTCTGGCCTCTTGCCACAAAAATATTCATAATGATAGCCAAATTATGGTCCCTACAGCAACTGCTGTAAGAATAACATGTAATCAGTCAAGTGTCTTCCAGTTGGAAGAATATCCAATCCTAACAAAACTAAATCCTAAGCTTCTTAAACTTTTGCTCTAGTGTTCAAAATGCCACTACTTATTACTTTTACCTTAATCTAGGTATGTGTAATATTCTATTTACTTTTAGAATTGTCCCTATATTTTATATCCCTATATTTTTACAAGACCAACTGTCCTTCCTTTTCTGTGAATTATCTTGTCAATTAATATACATTGTTTCTATAAATAACACCCCTCTGCTACCATAACCTTCATATATGAGCCCCCAATGTAGTTACAGTTTTTCTAACCCATAACACATAAGTCACTACTACTAATTTCCTTCCATAGTTTGATACATACTTAAACATTCTCAAATCATTTTTAGTCAATTTATATCAGTCTCTTCTCAGGAACAATATACACTTATGTTCCTCAAAACAAAAAATAAATTGACCAAACAAGAAAAATAGTAAAGTAAATTATAATAACTGCATATTTGCTATAAATTACCACTATTTGTAATGTAATTAAACCTGAGGAAAACGTCCATCCGTTTCATTCTACGCCCATATTGGTCTCTTTCTTCTTCATCCTTGGGTGTTATCACACAACAGACTATACTTTTTATTCAATTACTTATGTCATTCCAATGTATCACTCCAATTACAATGATATTGTAAAATAAAAGAAACAAAAACCTTTAATCTAATATTCTGCAAGTTCTGTCAATCAACCTGTCTCAGGATTAGTTTCCAGAGCTTCCCTAGGCCTAGTAAATTTAAACAGTCCTATAACCAAAACATAACTAAATGTTGTTTATAAATTGTCCAATCCAATATTCAGGATAACAGTCCTTAGTGTTTACTTTAACTCAAATTTGACCTACTCAATTCAATACATCATCCCTTTAATAATTAACATTATACTAAAAACGTTTAGTACCAGTAATATCTATTTTACCATGCGCCCTTTTGCCTCTGTTTTTCTGTCATGAGTGGCCTGGTAATAAAAGGTCATTACCCCAATCCCCTTTATTCTTTCTTCTCCCAGTACATATCATTCCAGATACAGTTCACAGGTCATCAGACACAGTTGTCCCACACTATTCAGCCAGTAGGGTGGGTTTGAGTTTCACACACACTTGTTGTGGTGATAGTCTCTCCCAAGCATTAATGCATTCTGTCATCACATTTCCATGATAACTCCCTTATTCTACTGGCGATCTCTCAGATGAGTTACAGATTATGTAATTATCAACATAACCCTTGCAGAAACCCCCACTCCAATATACCATTTGGAGTAACTGTTATCCCTTGTTAACATATATTTCCATTTTATATTTTATATGTAGAATTAACAAAGCACATTTTGTATTTACCCAAAGACCATAACCCCAGGGAACTGATAATCTCTCCTATGAACCCATGTTAAATAAAAATAAACCTATTTGAATAACTAGTCAATTCAAGAAATAATAGAATTTCAAAGTGATGGTACACTTTGAATAGAGACTGGTGTTTCTCAATCATTTTATAATTAAATCCCACCTGTTCCAACAATTTCTAGTGAAGTTGATCAGTCTTCACGGGAAATTCTTAGGGTTCAGGGCATTTGACACCATTAAAATGTTTTCACTCTCTTTTCTTTAGAAACAACTTAAATACATTTTCAAAAACATTTCCATCCTTCTGCTTACCCAATCTGAAACTGAATTGAAAAAACCCTTCCAAAGGAAATCCACTATCGCATATAGGCCAAGAACGCACATGAGCTGGCCTCACTTATCCGGAACTCCAGTTATAGCCTTAACCAGATACTAAGACTTTTAAAGTGACCGAATATCTCTAACTGCTTTCCTCAATACCACAGTCTCCAATGACATTTTGACCAGAGAAAATGTAACCCTTTTTTTTCTGGAAAAGAAATGTACATTTCGTTAACATTCACCATGCCACCCTCTAAATCAGCAAGCCAACAGTATTACACATACTAAAATCCCCTTACTTTTCCTGAGCATGCGATAAAAGCTTTAGCCATGCACAGAACGCATAGTTTCTCCCTGCTCGGTTATCTGTATCTATCGTAATGTATTTCTGATGATAGAATGTTAATTATCATTAAAACTCTGGTAAGTTAAGCTTCTTGTTATGGTTTTATGTGATTGTTCCAATTCATTATTTTATTTATCCTGTTTACCGGGTAATGTTGCCCTACATTGTACGTTTGCTCTTTCATATTCAAGCCGAATTGGTAGAATTAACGTGCGTTTCTTTCAGCGACTTTCAGCGACCAGTGAGTAGGTGATGGGGGACAGAGGGAGACTGACTGGGCTACAACCAGGTCACCAGTGAGTTGGTGTTGGGGGACAGAGGGAGACTGACTGGGCTACAACCAGGTCACCAGTGAGTAGGTGTTGGGGGACAGAGGGAGACTGACTGGGCTACAACCAGGTCACCAGTGAGTAGGTGTTGGGGGACAGAGGGAGACTGGGCTACAACCAGGTCACCGGTAGAGTTATAGCGGGGGTTATAGTAGAGGGTAGCAGCTGTGTAAAGGGGGGGGGGGGTAATGCAAAGAGTTTGGGTAGCCATTTGATCGGGTGTTCAGGAGTCTTACGGCTTGGGGGTAGAAGCTGTTTAGAAGCCTCTTGGACCTAGACTTGGCGCTCCGGTACGACTTGCCGTGCGGTAGCAGAGGGAACAGTCTATGACAGGGGTGTCAAAGTCAAATGGACGGAGGGCCAAATAAAAAAATCAGCTACAAGACGAGGGCCGGACTGTTCGAATGTTCATTGAAAAATTTTTAAATGACGCATATAGTCTAGTGAACCTAATTGAACCTACTGAAAACCTAACAAATATATTACAATATGATCAGATAAATAAAGCAATATTTTCTTATGGCTCTGTCAGTAATCTTTAATTTTCAACAGACACAAAAGACAAATTTCCTTTATATAAATATCCCCATAACATGAACATTAAATGAAAGAAACCGGTATTCAAGGCACCATCAGTAGACTATATTTTCTATTTTAG
The DNA here is from genome assembly GCF_045791955.1 of Oncorhynchus clarkii lewisi. Classification (NCBI taxonomy): domain Eukaryota; kingdom Metazoa; phylum Chordata; class Actinopteri; order Salmoniformes; family Salmonidae; genus Oncorhynchus; species Oncorhynchus clarkii. Next base: position 58,641,919 of record NC_092153.1, read on the forward strand.
CAAAAGTGGGCTAAATTTACTTCAAAGAAAAAACAATAATAGCAATTTTCTATCATCCACTCAACTGAAATATTTTTAAAATATAATTGGATTGAAATACAAAAAAATAAAGTGCAAAAATCTATTAATCAAAAACAACACTTTGTTTAAGGAGAAGTAACATGCAGTGAAAACAAATATTAAATTTTAACTTTTAAACTTGAACTGAGTAAAAACTCTAAATATGTGATTGCACAGTAATGTTCACTTGTTTGAGGTTGAGGGTGATACTTGGTGGTGTCCCATCTTTTCCACAAGTTCATCAATGTTCGGGGTAAGGCTCTGAGCTGAAGAAATCCTCAGAATTGAGTGGAGGTGTTCAGCAGTAAGTCGACTTCTGTGTGATGTTTTGTTCAGGTTCATCAAAGAAAACAGTTGTTCACACAGGTATGTGCTGCCAAACATAGACAACGTTTGAGCAGCCTGGATGCGCAGCTGGGGCATTGTGCCGGGGAGGAAACGGGCGAACTCCGCAGCACCCACTGCCGCATATTTTGCCCTCAGTGCATCATTGCATTGGAGGTCAATCAACTCCATTTGGAGGTTTGGTGGTGAGCTTTCCACGTCAACAGCAAATGGGTTACCGAGCAGTTCCAACCTGCTTTTTTGTGCTTCAAAGTCAGCAAATCGGCGTCGAAAGTCAGCGGCAAGCATACCTATTTTATCAGCCAACTGTGTGCTCGGGAACGCACTGGTAGAGAGCTTCTCTTTCATGGTCTGGCAGCTGGGAAAGTGGCTCAAATTTTCTTTCCGCATCTGCGTCTCCCACAGAGTCAGTTTGGTTTTAAATGCCTTCACTGTACTGTACATATCAGAGATGACACGATCCCGACCCTGCAGCTGCAAGTTTATTGCATTCAGATGACTCGTAATGTCACACAGAAAAGCCATTTCACACAGAAACATTTCGTCTCGGAGTTGTGTTGTGTCTTTCCCTTTGCTGTCCAAGAACAGACAAATCTCCTCACGAAGCTCGAAACATCTTTGAAGCACCTTTCCCTGGCTTAGCCATCGCACCTCTGTGTGATAAGGCAAATCACCATGCTCCGTTTCTAACTCCGTCAGAAATGCCTTGAACTGGCGGTGATTCAAACCTTTGGCTCTGATAAAGTTAACTGTGCGCGTGATGATGCTCATTACATGCTCCATTTTCAAGGCTTTACCGCACAACGCTTCCTGGTGTATGATACAATGATAAGCTGTCAGCTCACCTGTCGCGTTTATCTTCGCCACCAGTCCGCTCCTGTGTCCACACATCGCAGGTGCTCCGTCGGTTGTCAAACCCACGAGTTTTTCCCAAGGCAGCTCCATCTCATTTACACATCTTGACACCTCTTCATACAAATCATGCCCCGTAGTTGTGCCATGCATAGGACGTAAAGCCAAAAACTCCTCTGTCACGCTTAGGTTGGAGTCCACTCCGCGGATGAAAATTGACAACTGGGCAATGTCAGAAATGTCGGTGCTCTCATCCACAGCCAAGGAATATGCAATAAAATCTTTTCCCTTTTTCACAAGCTGCTCTTTTAGATTGATGGACAACTGGTCTACTCTCTCGGCAATGGTGTTTCTGCTCAGACTCACATTTAAAAAGAGTTGCCTTTTTTCTGGGCAAACTTCGTCACAAACTTTAATCATGCAGTTTTTGATGAAATCCCCCTCCGTAAATGGCCGGGCTGATTTAGCGATCTCTTCTGCCAAAATAAAACTGGCCTTGACAGCAGCCTGGCCTTGTGATTTGGCTTTTTTGAACAGAGCCTGTCGAGATTTGAGGCCTCGTTTTAATTCCTCTGCCTTTTGTAGCCTTTGTTCCATGTCCATATTCTTGTTTTTGTCCGCGTGTTTCGTTTCATAATGTCGTCTCAGATTATACTCTTTCAGTACCGCCACACTTTCTCCACACAGAAGACACACAGGTTTTCCAGCTACCTTCGTGAACATATACTCCGACTCCCACCTTGTTTGAAACCCCCGGTTCTCAGTATCCACCTTCCGTTTTGCCATTTTTGATGGGTATCTGAAAGTTAATTTTACTGTGATGCTGACGACTGCTGTGCCAATAAATATTGAAATGAAGCAGCCTACTGCTCGGTGCGTCACCTTTGCATTGTGGGAAATGTAGTATTGGTGCGTGTAAAAGATCTGCGGGCTGCCGGCTTGCTGCGGGCCGGTTCTAATAATAAATCAAGATCATCCCAGGGGCCGTAAAAAACCTTCTTGCGGGCCGGATGTGGCCCGCGGGCCTTGACTCTGACATATGTGGTCTATGACTAGGGTGGCTGGAGTCTTTGACAATTTTTAGGGCCTTCTCTGACACCGCCAGGTATAGAGGTTCTGGATGGCAGGAAGCTTGGCCCCAGTGATGTACTGGGCCGTTCGCCTTGTGAATGTTGACCTGTTTAAGGATCTTACGCACATCGGCTGTGGAGAGCATGATCACACAGTCTTCCAGAACAGCTGGTGCTCTCATGCATGGGCAGCTCTCGGCTATGCTTCCTTTTGTAGTCTGTAATGATTTGCAAGCCCTGCCACATCCGACGAGCATCAGAGCCGGTGTAGTATGATTCGATCTTAGTCCTGTATTGATGCTTTGCCTGTTTGATGGTTTGTCGGAGGGCATAGCGGGATTTCTTATAAGCTTCTGGGTTAGAGTCCCGCTCCTTGAAAGCGGAAGCTCTAGCTTTTAGCTCAGTGCGGATGTTGCCTGTAATCCATGGCTTCTGGTTGGGGTATGTACGTACGGTCACTGTGGGGACGACGTCATCGATGGACTTATTGATGAAGCCAATGACTGAGGTAGTGTACTCCTCAATGCGATCAGAGGAGTCCCGGAACATATTCCAGTCTATGCTAGCAAAACAGTCCTGTAGCTTAGCATCTGCTTCATCTGACCACTTTTTTATTGATCTAGTCACTGGTGCTTCCTGCTTTAATTTTTGCTTGTAAGCAGGAATCAGGAGGATGGAATTATGGTCAGATTTGCCAAATGGAGGGCGAGGGATATCTTTGTGTGCATCTCTGTGTGTGGAGTGAAGGTGGTCTCTGGTTGCACATTTAGCATGCTGATAGAAATTTGGTCAAATGAATTTAAGTTTTCCTGCATTAAAGTCCCCGGCTACTAGGAGCGCCACCTCTGGGTGAGTGTTTTCTTGTTTGCTTATGGCGGAATATATCTCATTCAATGCTATCATAGTGCCAACCTCTGACTGTGGTGGTATGTAAACACCTACAAAGAATACAGATGAAAACTCTCTAGGTAGATAGTGTGGTCTACAGCTTATCATGAGATACTCTACCTCAGGCGAGTAATAGATTGAGACTTCCTTGGATATCGTGCACCAGCTGTTATTTACAAAAATACATAGCCCGCTGCCCCTTGTCTTACCAAACGCTGCTGTTCTATGCTGCCGGTACAGCGTATAACCAGCCAGCTGTGTGTTGATAGTGTCATCGTTCAGCCATGACTCTGTGAAGCATAAAATATTACCGATTTGAATGTCCCATTGATAGTTTAATCTTCCGCATAGGTCATCAATTTTATTCTCCAAAGATTGCACGTTTGCTAGCAGAATGGAAGGAATTGGGAGTTTATTCGATCGCCTACGAATTCTCCGAAGGCAGCCCGCCCTCAGTCCCCTTTTTCTCCATCTCCCTGTCACGCAAATCATGGGGATCTGGACCTGTTCCAGAGAACGCAGTATATCGTTCGTGTCGGCTCGTCAGAGTTGTGAAAGGAAAAAATCGCAATCCTGATGTCCAGAAGTTTTTTTCAGTCAAAAGAGACGGTAGCGGCAATATTATGTGCAAAATAAGTAACAAAATAAGTTACAAACGATGCAAATAAACAAACAAAAAACCACAATCGGTTGGGGACACGTAAAACGTCTGCCTTCTTCTCCAGCGCCAATCACACACCAGGTCTAGTCTTAACTATGTTAGCTGTCAGTATTCAGTGCTCATGACTTGGCCCAAGTTGAGACATTCCTGCCACCTTGGCTATTCCTGCATCATCTAATGAGTTATTACACTGATCTGTGTTACACGGTGACTGTTAAATCCAATATTAACCTGGTGGAAAACACAGACACACACATGCTTTTGACTTTGATGAATTGATTTTGGATATAATACTCCTAGTCCACCAAGAGGAAGCCAGGTGACATCACATATATGTATAAAACATCATTGTCTCCGGCATCAGGAGCCTGCTGGAAATAGGGTTTGATTGTATGCTTAAGCAGCAATGTTGCTGTTCCGTTGCGCTCCATAGACTTAATCATGTGCATTCCACACCTGTATACATTCAAGGGAACCTCTATGTCTAGTAGTCCAACGCCACAAACAACAGGTTACAGTAATATCAACCACTAATAGAGAACAAGAGTTTTCAATTATTCAAAACATTTCCATTAAGCACAATTTGTCAAACCCCAATGGAGGAATCACATATGTTCTGGTGGGTACACTCAAAAGCCAGATGAGGTGAGAGATCAGCAGTAGTGAGAAGTAACGTTGTGGTCAGGGATCCAGCACACTGTCCCAGGAGGAACAGCTCAGTAATATCCAGTGAGTCAGACAGGCTCTGTGGAGGGGCAGCTCACATCACAGTACTCCTCCTAAGAACTCAAACTGCCTTATTAAATCATAGTGCCTATTTAGTCGCTACACTGAAGGAACAATTTAAAGCTCTCGGGACATAATGCAAAGGATTGACTATAGTGCTCATCGGCATACTGCAACTTGCAGCATCTCTTCATGCGTCTGATTTGATTCTGTGAAAGGCATTGATCCCTATCCTTGTAATGAAAAACGTGCTCTAACATTTAAAGACCAGAAAACAAAAAGTGCAGTTCTAGCACGCGAGTACACGTCAGGTTTAATTCTGATCTGTTTCAGATAAACAACTAGAGAGAAGCTCAGAACAGCCACATCTGGATTCTGTACAAATGTATTAACTATACAAACTGTACAGAATGCTAATGACAGCATTTTATACTGAACAAAAATATAAGCACAGTATGCAACAATTCCAAAGATTTTACTGAGTTACAGTTCATATCCCTAATCTATGGATTTCACATGACTGGAAATATAGATATGCATCTGTTGGTTACAGAAACCTTTAAAAAATGGGCCTCACAATGGTGCACCTGTGTAATGATCATGCTGTTTAATCAGCTTCCTGATATGCCACACTTGTCAGGTGGATGGGTTATCTTGGCAAAAGATAAATGCTCACTAACAGGGATGTAAACAAATTTGTGCACCACATTTTAGAGAAATGCATGTGAAAAATTTCTGGGATCATTTATTTCAGCTCATGAAATATGGGACCAACAATACGTGTTGCATTTATATTTTGTTCAGTATATATGGAAGGGAAAAAAATACACGAAATGGACAAGAACTAGCTTGGCCTGTGGTTAATAGAATGCCTGATATCTTAATTATTTGTAGCTGTTGTACATGGTCACAGAAAGGAAGAACAAATAAAGTAAACCAAACAAAACACTTAAATAACAAATGTACATGCTCCTCTTGTTCTTCTAATTTTCACAGTGGTGTGGATAATGGGGTAACAAGGGTGTAGGGGTGAGGAAGGAGTCCCTGTTCACGCAAGCTCTATGAAACGTGCAAAGATGGCCTTGAGCACGGTGTCCTTGTAGGTGTCCGATGCGTAGAGTTCGTAGTTGCTTCCCTTGATGCCCAGGCGTGTGCCCTTGGTCCGTAATGATGCCTGTGGGGAGAGGGCAAGAAGATGCCTATTAAAATAGACAGATTGGGATTAGGCACCCCTCAGGTACACCTGCTAATTGGCCACACATATACAAACTCAACACACCTTCACACACCAACCCCGTCTGCCAGGAAACAGCCCAGGGACATGAAACTTCAAGCCATCTTTGCAGGTGAAAAGGCCTCTATAGTTTCTAGTTTTGTCTGACAGTGATGCACGGTTGGTTGCGGCCCTGGCCCTTACCTTCTTGCCAGCTCATTGCCTGCAGCATCTTGTTCCCAATGTTGTCATTAGTCAGACCGTCTTTGGTGGGCTGCTCATAGTTCCTATGTGTCAGGTGGTTGAGAGAGATGGGAATTAATCAAATTATATTAATCAAATGTAATTCATTTGTTAGTTCTGTTAACTTGAATTGATCAAGGCTATAGTTGGACAATAACATACGTTAGGGGAATATGAGACCCCCTGCTTTTGAGATAGGGGGGAACAGGAGGCTGATAGAATTTCTTCTTCTTGGGCGCTGGTGGTTCAGGAACACCATTCTTATCACTTCTTTCAGCTGCTCTGTCTCTGTATTTCAGCAACACAGAGAATCAAAGAATAATATCAACATGATACAACTCAGAGGTGTCATTGAATATCTCAACTTTCTAAAAGTCTCCCTGTGAATGGTAGAAATCTTCAAAGAGTAGAGCCTACCTCTATATATTTTCTCTCCAACTCCTCCAGCTCGGCTTCCAATAGTTTGGATCGTCTGTGAATGTCCAAGTTTTGCTAAAACGATTAACAGAATAAAAAGGTTAATTCCCCCCGGGAACTATGCAATTCACACATTTAAAAGGCACGACTAGTCTTGGCATGAAAGTGCAACAGAATGTATGTTCTCACCTTGTTTATGCTAAAGGACAATTGCACACCCTGAGCAGATGGCAGCGCTAAAAATAACCCAAAATATTTCCACCCAGACTCATAGAGATTAAAGTGTCATCCTGCTGCTTGCCATCCTGCAGGTCTGAAGCTGTTGGTGCCGCAGCAGGGCGTCTTCGCTAGGGAACTGCCTGAGACAGAGCAGATAGGCTGACAGACTGGAGGAAGTTGGCCTGTCTGACCGCTCATCACCTCCAACCACCTGATCTGGGTCTGCTGCCTCCTCTGGGTCACTGTCCCCACTGTAAAATGCCACCAGGCTACTCTGCAATACACACACAAACATGTTACTACTAAGTGAGAACCATGCTACAGTACACAAGCCACTGGAGAATCGAGGGCCGGGCATTCCAATAGGGCTAGATACAGTGACAAGAAATCTCAAAACAAGATGGCCTCCAAGGAGCTAAAAACACTCCTAATCCAAACTGCAAATATATTTGTTTGCATCCTAAAACGCTTCATTGTCATCTAAAGGCGTCCGCATGCTTCCCAGCCGAAACAGCTCAGAAGAGTTTGTAAATATATTATGATGACATTTTGTGACGTTTTTGGACTTCGGTTAGGAATTTTTCGGCTGTTCGGGCACACAAAAAATGTTCTGGAGGCAAGTCGAAGTTCCAAGCCGCATTCTACGCCCCTTCGTCAGTGATTGGTCAACAGTAGGGTTCTTCAATAAAGTTATTGTTGTCATTCAAGGAGAGACGACTCGTTTTCATGCACATTTTGTAATTGAGAAATACTGCACAAAACATCTTAGTTAGATGTAAGATTGCGTGACTAAGATCTCTGCAAAAACGTAAAAAATTATGACAGATTTCTTGAAATATCTTAAATTAATTCGGACTATTTTAAGGAAGTGTATACTGGCTACAGTGTTTCAAAACAGATGAACAGTACTATTGCAACTTTTTTCTCATTTTTCAAGTGAAGGTCTTTTAAGGGAGTCATGCTGACACCTTAAGCCTCATCCTTACCTTGGCTGGGGTCTCAAACCCTCCACCATGGGTTTGAGACCGCAAGGTGGGTCTCAAACCCTCAACCAGGCTTGAGGAGCAAAACACACAACAGCTAATTGACATCACTGACACACTCATCATCGTATCAAACAGGTCATCATCCTTCACTGATCCAGGAACTGCTGCACTTTGACATAAGGGTTATAATCATAAGTCACTTTTTCTCAAAGAAAGTGGAGAAGCCTGTATTGGCAGCTGAAGCCTCTCTCCTGTCCTCATCCCTGTCCTGCCCCAGGCCCTGGAAGCTGCTCTTGAAGCTCTCCTCCTGCTTGTTCAGTCTATTGGCCCAGCGCTCAATGTCTTTAGCTATCTGAGATGGTAGAGAACACTTATTATTACTGTAGCTCACTATAGGCACTAGTGCTTCAGTATGGGACTTCCCTCTGTCTGTAGGGGGTGTCGCTGTCTGTCTGTCTGTCTGTCTGTTACCTGCTGGGCAGACTTGCTCTTGGGCTTGTCCTTTTTCTCCTGTGATTATTTGCTTGATGAGGCTTCTGAAGAGGCCTGTTCTCAAATGAAATCTGCAGCTGTTGTGTGGTTTCTGCTGCTGCAGGGATGTAGGTCTGTGTCTCACTGTTCCAGAATAGGTACTGTTGGGTCTGGGAGTTGTAGTAGTACTACAGGGAGAAAGATATACATAATATATGATATATTATTCATTATCCATTTTCTGATAAAGCAGAAGTCTGTTAGGGTCATAGTACAGAGCTGTCTGTGGATTGAAGTAGTACCCAGATGACTCATTGTATTGGTAAGCGGAGGTGTTAGGAACAACTAGTTTAAAACAACAACAAAAAATGTGTATTGAATCTCTGGGTATTCAATGTATTGTAAATGACGTTCAAACATAATAGGGAAATCCAATATGGATTCCCATCTTACCAGATGAGCTATCAGTGAAGTGAAAGAGGCAACTCCAGTGAGGGTTGCCAAGGTGGCTGCTGTTTTAAGTGAAGAGGTATCAACACTGGAACTGGCAGCCTGTGCTGCTACGTCAATCTGCCAAACTATTTGGTGCATTTGTTGGTGGGAAAACACCACCACCAAATGTTCAACTTGCTGCACTCATTATTATTGTGACAACACACAGTATTTCATGCACATCATATAGACTGAGCAGCATGTTCATAACAAGCAGCATGAATATTGTGAGCCATTAAGCCCTATTTGTATGGCAGGCTGGCTGAGGTGATGCTTTTAGACCTGTGTGGTCTGGGACACCTGCTTCAGGGCCTTTACTCTTGGTGTAGCTGCCATTAATAAGATACACACACCATGTTAAGTCCACCATATCGATCAGACAGTCTGAGTCACTAGTTGTAGTGTTAAGATGGACTGTGTAGTAGACATGGCTCTAAATGGATTCTTACCTCCTAATATTCAGTCTCCAAGAGCAAGAACAAAGACTGGACTCAATAACTAGTCAATGTAAATCCGGGACACTCAAATCAGCTATCACGTGCTATCATTCTTACATATATATATATATATATCCATATACATACAAACATACATATACAGACACATTCTTACATACAGTGGGGCAAAAAAGTATTTAGTCAGCCACCAATTGTGCAAGTTCTCCCACTTAAAAAGATGAGAGGCTTGTAATTTTCATCATAGGTGCAAATTATGGTGGAAAATAAGTATTTGGTCTCCAACAAACAAGCAAGATTTCTGGCTCTCACAGACCTGTAACTTCTTCTTTAAGAGGCTCCTCTGTCCTCCACTCGTTACCTGTATTAATGGCATCTGTTTGAACTTGTTATCAGTATAAAAGACACCTGTCCACAACCTCAAACAGTCACACTCCAAACTCCACTATGGCCAAGACCAAAGAGCTGACAAAGGACACCAGAAACAAAATTGTAGACCTGCACCAGGCTGGGAAGACTGAATCTGCAATAGGTAAGCAGCTTGGTTTGAAGAAATCAACTGTGGGAGCAATTATTAGGAAATGGAAGACATAGAAGACCATTGATAATCTCCCTTGATCTGGGGCTCCACGCAAGATCTCACCCCGTGGGGTCAAAATGATCACAAGAACGGGGGGGGGGGGGGGGGGGGGGGGGACCTAGTGAATGACCTGCAGAGAGCTGGGACCAAAGTAACAAAGCCTACCATCAGCAAGGGCATTGAAGATGAAACGTGGCTGGTCTTTCAGCATGACAATGATCCCAGACACACCACCCGGGCAACGAAGGAGTGGCTTCTTAAGAAGCATTTCAAGGTCCTGGAGTGGCCTAGCCAGTCTCCAGATCTCAACCCCATAGAAAATCTTTGGAGGGAGTTAAAAGTCCGTGTTGCCCAGCAACAGCCCCAAAACATCATTGCTCTAGAGGAGATCTACATGGAGGAATGGGCCAAAATACCAGCAACAGTGTGTGAAAACCTTGTGAAGACTTACAGAAAACGTTTGACCTCTGTCATTGCCAACAAAGGGTATATAACTAAGTATTGAGATAAACTATTGTTATTGACCAAATACTTATTTTCCACCATAATTTGTAAATAAATTAATAAAAAAATCCTACAATGTGATTTTCTGGATTTTTTTTTCTAATTTTGTCTGTCATAGTTGAAGTGTACCTATGATGAAAATTACAGGACTCTCTCATCTTTTTAAGTGGGAGAACTTGCACAATTGATGGCTGACTAAATACTTTTTTGCCCCACTGTATACACATACATAGATACATATCCATACTTCTTTTTAGAATATACCTTTATTATTCCCCGCAAACCTACTACCCCTCCCCCAATTGGAGTAAACTAATAAACAATAACACTTACGCTTCTACCTTCAGTTTATACATATTAAACACATTTTACAGACACAATCTATTTTATAATAGTTATATTTGGTTTGTTTTTAGTCCTTCCTCTACTTCTGATGTCCATCCAGTTTGATTTATATTTGTAACTGTGCTATTACACAAAATCTCTGAATCTATATACCTTTTTACAGACACCTTATGTTTTACATTGGTTATCTTGTTATTAGTCCCACCCTTCAGCTCCATTCAACCCCTCCCATCTATATCTTAACACCATCCATTTTGGATTTCAATTTGCCATATATTTTTCAAACATGCTGTGATGCTTCACAAAAGTACTGAACCTTTCTATTCTCATAGCATCTACAGATTGTAAATTAAAGAAAAGTTTTTGCGAAAATAATTATTATATTATTGATTGATTGGCTAGGACTTTTCAAATCACCCAGTATTGCTATCTGCAGCGTTAGTTACTCAGTACTTTGTTGAAGCACCTTGGGCAGTGATTACAGCCTCGAGTCTTCTTGAGTATGGTGTTACCAGCTTGGCACACCTGTATTAGGAGAGTTTCTCCCATTTTTCTCTGCAGATCCTCTCAAGCTCTGTCAGGTTGGATGGGGAGAGTCACTGCACAGCTATTTTTAGGTCTCTCCAGGGGTCGGGTTCAAGTCCGGGCTCTGGCTGTACCACTCGAGGACATTCCGAGACTTGTCCCAAAGCCACTCCTGCGTTGTCTTGGCTGTGTGCTTTGTGTCATTATCCTGTTGGAAGGTGAACCTTCGCTCCAGTCTGAAGTCCTGAGCGCTCTGGGGCAGGTTTTCATCAAGGATCTCTCTGTACTTTGCTCCGTTCATCTTTCCCTCGATCCTGACTAGTCTCTCAGTCCCTGCCACTGAAAAACATGCCCACAGCATGATGCTGCCACAACCATGCTTCACAGTAGGGATGGTGCCAGGTTTCCTCTAGACGTGACGCTTGGCATTCAGGCCAAAGAGTTCAATCTTGGTTTCATCAGACCAGAGAATCTTGTTTCTCATGGTCTGAGTCCTTTAGGTGCCTTTTAGCAAACTCCAAGTGGGCTGTCATGTGCCTTTTACTGAGGAGTGGCTTCCGTCTGGCCACTACCATAAAGGCCTGATTGGTGGAGTGCTGCAGAGATGGTTGTCCTTCTGGAGGGATCTCCCATCTCCACAGAGAAACTCTGGAGCTCTGTCAGAGTGACCATTCGGGTCTTGGTCACCTCCTGATTGCTCAGTTTGTCCGGACGGCCAGCTCTAGGAAGAGTCTTGGTGGTTACAAACTTCTTCCATTTAAGAATGATTGAGGCCACTGTGTTCTTGGAGACCTTCAATGATGCAGGAATGTTTTGGTAACCTTCCCCAGAGCTCTACTGACAATTCCTTCGACATCATGGCTTGTTTTTTGTTCTGACATGCACTGCCAACTGTGGCATCTTATATAGACAGGTGTGTGCCTTTCCAAATCATGTCCAATCAATTTAATTTACCACAGGTGGACTCCAGTCAAGTTGTAGAAACATCTCAAGGATGATCAGTGGAAACAGGATACACCTGAGCTCAATTTCAAGTCCCATAGCAAAGGGTTTGAATAATAATTATTTTTAATATATTTCTAAAAACCTGTTTTCGTTTTGTCATCATGGGGTATTTGTGTGTAGATTGATGAGGGGTGAAAAAAACTATTTAACCAATTTTAGAATAAGGCTGTAACGTAACAGAATCTGGAAGAAGGAAGCGGTCTGAATACTTTCCGAATGCACTGTATATAGGACCCTCAGCTCTCAGCAAATGGTCACTTATACAGCAAATATATCAAAGGTCAGTCTCTGAAGTAAATTCTTTGTTATTTTGGGCTCTGATCTCCAAGACAAAATCTAGACTTGACGATTGTTAAAGCAACCTGATTGGTCTCTATCCATCAGGTAGCATCTTGCAAGTGAATAAACTCCACGAAGGCGAAACCTCTGCTTATACCTAGAGACAGCATTCAAATATAGATGGGAGTTGTGTTAGTCAGAGTGCTTTGGCATAACATTCAAACTCTGTCACAGTCTGCTCCACAACTCATTACAAGTGAAACAGTGGGATATTTATTTTGAAGAGGGTAGATGACAGTGCTTGGACCACACTTGAATTATTGCCACTCAAGATAAAATGTGATGTAAAATGTTTTAACAAACAGGGACAAGTTCACACCATCACCTGGTCTTACAATCTCATCTAACATACATAAATAAAAACAATCCACAAAACAAAAGACCCACTAGTTTAGGTGTGATGAAGATTCCTTTGCTATGGCAAATATGATTGATATCGTAGACATGGTGGCGTGTGTAGGGTGGTGGTGCATTTGGAGCCCAATGAATCGGAGACTCCAGACAACAACTCCACATGTCCTCTTCTTCATCAGCCGGATATCCACAGGCTGGGATCCCTGCAGCTGCTCAAGAGCAGCTCAGATCTGAAACAAAGGAGGGGGACTTTCAGTGGGCCATAGTTCACCATATTCAAGAGAGGTCACAGTCCACAATGTATGTTTCTTATTTTACACATCAATACAGCATATGGCAGCTCTTTGAAGCATGTATTATGAGTAGTTAAATCAACGTGTGGTTAGGAATATAGATGACCTACATCTTCCTCTTTGATCTGGAGGGACAGGCCTCTGAGCATGATGGCCTTGCTTTCCTCCTCCCCTGCTCCATCTTGTTATCAAATCAAAATCAAATCAAATGTATTTGTCACATACACATGGTTAGCAGATGTTAATGCGAGTGTAGCGAAATGCTTGTGCTTCTAGTTCCGACAATGCAGTAATAACCAACGGGTAATCTAACCTAACAATTCCACAACTACTACCATATACACACAAGTGTAAAGGGATAAAGAATATGCACATAAAGATATATGAATGAGTGATGGTACAGCACGGCATAGACAAGATGCAGTAGATGGTATAAAGTACAGTATATACATATGAGATGAGTATTGTGGGGTATGTAAACATTATATTAAGTGGCATTGTTTAAAGTGGCTAGTGATACATTTTTTACACCAATTTCCATTATTAAAGTGGCTGGCGTTGAGTCAGTATGTTAGCAGCAGCCACTCAATGTTAGTGGTGGCTGTTTAACAGTCTGATGGCCTTGAGATAGAAGCTGTTTTTCAGTCTCTCGGTCCCTGCTTTGATGCACCTGTACTGACCTCGCCTTCTGGATGATAGCAGGGGGAACAGGCAGTGGCTCGGGTGGTTGTTGTCCTTGATGATCTTTATGGCCTTCCTGTAACATCGGGTGGTGTAGGTGTCCTGGAGGGCAGGTAGTTTGCCCCCGGTGATGCGTTGTGCAGACCTCACTACCCTCTGGAGAGCCTTACGGTTGGCGGCGGAGCAGTTGCCGTACCAGGCGGTGATATAGCCAAACAGGATGCTCTCGATTGTGCATCTGTAGAAGTTTGTGAGTGCTTTTGGAGACAAGTCGAATTTCTTCAGCCTCCTGAGGTTGAAGAGGCACTGCTGCGCCTTCTTCACAACGCTGTCTGTGTGGGTGGACCAATTCAGTTTGTCCGTGACGTGTACGCAGAGGAACTTAAAACTTACTACCCTCTCCACTACTGTCCCGTCGATGTGGATAGGGGAGTGCTCCCTCTGCTGTTTCCTGAAGTCCACAATCATCTCTTTTGTTGACGTTGAGTGTGAGGTTATTTTCCTGACACCACACTCCGAGGGCCCTCACCTCCTCCATGTAGGCCGTCTCGTTGTTGTTGGTAATCAACCCTACCACTGTAGTGTCGTCTGCAAACTTGATGATTGAGTTGGAGGCGTGCATGGCCATGCAGTCGTGGGTGAACAGGGAGTACAGGAGAGGGCTCAGAACGCATCCTTGTGGGGCCCCAGTGTTGAGGATCAGCGTGGTGGAGATGTTGTTACCTACCCTCACCACCTGGAGGCGGCCCGTCAGGAAGTCCAGCACCCAGTTGCACAGGGCGGGGTCGAGACCCGGGGACCCGAGTTTGGAGGGTACTATGGTGTTAAAATGCTGAGCTGTAGTCGATGAACAGCATTCTCACATACTGTAGGTATTCCTCTTGTCCACATGGGTTAGGGCAGTGTGCAGTGTGGTTGCGTCGTCTGTGGACCTATTGGGGCGGTAAGCAAATGGGAGTGGGTCTAGGGTGGAGGTGATATGGTGCTTGACTAGTCTCTCAAAGCGCTTCATGATGACGGAAGTGAGTGCTACGGGGCGGTAGTCGTTTAGCTCAGTTACCTTAGCTTTCTTGGGAACAGGAACAATGGTGGCCCTCTTGAAGCATGTGGGAACAGCAAACTGGGATAAGGATTGATTGAATATGTCCGTAAACACACCAGCCAGCTGGTCTGCGCATGCTCTGAGGACACGGCTGGGGATGCCGTCTGGGCCTGCAGCCTTGCGAGGGTTAACACGTTTAAATCTTTTACTCACGTCGGCTGCAGTGAAGGAGAGCCCGCAGGTTTTGGTAGCGGGCCGTGTCAGTGGCACTGTATTGTCCTCAAAGCGAGCAAAAAAAGTGATTTCGTCTGTCTGGGGGCAAGACATCCTGGTCCGCGACGAGGCTGGTTTTCTTTTTGTAATCCGAGATTGACTGTAGACCCTGCCACATACCTCTTGTGTCTGAGCCGTTGAATTGTGACTCTACTTTGTCTCTATACTGACACTTAGCTTGTTTGATCTTGCCGTTTGATCTTGCTGTTGATAATCGTCATCAGACAGATGGCCATCTTCAGACCTGTCACCGTTGTGCCGCGTTTGCCCTCTCTGCAAGAAGAACAGTTGTCAACTGAAGAGGGCATGCAAGACTACATAGGGGAACGACAACAACTCTTCATGGAAAACAGCCCACTGCAGTGGTTATGTTTTTTTTAAATGAATGCATGCCCAAGTCAATAAAATCTCCATGAATGGAACTAGATGATTCCTCACCTTAGGGTTGTCTCTATCTCTGCACTCATCATATCGGTCAGTGTCTCTCATCACTCCAGCTATGGTCATAATCTCACTCTGGGTCTCTGTCCAGTCTTTCATTCCACTCAGGGTCATCTCGCCACCGGTCTGACTCTGACCTCCCACTACGCTCACTGCGGCCAGGCCTTAGAACATAAACACACTGGGTAACATTATTCACATTACATATTCAGGTAATACATTCCTAGAAAATCACATGTCCGAAGAAGGGTGCATTGCATCTAGCCATTCAGGGGGTAGCTACCACACACATAGCTTTCCTACACATTTAGCTCCAGAGTAAGGTATAAAGGTCAGCTTCCATGTTTCACTGCTGAACAGCTAGAGCCAGACTTACAAATAAACTGCAGGGAGGCAACATTTTTTTTAAACATGTATTGTTGAAAGGCCTACAAATAGTTCAAAACACAACTAGCTACTACTAGGGTGTTAGGTGATGTGACAAATAACGGAAGCTATGCGAGAATCCCCCCACAAATGCAGTAAACAAATCCGTTTTCACTAATTGTCAATAATGTTTTTGTCAAAATACCTAATAAATCATTTGAAAATATTAATGTGGCAATTGTTATCCCAAATACCGTACATTATGATATTTTTGCAATATGAGCCCAAATGTAATGCAAGTGCCCTGCTAAGAAAGTTCCAATCTGTGGGAAAGGGCTTTTTGTGAAACCCCCGAAATCGATGTGTTCATATATACTCTTTGTGATGGGTATTCCTAAACCTATCAGAGTAAGATCAATGTGAGATTGTATTGCCAAGAAGTACGTAATCAGATTACTTTTGACAGGCAAATAAAACATGTTATTTAACTAGGCAATTAAGGTAAGATCAAATTCTTATTTACAATGGCCGCCGTCAGGGGCAGAACAACAGATTTTTACCTTGTCAGCTCGAGGATTCAATCTAACAACCTTTTGGTTACTGGCCCAATGCTCTAACCACTAGGCTACCTCCCACCCCAAACATATGAAGCAACTTTTAATTGACAGGGTAGAGTTGATATTGCATAGGACGGGCGGCTCCGGCAGCGCAGGGCAGACGGGAGACTCCTTCAGCGCGGGGCAGACGGGAGACTCCTTCAGCGCGGGGCAGACGGGAGACTCCTTCAGCGCGGGGCAGACGGGAGACTCCGGCAGCTCGGGGCAGACGGGAGACTCCGGCAGCGCGGGGCAGACGGGAGACTCCTTCAGCGCGGGGCAGACGGGAGACTCCGGCAGCTCGGGGCAGACGGGAGACTCCGGCAGCTCGGGGCAGACGGGAGACTCCGGCAGCTCGGGGCAGACGGGAGACTCCGGCAGCTCGGGGCAGACGGGAGACTCCGGCAGCTCGGGGCAGACGGGAGACTCCGGCAGCTCGGGGCAGACGGGAGACTCCGGCAGCTCGGGGCAGACGGGAGACTCCGGCAGCTCGGGGCAGACGGGAGGCTCCGGCAGCTCGGGGCAGACGGGAGGCTCCGGCAGCTCGGGGCAGACGGGAGGCTCCGGCAGCTCGGGGCAGACTGGAGGCTCCGGCAGCGCGGGGCAGACTGGAGGCTCCGGCAGCGCGGGGCAGACGGGCGGCTCCGGCAGCTCGGGGCAGACGGGCGGCTCCGGCAGCTCGGGGCAGACGGGCGGCTCCGGCAGCTCGGGGCAGACGGGCGGCTCCGGCAGCGCGGGGCAGACGGGCGGCTCCGGCAGCGCGGGGCAGACGGGCGGCTCCGGCAGCGCGGGGCAGACGGGAGACTCCTTCAGCGCGGGGCAGACGGGAGACTCCTTCAGCGCGGGGCAGACGGGAGACTCCTTCAGCGCGGGGCAGACGGGAGACTCCGGCAGCTCAGGGCAGACGGGAGACTCCGGCAGCTCAGGGCAGACGGGAGACTCCGGCAGCGCAGGGCAGACGGGAGACTCCGGCAGCGCTGGGCAGGAATAAGACTCTGGCAGCGCTGGGCAGGAATAAGACTCTGGCAGCGCTGGGCAGGAGGAAGACTGGCAGCACTGGACTGGGAGCACTGGGAGCACCTGTAGTGAGGAGACTGAGAGACAGCCGGGTGCGGGGGGCTGCCACCGGAGGGCTGGTGCGTGGAGGTGACATCGGATAGACCGGACCGTGAAGGCACACAGGAGGTCTCGAGCACCGAGCCTGCCCAACCCTACCTGGATGAATGCTCCCCGTAGCCAGGCCAGTGCGGCGAGGTGGAATAGCCCGCACTGGGCTGTGCTGGCGAACCGGGGACACCATGCGTAGGGCTGGTGCCATGTACCCCGGCCCGAGGAGACGCACTGGAGACCAGATGCACTGAGCCGGCTTCATGGCACCTGGCTCGATGCCCACTCTAGCCCGGCCGATACGACGCGCTGCTATGTACCGCACCGGGCTATGCCTGCGCACCGGGGACACCGTGCGCCTTACGGCATAACACGGTGCCGGCCCGGTCCCTCTCTCTCCACGGTAAGCATGGAGAGTTGGCGCAGGTCTCCTACCTGACTTCGCCACACTCCCCGTGTGCCCTCCCCCAATACATTTTTGGGTCCGCCTATCGGGCTTCCAACCGCGCTGCTGTGCTGCCTCCTCATACCACCGCCTCTCGGCTTTCGCTGCCTCCAGCTCTGCCTTGGGGGCGGCGATACTCTCCCGGCTGTACCCAGGGTCCCTTGCCATCCAGGATCCCCTCCCATGTCCAGGACTCTGGAGATCGCTGCTGCTGCCTGTTACCACGCTGCTTGGTCCTTTGGTGGTGGGTGATACTGTAACGATTGGCCTCCTCCTCCTCTGATGAGGAGTAAATGTCCATGGTAAGTGATAAGTGTCCATTTTAATATGTATAACTGAACACTACAAAATAACAAAGTGAAACAAACGAAACAGTCCCGTGTGGCACAAATACTAACACGGAAAATAATCACCCACAACTAAAAGTGAAACCAGGCTACCTAAGTATGGTTCTCAATCAGGGACAACGATTGACAGCTGCCTCTGATTGAGAACCATACCAGGCCAAACACAGAAATCCCAAATCATAGAAAAAGGAACATAGACAACCCACCCAACTCACGCCCTGACCATACTAAACAAAGCCATAACAAAATAACTAAGGTCAGAACGTGACATACAGGCCCTAACCAACAATGCAGTTTAAGAAATATATGTTTAAAAAAATCCTTAAAATAAAATAAGAAATAAAAGTAACAAATAATTAAAGAGCAGCAGTAAAATAACAATAGTGCAGCTATATGCAGGGGGTACCGGTTAGTGAATGTGCGGGGGCACCGGTTAGTCGAGGTAATTGAGGTAATAAGTATATGTAGGTAGAATTATTAATAACAGAGAGTAGCAGCAGTGTAAAAGAGGGGGGAATGCAAATAGGACCAGGTTTGAGAACCAATGGCCTAAGCCACTAGAGATTCTGGGTTTCAGTCCAGGCTCTGTTGCAGCCGGCCGTGACCGGGAGACATGTGGGGCGGCGCACAACAACATCTTTTTTTAATCTATTGACATTCCAAATCCACTTGCTGTACCTTAGATAGGCCATTGTACAACTTCATATGGAAAAACAAGCCACGTAAGATAAACTGGGTTAAAAGGTACTTGAGAAATCCTCATAGTTTCTGGAATATTATACCTCATTTGGTTATTCAGAAGTTTGGAGGGCTTCATTTCTTACTACAATGTCCATATATTGTGATTAAACTTCCTGTGAAATTGGTGGCTTTTCACAAACAGGCTTTAATGTTCTGGGCTTTGTTGAAAAACACAACTTTTCACTTCATACAGTATTTGTTTTATATGGAATAATGGGTCTATATGACATAGAAACAAATTGTTATTTTACCGTAACTGGTTCTCGAAAACACATTGTCCTTGTCAGCCAATGAAAAATGCACTCTTGCAACATCTGCATAGTATGGAATAAAAGTGGGGCATTTGATAGTCTTAAAGGGGCAATCTGTAGTTGCTACATCCATTTTTGGATTTATAAATTATATATATTAATGTAAAGATATAATGTAATCATATTATTATATGTAGTAGAACATCCATATTTGGCCAGCTATGTAAACTTTAACATTGGTTTATCCTGCAATAGATGTTCAATTGATAACATACATTTTTGTTTTCTTAAGTGGAAAGTAATCGAAAAAGTAACTGAAAGGAATCAGATTATGTTACTGAGTTTGGTTAATCCAAAAGTTGCGTTAGTGATGACAATTTTGGACAGGTAACTAGTAACTGTAATGGATTACATTTAGAAAGTAACCAACCCTAATGACAACACAGCATGGTAGCAACACAACATGACAACAACATGGTAGCAACACAGCGTGGCAGCAGCACAACATGGTAGCAGCACAAAACATGGTACAAATGTTATTGGGCACAGACAACAGCACAAAGGACAAGAAGGTAGAGACAACAATACATCACGCGAAGCAGCCACAACTGTCAGTAAGAGTGTCCATGATTGAGTCTTTGAACGAAGAGATTGAGATAAAACTGTCTAGTTTGAGTGTTTGTTGCAGCTCGTTCCAGTCACTAGCTGCAGCGAATTGAAAAGAGGAGCAACCCAGGGATGTGTGTGCTTTGGGGACCTTTAACAGAATGTGACTGGCAGAACGGGTGTTGTATGTGGAGGATGAGGGCTGCAGTAGGTATGTCAGATAGGGGGAAGTGAGGCCTAAGAGAGTTTTCTAAATAAGCATGAACCAGTGGGTCTTGCGACAGGTATACAGAGATGACCAGTTTACAGAGGAGTATAGAGTGCAGTGATGTGTCCTATAAGGAGCATTGGTGGCTAATCTGGCCGAATGGTAAAGAACATCTAGCCGATCGAGACCACCCTTACCTGCCGACCTATAAATTACGTCTCCGTAATCTAGCATGGTAGGAGGTGGTAGGTCTGGTGAAGTCCTCGAAGGCAGAGGCTTGCCCGAGGGTCAGGATAAAGATGAGTCTGTGACAGTAGGAGTGAAGTTTTTGGAAAAAATGTACCCTTGCCTTTTGGCTGATCCATTTGTGGTTTAAGGGTGTGTGAAAACAGAGTTGGGTACTGTGGAATCGGTGAGGGTAACCAGAAGTGGTCTTGTGTTAATTGTTTGTGTTTCTGCTGGTCAGAGGGATAAGGCGCTCTGCGTTAAACGAATGTGGGCAAGAAATGGGAATTGTTTCACTCTCAAGAAAAGGGCGCCATTGAAAGGAGTGATTACTGGGGTAGCAGTAAATGTTAAAGTTTACCAACTGAAGGGGAAGATTCCTGCTGTTTGTGATGCTCATCGTTTGGTGCGACGCAGACAAGGTGGTGAAACAGAAGAGTCATTGTCTGTTCTTTTGAGTTTTGATGTTGAGTCTTTGCCCGACAAAGTGATGTTAGGCTATATAAATGATCCTGTACGAGATTTTGTACCGAATACATTACGTTGTTACAGGTGTCAAGCTTATGGGCATGTTGCAGTAGTGTGTAGGAGGGAGGTTCCTAGGTGTGAGAAGTGTGCAGAAGGGCATGAGACAAAGGAATGTGTAGCATTCCTGAGAGGAGTGGTGTGTGTAGTAGATCTGTACCAGTACAGAAAGATAGGCCAACAAGTGATATATGTTTCAGTAAGATTGGATTTTTAGCATTTATAGCAGTGGTTACCAAACGTACTGAAGGGATGGAACATAAGTCACAGAGGCAGCAGGTAGCCTAGTGGTTAGAGCGTTGGACTATTAACTGAAAGGTTGCAAGATTGAATCCCTGAGTTGATAAGGTAAACATCTGTCGTTCTGCCCTTGAACAAGGCAGTTAATCAGTCTTTTATAGCCAAGATCCACCCCCTAGTCGACATAACAAACCAGATGTTTTGAACAGGTCACAGGTGAGACTTTTTAAATGAGAAAGGAGTATCCAATAGCCAGATAGCATTCACTATAAATTATCGTTCAGTTTGGTCCCTAAGACGAGGTTTCAATCTCGTTCCTGGCACTTCATAGCACAAAAACACCAACTCATCAAATGGCATAAATCAATTGTCAACTCCAGATACTCCCATCTCAAGTAAAATCCCTTCTTGACCCCACTCCTGGACAAGCTCACTGAGGGGAGTGAGCCTCTAGGTCATACACTATCCCAGGATAAGTGCAACATCAGAGATGACATACAATGGTTCCAGACACTACCACACACATCCCCCAACGTCAAAGGAGGGAGTGACTGACACACAGACATTGTGGAGACAAGGAATTGGTTCCCCATTAATCACACCATCCCTTCACATGGTTTAAGAATAGGTAAAGACGCATTCACATATGAAGACAATGTTCCCTCCTGTCCTCTTCCCTTTCTGATATTCTGCATAGCACCAGGGACATGTGAAAAACAAGCCTGACCTCTCCCATCTCTGGGCCCCAGGTGACTGACCCCCAGCTGAGGGAAGAAGTGCAACTGCCAACATCAGAGTCCAAAGGGATACATTTTAATAACAAGTATATCACATAAGCATATTATGCAGATAAGACATATTAATTATCTATTTTACACAACTAATTCTGATTCTTCTGCCACAGATGGTCACCTGAATCAGGGTTAGTTTGGCAGCTGGGGGGAAAGAGGAGCAATTACGATAAAGGAAACCAAGTCTAGATTTAACCTTAGCCTGCAGCTTTGATATGTGCTGAGAGAACAGTGTACTGTCTAGCCATACTCCCAAGTACTTGTATGAGGTGACTACCTCAAGCTCTAAACCCTCAGAAGTAGTTATCACATAGCTAAGGGATCAACCCTACTCCTCAGGCAGAGCGTCCAGTGTGCGCTCTGAATTTAGTAAGATTTTCGTAAGATGTCTAGCTAATAATTTGTTATGCTAGCAAGAGATTGCATAGCAACAGCATCAATTTCCGGTAGACAGGCAAAACGTTAGTACGCTCAACTGAAAGTATACCGTTCATTTACAGGATACTAAAATGAACTAATAGTAAGTCGTATATACTCATGTAATATACAGTATGTTAGTATGGGCATTTGAACACAGCTACTGTCTGAAGCAGTTTGCAGAGGCTGCGCAGCATTAGCTGTATTTTGCCAGCGCGAGTTTCTTGAGTGATTGTTTTATTCTTTCAAGTAAAAACTACCAGAATACAGTGGCTACAGCCCTACAATCGATAAAAACATAGCCAAATACAACTGAATTGAACATGTGCTCCATATGTCTCTTCTGTGCCTAGGCGAAAATGATTTGCTGCAGTTTATCCTCCCATCACCAGAGTAACTCATCAACACCAAAAACAACATTACAATCTAACCCAACTCAGATGTTGGCTTACCTTATAAGTAAGCAATGTTATTAGACTAGTAGCCTTCTGTGTTACAGTTCCGACTTAGCGAGAAGTGTGGGTCAGTGTTAAGCTATGTGCGATGTGGTGGGGGTGCTGAGAAGTGTGTCTGTGTTAGGCTGTGTGTGTTGGTGGCGGTGTATTAAGTATATCATTTGCATAAAGTTGTATAAAAAGTTGTATTCTAATTTCTTTCATTGTTTAAAACTCTCAGTTTTGCATGAAAAGGTGTTAATATGACCACTCTATCCTAAATTATTGGGCTTATATTACTGAAATATGCATTCCTTACTGCCTAATTTGCATATGAAGTGCTTAATTTTGATTTGCATAATGTAGCATTTTAATTTAATATGTTTTATTTTATTTGAATCATCTATGTGTTCTACATCAGCCCTGAAAACGTCATAACAATATGACCATCCTATCTTGAGATATTGGACAAAACATGTTGAATTTAAGAATCCAGACAGGTGATTTGGTACCATTATTGGTACCATTACTGCCATTATTACCATTATTGCTGTCACACCAGCCTTTGCTTTGGCTCCCCCTCCTGTCCAGCTCAAGCGTTCGGCATCGCCAAACTTCTAGCTGCTGCTGAACCTACTGCTGGCAAACGCCCTTCACTCATCAACCCTGGACTTGTCTCGTCATCATTACACACACCTGGTTCCAATCCCCAGTCAATCACTGTATATATACTCCCTCTGCCATTTGTCATTGTCGGGCATTGTAAATGTCACTTGTTTTCCTGAGAGGAATCTCTCCTACTATTTCCTGAGTAGTTTATATTTTGCACTTTGGGTTCACCCTGTGCCTTTTTGTTTATGATGATATACACTGCTCAAAAAAATAAAGGGAAAACTAAAATAACACATCCTAGATCTGAATGAATGAAATATTCTTATTAAATACTTTTTTCTTTACATATTTGAATGTGCTGACAACAAAATCACACAAAAATTATCAATGGAAATCAAATTTATCAACCCATGGAGGTCTGGATTTGGAGTCACACTCAAAATTAAAGTGGAAAACCACACTACAGGCTGATCCAACTTTGATGTAATGTCCTTAAAACAATCAAAATGAGGCTCAGTAGTGTGTGTGGCCTCCACATGCCTGTATGACCTCCCTACAACGCCTGGGCATGCTTCTGATGAGGTGGCGGATGGTCTCCTGAGGGATCTCCTCCCAGACCTGGAATCAAGCATCCGCCAACTCCTGGACAGTCTGTGGTGCAACGTGGCGTTGGTGGATGGAGCGAGACATGATGTCCCAGATGTGCTCAATTGGATTCAGGTCTGGGGAACGGGCAGGCCAGTCCATAGCATCAATGCCTTCCTCTTGCAGGAACTGCTGACACACTCCAGCCACATGAGGTCTAGCATTGTATTAGGAGGAACCCAGGGCCAACCGCACCAGCATATGGTCTCACAAGGGGTCTGAGGATCTCATCTCGGTACCTAATGGCAGTCAGGCTACCTCTGGCGAGCACATGGAGGGCTGTGCGGCCCCCAAAGAAATGCCATCCCACACCATGACTGACCCACCGCCAAACCGGTCATGCTGGAGGATGTTGCAGACAGCAGAACGTTCTCCACGGCATCTCCAGACTCTGTCACGTCTGTCACATGTGCTCAGTGTGAACCTGCTTTCATCTGTGAAGAGCACAGGGCGCCAGTGGCGAATTTGCCAATCTTGGTGTTCTCTGGCAAATGCCAAACGTCCTGCACAGTGTTGGGCTGTAAGCACAACCCCCACCTGTGGACATCGGGCCCTCATACCATCCTCATGGAGTCTGTTTCTGACCGTTTGAGCAGACACATGCACATTTGTGGCCTGCTGGAGGTCATTTTGCAGGGCTCTGGCAGTGGTCCTCCTGCTCCTCCTTGCACAAAGGTGGAGGTAGCGGTCCTGCTGCTGGGTTGTTGCCCTCCTACGGCCTCCTCCACGTCTCCTGATGTACTGGCCTGTCTCCTGGTAGCGCCTCCATGCTCTGGACACTATGCTGACAGACACAGCAAACCTTCTTGCCACAGCTCGCATTGATGTGCCATCCTGGATGAGCTGCACTACCTGAGCCACTTGTGTGGGTTGTAGACTCCGTCTCATACCACTAGAGTGAAAGCACAGAAGTGTGATTGACTTGGAGTTACATTGTGTTGTTTAAGTGTTCCCTTTATTTTTTTGAGCAGTGTATTTTGAGCACATTTGGTATTTGGTTTTCGTCCCGCTTTGTTCTATGGTGCTTAAATAAATTCAGTAGTTCTAAACCTGCGACATAGGCAGGTTTCCATTGACCCAGTTATATTCGACAAAACCAATGTAGCAATTAATATATATTTTTTCACATGTGTAATGAAAATGGCATGGGTGGATTTGACTTTTGTTAAACTTTCTTTATTGCGACAAATTATGATGTAACCTGTATTTTTTTAAAGAAATTATAATTGCCGAATCATTTTGAAGGTACGTGATGTCATCGCGTAACCATAAAGCGCCACTCCACATTTAATTCTAAATGCCTACTATGCTTGCAAAGTCATTTTCAACTATAACAATTGTTTCTTTCAGGACAAGGATTGTCTTGACTTTCAAGAATGCCTGAACTGCTTCGCCTTGCTTTTCTGGTTGGCTGGCAAGTTTCACCATTACATTATTTCAGATCTACAGGAGTGAAAGTTTCACCATGGCACGGACCATGGCAATATTTTGCCACACGTGAGAATTATTATAATAGGTCAAATATTAGTAAATTATTGCATTCTATCCATGCAGACTTTCACGGGCTACCTGAGACATGAAATGGATACAGTGCCTTCAGAAAGTATTCACAGCACTTGATTTATTCCACATTTTGTGACACAGCCTGAATTCAAAATGGATTCCATATATTTTTTCTCTCTCACCCATCTACACACAACATGTTTTCAGAAGTGTTTGTATTGAAAATGAAATACAGAAATATCGCATTTACATAAGTATTCACACCCCTCGGTCAATACATGTTAGAATCATCTTTGGCAGCGAGTACAGCTGTGATTCTTTCTGAGTAAGTCTCTAAATATTGCACACCTGGGTTGTGCAATATTTGCACGTTATTCTTTCTACAATTCTTCAAGCTCTGTGAAGATGGTTGTTGATCATTGCTAGACAGACATTTCCAAATCTTGCCATAGATTTTCAAGATGATTTAAGTCAAAACTGTAGCTAGGCCTCTCAGCAACATTCAATGTCATCTTGTTAAGCAACTCCAGTGTATATTTGGCCTTGTGTTTTAGGTTACTGTCCTGCTGAAAGGTGAATTTGTCTCCCAGTGTGTATTGGAAAGCACTAAGCAGACTGAACCCGGTTTTCCTCTAAGATTTTGCCTGTACTTAGCTCTATTCCGTTAATTTTATCCTAAGAAAAACTCCCATGTTCTTGCCGATGACAAGCATACCCACAACATGGTGCAGACACCACCAAGCTTGAAAATATGAAGACTGGTACTCAGTGATGTGTCATTGTGTTGGATTTGCCCCAAACATAACACTTTGTATTCAGGACCTAAAGTTAATATCTTCACCACATTTTTTGCAGTTTTACTTTAGTGCCTTATTGTAAACAGGATGTATGTTTTGGAATATTTTTTATTTTGTATAGGTTTCCTTCTTTTCACTCTGTCATGTAGGTTAGTATTGTGGAGTAACTACAATGTTGGTGATCCATCCTCAGCTTTCTCCTATCACAGCCATTAAACTCTGTAACTGTTTTAAAGTCGGCCTCCCGAGTGGCAAAGTTGTCTTAGGCACTGCATCGCAGTTGCTAGCTGTGCCACTAGGGATCCTTGTTCGAGTCCAGGGTCGGTCGCAGCTGGTCGCGACCGGGAGACCCATGAGGAGGCTCACAATTGGCCCAGCGACGTCCGGGTTAGGGGAGGGTTTGTCTAGCAGGGATGTCCTTGTCCTCTAGCGACTCCTGTGGCGGGCCGGGCACATGCACGCTGACACGGTCGACAGGTGTACAGTGTTTCCTCAGACACATTGGTGTGGCTGGCTTCCGGGTTAAGCGGGCATTGTGTGAAGAAGCAGTGTGGCTTGGTTAGGTCGTGTTTGCATGGAAACCAACC
Organism: Oncorhynchus clarkii lewisi; assembly: GCF_045791955.1. Taxonomy (NCBI): domain Eukaryota; kingdom Metazoa; phylum Chordata; class Actinopteri; order Salmoniformes; family Salmonidae; genus Oncorhynchus; species Oncorhynchus clarkii. The sequence continues at coordinate 58,668,842 of NC_092153.1, forward strand.
TTTCAGGTTTATCCAAGTTGGATAAAAAAAAATGTCAGGACAGGCCGGATGGCAACAGCAAATGTGTCAATAAACTTCCCAAATGTCTACAAAAACATGCTAGACAAGGTGGGATCTTTTTGTATCTGTAGAGTTAATTATGCGGTGAAAAAGCTTGTATGTGCAAATATTGATATAATAACCAAGTCAATTTGAAGCCACGCGATATTATGTAGACCTCCCACTACAACTCGGGAAAGCATGACGTTTTTTAGGCTACAGATGAAATTCACAGGGTCGTGATTTTGCACGGCATTAGCTTGATGCTCTTTTCCAATAAATATCGAGGGGCTTATTTCTGGTCACATGATGATCGATGCTTGGCTGAGCTTTTTTTTATTTTATTTTTTTACATTTTAAATTTTTATTAACAACAAATCAATACAGAAAGTACATGAGGGAACACAAGTATATATAGATTATATAGATTATATACAATGGACAATCGAGCTAGGGGGTTGTTAGTAGAGTATTTAACTGTCTTAAAATACAGTTAAATGTATTTTTGTAGGGTAAGAAAATGTGTTTTTTTGTTTGTAAATTTACATTTGTGTATATGAAATTTGGCCAAAAGAATAATGAAATGAATTACATAAAAATGTTTCAGCTTATTTATATCGTATGTAAAGACTCCAAGCATTACATCTCTCCACAATAGTGTAACATTTTCATAAATGTGTTCAATTATAAATCTACTGATGTCTTGCCACAGTTTTCTTACATCAATACAATGCCAAAAAAGATGCAACACCGTTTCTAGGTGGTCATTACAAAAAGAGCAATTTGAGTTGATGTTTTCCTTAAACTTCTTCATATAGTGGTTGGCAGGATAATATTTATGAATAATTTTAAAGGAAACTTCATTAATTTTATTAACAAGTAGGTATGTGTGTGGCAACATCCAAACTTTTTTCCAACAGATATTATCAATAAATCCATTCCAATAAGGCATGACATAAGGTACAACATTCTGCTGAAACAAGGTTCGTATCGCTCTGTTGTTGAATGGACCAAAAGAGAAACAAATCTGTCCTACTGATGAGTCAACAGGGTCAATAGAAGGTAGGCTCTGAGGGTCAGGTCTTGACACGTTCCTGAATAACAGAGCAACACCTGAGGAAATGGCATCTAAAACAATTGCAAAATCTTTAGGTGTTACAGAGACCTTGTAAAGTGATAACAATTCTTTATAACTGAGTAAAAGACCCTCTGCATTTACCAGTTGGCTCACCAATAGGATATTATTTCGGAACCAATATTCTAAAAACAGAGAGTTATTTTTATACAATATATCCCGATTATTCCATATATAATATCTGTGTGGAGAAAAATTGTGTTTATAAATTAAGGACCATGACAAGAGAACCTGCTGATGAAAGGCAGAAAGTTTCACTGGAATTTTGTCAATATTATAATTGCAAAACAACATTAAGTTTAGGCCACCAAAAGTAGAGAAGACATGATGACGAATACAATTCCAGATAGAAGTGGGTCTTCTTAGGAATTGTTTTACTCAATTGATCCTAAAAGTATTATTTAACGTAGTAAAGTCCAGAAAATTCAGTCCACCATTCAAGTGTTCATTGCAACAGTTTTCCTAATGTAATGGGTACGGTTTCTCCAAAGAAAGTTGAAAAGCATCTGGTCTATCTCCTTGTTTATTTTACTGTCAAGATATAAAGATAGAGTGCCATATGTTAGTCCAGAGATACCTTCAGCCTTGGTTATTAGGACTCTACCTTTTATAGATAAGTCCCTCTGTAGCCATTGATTTAGCTTCTTCTGGGGTTTTTTAATAAGAGGGTTAAAATGTAGTAAGCCTCTAGACTTTTGATCCTTTGTAATTGTAATGATGCTTGGCTGAGTTGTTGCCTAGAGCGCCAACCTGGTTGCGAGCACACATGCCAATACCAGAGTGGGCACATTCGCTATACAACGCAACATTTTATGACGAAACTATAAATTGAGTTGAAAATGTGCTGAAAACCGATTTAACTTGTATTTTTTATTCAGTACTTGGGAATGTAACAGCAAAGGTTATTTTTCATGTGCACAACATCCTTACGCACAGCCTTGTATCCTCAACTAGTCAATTTGATAGAAATCTCTGGGGAGATTTTTAAAAATATATATGGATTTCAGAATATTTCAGCTGAAAATCTGTCGCCAATTGGATGGAAACCTAATGATTTTTTGTGCATTTCAGTCACTTCAAACCATATTTCCTTCAAATTGAAATACTGTCAAAAGTACTATCAGGCTGATTTGTAAGACTGTCATAGTCCCAATTAAAAAAGTAAACATTGGCCTTTGATTACATGAACATTTTTACATGGTGGGGTCACAACTTTTTTTTAATCGTAGTGGGGTCGCAGGCCAATAAAGTTTGGGAACCCCTGACTTACCAGTTAAAAAGTATTGCTAACGGCCTGGCCTCCGTAGCCTGCTTTATAACACTAACAATTAAAATAGCTTAGAATATTTCCCTCTGCTTCCTTCTTTAGTTTTGGACCGGCATACAGCTAAAGTCGTTAGCCAGGTTGTGATTCCCAAGAAATGTTTTCTTTATGTGGATTCTAGAATATATATTCACATGAAACTGTCACCAATTGGATGGAAACCTAGCTCCAGAAATCACTAGCCAGTATTGACATTTTCCTGATGTTTTTGAGACAATCAACACAAAATGTGCATCTTAGAGTGCAACATGCACCTAATGTTGTGTCAAATATTGCTATCCTTCTGTGGTCCAATGATGTTTGGTGAATTGACTGGGACACTTTCTGACCCTCAAAATCATTTTGATCAAAATAGATGTTAAATCAGTCCCTGTAGCAAGGAGAGCAGAACACAAATGTATGGCTGAGGGCAGCAACCAGAGGCTATATTGGCAGATGTTATGTGTACGGACTAACTATGAGAAAATACAAGTCTTGATCCTACACAGCCTATACTATATTCCGGTAACACCTTCAACCAGGCATCTATGAATGCTACCCTTGAGCCAAACACTCTCAAGCCACTATGTCAAAAACATGGACAACTTACTTTTAAACAGTTTATTACAATTCGTTTGAACAATGAGGGAAAACACAATAACAACAAGTGAAAGACATAAGTAGAATGGCCACAGTTAAAGAGCTGACGACTCATTTTGGCACTCCCTCTTCATGTGGCTCAAATTATCCTGGCTCAGCCAAAGTGGAAGGATATTTCTGCAATGCATATTCTTTAAAATCTCCATAGGGGTGGGTACACTCCTTCACATAATCACTTTTGAATTGACCTTATAAAATAAACGTTCCCCTATTAGGATGTCCTTAACTAGTTTTGATTTGCACAAATACATTATGTTAGTCCGTGATCAAATAAATGCGATGCAGAGCTAGTGTGCAAAGTTTAAGATAGCATTAAAGAGTCAATCCATTGTAACATTGTGGGAGATGCTGTGGTATTATAGTCACCCTCCAGCAGCCAAATACACACAGTGTGACGTGTCTTGTGGTCCCAAAGACCAAATACAAAATTGTAAAAATACATAGCTAGTTAAAAAAAAAAAGGACAAACATGGAAATGGTCACAAATGAAGTTTTCAACCCTTAGCCAAACTGCAACACCCAGTCCAGCATACCATCTTGGTTTAGGTCAATGTCTCCCCTTTTGTGACCTAAACAGAAAAAGAGGGTTAGAGAACACATTATGATGACATCCAGTACTGTACAGGCAAAACAAACTGGAAACATTTAATGTATTTACAACGTAGAATTTGAGTGGCAATTCTGACACTTACCCTTGCTTCAATGTACTCAATTCTCCGCTCTAACGCTGTCAGCTTTTCGTTCAGGGTGGCCAAACGAGACCGGCAGGACATATCTAAAGCAAAGGAAATATATGTTCCACATATTTTCATTTCTGATCACATCAATGTTACTCATAAGAAAATATGTTTAATTGACTTTGAATAAAATTGCATCAATATCATAGGTTATGAAGATAATGCACATGTTCATAATCTCCCAAAAGACAATGCACATGTTCATAATCTCCCAACTGTAGGCTAACTATTGCAATCAATTTGTCTCAATTGACAGTATGCATGGGACAGGTAGGTACCAAAGTACATAGAGGCTAGCTAGAGGCTAAAAAAAAAGTACATAGAGGCTATTGTAAACGTGTTCAAGCTAATCAAATCAAAGTTTATTTATGATACAGAAGTGTAAACTGCACAATACAATGAAATGCCTACTCGCAATTAAAGCGCTCTCCTCAAACAGTGCAATTCTACTTGTATTTACATTAGGCTACAGCCTATACCACGTAGTCAAAGCCTGTAACCAACAATTCCGTTAAGAAAATCCCTAATAAAAAGCAAAAAGTAAGAGAAGAATAACACAATTAAAGAGCAGCAGTAAATAACAATAGCGGACCTATAAACAGGGGGTACCGGTACAGCGTCAATGTGCAGGGGCACCGGTGTCGAGGTAATTTAGGTAATTTGTACATGAAGGTAGAGTTATTAAAGTGACTATGCATAGATAATAACAGAGAGTAGCAGCATTGTAGAAGAGGGGAGGGGGGGGCAATGCAAATAGTCTGGGTAGCCAATTGATTAGCTGTTCAGGAGTCTTATGGCTTGGGGGTAGAAGCTGTTTAGAAGCCTCTTGGACTTAGACTTGGCACTCTGGTACCGCTTGCCATGTGGTAGCAGAGAGAACAGTCTATGACTAGGGTGGCTGGAGACTTTGACAATTTTTAGGGCCTTCCTCTGACACCGCCTGGTATAAATGCAAGTAAAACTAAATGCATGCTCTTCAATCGATCGCTGCCCACACCTGCCCGCCCGTCCAGCATCACTACTCTGGACGGTTCTGACTTAGAACATGTGGACAACTACAAATACCTAGGTGTCTGGTTAGAATGTAAACTCTCCTTCCAGACTCACATTAAGCATCTCCAATCCAAAATTAAATCTAGAATCGGCTTCCTATTTCGCAACAAAGCATCCTTCACTCATGCTGCCAAACATACCCCCGTAAAACTGACTATCCTATCGATCATTGACTTTGGCGATGTCATTCACAAAATAGCCTCCAACACTACTCAGCAAATTGGATGTAGTCGATCACAGTGCCATCCGTTTTGTCACCAAAGCCCCGTATACTACCCACTTGATCCCGTTGAAGGAGAGGTTGTTGTCCTTACACCACATGGTCAGGTCTCTGACCTCCTCCCTATAGGCGGTCTCATCGTTGTCTGTGATCAGGCCTACCATTGTTGGGTCATCAGCCAATGTAATGGTGGTGCTGGAGTAGTGCCTGGCAGTGCAGTCAAGAGTGAACAGGGAGTACAGAGGCTGAGCACGCACCCCTGAGAGGCCCCCGTGTTGAGGATCAGCGTGGCGGATGTGTTTCTACCTAACATTACCACCTGGGGGCAACCCATCAGGAAGTCCAGGATCCAGTTGCAGAGGGAGGTGTTTAGTCCCAGGGTCCTTAGCTTAGTGATGAGCTTTTAGGGCACTATGGTGTTGAACGCTGAGTTGTAGTAAATTAATAGCACTCTCACATAGGTGTTCCTTTTGTCCAGGTGGGAAAGGGCAGTGTGGAGTGCAATAGAGATTGCATCATCTGTGGATCTGTTGGGGCGGTATGCAAATTGGAGTGGGTCTAGGGTTTCTGGGATAATGTTGTTGATGTGAGCCATGACCAGCATTTCAAAGCACTTCATGGCTACAGACGTGAGTGCTACGGGTCAGTAGTCATTTAGGTAGGTTACCTTAGTGTTCATGGGCAGAGGGACTATGGTGGTCTGCTTGGAACATGTTGATATTACAGACTCGGACAGGGAGAGATTGAAAATGTTAGGTGAAGACACTTGCCAGTTGGTCAGCACATGCTCGCAGTACACATCCTGGTAATCCGTAATCCGTCCGCCCTGCGGCCTTGTGAATGTTGAACTGTTTAAATTGCCTTACATCGGATGCAGAGAGCGTGATCACACAGTCGTCCAGAACAGTTGATGCTCTCAAGCATGTTTCAATGTTACTTGCCTCGAAGCGAGCATAGAAGTAGTTTAGCTCGTCTGGTAGGCTCATGTCACTGGGAAGCTATCGGCTGTGCTTTCCTTTGTAGTCTGTAATAGTTTGCAAGCCCTGCCACATCTGACGAGCATCAGGTGTAGTACGATTCGATCTTAGTCATGTATTGACGCTTTGCTTGTTTGATGGTTCGTTGGAGGGCATAGCGGGATTTCGTATAAGCTTCCCGCTCCTTGAAAGCGGCAGCACTACCCTTTAGCTCAGTGCGAATGTTGCCTGTAATCCATGACTTCTGGTTGGGGTATGTACATACAGTCACTGTGGGGACGACGTTCTCGATGCACTTATTGATAAAGCCAGTGACTGATGTGGTGTACTCCTCAATGCCATCGGAAGAATCCCGGAACATATTCCAGTCTGAGCCGATAAGGCGGCAGCCAACCCCTCCGGCTCCAACTTCCATAAAGAAGTCGTAAGCCTATTAGGCTATACTGCAACAACAACAACAAAATAATCATGCCGAATGGCCGAATGGCAGAGCTATGATTCAGCTATGCTTCAGCACCACAAGTTGGTTCAACTTCTCTAACATCATTGCTCGATCATAGTGCTGTCCTTTCAGAACCACGAAGGGCGCTCCGATAGTTTAAAATAACACTCAAGATATGTTGCCTATGCCTAATAGTCCTACTCATCACTTATTATTACAAATAAAATATTGTTACTTCTCACGATTGTGTTAGATCAAAGCTGAAGCAGTGTCTCGCAAGATCACATAACGATTATTTCATATTTAACATTACCGAATATAACAGCATAGTTACTCAAAAAAACATTTTTAGTGAGATTTTATGATTTTTATTTAACTGGGCAAGTCCATTAAGAACAAATTCTTATTTACAATTGACGGACTACCCCGGACGACGCTGGGCCAATTGTGCGCCCAATCACGGGCGGTTGTGCCTGGATTTGAACCAGGGACTGTAGTGACTTCAATTGCACTGAGATGCACTCAGGAGCCCTAATGGTTAGATGAAGCTGAATAGTCACATTTTCTCATGCGCCAAAACACAACAGAGGGCGCCACTAAGCAGGATATATGATTTGATTGAAACAAAATACAAGAAAAGCTAATAGTTAACACCAACTGTGCTAATTTGCTCACAAAACAGTAATTCAAGAAGATCGAAATGCGTAGGCTATTCCCATTAAAATAATTGAGATCAATCAAATGATTGAAAGTGCATCTGCATGCCACTGGTAAAATTGAAAGAATTATCATTCACAATTGACAGCAATGGCCTATTTTGAAATTAACTTGGTGTTTGAGGGTATTCAAAATTTTAAAATGTTTAAACTGTGTGGGCATAGGCAGATGTTGCAATCGTATGCATATTCTATAACAGGGCTCCCCAATCTGTTCCTGGAGGGCTACCATCCTGCAGGTTTTCATTCCAACCCTAATCTAGTTCACATGATTCTAATAATTAGCTGGTTTATAAAATGCATCAGGTTAGTTACAACTGGGGATGGAGTAAAAACCTACTGGAGGGTAGATCTCCAGGAACAGGGTTGAAGAGCCCTGTTCTATAATGATAGGTTTACTCAATACATTACATCTGTCGGTACAAACTATTATGCACCGCCAATGTCAAGAGCTGTTGTAGTCTTCCGACCTGCACGGATGCATGTACATTTAAGTTTGAAAGTACATACCGGCCTTAACGGGAGTAAATGGAGATAGTAGCTAAGTGATACTCATTTGGTGAGTAAGGAAAGTATTTTGACTTCAACGCTTGCTTCCTGGGCGTAGACGAGACACGTCATATACTCATCGTCCGCATCGCACAGATACACCCCTCCTTAATAATGCAAGTTCACACTCGTTGCAAACTGGTGCTAGCTATCCATTTTAGAACACACAGATACAAAATCAGTGTTGGCTCACTTCATCTTATGTTAAGTTTACTACAACATGTATTTACAAAATAAACATAAATGTATCGAGTTCAGTCCAATCTCATCGCAATTAGATAGCAAGCGCAGTGAACCTGTTTCATCGATTGCGCGATAAAGTAAACGTAGCCATAACATTGCAAGTATAATTCTTAACCCGTGTTATACATATTAGTAAGAGAGTTGTACTGCAGGTATATTATATTATTGCTGTCTTGGATGGAAACCAACTAACGTACTACGTTAGCCAAGAAGACCAGCAGGGCTGGAAGTAGGTTAGGCCTTCACATTGACAGCCTTTTTGTTGCTGTTGCCAAGTAATCTAGCTACTGAGTACTTACCGAAGGAATTTAGAAAATCTGCTATTTTCTTGATACTGCTCGTGATAACCTCAATGTATTCTCGATTTGCCCAGTCTTGGTGAATCTCCCTCTGCACAGGATCTTCTTGACCGGCCATTTTCTCTGTTTTGAGGAAGCTGTGTTAGCGCTAGCTACCAGCAGGGAGCGACAGTTGCCTGAAAAGTGAACTACTTCTTTGGTGGGATTTATCGACATCCAACTTTATGGTGCATTACCGCTGCCTACTGTATTGGAGGTTGGGCCAGAGACGGGGAGAAACTAAATCCTACCTGCCTGCCCCGTTTCTCTTAGAATATAACAAACTATTTGAGACTGTATCTAATGACGTTCAACTCAATATACCCTTTAAACGAATGTAATGTATCCCCTTCATATTAGATCTATGCATACTGCCCACACTATCAATACATGCTCCACTGTCTGTTTCCTGGCAATAATTACACTTTCCTATTGGATGCTTTCTTATCACATTTCAAGTATTATTTAACCGTTTGTGTCCCACCCTTAATCTTGTAAAAAATAGCCTCCTCTCTTCTGTCCCTTCCTGCAATCTTTCCTGTCTTTCCCCAGTACTTGAAATAAATGCCTGCCCTTAGTATCTCTCTTCTGCTGCTCCTGCCATCTCTGCGCCATGACTGTCCATATCAGACTGTTTGCCTCTGCCTTGCTAATTGAAGCAACAACATCAACATCCCCACTACTAAGTGCTTGTTTAGCCAGTACATCAACTGCCTCATTCCCCTCCACCCCCACATGGGCTAGGACCCAAGTAAATCCTATCTGTATACCCATCTGTCTAATCCTGCCATGGGTTTGTAGTACATCATAAAGCAGGGGCCTGTTGCACAAAAGTAGAATTAAGACATCCGGGATAAATGACTCAGCTGAGCTCAATGAAGCCAAAACATGTGCGTCCAGGCTTAATTGGTTGCACAAAGACCAAGCCAGGATGAGCAGACACGGATTCATTAAGCCAGGTGAAACCAATCCTGGATAGGTGCGCGCTCACGGCTCACTCAAATAGACCCCGCCACAGATCACAGATTAACTGATTTACCATGGCAACTAGAGCCGCGTACTTTTCCCCGTCGGAAGCACAAATCCTCATGGAGGCATACGAGGAGGTAAAAGATATAATTAAGAAGAAAGGCAACACCGCCACAGTGATAAAGCAAAGAGAAAAAGCGTGGCAAAGTATTGCAGACCGCCTGAATGCGTAAGTAGTGCACAATTACACACTCACCGCTCCGCTGAAACATCACAATTACAATTCAAATATTTAATTCACATCTCCAAAAATGCAGTTGTACTGTAATTATGAAACGGTTAATTTTTTTTATTGAAATGCACTGCAGATATGGGTGAAATTGTGTAAAGTAACTCCATCACACTGTATAAAGCTATGATAAAATTTTTGATATTTTTACTGAAAACAAGACAAAAATACCAAGTAATTTTTTGCAGTGTGACTCCATTAAGTGTGTGTGTGTGTGTGTGTGTGTGTAGATTAAACATGAACGGGCCAAAACGGACATGGCAGCAGGTCAAAATCAAATACAAGAACATTCTGCAGAATGGTATGGTCCCTGACTAATATTTAACAAAGCACAAGCATATATTGTACCCAGAAGGTGCCTGCTCACACATTGTCTGTACTGTTTTAGCAGTGAAAAAGAATACCCACAGACAAGGCACGGGTGGTGGGTCACCAAAGGCTGACCTTACCCCAGCAGAGGACATGGCCTTGGAGCTAAATAAAGGCAGGCCCGTCTTAGAGGGGATCCCTGGGGGGAAAGAGACGAGCATAGGTTCCTCCCAAGATGCCACCCGCTTCATTCAAGGTATGTCCTTCCATCTCTACATGGGATACAACCACATTCATATTGAATCAATTTGGACTGTCTGACTTTGGTTTACCTATTGCCTTGCAGTGTCTGGCAGCACTGTGTTCCTGTTAGAGCCACCAGCACAAGCACCAGACGATGCTGATCCAGTGAGTACTCCATCAAAGGCATACTGTAGGCCTGGCATGTCTTGTCTACTAGCTTCAATATGAATCCGATTAAATGTGATAGGGTGAAGGCCCCAGTGCAGCAGCAACAGCACATGATGGAGACGATGATGAGGAGGAGACCATCTCTCTGGATTCCAGAAGGCATGAGGTATCATGTTAAGACTGTGAAAGTACTATTTACTCTACAATGGTGAGGAGTCCTCATCAAAATCAAAAAATCTAATTTCTTTTACAGGACCCAGATGCTATACAGTGGGAAAACCAGCCTGGCAACATAGTGCGTATTAATAAAAGGACACCACATCCTGCCAAATTCCAGCTGCGCTAATTGTATTGTGTTCACAGAGCTCACAAGCTATCAGAAAGTTGTATGGCAACCACCTCCGGTGCCAAATAGAACTGGCAGACATAGACATTCAGTACAAGAAGAAAAAGATGGAAAATCTTGCACTGGAGTTCGAAATAAAAAAGAGGACAATTAGGAAACTGGACCTTGAAATAAAAAAACTTGAGAGGGAGGTGAGATATGCCTTCAATGTACACTGTATGCTAACTGTAACACAAATGTATTAATCATTATTTTTCTTTCCTCCCCCAGCTCCAAGAAGATGACACAGCTCAAAATAAAAATTAGGTATATTCTCGTAAAGTCAAGTGAGCCATGACATATGAGCTCTTATTGTGAGCACACAGGACGGTGGCATCTTTCTAAGGTTTTTTTTATTTTCCCAGCAATCAGTACAACCAAGTCATCGTTATAAGGCATCGCCCTCTTTTGCCCACCCCCCCCAGCACCAGGTGTGGCCACTAGCCTATATGAAGGCCCAAAATTGTGTGTTCCTTTCTGCTCTGACAATGGCATGCCCATTCGTGCGAGATGTGGTGGATGAAGAAGCACTTGTGCTGAGGAGAGCCTTCAGGTGAGAAAGGGTCTTCAGGGACCGGTTGGACCCACTGGCCTTCCCTGATGACCATCTATATGAAAGATACAGGTTTTCTGCAGATGGCATCAGGTATCTATGCAGACTACTGGGTCCCAGGATTAAGCACCGCACTGCACGGAGCCATGCACTGAGTGTGGAGCAAATGGTTTGTGTGGCCTTGCGCTTTTTTGCTAGTGGAGCCTTCCTGTACTCAGTGGGGGATGCAGAACAGCTGAACAAGGCCACAATTTGCCGCACAATAAGGAGTGTGTGTCTGGCTATCAAAGCATTAGCAGATGTCTTCATCTCCTTCCCTGGCCACAGAAGACTCTGTGACATCAAAGAGGAGTTCTATAGGATTGCAGGTAAGAGGATCTACAAATTACAGGACAACTGTTAACACATAGTAGGATACTCATTACTTTGTGTGACAGGTTTCCCCAATGTCATTGGTGCAGTGGACTGCACACACATAAGGATAAAAGCCCCCTCAGGTGCCCATGAGGCCGATTTTGTGAATAGGAAATCCTTTCACAGCATTAATGTTCAGGTGAACATAACTTTTTGATATTGTCCATTGACGAACACTCTGCATTGCCAGTGATGTGCATTGATTGGTGTAATATTCCTCATCTTATGATTTCAGATGGTCTGCAATGCTGACTGTGTGATCAGCAATGTTGTGGCAAAATGGCCTGGCTCAGTCCATGACTCCAGAATCTTTCGGGCCTCTGAAATCTATCAGTGCCTATCACAAGGTAAGCCACACAACCCCTATTTATAACCATCATGGCTGTGTCAAGAATATCACTGTTTATGAGGTAGTAATGATGAGATTTTGTGTTGACAGGTGAATTATCTGGTGTGTTGCTGGGAGACAGGGGGTATGGCTGCCAGCCTTTTCTCCTGACACCTTTCACAGACCCCCAGGAAGCACAGCAGGCCTACAACCATGCCCATGCCAGGACCAGGGCCAGAGTTGAAATGACCTTTGGCCTCCTGAAGGCACGCTTTCACTGCCTTCACAAATTAAGGGTCAGCCCTGTTAGGGCATGTGATATTACTGTGGCTTGTGCTGTCCTTCACAATGTGGCCTGCCTGAGGAAGGAGAGGGCCCCCAGAGTGCCACCAGCCATGGACTGGGACAATCCGGCAATCTTCCCTGATGACGACAGTGGTCGGCTGCTGAGGGACCAATATGTGTTGAATTATTTTAGTTAGTATGTGTGCTTTCAATTTTGGTTAAATATGTCCTGCGGTGGCAGAGGAATTTGGGTTTTTTTGGGTTCGTTTTTTGACGAATTTGGCCTCTTATGATGTTTGTGCGGTATACTGTGTGTAATACAAGGCTGCAGGGAGGCTACTGCATCCATTCATTTGTCTGTTCAGTTGATGTGTATGGATTTGTCCTGCATTTATTTTAGTGTGCAGACATGCAGGGTGTGTTATACACATTCAAAGGTCTGTATATGTATCATTTTGTATAATATGCTTAGATTCTGTGCTTTCCATCTTGTAGAGTCACTGTGACTTCAGTTTTGAAAGGAGCTGATGGTTTACCTGCTTTGTTTTGTCCTTATTCAATAAAGGAACATAATGTTACACATTGTGTTTTTATATTCATATGGAATGTGTATTTGTTTATATGACAGAGTACTAGGGCCACACTGAAGAAAAAGGATAAAGTCATAAATTTATGAGGCTGGTTCTTTCTGCAGAAAAGCTACATATTGTTTTTACAGTTTTGATACTTATGACAATGTGATACTTAATATTCTGGCACATCAGCATGTCTTTGTTTATGAAACCATACTGAAGTACAATTTCACGAAATGCCCCACATCTGTCATTTTAACAACTGTCCTCCTTTAAAACAACTGGTTACAATATTATGACTTGTGTTTTTTTCCCCTCTGTGGCCCTAATATTCTAGCATTTTATATATAGCCTTATAGTCTATGGGAAACTGTAAATTATCTAATGATTTTTTATCCAAAATCATTGAAATTAATGATCACAAACGTTTAAATAACAGTGGGTCTAGTTATATGTGATAACAATGTATAGTGAGCAGTGAAATAACTATTGGTTTCCATTTGTGGTGACTGCTGACTGACATTAGGGATGAGATTAAATAGATCCTGGAATTTAGCCTGGTCTGGAGCAGGCTAGCTCCACAGAATAAATCTCCATGGTAATTTATACCATAACATATCCTCCTGCCCCCTATCCATCTTTAGTGCAACCGGATTACGGATCAATTGAGCCAGGATCACCAAGATATCCTGGCTTAATCCCTTATCCTAGTTTTGTGCAACAGGCCCCAGGTCTTGTCTGCTATTTGAGCTAAAGGACTACGGAATCATCAACAATGCACATGAATCAGAGCAAATAACTACTCTGTCTGGCTTGACTTCCTCCACCCACTGCAAGGCCAATAGTATGGCCATCAGCTCTGCCATATATATAGACAGATGATCTGTAATACGTTTCCTGACTGCCATCCCACAATCCTGCATTACAAATGTTGATCCAGTATGTCCTGTTCTTGGATCTTCTGAAACATCTTTGTAAATGGCCACAAAATCCTGATACAGTATCCAGGCGTCTATTAAACAAATCAGATGGATCAACTCCCTCCCTATCTTTCCCGTAATCTCTCCAACACTTCTAGCTCAAATACTGGAGGCGGGAGTAGCCATGGTGGGTTTACAGGAATAGCTACAGGAATAGCTACTAAACTCCCTTCCATACAGTCCCATCTCCTTCGCCTGGATATTACACACCCTCCCTAAGCTTGTGTTCTGTCCTCGCTCATGTTCCCAGCATGCCTGTAAAATCCCTTTCACATGATGAGACACCCCATGTCTTGGGCTCCTGAGTGGCGCAGCGGTCTAGGGCACTGCATCTCAGTGCAAGAGGTGTCATTACAGTCCCTGGTTTGAATCCAGGCTGTATCACAACTTCCCGTGATTGGGAGTCCCATCGGGATAATTGGCCCAGCGTCGTCTGGGGTAGGCTGTCATTGTAAATAAGAATTTGTTCTTAACTGACTTGCCTAGTTAAACGATTCATTGGTAACTGCTGTCTCCTAATCTGCAGTGGCATATCCCTAATTTCCACCTGTAGTGCAGACACTGGGGACGTCCGAAACACCGCACTACATATTCTGAGTCCTTGCCCCTGTATGACACCTAACCTTTCCAATGAGGTCCGGGCTGCCGAACCATACTCTATACTGCCATAGTCTATTACAGATTGGATGAATACAAAATACATGGTCCTCAATAAGGAACACCCATCAGACAGTGCATCACATTTAGCACCTTCTTACACTTTCACACCACTATGTGTGTTCTGCCCAGGTCAGCCTAGTGTCAAAGTACACCCGAAGGAACTTGAAGGCCCCCAACCTCTCCAAGTTTCTCCCATATAACCTCAAGCATACCTTGAGGTATTCTTCCTCCTGGTAAAGAACACTGAGTTTTCGCTACAGAGAACCTGAATCCCCACATTAATGCCAACTGCTCTACCTCATCAATTGCTTCCTGACTATATATGGCACATTTCTTCCCCTCTTTCATAAGGCCCCATCTTCTGAAAATAACAACCTCCTAACATCCGGCCGTACCTGACAGTAAACATCATTGATCGTGATTGAGAACAACAAAGGACTAGTATCGCCACATCAGAGTGGATTCAGAACTTATCAGGACTTATTCAGGACTTATCCACCAGCCTGATAGAGACTTCTCCAATCTCACCTGGACAGACCTTCCAAACAGGAAATCCTTAATCCAGTTGTACGTTCTTCCTGCTACTGCCATAATATCAAGCTTGAATAACAACCCCTCCTTCCACATCTCCACATAAAAAAAGACAGCTACAACAGTCTCCTTGTTCACTGAGCCTTCCTGACCTCTGCTTATAATAAGAGCACTGAGTCCATTGTTCCCCTCCCCTTCCTGAATCCACTCTGATGTGGCGATACTAGTCCCCACCTCTCCGGGAAGTAAGTTAGCCTTTCTGTAATCATACTTTCCATAACCTTACATCCATGTAAGGTTAAAGCTATTGGCAGATAGCTTGTTTGTCTCATTGGGTCCTTCCTGGCTTCCGGATTGGTACCACTACTGCCTCTTTCCAGCTGCCTGGTAGTTTCCCCTTCTCCCACACTCTGTTGTACAATACCTTATCCTGTGCCTCATCACTAAGATGGGCCAACATATCATAGCACACCTCATCTTTCCCAAGCGAAGTTAACCCAGCCTTACCTATTGCCCTTTTCATCTCTGCCTTGGTAAATGGAACATTCAACGCATAATTTAAATGAAATTGTATTAGTCACATGCGCCGAATACAATACAGACCTTACAGTGAAATGCTAACTTACGAGCCCCTAACCAACAGTGCAGTTTCAAAAAAATATGGAAAAGTAATTCCAGTGCAGCAGCAAAAAATAACAATATATACAAGGGGGGGGGGGGGGGGTACAGAGTCAATGTGCGGGGTCAACGGCCAGTTGAGGTAGATTGTATATGTTGGTAGCATCATCAAAGTGACCATGCATAGATGACAACAGAGAGTGGCAGTGGTGAGATGAGGGGGGACGATGCAAATAGTCTGGGTATCCATTTGACTAGATGTTTAGGACTCTTATGGCTTGGGGGTAGAAGCTGTTTAGAAGCCTCTTGGACCTATACTTGGTGGTCCGGTACAGCTTGCCATGCGGTAGCAGAGGGAACAGTCTATGACTAGGGTGGCTGGAGTCTTTAACAATTTTTAGGGCCTTCCTTTGACACCAACTGGTACAGAGGTCCCGAGACCAAGCAGTTGCCATACCAGGCAATGATGCAACCGGTCAGGATGCTCTCGATGGTGCAGCTGTAGAACCTTTTAAGGATCTCAGGGCCCATGGTTTTGTCGTGCCCGCTTCAAGAATGTCTTGGTGTGCTTGGACCATGTTAGTTTGTCGGTAGACACCAAGGAACTTGAAGCTCTCAACCTGTCGGTTGTCGGTGATCAGGCCTACCACTGTTGTGTCATCGGCAAATTTAATAATGGTGTTGGAGTCGTGCCTGGCCGTGCAGTCATGAGTGAACAGGGAGTACAGGAGGGGACTGAGCACGCACCCCTGAGGGGCCCCCGTGTTGAGGATTAGCGTGGCGGATGTGTTGTTACCTACCGTTACCAGTCCAGAATCGAGTTGCAGAGAGGTGTTTAGTCCCGGCTTATTGATGAGCATCGAGGGCAGTATGGTGTGGAACGCTGAGCTGTAGTCAATGAATAGCATTCTCACATAGGTGTTCCTTTTGTCCAGGTGGGAAAGGGCAGTGTGGAGTGGAATAGAGATGGCATCATCTGTGAATCTGTTGGGGCGGTATGCAAATTGGAGTGGGTCTAGGGTTTCTGGGATAATGGTGTTGATGTGAGCCATGACCAGCCTTTCAAAGCACTTCATGGCTACAGACGTGAGTGCTACGGGTCGGTAATCATTTAGGCAGGTTACCTTAGTGTTCTTGGGCACAGGCACTATGGTGGTCTGCTTAAAACATGTTATTACAGACTCGGACAGGGAGAGATTGAAAATGTCAGTGAAGACACTTGCTAGTTGGTCAGAACATGCTCCCAGTACACGTCCTGGTAATCCGTCTGGCCCTGCGGCCTTGTGAATGTTGACCTGTTTAAAGGTCTTAATCACATCGGCTGCGGAGAGCGTGATCACACAGTCTTCCATGTGTAACTGGCGCTCTCATGCATGTTTCATTGTTATTTGCGAGCATAGAAGTAGTTTAGCTCGTCTGGTAGGCTCTTGTCACTGGGCAGCTTCCGGCTGTGCTTCCCTTTGTAGTCTGTAATTGTTTGCAAGCCCTGCCACATCCGACGAGCGTCTGAACTAGTGTAGTACAACTCGATCTTCGTCCTGTATTGATGCTTTACCTGTTTGATGGTTCGTTGGAAGGGATTTCTTATAAGTTTCCAGGTTAGAGTCCCACTCCTTGAAAGCGGCAGCTCTAGCCTTTAGCTCAGTGCGGATCCTTCCTGTAATCCATGGCTTCTGGTTGGGGTAAGTACAGTTGAAGTCGGAAGTTTACATACACCTTAGCCAAATACATTTCAACTCAGTTTTTCACAATTCCTGACATTTAATTCTAGTAAACATTCCCTGTCTAAGGTCAGTTAGGATCACCACTTTATTTTAAGAATGTGAAATGTCAGAATAATAGTAGAGAGAATGATTTATTTTACCCTATATTTCTTTCATCACATTCCCAGTGGGTCAGACGTTTACATACACTCAATTAGTATTTGGTAGCATTGCCTTTAAATTGTTTAACTTGGGTCAAACGTTTCAGGTAGCCTTCCACAAGCTTCCCACAAAAAGTTGGGTGAATTTTGGCCCATTCCGCCTGACAGAGCTGGTGTAACTGAGTCAGGTTTGTAGGCCACCTTGCTTGCACACGCTTTTTCAATTCTGCCCACAAATGTTGTATAGGATTGAGGTCAGGGCATTGTGATTGCCACTCCAATACCTTGACTTTGTTGTCCTTAAGCCATTTTGCCACAACTTTTCAAGTGTGCTTGGGGTTATTGTCTATTGGGAAGACCCATTTGTGACCAAGCTTTACCTTCCTAACTGATGTCTCGAGATGTTGCTACAATATATCCACATAATTTCCCTCTTGATGCCATATATTTTGTGAAGTGCACCAGTCCCTCATGCAGCAAAGCAACCACACAACATGATGCTGCCACCCCCATTCTTCATGGTTGGGAAGGTGTTCTTCGGCTTGCAAGCCTCCCCCTTTTTCCTCCAAACATAATGGATGGCCATTATGGCCATACAGTTCTATTTTGGTTTCATCAGACCAGAGGACATTTCTCCAAAAAGTACGATCTTTGTAACCATATACAGTTGCAAACCGTAGTCTGGCTTTTTTATGGTGGTTTTGGAGCAGTGGCTTCTTCCTTGCTGAGCAGCCTTTCAGGTTATGTCGATATAGGACTTGTTTTGCTCGGCTGCGTGGTCCCATGGTGTTTATACTTGCATACTATTGTTTGTACAGATGAACGTGGTACCTTCAGGCATTTGGAAATTGCTCCCAAGGATGAACCAGACTTGTGGAGGTCTACAATTATTTTCTAAGGTCTTGGCTGATTTCTTTTGATTTTCCCATGATGTCAATCAAAGAGGCACTGAGTTTGAAGGTAGGCCTTGAAATACATCCACAGGTACACCTCCAATTGACACATATGATTACAATTAGCCTGTCAGAAGCTTCTAAAGCCTTGACATTATTTTCTGGAATTTTCCAAGCTGTTTAAAGGTACAGTCAACTTAGTGTATGTAAACTTCTGACCCACTGGAATTGTGATAAAGTGAATTATAATTGAAATAATCTGTCTGTTATCAATTGTTGGAAAAATTACTTGTGTTATGCACAAAGTAGATGTCCTAACCGACTTGCCAAAACTATAGTTTGTTTACAAGACATTTGTCGTAAGTGTATGTAAACTTCCGACTTCAACTGTATGCACGGTCACTGTGGGGACGACATCATCGATGCACTTATTGATGAAGCCAATGACAGATGTGGTGTACTCCTCAATGTCATTGGAGGAATCCTGGAACATTTTTCAGTCTTTTTTATTGATCTAGTCACTGGTGTTTCCTGCTTTAATTTTTGTTTGTAAGCAGGAATCAGGAGGATGGAATTATGGTCAGATTTGCCAAATGGAGGGCGAGGGAGAGCTTTGTACGCATCTCTGTGTAACTCCATGGAGTTATTTTCCCTGTGGTTGCACATTTAACATGCGGATAGAAAATGTGTTAAAACGGATTAAAGTTTCCTTGCATTAAAGTCCCTACTAGAAGCGCCACCTCTGGGTGAGCATTTTCTTGTTTGCTTATGGCGGAATACAGCTCATTCAATGCTATCGTAGTGCCAACTTCTGACTGAGGTGGTACAGTGGGACAAAAAAATATTTAGTCAGCCACCAATTGTGCAAGTTCTCCTACTTAAAAAGATGAGAGGCCTGTAATTTTCATCATAGGTACACTTCAACTATGACAGACATTTTTTTTTAAATCCAGAAAATCACATTGTAGGATTTTTTATGAATTTATTTGCAAATTATGGTGGAAAATAAGTATTTGGTCACCTACAAACAAGCAAGATTTCTGGCTCTCACAGACCTGTAACTCCTCTGTCCTCCACTCGTTACCTGTATTAATGGCACCTGTTTGAAGTTGTTATCAGTATAAAAGACACCTGTCCACAACCTCAAACAGTCACACTCCAAACTCCACTATGGCCAAGACCAAAGAGCTGTCAAAGGACACCAGAAACAAAATTGTAGACCTGCACCAGGCTGGGAAGACTGAATCTGCAATAGGTAAGCAGCTTGGTTTGAAGAAATCAACTAGGAAATGGAAGACATACAAGACCACTGATAATCTCCCTCGATCTGGGGCTCCACGCAAGATCTCACCCCGTGGGGTCAAAATTATCATAAAGAACGGTGAGCAAAAATCCCAGAACCACACGGGGGGACCTAGTGAATGACCTGCAGAGAGCTGGGACCAAAGTAACAAAGCCTACCATCAGTAACACACTACGCCGCCAGGGACTCAAATCCTGCAGTGCCAGACGTGTCCCCTGCTTAAGCCAGTACATGTCCAGGCCCATCTGAAGTTTGCTAGAGAGCATTTGGATGATCCAGAAGAAGATTGGGAGAATGTCATATGGTCAGATGAAACCAAAATATAACTTTTTGGTAAAAACTCAACTCGTCGTGTTTGGAGGACAAAGAATGCTGAGTTGCATCCAAAGAACACCATACCTATTGCGAAGCATGGGGGTGGAAACATCATGCTTTGGGGCTGTTTTTCTGCAAAGGGACCAGGACGACTGATCCGTGTAAAGGAAAGAATGAATGGGGCCATGTATCGTGAGATTTTGAGTGAAAACCTCCTTCCATCAGCAAGGGCATTGAAGATGAAAAGTGCTGGGTCTTTCAGCATGACAATGATCCCAAACACACCGCCCGGGCAACGAAGGAGTGGCTTCGTAAGAAGCTTTTCAAGGTCCTGGAGTGGCCTAGCCAGTCTCCAGATCTCAACCCCATAGAACATTTTTGGAGGGAGTTTAAAGTCCGTGTTGCCCAGCAACAGCTCCAAAACATCACTGCTCTAGAGGAGATCTGCATGGAGAAATGGGCCAAAATACCAGCAACAGTGTGTGAAAACCTTGTGAAGACTTACAGAAAAACATTTGACCTCTGTCATTGCCAACAAAGGGTATATAACAAAGTATTAAGATAAACTTTTGTTATTGACCAAATACTTATTTTCCACCATAATTTGCAAATAATTTCGTAAAAAATCCTACAATGTGATTTTCTGGATTTTTCCCCCTCATTTTTCTGTCATAGTTGAAGTGTACCTCTGATGACAATTACAGGCTTCTCTCATCTTTTTAAGTGGGAGAACTTGCACAATTGGTGGCTGACTAAATACTTTTTTGCCCCACTGTATGACAGCTGGTTACACAAAAGAAAAGGGACTGGGTTTGAGTGAAATAGCAGGAAGACTGAGGAAAAAGGGGAAAAAGCTGTGCTATCGTAAATACAGTATCTTTTGCATTCTAAATTACCGCCCATTTGGAAAAGGAAAATGCAATAAATATTTACTCTGAGCTGCGCTTCGGTAGGTTGGTGGTAGATGGAAGGCCGTGTTGCCAAACCGAGTCCTTTGAAGAATGTCTCTGGTGTTCAATTGGATACGTTGTAGTAACGTCGTTGGGTGATAGACGTGATACTCTGTCTCTTCCTTCCTAACCCTCGTTGCATCTGCTGTTGCCAACTCAACGGCTAGGAGGTATAACTTCTGTAGTGAATAAGAGTTCAAAGTTCATACCATTCGCAACCAAAGCTCACGCTGATGTTGGCTTCGTTCTGTAGTTATTATCTGAACCATTCTGACATAGGACCGTCGTCCTACATCCTCGGAACAGGAAGTTATATTGCCGTCAAGGGCTTATATAGGAAGGGAGAGGAGGGCGTGTTTGAAAAGTTTTTTAGCCCATGTCCCTTCACAGGGGCGGGCCACTGATTGAGCAGCCCTATCTTATGAAAACCCACATCTCACATTTTAGAAGCTAAAATCACATTTCATCCCATCACAAATAATTTCATATTCAAACATTTAAATTGAACAACAATTCCATGCGAATCTGATAACTCTGATGTGTAGACTTTCCACTGTAGAGTTTATGTCATCTTATCATTGATGAGAATGTCTCAGATGACAACCGAACTGACATCATATTCATTAAGTACCACCGCATATGTTCAATTGTTTGGATTACCAGAATATAGTTCATTTCCCCCCAGTAGGGTAGAGAGAGGAAAAAGGGGGGAAGAGGTATTTATGACTGTCATAAACCTACCCCCCAGGCCAACGTCATGACGATGATATCTGGAAATGTGCATGTACACCCTGGACCATCTACTGTTGCTAGCCCCAATTTTGACTTGTGTTCTGATATCTGCTTCACTGATTTCTGCTCTCGTAAAAGCCTGGGTTTTCTGCACATTAACACTAGAAGCTTATTACCTAAAATTGATCAATTGAAAGTGTGGGTTCACAGCTCCAATCCAGATGTGTGTTTTGAAGTGTTTTGAGTGTTTTGAATACTGATGTTAACATTTCTGGTTTTAACCTTTTTCGGCAAGACCGGTCTTCCAAAGGTGGGGGAGTGGCAATCTTTCTAGAAGAAAAGAAACGGACACCTATTTAGGTGCTGGCTAGCGGAGTAGAAAACTTGAAAATAAAAGAGAGCCGCTCACTCTGAGCTCAAATGCAAAAATGTCATTACCAACGTTTCGACAGCCAAGC
The DNA here is from genome assembly GCF_045791955.1 of Oncorhynchus clarkii lewisi. Lineage (NCBI taxonomy): Eukaryota > Metazoa > Chordata > Actinopteri > Salmoniformes > Salmonidae > Oncorhynchus > Oncorhynchus clarkii. The sequence continues at coordinate 58,691,073 of NC_092153.1, forward strand.
TGTCTTCATCAGGGTATCTTTACCAAGGATCACCTTCAGTGCTCGGTTGTCTCCAAGTTTGTCCCCAAACAATTTGATTTGCTGGTTTTAAGCATTAAACTTTCAAATAGCTCTTTGTTGACTGTTGCTGGGTGCTATCGTCCTCCATCAGCACCAACCCGAACCCTACCTGCCCTAAGCTCTCGCCCCTTACACTAAGTCTGAATTTGCTCTGCCAGGTGACCTAAACTGGGACACGCTTAAACCACCTGACCAAGTCCTAAAGCAATGAGACGCCCTAAATCTTTCTCAAGATTATTACCAATCCGACAAGGTATGACTCCAAACATCTAGAAAAAGCTACTCTCCTCGACGTTATCCTCCAAATAATCTTGATAGGTATTAGTCTGGTGTTTTCTGTAATGACCTTAGTGATCACTGTTTTACAGCCTGCTCAGTGAAACGACCTGTCCTGATTTGTCATAGATTGCATAGCTTGCAAAAAGACTTTAATGAGCAAGCCTTCCTTCATGAACTGTCCTCTGTAAAATGGTATACAATCAGCTTGATCCCCTCTGTCGAAGACGCTTGGACCTTCTTTTTTTATATTTTCAGTGATATTGTTATAAACACGCCCCCATAAAGAATATGATAATTAAAAACAGGTACCGACCGTGATCTTGCAGAGTTATTCCACCTCAAGAATTGCATTTGGCGAAAGGCTCGGCACATGCATACTCAGGCTGAATGGCTCTCGTTCAGGCAAATGAGAAATAAGTGCAGCCAGGCTATCCGGAAGACCAGGATAGCAGAGTGAGCAGTCCTCACTCTGTGGGTCTAACCCCAAGAAGTTCTGGAAAATGGTTAAAGACTTGGAGAATAAACCCTCCTCCTCACAGCTGCCCATGTCCCTTAATGTTGATGATGTAGTTGTTACTGGCAAAAAGCACATGGCTCAGCTTTTTAATCACCACTTCATTAAGTCAGGATTCCTATTCGGCTCAGCCATGCCTCCTTGCCCATACAACATTTCCTCATCTCCCACCCCTTCTAATGCGACTATCCCCGATGCTTCTCTCTCTTTTTCCGCTGACCCGATACAAAGTTTGTCCCTGCAGGCAGTCACTGAGTCCGAGGTGCTAAAGGAGCTCCTTAAACTTGACCCCCAAAAAACATCTGGGTCACATGGTTTAGATCCTTTCTTCTTTAAGGTTGCTGCCCCTACCATTGCCAATCCTATCTCTGACCTGTTTAACCTGTCTCTCCTTTCTGCGAAGGTTCCCATTGCTTCGAAGGCAGCCATGGTTTGACCTTTATTTAAAGGGGGAGATCAAGCTGATCTTAACTGTTATAGGGCTATTTCTATTTTGCCCTGTTTATCAAAAGTGTTGGAAAAACTTGTCAATAATCAACTGACTGCCTTTCTTGGTGTTTATAGTATTCTCTCGGGTATGCAATCTGGTTTCCGCTCAGATTATGGATGTGTCACTAAAACACTAAAAGGTCCTCAATGATGTCACCATTACCCTTGATTCTAAGGAATGTTGTGCTACTACTTTTATTGACTTGGCCAAAGCTTTTCATTCTTGTTGGCCGGCTAAGGAGTATTGATTGGTGTCTCTGAGGGGTCTTTGGCCTGGTTTGCTAACTACCTCTTTCAAAGAGTGCAGTGTATAAAGTCAGATTTTTTTTTTTTTACCTTTATTTAACTAGGCAAGTCAGTTAAGAACAAATTCCTATTTTCAATGATGGCCTAGGAATATGATAATTAACTGCCTGTTCAGGGGCAGAACGACAGATTTGTACCTTGTCAGCTTGGGGGTTTGAACTTGCAACCTTCCGGTTACTAGTCCAACACTCTAACCACTAGGCTACCCTGCCACCCACTGGCTGTCACCAAGGGTGTACCTCAAGGCTCGATCCTAGGCTCCACACTCTTCTCAATTTACATCAACAATATAGCTCAGGCAGTAGGAAGCATATACATCTGCATATACATCTCTCATCCATGTGTATGCAGATGATAGGCCAGCTGAGTATAAGACTCTCTCTGGATTTTGTGTTAAACGCTCCACAACAAAGCTTTCCTAGTGTCCAACAAGCTTTCTCTACCCTTAACCTTGTTCTGAACACCACCAAATCAAAGGTAATGTTGTTTGGTAAGATGAATGCCCCTCTCCCCACAGGTGTGATTACTATCTTTGAGGGTTTAGAGCTTGAGGTAGTCACCTCATACAAGTACTTGGGAGTATGGCTAGACAGTACACTGTCCTTCTCTCAGCAAAATCAAATCTGCAGGCTAAAGTTAAATCTAGACTTGGTTTCCTCTATCGTAATCACTCTTCTTTCACCCCAGCTGCCAAACTAACTCTGATTCAGATGACCATCCTTCCCATGCTAGATTACGGAGACATAATTTATAGATCGGCATGTAAGGGCGGCTAGATGTTCTTCTTTCGGCCATCAGATTTGCCACCAATGCTGCTTATAGGACACAACACCACTCTATACTCCTCAGTAAACTGGTGATCTCTGTATACTTGTCGCAAGACCCACTGGTTGATGCTTATTTATTAAACATCTAGGGGGAGTGAGGCCTATCTGAGATACCTACTGCAGCCCTCATCCTCTACCTACAACACCCGTTCTGCCAGCCACATTCTGTTAAAAGTCCCCAAAGTACACAACCCCCTGGGTCGCTCGTCTTTTCAGTGCGCTGCAGCTAGCGACTAGAACGAGCTGCAACAAACACTCAAACTGGACAGTTTTATCTCAATCTCTTCATTCAAAGACTCAATCATGGATACTCTTACTGACAGTTGTGGCTGCTTTTCGTGATGTATTGTTGTCTCTACCTTCTTGCCCCTTGTGCTGTTGCCTGTGCTCAATAATGTTTGTTAATGTTGTGTTGCTGCCATGCTGTTGCTATTGTCGTTTTCGGTCTTTCTTTTTTAATTTATTGAATATTCGAAACATACAATATACTTGCAGTGAAGCCGCTCAACAACTACATCATACCAGTCATCCAACAGATTCCCATTCAGAGTGACAGACAGAGGCATCAAGGGTCAATGCCCTGCTCAAGTGCATGTTGACCGATCTACCACCTCCACGCTTTATGTAGTGTTGTCTCTCTTGTTGCGATGTGTATTTTGTCCTATATTTTTATTTAATTTATTTGTATTTTTAATCCCATCCCAAATGGAGGCCTTTTAGTAGGCCGTCATTGTAAATAAAAGTGTTCTTAACTGACCTGCCTAGTTAAATAAAGGTTCAATTAAAAAATATATATATATAAAAAAATAAAAGTGGCACTATAATTACCTGTCAATGTTGCATTGTCCATGTTATTTGCTCTGTCGATGCTTAACATGCATCTTTTTCTATCGCTTTTCTTGTCCGGCACAGTGCACATAATACTCATAAAACCTAGCAGTAAAACACAGAAATGGTTCCAATAGTTTACCATTTATTTTTTACAGTGAATTTTACAAACACTTTAGGTGTAGGTTTACCTTGGTGTGATGTTTTGATAACCATGTAAATCTCTGAGAAGTTGAGTATCAATATATTCACCTCACTTTATGGGAAATGCTAATTAGCAAGAGAAAACCTCAGCAAGACAAATTCCTACAAGTCATCTCTAGCCGACAGTCAGCTACCGTTCACCAGTGCAATCAGAGACCCGTGCCCAATCCATGATGAAGCCATGTGCTGTATTGAAATTAATTTAATAAAGTGTTGAACTTCTCTCCTCCTTCTCTAGCTTCACAACGTAGCCAGCTAACAGAGCAGTGGATCAAAAATAATTTTGTATTACTAATTGTTTGTACAGTGTCGGCTTGTCTTTTTCAGATCTTACGGAATGTGCACAAGACCATTAAAAAGGAGAACACCACTAAGCCTGGTCATGTGGAGAACTGCAGCTAAGGGACAAAGTTTATCCTGTGTCTGAGTGTAGCTATTAAGTTAAGTTTGAGCATCTTAACAATAAAATGTGTTCTATACAGCTGACATTCTACAAGGAAAGAGTCACTTAATCAATGACATTATCACTAACCAGATTACCCCAGATACCAGACTTCTACAAGGGACAACTCAGTTCTAGAATGTTGTCATTGATGCAAATGAATAAAAAAAAAAAAAATCAATTGACATTCAGAAATTACTTTGTTTAGATATCCAGTCTGTATTGTAATGGAATTACCAGAGACAAATCTTCAAAGGCACAATTGATTTATTCAGAGTGGTACACACATTCATAAAATCCCAAGTAATCAATTAAACGTTTATGGAAAACTGCACGTCCTCATGTGAAAATGTCAGTTTACTAAATATTCTACAGCTGTAATGTCAATCAAATTTTATATAGCACATTTCTTACAACAAATGCATTTCAAGGTGTTCAAAGTCATGCATTGAAAGGCATGTGGAACTTAACAGCCATCTTGGCACGTCTCTATAGGTGACCAGGGGATTCTCTTTACCACATGCGAATGCCCCCTGTGGAGCTCATAAGTGTAGCCATGCAGCTGCATTGGCTATTTTTGCAGTTCACAATATTGGCTGTATGGATGTGGAATGCAAGTGGAGGAAGCCAGCCGTGCCCAACCAGGTGCAGTCAGTGGAGTACCTATACCCAGCCGAAGACTACAACCCTTTGTCCCGAGAGCCCACAGAGGAGGATCTTCAGTGGCTAAGGAGCAGTCTCCAGGGCAGGTTCAGTGGAATGGCATGGCTCCTTGAACCTGACCCAGAAAAAAGGACAAGGGCACTGGGGAAATGCAGGCATCCTGGCTGGCATGGCACTATTGGTGGAGCAGCAGGCTATACGGCAGGCAACAGTTGGACAGTGCACCAACCCCAACTGGCACACCATGAGGCAAGGGAGGTTGACGGCCAGCAATTTTGGAGCAGTGGTTAGGGCCAAGCGCGTTACGTTGTCGCTTCTAAAAAGGGTCCTCAGATCATAGTCGTTGGATGCGGTGTTGTCTGTAAAGTGTAGCATAGATAACGAAGAGGAGGGCATCAAGGCATTCACAATAGCTACAAGGATGAATGTGCAGGAGTCAGTGCTTTGGGTCACGGGGTCTGGGATCCTCACCAGATGGTCTGTTGGGCACCACAGCAGTGGTGGAAGTCAAGTATTATTTTTTTAGAGGCAGTGAAGCCGAAGGACTGCTATATCCAGGAGGAAGGAGGGTCATACCACACCTGAAGACCATCCTTACTGGCACCAAGTCCAAGGTCAGCTCCACATCACTGGAAGGGACACTTGCTTCTTTGTTGGGTGGGCCACCAAAGCCTCCATCACCATTCGCATCCAGCGTGACAACCTCTGGCAGACTCATATTGCTGGAATACAGGAGGTTTTCAAGGACCACATGCTCCCAAAGTTGGCACTGCAACAGTGAACATCTGGAAATAGTTGCCTTGAGATTTTAATCCAATCTGTTGTTTTTTTTGGAGGGGGGGGTCACCGGATGGGCGTTCTCGTCGCACCTCCTGTTAGTACCCGTTCTCAGGGAAGCCAATGGTCCAAAAATATTCCACATGGAATGACGATGAGTGAGCCTGATGTTCCGCATGCCATGCCTCATGCCTAAAACATGGGGAAAAGGGGAAGTAAAGTCAAGTTCGATGCATCTACATATTCAATGTTTTACACAATATTGTATCCTATTTGAGGAGTTACTGACCTGTTCGTCCACAGGCTCGATGTGCTGTAGTCTCCACAACCGCGTCATACTGGCACAGGATGTCCACAGGATATCTTTACAGAAAACATTATATATCATAACACAAACCAACCTTGAACAATGAGACATGTGGTCCCTCAACACCCAATCTTAAGTCATAAGAACCATACTGCGCAGATATATCTTTAAATTCATTATTAAGATGGCGCCAAAAAGGATGGCTGACGTTTTGCATGCCCCTGACCAATTGTGCTATTTTGTTCGTTTTTTTTTTTTTTACTTCTTTTTGTACTTCTTTTGTACATAATGTACATAATGTTTCTGCTACCGTCTCTTATCACCAAAACTGGGAAAACATTTTTCCTTTAAACAGGTCAACATTCACAAAGCCGCAGGGCCAGATAGATTATCAGGACGTGTACTCAGAGCATGAGCGGACCAACTGGCAAGTGTCTTCACTGACATTTTCAACCTCTCCCTGACTGAGTCTGTAATACCTACATGTTTCAAGCAGACCACCATAGTCTCTGTGCCCAAGGAAGCAAAAGTAACCTGCCTAAATTATTACCACCCCGTAGCGCTCACGTCGGTAGCCATGCAAGTCTTTGAAAGGCTGGTCATGGCTCACATCAACAGCATCCTCCCAGATACCCTAGACCCACTCCAATTCGCATATCGCCCCAACAGATGACGCAATCTCAATCGCACTCCACACTGCCCTTTCCCACCTGGACAAAAGGAACACCTATGTGAGAATGCTGCTTATTGACTACAGTTCAGCATTCAACACCATAGCGCCCACGAAGCTAATGACTAAGCTAAGGACCCTGGGACTAAACACCTCCCTCTGCAACTGGATCCTAGACTTCCTGATCACCGACAACGATGAGACAGCCTTTAGGGACGTCAGAAAACTGGCCGTGTGGTGCCAGGACAACAACCTCTCCTTTAAAGTGAGCAAGACAAAGGAGCTGATCGTGGACAACAGGAAAAGGCGGGCCAAACATCAACTTAACATCAACTTGGCTGTAGTGGAGCGGGTCGAGAGTTTCAAATTCCTTCGTGTCCACATCACCAACAAACTATCATGGTCCAAACACACCAAGACAGTCGTGAAGAGGGCACGACAAAACCTATTCCCCCCAGGAGACTGAAAAGATTTGGTATGGGTCCCCAGATCCTCAAAAATGTCTACAGCTGCACTATCGAGAGCATCCTGACCAGTTGCATCACCGCCTGGTATGGAAACTGCTCGACATGTGACCATAAGGCACTACAGAGGGTAGTGCGTACTAGAGGTCGACCGATTAATCAGAATGGACGATTAATTAGGGCCGATTTCAAGTTTTCATAACAATCGGAAATCTGTATTTATTTTTTTTACACCTTTATTTAATCTTTATTTAACTAGGCAAGTCAGTTAAGAACACATTCTTATTTTCAATGACTGCCTAGGAACGGTGGGTTAACTGCCTTGTTCAGGGGCAGAACGACAGATTTTCACATTGTCAGCTCGGGGGATCCAATCTTGCAACCTTACAGTTAACTAGTCCAACGCAATAATGACCTGCCTCTCTCTCGTTGCACTCCACAAGGAGACTGCCCTTAACGCGAATGCAGTAAGCCAAGGTAAGTTGCTAGCTAGCATTAAACTTATCTTCTAAAAAACTATCAATCATAATCACTAGTTAACTACACATGGTTGATGATATTACTAGATATTATCTAGCGTGTCCTGCATTGCATATAATCTGACTGAGCATACAAGCATCTAAGTATCTGACTGAGTAGCGGTAGGCAGAAGCAGGCGCATAAGCATTCATTCAAACAGCACTTTCGGGCGTTATTTCTCTCATCACATTCCCAGTTGGTCAGAAGTTTACATACACTCAATTAGTATTTGGTAGCATTGCCTTTAAATAGTTTAACTTGGGTCAAATGTGTCAGGTAGCCTTCCACAAGCTTCCCACAATAAGTTGGGGGAATTCTGGCCCATTCCTCCTGACAGATCTGGTGGAACTGAGTCAGGTTTGTAAGCCTCCTTGCTCACACACACTTTTTCTGTTCTGCCCACAAATTTTCTATGGGATTGAGGTCAGGGCTTTGTGATGGCCACTCCAATACCTTGACTTTGTTGTCCTTACACCATTTTGCCACAACTTTGGAAGTATGCTTGGGGTCATTGTCCATTTGAAAGACCTATTTTCGACCAAGCTTTAACTTGACTCATGTCTTGAGATGTTACTTCAATATATCCACATAATCTTCCCCCTCATGATGCCATCTATTTTGTAACGTGCACCAGTCCCTCCTGCAGCAAAGCACACCCACAACATGATGCTACCACCCCCGTGCTTCATGGTTGGGAAGATGTTCTTCAGCTTGCATGCCGCCCCCTTTTTCCTCCAAACATAAAATGGTCATTATGGCCAAACAGTTCTATTTCTGTTTCATCAGACCAGAGGACATTTCTCCAAAAAGTACGATCTTTGTCCCCATGGGCAGTTGCAGGTCTACAATTTGTTTCTGAGGTCTTGGCTGATTTCTTTAGATTTCCCCACAATGTCAAGCAAAGAGGCACTGAGTTTGAAGGTAGGCATTGAAATACATCCACAGGTAAACCGCTAATTGACTCAAATGATGTCAATTAGCCTATCAGAAGTTTCTAAAGCCATGACGTCTTTTTCTGGAATTTCAAAGCGGTTTAAAGGCACAGTCAACTTAGTGTATGTAAACATCTGACCCACTGGAATTGTGATATAATTCACTGTAAGTAAAATAATCTGTCTGTAAACAGTTGTTGGAAAAATTGTGTCATGTACAAAGTAGATGTCCTAACCGACTTGCCAAAACTATAGTTTGTTAACAACAAATTTGTGGAGTGGTTGAAAAACGAGTTAATGACTCGTTAACTTCAACTGTATGTATCAAGAAGCCTTTGTCTGCCAAAATCATGTCTCCAGATGTGAATTGTTTTATACTATCAACCTAAAATAATTTCCTGCATTTCCATCATTTTCTGCATTTCCTGCACTCATTTGAGAGCATTTCCACACTGCCACGAAATGGGCAAAAATACTAGGCCTAATTTTTAACCAAATGTTGCAATTGCAATTTAAATCAAAATGGGTGGACTTTTGGAATCGTAGAATTATAATAAATATTCTATTTCCATAGTTAGAATGTAAATAATAGTGGGAACTTTGAATACAGTCTTTAACATGACAATGAATGAAAATGCCATGGACTAGTTTTTGTGATAAGGTAGGAACCAAAGTGATGTTCAGTGTTTCCTAGGGGACACTATAATCTTTGGCTACATTAAATCTTTATTCATATAGCCAACATATTCATACTTTGCCTATTCCTCTTTGATTTAGAAAATACAGTTGCACAAACATGCTGATTTAAGCCTCCACCAGTACTTGCTAGCTACATTTGCTCTGACTCAATACTCAGCTAGCTTGCCAGCTAACACAATTTAGCTTAGCTTGCTAAGAAAATACAAACTAGCTGTTTGCTGATGTAAGAAACAAACTAATATTGTAATTATAGAACGCTTGTGGATTGATATTAAGATCAAAGTGGAAACATCGTTGTCATCAACATTGTTGCATGTGTTGCATTGACCATGCAGACTGAACGAAAGTGTCTCATGGTCAATCAACAACAAATCAAATATTTATTTGTCTCGTGAAATGCTTACTTACAAGCTCTAACCAATGGTGCGGGGAAAAAAAGGTGTGTGTAGGTAAGTAAAGAAATAAAACAACAGTAAAAAGACATTTGAAAAAAAGAGTAAATAGGCTATATACAGACACCTGTTAGTCAGGCTTATTGAGGTAGTGTGTACATGTAGGTATCGCTAAAGTGACTATGCATATATGATGAAAAGAGAGTAGCAGAAGCGTAAAAAGAGGGGTTGGCGGGTGGTGGGACACAATGCAGGTAGCCCGGTTTGCCAATGTTCGGGAGCACTTATTGGTCAGGCAATTTAGGTAGTATGTACATTAATGTATAGTTAAAGTGACTATGCATATAAGAAACAGAGTAGCAGCAGCATAAAAGAGGGTGGGGGGGGCACACAATGCAAAGAATCCAGGTAACCATTTGGTTAGATGTTCAGGAGTCTTATGGCTTGGGGGTAAAAACTGTTGAGAAGCCTTTTTGTCCTAGACTTGGCACTCCGGTACCGCTTGCCATGCAGTAGTAGAGAGAACAGTCTATGACTGGGGTGGCTTGGGGTCTTTAACAATTTTTAGGGCCTTCCTCTGACACCGCCTGGTGTAGAGGTCCTGGATGGCAGGCAGCTTTGCCCCAGTGATGTACTGGGCTGTACGCACTACCCTCTGAAGTGCCTTGCAGTCGGAGGCCGAGCAATTGCCATACCAGGCAGTGATGCAACCTGTCAGGATGCTCTCGATGTTGCAGCTGTAGAACCTTTTGAGGATCTCAGGACCCATGCCAAATCTTTTCAGTCTCCTGAGGGGGAATAGGCTTTGTCGTGCCCTCTTCACAACTGTCTTAGTGTGTTTGGACCGTTCTAGTTTGTTGTTGATGTGGACACCAAGGAATTTGAAGCTCTCAACCTGCTCCACTTCAGCCCCGTCAATGAGAATGGGGACATGCTCGGTGCTCCTTTTCCTGTAGTCCACAATCATCTCCTTAGTCTTGGTTACGTTGAGGGATAGGTTGTTATTCTGGCACCATCCGGCCAGGTCTCTGACCTCCTCCCTATCACTCCTTGAGTGATAGGGTGTGGGACTAGGTCTGTATGGAAAGCGACATGGAGAGAGAGAGAGCGGAGAGGGATGACTCAAGTAGCAGAGTAAACTATAAAAATGACGTCACACACAGCACATTTAACACACCAAACATTAAAAATACCGTTATAAAAAGGTAAAGTAAAAACCCAAACCGGTCCTGCATCAATTCTGTTATATAGTAAAATACAGTATACCGCCCAGCCCTAGTTCCAAGTACTCAACAATGATGTTGAACATGTCTTTGTCTGGAAGTCATGTCTCCATCCTAAGTACTATCAGATAGCTGTGATGCTGAATACCTGTTGTGGATATACAGCAAATTCACCTTCAACTGCACTAATGTTTCAAGATGCACCTCAATGAGAACTTTCTTCAACTATGCATACAGCAGCCTCCTCCATTCTTCAGCTGCCGAGGGACTTGGATCTTCCTTTTCTGCTATGGTGGATGAGCAACCTTTTCTAGTAAATACAGGGGTATTTCTCTTTCCCACCGGAAAATGGAAGCTGCAGATCCAAGTGTTGTCACTGGGTTTCCGGTCCAACCGGGAAAAAAAGTCAAGATTTCTAGGGTAACTTGGTTGACTACTAAAATGGAAACATATATATTTAAATACCATAACCTATCAGCACATCTAATATTGTACTATGTATGAGGTTTCTGTGTTTTACATTATAGCCATTACCATATATATGATTGAATATTATCTGCTGTTGGCTTGTGTGGATGTATGTATGTATGTGTTATGCAACATAGCTGACTTGAAACATTGTTAAAAAAGTTAAGGCCATGGGCCTTTCTCATGATGGAAAAATACAGAAGACAGGACCTGTGCAATGAGTTGGGGGGACACATTCAGAGCGTGGGGTTGCAGAACATGCTGTCTTTTGTTAGATAACAGGAGCCAGGTGTGAGATAACGGTATCGAGCATGAGAGCATTGATGTTCTTCACAGCAACAGTTACATCTATCAACAGAAGCGCCATGAGCAAGTTTAAACCACGCCCAGACTCTACTCTGACAGGCCGGCTCGGAAGCCGGAACTACTACTGTCATCAGGGTATATTATAATATCTTTGTCAGGAACAAGTCAGTTCTCTGTTTTGCCCTGCGAGGTGGGACAGAGAGCCCGTATATACGAAAATGGCATTTACCACTTATTGCTTAGCTAATAAAAAATACATAGTATACAATCGGTGACTCATTGTCATATTTATCCTGATACCAGATTCGAATTGACGCAAATCTAACATATGTGGATGGGACATTTCTGTGGGATGGAGGAATCATCTGGAATGCTCAAACAAGATGATCAGGACAGTCTAGTGTACCTTTTGCCCGAAGAGGTTAAGTATTGCGATGAGCTATACAGCTGTACTTATTCTAATTCTCCAGAAAGTTAAAACCCTCTTCTGTGAGGTCCCTGAGGAGGACCAACAGTGGTAGGGGTAGCGTCTGAAAGGTACTGAGATGCAGGGATGGAACATAAGGATTTTGGGCACTGGCCAGAAGACCACAATTTTTCTTCTAGCCCAGGTAACATTCAGGTCATAAGTCTGTGGCATGCACTGTTTGCAAAGGCAACATTTCACTGCTGTGCCACGCTAGTTTGGCATAGTCTACTAGCCCATTCTGAAAAGTACTAGCCTTGGGCTAGCTTACTTTCAATCCCAGGTTGACATTTCTAATGGACTTCACAAATCAAATCAAATGAATTTGTCACATACACATGGTTAGCAGATGTTAATGCGAGTGTAGCGAAATGCTTGTGCTTCTAGTTCCGACAATGCAGTAATAACCAACGAGTAATCTAACCTAACAATTCCAAAACCCCTACCTTATACACACACAAGTGTGAAGGGATAAAGAATATGTACATAAAGATATATGAATGAGTGATGGTACAGAACGGCATAGGCAAGATGCAGAAGATGGTATCGAGTACAGTATATACATATGAGATGAGTAATGTAGGGTATGTAAACAAAGTGGCATAGTTTAAAGTGGCTAGTGATACATGTATTACATAAAGATGCAGTAGATGATATAGAGTACAGTATATACATATACATATGAGATGAATAATGTAGGGTATGTAAACATTATATTAAGTAGCACTGTCATTTGATTAGTCATATACAACAGATGCACTCGTGGAACAAAACCATTTCTGTATTTTGTATGGGGAAAATATTGAGCCCACAAGTCCTTTGTGAGCCAGCTAGCCACTTTTCCACGTGGTAACATGCTAGCTAATGTTAGACCACTAGGGTAGGGATAATTAGCTAACATTTAGCTAGCTAGTTACGTTTGCTCATCATTCGTGTAGTCAGTCTTTTCCCCAGAACCCACGGGTGGTGACACGCTAGCTGGTCCACAATGTTAGCACTAATCGCAAATTTTAGGCACATTCCCTAGTACGCCTGTCAGGAATGTCCAACTACACCACTGAGATACAGTGTAATGTTAGCTAGCTAATGTAGCCAACTAGTCAACCAAGGTGCCTAACTATCTAGCCCAACAAGCGATATTTAGCTAGGGGGCTAACGTTAGCTAGCATGTCACCATGTGAAAAAGTATGACTACACAAACGGTGAGCTAACGTTAACTAGCTGGCTAGCTCACAAAGGACTTGTCAATAATACGTTCACAACAGTCATTATGCTAGCCTATGCTGAATTTTTTTTTTTTTACTTTTAAGGAAGGTTACTTAACCTGAGTTAAGTACATGTACAGTTGAAGTCGGAAGTTTACATACACTTAGGTTGGAGCCATTAAAACTTGTTTTTCAACCACTCCACAAATTTCTTGTTAGCAAACTATAGTTTTGGTAAGTCAGTTAGGACATCTACTTTGTGCATGACACACGTCATTTTTCCAAGAATTGTTTAGACAGACTATTTCACAATTCCAGTGGGTCAGAAGTGTATATACACTAAGTTGACTGTGCCTTTAAACAACTTGGAAAATTCCAGAAAATTATGCAATGGCTTTAGAATAATAGGCTAATTGACATAATTTGAGTCAGTTGGAGGTGTACCTGTAGATGTATATCAAGGCCTACCTTCAAACTCAGTGCCTTTTTGCTTGACATCATGGGAAAATCAAAAGAAATCAGCCAAGACCTCAGAAAAAAAATTGTAAACATCCACAAGTCTGGTTCATCCTTGTGAGGAATTTCCAAATGCCTGAAGGTACCACGTTCATCTGTACAAACAATAGTACGCAAGTATAAACACCATAGGACCACGCAGCCGTCATACCGCTCAGGAAGGAGATGCGTTCTGTCTCCTAGAGATGAACATACTTTGGTGCGAAAAGTGCAAATCAATCCCAGAACAACAGCAAAGGACCTTGTGAAGATGCTGGAGAAAACAGGTAGAAATGTATCTATATCCACAGCAAAACGAGTCCTATATCGACATAACCTGAAAGGCCACTCAGCAAGGAAGAAGCCACTGCTCCAAAACCGCCATAAAAAAGCCAGACTACAGTTTGCAACTGCATATGGGGACAAAGATCATACTTTTTGGAGAAATGTCATCTGGTCTGATGAAACAAAAATAGAACTGTTTGGCCATAATGACCATCGTTATGTTTGGAGGGGGAAAAAAGGGGAGGCTTGCAAGCCGAAGAACACCATCCCAACCGTGAAGCACGAGGGGTGGCAGCATCATCTTGTGGGGCTGCTTTGCTGCAGGAGGGACTGGTGCACTTCACCAAATAGATGACATCATGAGGAAAGAAGAGTATGTGGATATATTGAAGCAATATCAAGACATGAGTCAGGAAGTTAAAGCTTGGTCGAAAATGGGTCTTCCAAATGGACAATGACCCCAAGCATACTTCCAAAGTTGTTACAAAAAGGCTTAAGGACAACAAAGTCAAGGTATTGGAGTGACCATCACAAAGCCCTGACCTCAATCCCATAGAAAACTTGTGGGCAGAACTGAAAAAGTGTGTGCGATCAAGGAGGCCTACAAACCTGACTCAGTTACACCAGCTCTGTCAGGGGGAATGGGCCAAAGTTCACCTAACTTATTGTGGGAAGCTTGTGGAAGTCTACCTGAAACGTTTGACCCAAGGTAAACAGTTTAAAGGCAATGCTACCAAATACTAATTGAGTGCATGTAAACTTCTGTCCCACTGGGAATGTTATGAAAGAAAGAAATAAAAGCTGAAATAAATCATTCTCTCTACTATTATTCTGACATTTCACATTCTTAAACTAAAGTGGTGATCCTAACTGACCCAAGACATGGAATTTTGACTAGAATTAAATGTCAGGAATTGTGAAAAATTGAGTTTAAAATGTATTTGACTAAGGTGTATGTAAACTCCTGACTTCAACTAAACCTACAGTCAGTGTTAATCTAGCTAATTTTCTAAAGTATCTACCAAAAACAACAGCTCTTTGACCTAAACAAAATAGCTTGTGAGCAGCTAGCAAACAGGGCTTACTTTATCGCGACAAAATGCATGTGTGCTTATTGGAGTAGTGGTTACAATCTGCTACATAGCACAGAACCACCCTTGCTACTAATCGACGGAGATACCCGAGGTTAGTTACAAGTCCATGGCAAAAAATGTTTTAATGCAAAGGTAGCTAGCTAGGTAATTTGAAAAATGCTAAACAAGAATACTCACAAGAAGTACACTATCAAATATTTACATGAGAAAAAACTAAAAAAAGGCTATAATATCTACTTGCTATGTTACTTACTACTTGCCGATGAGTTTACATGGAGTAATGTATGTTTTTCCTCACCCTGCACCTTAATAAATATTTGTTTCTTATGTTATATCATGGAGGTCACGTTTAAGGTGTATGCCTCCCCCTACTGTGCTGGAGTGTGCAATTAATACAAGTCTACCTAATTCTGCACTACGAAGATAATAGAATGTCAAAGTCAAATAAATCCCTACTATTACACCCGCAATAACAAGACTTAACCTCCACATTGCTCCCACATTCACCGAGTTCTGTATGAAAGTCACATTAGCGGTTAATTAGCGGTAAATTTTTTAGGGTTAATTACAGGGGAACATATTGATAAAAGTTACCTTGTCCCATAGAGATTTGCACGGTTAACAAAACGTCACGCCTGGGTAAGCCTACACGAAACACAGACCTTGCATGGGGTAGTTCTAAAATCCGCTAGGGAAAAATGAATGGTGGAAAACGATTGGAACCATTTTTCGGGTTTTGCCGCTAGGTTTTATGGGTATTATGACGCGTCCACTGTGCCGGACTATAGACAGTACCCTAATTAGCATAGCAACGTCCGAGATATGTAACCACGACACACGTCTTTGCCAAACGAAATAGCTACATTCGGTAAGATAAACATCAAACACGGCAGCGATTTGTTTCCTAACCGGTTGAATCGTGTATTATTAGCTAGCTGTAGCATCTTTCAACCTACTCATTCTCTCTCGGCTAGCTAACAGTCAGTAGTAGCTAGATAGTTGCTAGCCAGCCAGCTCTTTCCAGCAGCTCTTCTAGCTAGCTAAAGTACTGTTATTCTGTTTTTGGAAATTGGCAAGAATGCCAAGATGGTACATGTTAACAGTATAAGTTATATAGTTAGCTGACTAGTTGTGCATTCACAAGTAGCTTCCTATACGACCAAATTGACAGTAACGTACTGACAGGTATTTGATGTAGCTACTGTAACTAGCTAACGTTAGCTCGTAGTAGCTAGCTAACATGGTGGTGCCAGTGAATCAGTCAGTAAGCTAAAATATGCGATTCATTGTTCGCTAGCTAGCTAACGTTAGCAACTTTGGAAACAGGAGTAACGTTATATTGCTGCACTGTCCAGTTTGTTAGACGCCAAAATGCTTGTGCAATGCATTCACCAGGGCCCTGTTTCCCAAAGGTATCTTATTAAGTTAAGGATAAGTTCGTCGTTGGGAAACCGGGCCCAGTTCTCTCGAAACATAGTGCTGCTATTAACTTACTTCCATTTTCAAGATTTTGTCATATCAGAAGTTATTCCTATGAAACCTGCTCTTACACATGTTCTCTATCTTATCACCTTGCTAGATATGGCTGAGCCTGAGCTTCTGCTGGATTCCAATATCAGACTTTGGGTGGTCTTGCCCATTGTCTTCATCACTTTTCTTGTTGGGGTGATTCGACATTATGTCTCCATTTTGCTTCAAAGTGACAAGAAGCTGACATTAGAGCAGGTATCAGACAGGTAAGGGTATTGTAAGCATGTAGCCCTGCCTAGATGGTGTGTGCATTGACCGTTTATAAAAAGGCTTTCAGAACATGTAGGGTTAAAGTAGAAATGTCACCGTAAGTTTGTTTTTGACATATTCCTCTCCAATATTCAGCCAGGTTCTCATCAGGAGCAGAATCCTCAGAGAGAATGGGAAGTACATTCCAAAACAGGTGAGATCAATGTTGGATATACCATAAAACACTGATTTGCACTGTTTGACTCTTCAAGTTTTTTTGTTTTTTTTAAGTGTAGGCTAGTTGCGCTCAGACTTTGAGAATTCTCTCTTTTACTTCAGTCATTTTTGATGAGGAAGTTTTACTTCAATAATCAAGAAGATGGATTCTTCAAAAATACCAAAAGAAAGGTTGTTCCTCCCTCCCCAATGACAGGTGAGCATAAGAGAATCACATCATTCCTTCTCATATAATCCTATTCTCATACCATGATAGGCAGGTATTGGGCCGTGTATCACAATTAAACCCTGCCACATGATATGGAGCATATTATTTCTAATAGCGCACCATTTACAACTCAGTTTGTTTGCGATTGTACTCTGTAAAGCTACGCTAACTGTTTCTTTGTCCAGACCCCAGCATGCTGACAGACATGATGAAAGGCAATGTGACCAATGTTCTTCCCATGATCCTCATCGGAGGCTGGATTAACTGGACCTTCTCAGGGTTTGTCACAAGTAAGTGACATCCTCCTCACTCACTGCACTGAGACTGGGTTGTTTGGATGATGATTGTCACTAGAGAGCTTCGATATCAACTTTATTTTATGGTACAGAAATTACCAGGTATTTACTAAGAAATTGCATGGTTAAATTGTTATTAACCTATGAATAACAGTAGTATATAATTAAGTTAGTTTCTTTGCTATAAGCAGTTTGTTCTACATTTGAATTGCCAAACTTACAATGTTCTCTAACTATTTTCTTGTTCCTCACAGCCAAGGTTCCATTTCCTCTCACCCTGCGCTTCAAGCCCATGTTGCAACAAGGAATCGAGCTACTCTCACTTGATGCATCCTGGTTAGTTGAGGAAATACATACTTGTTAAATTATCTGAGTTCCGTGAAGTTAATATGGTATTATTGCCTCTGAGTCCTTTTGCTAGTGTAAGCATTGATGAATTACAACCTCACCCTCATTTATGTTTTAAGGGTGAGCTCAGCGTCGTGGTATTTCCTGAATGTGTTTGGGCTGCGAAGCATGTACTCCTTAATTCTAGGACAAGATAATGGTAATTTTCATCAAACTTCATAATTCAGTTGAGTTTTTCCTGCAAAGGTTACTGATGCATGTGTTTCTGTAAACTAGATGTGACAGAATTGAATCATAGTTTGTAACCAACTTACAGCAGTATTTGTTATCAAAAGCAATAGGTAATTGACAGAAGGTCATTGACTTGATTTGAGGCAACAACAAATAATTTGGAGAAATGAGACTTCTAGTAGGCAAGCTGTCTTGCCTTGATTTGATAATAGACATGTCTGCAACCATTCAGTGTCATGTCAGCAGCAAGGCTGGTTTGAATGGAACATGATTCCATAATGTCAACTATGTTGAAGTGGCAGGCCTCCAATTCTTAACAGTCCTGGTTTTGTCATTAAAGCGATATGAAATAACAAGAGTGTTGATGCTGGTGTAATGTGACACATGCAGGTGCAGACCAGTCCAGGATCATGCAGGAGCAGATGAGTGGTGCTGCCATGGCCATGCCTGCAGACACCAACAAAGCCTTCAAGGTAGAGTTGTCTACTCTTGATAACATTGACTTACTCTCCATGGTGAATTAAATTCCTACAGGTCCCAGCAGAATCATCTGACAGACAGATGTTTATTTCCCCCTTTTAGGCAGAATGGGAGGCACTTGAGCTAACTGACCACCAGTGGGCACTGGAGAATATTGAGGAGGAGCTGATGAGCAGGGAACTGGATCTGGATGGAATGTTCAGTAAGGAGTTACCAACGGGTATCTTCTGATTGCCAGTTCATTACTGCAGGGAACCTGCCGCTGGACAACATTTTAGTTTTACTTAAAGTGGCTGACTTTGAGTTTTTCTAGGAAATGACATAGAGAATGATGTCTACATTAATTTCAGTGCCATCATTGTCCATTTAATTTTAATTGGAGATTAATAGTAGATTAATTAACAGAAAACATTATAGTACCAATACTTTTAACTATTTGGAAGATTCAGTGTCAGCTATGTAAAACTCATTACAAAAAAGGATAATAGTAATGGAAAACTTAGAAATAATGTACTGTCAAAAACAAAACATTTAAAAGGTGAATGAAAATGTGTTGTATCACCACTTTGAATCATGTTTGACCTTGTAGTCTGATTCCACCTACCTGCCATTTGTTTGGTCATACTTGTTGGTTATTTGTGAGCTTGTCGTAAAAAAAAAAGGGTTTAAATATTATTAGTAACTAAACCCATTTGTAAGAGTTGGCTCTTAGCAACATAAGACAACTAGGTGTTGAAGTAAAAACAACAACAATTAAACATGGTCATTGCTGATGATTAAATTCCAGTTAACAATCTTTTATCATTCCTCTTTGAGTTTGTGTGCAGCATCCTGTCATGGCTGACATTAGGCAAATCTAGACATTGGGTGCTGGAAAACTACTGTTTGTGATAGTTTTATGCAATGTGTCATTTTTTATATTTATTTCTCCCAATTTATTTTTTAACATTTCCCTTGTGTTTTTGTATAAAGACTGTTTTGACTAAATTGCAGTTGAGTTTTATTTACCTCTTAATTGCAAAGAGACACAAGGAACCCAGTTGTCATGGCAATGGCTTGGGACCTTTCTGAAGACAGCAAACACTGAAGGCATCATTTAGCTATCTGACTGTCGTGAACTTTTAATCTAAGAAAATTGTAAGCAAAGTATTTGCCTACCAAGTTGATGATAGTAATTACAGATAGTTCCAATACATTAAGAAGTTGCTGCTACTTTAGTGGAGCCATATACCGTCGAGCTCCAGCAACTTTCTGCGGTTTCTACTAGATATCACAGCCACAAAGTAAAATTGGGTAGGGTTAGGTTTAAATATGAATTTTAGGAAATGTAATTTAAAAAATGGGGGTGTTAATGACTTTGTGGCTGTGGTAACTAGTGATGACCCCCCAGATCACGGAAACAGCAAATCTCACCAACATTGTGGTGCTCGTGCATCCGCGGTTCTTCTACTGCGCGTTCACGATTCCGGCTCACTCGCTGCATGATGGCCGAGGGAGGCGGACCCGAGTCGGGTAGCGCGGCAGACCCCGAGCCCGAGTCTGTAGCCGCTCAAATACCGACACCTTCAACCGAGAGTCAAAAACAGAGTATTGGAACACTTCTCAAAACAACTCTACGAAAGAGCGACGAGTGGTAAGGAAGTGTTTTGAATGTATCTTTAGCAGCTAGACAATAGCTACGGTAATGTTAGCTAGGCTAGCTACTTTTCAGTTCACGGGAACTAACGTTAGCCAGCTAGCTACCCAGTAGCATAGGCCTGTCAAGAGACGGGTAAACCGGTTCCTATTGCATTGAACGGGAAATCGTTTGATTTGTGGGGTTAGTTGGGCCAGAGTAGACATGTGACTAACATTAACAACTTCACGTTTCTTCTCGCCCGATAGTTACTGTAGCTAGTGCAAGCTAGTTGGCTAGCTAGTTGTACTTAGTTAATAACTAAGGTTAGCTAGCCGGCAAGCTATCCAAGCGAAGGCATTGCGCAAGTTAACTCTGTCTACTCACATTAGCTTGCTAGCCGGCTAACTAGTTACGACATGACGAGGTGTCGTCAAAAGGCCCCTGTTCAATGCGATAACGAGTGACTGCGAAGTAATGTTATCTAGCTAACGTTAGCTATTTTACAAGCTAACTAATGCTTTGTCATTGAAACTGGATAACACCCAGCGACTGGCCCTCTCAGATATTCAGTTGCCAAGGCCACAGGTTTCCAGTTAAGATCTTTGCAAGGTTTTAACTTTAACTAGCCATATCCATACTGAACAACAAGGGACGGGAAACAACCAATGTGGGCTCAGTAGAGCAAGGCTAACCAGACAGGCACTACCAGTACCTGCGACTATTAAACACTGAATCCCTGAACACGTTGTCTTGAGACAGCAAGCTGCCGGGTCATAACGTTGGGTTTGTTATGGTACATCTAAATAACCTTAACCTAAATAAACATGTTGTGAATTTAGCTAAGTAAGCAATCGTTTTAGTTGGGATCGATGGAAAGTATGAAATGTTTTTGGGGCAAGGCTTACAGACAACTTCGATTGTTTTGGCCTTCGAGTCTTTCTAAACAGGGCAATGTCAACTGGGTAGGTGTTTTTAGCAACGCAGGTGTACAGTGCCTTCAGAAATTATTCACACCCCTTTACTTTTCCCACATTTTGTTGCTACAGTCTGAGTTTAAAATAGATTAAATGTAGATGTCTCATTGATCTACACAACACCCAATAATGTCAGTGAAATTTTGTTTGTCGAATTAAAAAATAATAGTAATACAAAATGAGAAGCTGAAATGTCTTGAGTGACTAAAGTATTCTACCCCTTTGTTATGGTAAAATTGTTATTAACAAATTGCATCATATGTTGCATGGACTTATTCTGTGTTGATTAATAGTGGTTAACATGATTTTCGATTAACTAATCCATCTCTGTACTCCACACAAACAATTATCTGTAAGGTCCCTCAATCGAGTAGGGAATTAAAAGCACAGATTCAACCACAAAGACCAGGGAGTTTTTTTTCAATGCCTTGCAAAGAAGGGTTAAAAACCAAATTTAAAAAAGTAGATGCTGAATATCCCTTTGAGCATGGTGAAGTTATTCATTTCACTTTGGGTGGTGTATCAATACACACAGTCACTACAAAGATACCAGAGTCCTTCCTAACTCAGTTGCCAGAGAGGCAGGAAACTACTCAGGGATTTCACCTTGAGGCCAATGTTGACTTTATAACAGTTAGTTTAATGGCTATGATAAGAGAAAACACTGTATAGATCAACAACATTGTAATTACTACACAATGCTAAGCTAATTGACAGAGTGAAAATAAGGAAGCCTGTACAGAATAAAACATATTCCAAAACATGCATCCTGTTTGTAACAAGGCGCTTAAGTAACACTGCAAATAAATTACTGTTGTCCTGAATACAACGCGTTATGTTTGGGGCAAACAACACATCTCTGAATACCACTCTTCATAATTTCAAGCATGGTGGTGGCTGCATCATGTTATGGGTATGCTTGTCATCAGCAAGCACTAGGGTGTTTTTTGGGGGGAGATAAAAATGAAACGGCAAAATCATAGAGGAAAACCTGGTTCAGTCTGCTTAGTGCTTTCCAACACACTGGGAGACAAATTCACCTTTCAGCAGGACAATAACCTAAAACGCAAGGCCAAATATACACTGGATTTGCTTACCAAGACGACTTTGAATGTTCCTGAATGGCATAGTTACAGTTTTGACTTATCGGCTTAAATCTATGGCAAGACTTAAATACCTATCAATGAACAACAATCAACTTGACAGAGCTTGAAGAATTCAAAAAATAATTATGTGCAAATATTGAACAATCTAGGTGTCTGTTCACATTAGCTTGCTAGCCGGCTAACTAGTTACGACATAACGAGGTGTAGTCAAAAAGCCCCTGTTCAATGCGATAACGAGTGACTGCGAAATAAAGTTAACTAGTTAGCTATTTTACATGCTAGCTAATGCTTTGCATTTGAACTGGATACCCTAAAAGACTCTCAGCTGTAATCAGCACTAAAGTTGCTTCGACAAAGTATTGAATACTCTACACAGTGAATACTAATACAAATTAGATGAATGTATTTAATTTTCAATACATTTGCGAACATTTCTAAAAACATGTTTTTACTTTGATTATGGGGTATTGTGTATAGATGGGTGAGAACGGAAAAAAACGATTTAATCCGTTTTGAACTAACACAAAATGTGTATGAATCCTTTCTAAAGGCACTGTATTTACATACACTAGCATTGGTTTAAACTGTATTGGGTTGCACAAAAACAGTTAGTGGGAAGCGAAGTTAAATACAACTCCATTTCAACTTACTGTTCCGGAGGGCAGGATTGTTGGGTATTTGAGGCCAAATATTTTAAAGGATGGTATTAATAAACATACTT
This sequence comes from Oncorhynchus clarkii lewisi, assembly GCF_045791955.1. NCBI lineage: Eukaryota > Metazoa > Chordata > Actinopteri > Salmoniformes > Salmonidae > Oncorhynchus > Oncorhynchus clarkii. Next base: position 58,713,925 of record NC_092153.1, read on the forward strand.
TCCAGACGTTGGTGTGTTGTAGACCCACTCCCTCTGCTTACCTCATGAGCTCCCAAGTGGCACAGTGGTCTTAGACACTGCATCTCAGTGCAAGAGGCGTCACTGCAGTACCTGGTTTGAATCCAGGCTGCATCACATCTGGCCGTGATTGGGAGTCCCATAGGTTGGCGCACAATTGGCCCAGTATCGTCCGGGGTAGGCCATCATTGTACATCAGAATTAGTTCTTAACTGACTTGCCTAGTTAAATATAAAAATATGTAAAAAATAAGTCCCCCACAAGTTTTTTTTTTTTGTCTTCATATGATGCACGTGCAGGACTTTTATTTTGACATGAGGTAACCAGAGTCAACAGACCCACTTTTGGAAAATCTGTTAATACGATCCTTTAGATATTTTGTCTGAAATTCCCCCATTATAATGACCAACTCTCCTGCCCACTGGCACAGTGAATTAAAATGGAATTCAATTTCATTTCTGGCTTCCCATGGAATGTCTTTGTGCAACCCAATACAATTGACAGCAACGCTAGTGTATGTAAATATACCGCGTTGCTAAACACACCTATCAGCTGGGCAGCTATGGGCTATCTGACAGACTATGGCTGAATTTACACAGGCAGCCCAATTTTTTTTTTGTTGCCACCAATTGATCTTTTGACCAAACAGATCTGATGTTTTGTCAATAATTGCGCAAAAGATCAAAATTGGCCTGGCTGTGTAAACCGAGCCTAGTATGCTGACTCCTGACCTCATTTTAAACACAGCTGAGCTGGGCATTGTAAAGGCTTTAGTTGCATTACCATGTGTCTCATTTAAAGTACACCTAGCTAATTTAGTCACAAAGTTCTCAATTCTAATAAGGGTTCTTTAGAAATAAAGTTTCCCTTGCCTGGGCTTTGGACCATGTGTAATCCTGCTTGAGATGAGATTAAAGACATCCTAGCTCACTGTTACTATATGTGAATGTGACCTAGAGCGCAAGACAGTTTGTTTTGGAGTTGCATAATATGTTGACAGATTAATACTAACACTAACCAGGTTTCCATTCTACCTTTTTATGCAAGTAAAGTACATTTTGGATAAATGTCATGACGGGCCTGATGGAAAAATTACTTTTTTTGTTAAACTTTCCCAATGCCGAAAATACTAAATACGCTAGACAACGTGTCATCCTTTTTGTGTCAGTAAAATCAACAGTGCAAGAAATGTTGGTGTAAAGGTTTTTTTAATGCACAAATATTGATATAACATTCATATCGATGTAAACTGAGTCACACGATGACGTGTGGTCCTCCCACTATGGCTCTTAAAGGAAGCATGCAGTTTATTAGGCTACAGATAAATTATATTAAAGATCCCAGAAATGTTCTAAACACATAAAAAAAGCTTCTCATGTTGTGCACAAATTTGTTAACATCCCTGTTAGTGAGCATCTCTCATTTGCCAAGATAATCCATCCACCTGACAAGTGTGGCATATCAAGAAGCTGATTAAACAGCATGATCTTTACACAGGTGCCCCTTGTGCTGGGGACAATAACACAATGCCACAGATGTGGCAAGTTTTGAGGGAGTGTGTAATTGGCATGTTGACAGCAAGCATGTCCACCAGAGCTGTTGTCGGGATTTAATTTCTCTACCATAAGCCTTCATGTGGGCGAGCGGTTTGCTGATGTCAACGTTGTGAACAGAGTGCCCCTTGGTGGCGGTGGAGTTATGGTATGGGCAGGCATACGCTACAGACAAAAACACAATTGCATTTTATCGATGGCAATTTGAATCAGAGGTCGACCGATTATTTTTTTATTTTTTATTTTACCTTTATTTAACCAGGTAGGCAAGTTGAGAACAAGTTCTCATTTACAATTGCGACCTGGCCAAGATAAAGCAAAGCAGTTCGACAGATACAACAACACAGAGTTACACATGGAGTAAAACAAACATACAGTCAATAATAAAGTATAAACAAGTCTATATACAATGTGAGCAAATGAGGTGAGAAGGGAGGTAAAGGCAAAAAAGGCCTTGGTGGCAAGGTAAATACAATATAGCAAGTAAAACACTGGAATGGTAGTTTTGCAATGGAAGAATGTGCAAAGTAGAAATAAAAATAATGGGGTGCAAAAGAGCAAAATAAATAAATAAATTAAATACAGTTGGGAAAGAGGTAGTTGATAGGGCTAAATTATAGGTGGGCTATGTACAGGTGCAGTAATCTGTGAGCTGCTCTGACAGTTGGTGCTTAAAGCTAGTGAGGGAGATAAGTGTTTCCAGTTTCAGAGATTTTTGTAGTTCGTTCCAGTCATTGGCAGCAGAGAACTGGAAAGAGAGGCGGCCAAAGAAAGAATTGGTTTTGGGGGTGACTAGAGAGATATACCTGCTGGAGCGTGTGCTACAGGTGGGAGATGCTATGGTGACCAGCGAGCTGAGATAAGGGGGGACTTTACCTAGCAGGGTCTTGTAGATGACATGGAGCCAGTGGGTTTGGCGACGAGTATGAAGCGAGGGCCAGCCAACGAGAGCGTACAGGTCGCAATGGTGGGTAGTATATGGGGCTTTGGTGACAAAACGGATTGCACTGTGATAGACTGCATCCAATTTGTTGAGTAGGGTATTGGAGGCTATTTTGTAAATGACATCGCCAAAGTCGAGGATTGGTAGGATGGTCAGTTTTACAAGGGTATGTTTGGCAGCATGAGTGAAGGATGCTTTGTTGCGAAATAGGAAGCCAATTCTAGATTTAACTTTGGATTGGAGATGTTTGATATGGGTCTGGAAGGAGAGTTTACAGTCTAACCAGACACCTAAGTATTTGTAGTTGTCCACGTATTCTAAGTCAGAGCCGTCCAGAGTAGTGATGTTGGACAGGCGGGTAGGTGCAGGTAGCGATCGGTTGAAGAGCATGCATTTAGTTTTACTTGTATTTAAGAGCAATTGGAGGCCACGGAAGGAGAGTTGTATGGCATTGAAGCTTGCCTGGAGGGTTGTTAACACAGTGTCCAAAGAAGGGCCGGAAGTATACAGAATGGTGTCGTCTGCGTAGAGGTGGATCAGAGACTCACCAGCAGCAAGAGCGACCTCATTGATGTATACAGAGAAGAGAGTCGGTCCAAGAATTGAACCCTGTGGCACCCCCATAGAGACTGCCAGAGGTCCGGACAACAGACCCTCCGATTTGACACACTGAACTCTATCAGAGAAGTAGTTGGTGAACCAGGCGAGGCAATTATGATTTTTCAACGCCGATACGGATTATTGGAGGGCCAAAAAAGCCGATACAGATTAATCGGCCATTTTTTTTATTTGTAATAATGACTATTACAACAATACTGAATTAACACTTATTTTAACTTAAATCAATTTAGCCTCAAATAAATAATGAAAGATGTTCAATTTGGTTTAAATAATGCAAAAACAAAGTGTTGGAGAAGAAAGTAATGTGTGCCATGTAAAATATGTGTGCCATGTAAAAATTTGTGCCATGTAAAAAGCTAACGTTTAAGTTAATATGAAAGTTGGTGGTTCCTTTTAACATGAGACTTCAATATTCCAAGGTAAGAGGTTTTAGGTTGTAGTTAATATAGTATTTATAGGACTATTTCTCTCTACCATTTGTATTTCATATACCTTTAACTATTGGATGTTCTTATAGGCACTATAGTATTGCCAGTGTAACAGTATAGCTTCCATCCCCCTCCTTGCCCCTGGGCTCGAACCAGGAACACATAGACAACAGCAACACTCGAAGCATCGTTACCCATCGCTCCACAAAAGCCGCGGCCCTTGCAGCGCAAGGGGAATAACTACTCCAAATCTAAAAGCGAGTGACGTTTGAAACATTATTAGCGCACACCCAGCTAACTAGCTAGCCATTTCACATTGGTTACACCAGCCATTAAGCTGATAGGCTTGAAGTCATAAACAGCGCTGTGCTTGCGAAGAGCTGCTGGCAAAATGCACGAAAGTGCTGTTTGAATGAATGATAACGGGCCTGCTGCTGCTCAGTTCGACTGCTCTATCAAATCAGACTTAATTATAACATAATAACACACAGAAATACGAGCCTTTGGTCATTAATATGATCGAATCCGGAAACTATCATTTCAAAAACAAAACGTTTATTATTTCAGTGAAATACGGAACCATTTGGTATTTTATCATCCCTAAGTCTAAATATTCTTGTTACATTGTACAACCTTCAATGTATGGCATAATTACGTAAAATTCTGTCAACTTAGTTCGCAAGAGCCAGGCAGCCCAAACTGTTGCATATACCCTGACTCTGCGTGCAATGAACGCAAGAGCAATGACACAATTTCACCTGGTTAATATTGCCTGTTAAACTGGATAAGTAGTTATAACTAGTGATAATGATTGATTGTTTTTTATAAGGTAAGTTTAATGCTAGCTAGCAATTTACCTTGGCTTCTACTACATTCGCGTAACAGGCAGGCTACTCGTGGAGTGCAATGGTTAGAGCGTTGGACTAGTTAACTGTGCGGTTGTAAGGGGCGAGTGTTGGGCTAATAACCGAAAGGCTGCAAGTTCAAACCCCAGAGCTGACAAGGTACAAATCTGTCGTTCTGCCCCTGAACAAGGCAGGGGCAGAATGTTCCTAGGCTGTCATTGAAAATAAGAGTTTGTTCTTAACTGACTTGCCTAGTTAAATAAAGGTCAATTAAATTAAATAAGATTGGAACCCCTGAGCTGACGAGGTGAAAATCTGTTGTTTTGCCCCTGAACAAGGCAGTTAACCCACAGTTCCTAGGCAGTCATTGAAAATAAGAATGTGTTCTTAACTGACTTGCGTAGTTAAATAAAAGGTATAACATTTAAAAAAATATAATAATAATAATCGGAAATCAGTGCCCAAAAATACCGATTTCCGATTGTTATGAAAACTTGAAATCGGCCCTAATTAATCAGCCATTCCGATTAATTGGTCGACCTCTAATTTGAATGCACAGAAATACCTTGATGGTATCTGACCAACCGATGCATACAGTGCATTCGGAAAGTACTCAGACCTTCACCTTTAACACATTTTGTTATGTGACGGCCTTATTCTAAAATAGATGAAATCGTGTTTTCTTTATCTACACACACTACTCCATAATGACAAAGCAAAACAGGTTTTTAGAAATGTTGGCGAATTTATTAAATAAACTGAAATCTCATTTACAAAAGTATTCAGACCCTTTACTCAGTACTTTTTTGAAGCACCTTTGGCAGCGATTGCAGCCTCAAGTCTTCTTGGGTAGGATGCTACAAGCTTGGCACACCTGTATTTGGGAAGTTTCTCCCATTCTTCTCTGCAGATCCTCTTAAGCTCTGTCAGGTTGGATGAGGAACTTTGCTGCACAGCTATTTTCAAATCAAGTTTTATTGGTCACATGCTTAGCAGATGTGTTTACGGGTGTAGCGAAATGCTAGTGTTTCTAGCTCTGACAGTGCTGTAATATCTAACAAGTAATATCTAACAATTTCACAACATATACCCAATACACACACATTTAACTAAAGGAATGGAATTAAGAATATATCAAATATGTGGATGAGCAATATCAGAGTGGCATAGACACAGTAGAATAGAATACATTAAATAAATACGAGATGAGTAATGCAAAATATGTTAACATTAACGTGACTAATGTTCCATTTATTAAAGTGGCCAGTGATATCAAGTCTATGTATATAGGCAGCAGCCTCTGTGCTAGTGATGGTTATTTTAACAGTCTAATGACCTTGAGTTAGAAGCTGTTTTTCAGTCTCGGTCCCAGCTTTGATGCACCTGTACTGACCTCACCTTCTGGATGATAATGGGATGAACAGGCAGTGGATCGGGTGGTTGTTATCCTTGATGATCTTTTTGGCCTTCCTGTGACATCGGGTGCTGTAGGTGTCCTGGAGGGCAGGTAGTTTGCCCCGGTGATGTGTTGGGCATACCACACCACCCTCTGTGAGTCTGTAAAAGTTGGTGAGGGTTTTAGGTGCCAAACCAATTTGTTTTCAGCCTCCTGAGGTTGAAGATGCTGTGTTGCGCCTTCACCACACTGTCTGTGTGGGTGGACCGTTTCAGTTTGTCAGTGATGTGTACGCCGAGGAACTTGAAGCTTTCCACCTCTCCACTGCAGTCCCGTTGATGTGGATAGAGGGGTGCTCCCTCTGCTGTTTCCTGGAGTTCCACGATCATCTTCTTTGATTTGTTGACATTGAGTGAGAGGTTATTTTCCTGGCACCACACTCTGAGCCCTCACCACCTTCCTGTAGGCTGTCATTGTTGATCATCAAGCCTACTATTATTGTGTAGTCTGCTAACTTGATGATTGCGTTGGTGGCGTGCTTGGCCATGCAGTCATTGGTGAACTGGAGTACAGGAGGGGGCTGAGTACGCACCCTTGTGGAGCCTCAGTGTTGAGGATCATCGTAGTAGAGGTCTTGTTTCCTACCTTTCAGGTCTCTCCAGAGATATTTGATCGTGTTCAAGTCCGGGCTCTGGCTGGGCCACTTAAGGAATAAAGAGACTTGTCCCGAAGCCACTCCTGCGTTGTCTTGGCTCTATGCTTAGGGTCAATGTCCTGTTGGAAGGTGAACCTTTGCCCCAGCCTGAGGTCTTGAGTGCTCTGCAGCGGATTTTCGTCAAGGATCTCTCTTGTACTTTGCTCCGTTCATCTTTCCCTCGATCCTGACTAGTCTCCCAGTCCCTACCTGCTGAAAAACATCCCCACAGCATGATACTGCCACCACCATGCTTCACCATAGGGATGGTATTGGCCAGGTGATAAGCGGTGCCTGGTTTCCTCCAGACGTGACACTTGGCATTCAGGCCAAAGAGTTCAATCTTGGTTTCATCAGACCCGAGAATTTTGTTTTTCATGGTCAGAGTCCTTTAGGTGCCTTTTGACTATCTCCAAGCAGGCTGTCTTATGCCTTTACTGAGGAGTGGCTTCCGTCTGGCCACTCTACCATAAAGGCCTGATTTGGTGCAGTGCTGCAGAGATGGTTGTCCTTCTGGAAAGTTCTATCTCCACAGAGGAACTCTGGAGCTTTGTCAGTGGCCATCAGGTTCTTTGTCACCTCCCTGACCAAGGCCCTTCTCCCACGATTGCTCAGTTTGGCCGGGTGGCCAACTCTAGGAAGAGTCTAGGTTCCTAACTTCTTCCTTTTAAGAATGATGGAGGCCACTGTGTTTTGGACACCTTCAATGCTGCAGACATTTTTTTTTGTACCCTTCCCCAGAACTGTGCCTCAACACAATCGTGTCTTGGAGCAACGCGGACAATTCCTTCGGCCTCGTGGCTTGTTTTTTTTCTCTGTCATAGACTGTCAACTGTGGGATCTTAAATAGACTGGTGTGAGCTTTTCCAAAACATGACCAATTAATTGAATTGACTGCAGGTGGACGCCAATCAAGTTGTAGAAACTTCTTCTCACGGATGATCAATGGAAACGGGACACACCGGACCTCAATTTTGAGTCTCCTAGCAAAGGGTCTGAATAATTATGGAAATACGGTGTTTCTGTTAAAAAATAAATAAATACATTTTTTTTTGCTTTGTCGTTATGGGGTATTATGTGTAGATTGAGGAAAAACAAATGATTGAATCCACTTTAGAATAAGGCTGTAGTGTAGCAATGTAGTAAAAGTGAAGGAGTCTGAATACTCTCCGAATGCAGTGTATCTATATTCCCAGTCATGCGAAATCCATAGTTTAGGGCCTAATACATTTATTTCAATTGACTGATTTCCTCATATGAACTGTAACTCAGTAAAATCTTTGAAATTGTGGGATGTTGCGTTAATTAAATGTATTATTTTTTTTTCTGTAATTTTTTTATTTGGTACATGGGAATATAACCTCAAAATGTATTTTTATATGCACTACGTCATCATTCACAGACTTATCTGCACAAAGTCAATTTGATGGAAACATCTCTGGTTTAAAAATGTGCATATTGCTTTTATGCAGATTTTGGAATATTCACTTGATAATCTGTCACCGATTGAAACCTAGCAATTGTTAGACATAGTTTAGAAACTAGTCGCACAAGTTGTCTGCATGCAAGGCAAGTTTATATAAAACATTTGTTTTATCGTTGTGTGATATACATTTTAACCTGCAAGTTATCATTCCACCCAATACAGTAGCACTTCTTTTTGCAGGTTTCTGATTGATAGTCGGTGGTTCAAGCAGTGGAAGAAATATGTGGGATTTGACAGTTGGGATATGTACAATGTTGGAGAGCACAGTCTCTATCCCGGCCCTGTTGACAACTCTGGCCTGTTCTCAGGTAATGCAGGCATCATATTCACTTCCACAAAATGTCACATTGTATTTTAATCTGTGTGTAGGCCTGTGTGTTTTCTTTTGTCTCTGCTGTGAGCATGATTCTAATAAGTGCAAAACTAGTTATAAATGAGCACTCTAAATACTTGTTGTCATAAACTTACCTTGACACACTCTCTTTCTCCTTAGACCATGAGACCCAGATCCTGAAGGAGCACCTTATAGATGAGTTGGACTATGTCCTAGTGCCCACTGAGGCATGGAACAAGTTTGTTAGCTGGTATGGTTGCCTTGAGGGCCAGCGTCCCATCGTCAGAAAGGTGATACCATTTAAAAATGTATATTTTCACTCTTTTGCTTTAGTCTCTCTCTTTAACCTTGTGCTTTCTATCTAGGTGGTTGAACACGGCATGTTTGTGAAGCACTGTAAAGTGGAGGTGTATCTGTTGGAGCTCAACTTGTGTGAGAATGACAACATGGACAATGTGGTCACACGTCATTTCAGCAAAGCTGACACTATAGGTGAGAGAGAACAGTGTACTGTACTGTGAGCCAGAGAGCAAACTGACGTGTGAACTAACTAGATATTTATCATCTTCAGCCACTTCTGACTTTTAATTAACTAAATATTGTGTGTTCCCTGTCCAGACACCATAGAGAAGGAGATGCGGTCACTATTTGAGATCCCAACGGGGAAGGAGACTCGACTGTGGAACAAGTACATGAGCAACACGTACGAGCAGCTGAACAAGCCAGACAGCACCGTACAGGATGCTGGTCTCTTCCAGGGCCAGGTAGAGTACTGGCTCAACCCCAACATCCAAATCCGCTCACTCACTACTAGGCCACACACAACTAGAACTAGACCCTTTGCACACTGGCACTTTCTTCTTTAGACACACCGCACACGTGAATATTTTTGAGGGGAAGCTGCAATGGTGTCATCACTTATAATCTCATGAGCAGGGTTCGCTTGAGGTGCTTAAAGTACTTGAATTTGGCACTTTGAAATTACAATACTGGAATACCTTGATACTTTAAAAGTACTTGAATTAAAATGAGAGGAGAACAGAAAATCATCTAATCTGAAAAATATTAGGAAAATGTATTGGTTTTACGAATACATTTCCAGGCAGACTGCCAAATTTGATTTCCTCAGGTGTTATTCACGATCTGCTTGCCAGGCTAATTCCACTGCCACTCAGTCAGGCAGGCTTATAACTGACTAACTATGTGCCCCCAAACATCACATCATAGCTAAAATGCCGGTCAAATGTACATTCATACATGAGTATGAGTATGTTATGACACATGTTATGTTATGACACAGTTGTTGAAATCAGCTGGGTTCAGCACGGCTCTCACTAGTGTGATGCCCACACAGGTGCTCGTGATTGAATGCAAGAACGAGGACGGCACGTGGCCCAGACAAGCCTCCCATCCAAAGTAAGTCTATCATTATATGGTTACCCATCCTCAATTCTAGGACTTTGACTAAGGTTGCAAAGCGGCACTATATTACTGGATCTTTCGAAGTTCATCAGTAAACTACTAGAATTTTGTTATCTTTCAAGGATATTATGTTATCTAGCACAAGATGTCTAGTGGCCATTTTGGGTACTTCAGATAATCACAGGCGTCTGTAATATTATCTTTAGCCTTATTACATGTCAAATTTAAGAAATAATTACGATTTTTAAATAAAAAAAGAATAGAATGACCAAGCTGTAAACGTTATCCTAAATATTAACCATCAACATAGTGAAACCCATTGGTGTTTTAATATGGGGGTTTCAGCATGAAATATCCTTTACATTTTTTTTTTTTACACACATTGTTTTTACAATGTCAATATGTATTTGTTTTCAATGTTTTGGCCTCAAACTGGTGACAGGTGTGAAAAGTAAATAGTTGGAA